>NC_054874.1:28830039-29430039 GCF_018320785.1 Cheilinus undulatus | reverse complement strand
CTTTCTGTGATTTACCTGAAACCAGCTGATAATTGGGGGCTCAAGGGCATGTGTCCACTAATGGCTTTTTTTGTGTTGGCAGTGCACTTCCCACTGTCACTTATGGTTGCTAGGTTTTAAAATATGACTCACAGCACTTCAGCTCCTTGTAATGACCAAAAGGTCTGTTTTGAATTACTCAGAATACTTGATATTTGCTTTTATTCAAGCATATTTCGCCAAGAGGATGTGACAACAATTTTAAGGAATCATGCTCTGGCATAAGCTGCAGCTTTAAGTCTGGAAATTTTACCCTTGAAAAGAGGAGCTCAGAACAGACGGATTTGTTCCTTCTCCGTCATTGTTGTTAACATCAAAGTGCCGGCCCCTCTTGATTTTGATTGATTTGTGGCTGAGGAGGAGGTGATATTGATGACAGCAGCTGTGCTCCTAAAGTTAAACTACTAAGAGTGCTGTAAGCATTTAGGCCAATTTTGAGCTGAGAATGCTGACGGCTGAAAACCCTGAACCAGTGCGGCACTAAGAAACGGCATCAGTGGACACAGGTCCTGACTGGTTGAGCCCAGTTTACACCAAAAGTGAATAAAAAACAAGTTTAACTCCCAACTACAACGTTTTAATGCATATCAGTTCAGACTGAAGATGCATCATTTTCAAAGTTACAACTCTCACAGTCACTCAGTTTAAAGGGATTTGATTCTGAAGTTACTGCACAATAATTCTGTCTCAACAAGGACAACACCACACACTGTTTCTGTTGTCTTGATGATGCATAAAGCTGTATGAGGGTGCACTAGAGTGATTCATCACTGTATCCCCCACGTCATCACCATTGAAGGGTGGTGCAGAAATGTCACCGCGCATATGAACACAGAAATGCTTAGCTAGCTCAGTCTTGTAATGACTAAGGCTGGCCACACTATATGATTTTAAGCCCAATTTAAGGTCAGATTTGCCTCCGGTGACAATCATGGGGTTGTATCCTGAGTGGAAGCTCATCACAAACGATTATTTGTCTGAATGATCCTCAAGTGTGTGGTGTCATCACAATTATTTTACTCCTCAAAATCGCTTCATAGCTTCCCAGACCACGCATCGTAAATATCAGACTCATTTGATATTTATGATTCTCGGTCATAATGCCCAAAACAACCAATGAGAGTGAGCAGACCAGGATGTGCCACCAACCGGGTGTTACGTAGGCGTACTTTCATGGCTCACAAACATAAATACAACTCTGCCTTCCTTTCAGCCAGAAATTCATCCTGATTGTTTTCCTTTTTTTATGTTTTTTTTTTTTTTTGCTGCAACTGTAACACATGTCAGGACAGCTTTTGTGGAGGCCCAAGCCAAGGATATCAATAAACCTTTATGTTTGTTTTTCTTCTGAAGTCACATGATTACGTGAGATCGCTGGCAGGTCGGCAGGTTTGTGGTATCAGTGGACTCCTAGTTTGGCTGTGTCATAGTGTGTGCTCTCAGAGGATTATAAGATGAATGATCATTGAATTTCGTCCATATGTTTGTGGTCTCCCACATTTTTAAAATTATTTAAGGTTTGAAAATCGTCTAGTGGGGCCAGCCGGAGATATCTGATTAGAATAATTCATTTTCCACAGACAAATTTAGCCCTACAGCCTTGCATTTCTCACATATTAGCTCATACAGTGTTGCACATCCTGCTTACGTTTGCAGCTTGATGGAGGAGACAGGAATGTTTACAAGCTGAAGTTTCCATGTGAAAAGTAGATAGATGTAACCATTTCCAGAATTCACAGCATGATTATATCT
This sequence comes from Cheilinus undulatus, assembly GCF_018320785.1. Lineage (NCBI taxonomy): Eukaryota > Metazoa > Chordata > Actinopteri > Labriformes > Labridae > Cheilinus > Cheilinus undulatus. The sequence continues at coordinate 29,428,248 of NC_054874.1, read as the reverse complement.
AGAAAAATATCTTTGAATTAATATTTGTCAGTGTTTATAGCCTATCAGAATGATTGCTTGCAAAGTCCAAGCCATTTTAAGCTGCTGAATCAAAGTCAACGTTGACAGCTTGATTTGATTGACAGTGACTCAGATCAGACAATTGCAACCATCATAACAACAAGTCTTCTGAACCTGGCTTCACAGGCTAATGTCAGTGATGGTATCTATATAGGAGTCTCTGAATCACGCAATCCTTTTTGGTCCATTTTATGCTTCATCCCCCCATTTTTATATTGTCTTTTCACCTTGTCTAGATCATTTCCCTTCTCACTTACCCTTCGCTGAGTGCCTTGCTCTTCTCCAGGTCTTGAATAACATTGAGAAGCACTTTGATCTTCTCCTGATTGGACATCAGGTTCTCCTCCACACTCTGCAGCTGCCTCTCCAGTGGTGCGTTCACTGTGTGTCCAGTCAACAATCCTCCTGGAGCCCCGTTACATTGTGCTTTCAGATGAGTCTTACAAGGCAGAGTGTGGTCGTCGAATGATTTACTCTTCTGTTTGGCATAGCCCTTGAATTTGGACTGTTCTGAGGATGTTTGTTGGGACATACTTGTGGCCTGTGGGGGGTTTTTGGTTTGCGCTATAGGTGTGGATGGTTTGGAACTGGTGAATTTTGGAGAGTTTTTTGGTGGGAGTGTCGGGGTGTTTGAAGCTGGAAGTTTATTAGTGATATGGGCTGATGTGTACTGTTGTCTATGTTCTTCAGTGTGCTGGGTTTTAGCTGAGTCATGCGTGTGTGTGTCAGTTGGTTCAGTCATGTCTGCAGACAGCGTGTGTGTTTGTTGTACATGTGTGGTAGCTATTCTCTTCTCAGTGGTGTTGTGCAGGTGTGTTTCTGCTGTTTGCGTGGCTGAGTCCTTATAATGTGTGAAATCTGCAGAATGCGGCCTTGTTTGAGGCTTTGAATCTTTGCTTTTGTTTTGGAAATGTGCTGTGCTATTGGAATGTGAGCTGTGGGTTTTTGGTATAGTGTGTGACAGCTGTGGGATTTGTCTAGTCTTTACTGATGTGTGCGTTGAGCTGTTTGCTGAATCAGTGTTCTTCACATGTGACTTGGAGTCCAGAGAAGATTCTTTCCTCAGCTGGTTTTGAGCTGCAGACGTCTTCTGTGGTGGATTAGGTAAAGTCTGGCTTGATGATATTTGATTGACAGCCCTTCTGCGACATGCTCCTGTGCATGGTGTAATCTGTGATCGTCTCCTTCCACATGTTGCACACAGACTTGGAGGGGAAGTGGCCATCACTCTACAGGGCCGTGGTGGAGTGGCGTGCACAGTTGTGCAAACACTCCCTGTCTTTAACACAGAGCGATGGCCTTGCCCACGTAAAGACTGCACCCTTCTCCTCTCATGAGGCTGCTCCTTGGCATCTGCAGCCTCAGAGCAAACCCCTCCCACTGCATCAGAGGCTACCACACTGCCATTTGTATATCGAGCTGTCCTTTTTGCTCGTATCTCCTTTGGGTTTGTCCGTATAGTTTTGATTTGGCAGTAAATCCCGCTGCCTGACCCCTGCGACCCCATGTCGTCCTGTGTCAAGCTGTTGATCTCGTTCTGAGATGTCTCCTTGGACACTGGCAGGCTGCTACTGTCACTTTGGATTACTCCCGCTTTCTCCACTGTTGTTGTTTTGTCTGTTGCCATGGTGACTGGCCGAAGTGTGTTGACTGGTTGGCTTCCGTGTCGTTTGATGGAGGGGAGAGTCCGCAGTCCGGGAGATGTTTGCACCCCGACGCTGCACAGCGGGCCCCATCGCCCCCCTGCCAGGGGAACCCCCAGCGCAGGCACTGGATTGGTTGGGTCAGCCACCCTTCTGCCCATGCTCCTCTGCAGGTTGGCTCAGCCCCCTGCAGAGCTGAACGGGGCGGAGTCCCGCGGTGACATCAGCCAGTGTCAACAGGACTGAAATAGGCAGGAATGTTTCCAGCTTTTGTTTATACAAATTAATTTGTTTGTCTGTGGGCCAAGGGAATTTGTGTGTGCAAGCTGAAGACAGAAATTCAATATCCAATAAACTCTCAATGTTCTTCCATTAATGACCTCCTTACTACTTCAGCTACTTTTGATTGGACATCACTATCAAGGAGTTGCTCAGTCTCTAACCAGTGGGCCGAAGATGATGAGGTGGGAGGTTTTCTTGGGCATTGCAGGTTTGCTCTGGAGAGAGAGAGAAAAAGAGAGAGGCAATGAACGAGTGAAACGGTAGAAGAAAAGAGAGACGAGGAATAAACGGTCTGATTGGCAAAAAGACACAGACATTAGGCACGTAAAGCACCACATAAAAGCTTTGACCTCGACTCAATGCACACGCTGACCAGATCGATAGAACTCCATCAAGCTCTTATTAGAGCAGAGGGTCTGGAGTTACAGCGGCAAAACACTAAATCTCATCAAGATGTTTCTCTTCAAGAAACAAAGGAGACCAGAAATTTATTACTGCTAATAGTGTATGTCTCTATAAAGTTGCTAGGTGCACACACAAGCCAGGAACTGTCTATAAATCATGTATGTTCAGGACCACGTGTGCTGTTGCGATCTTTTATTACGTGATGACAGATAGAGTGTGGCACATTTCATTAATGTTGTTTACTTCACTCAGCAGTGTGATGCATCATGACTTGGCACATCTCATGTAAGCAGTTTGAGGTCTGTCTGATGAGGTTCACTTCCTATTAGTCCCTGATATTCCCGGTTTTCACTGAAATATGCACAATATGTGATTTTTGGTCAAATGTTTCAGGACTAAATTAAGTTTGTTGATTTTTTTCCAAATGTGAGCAAATTAACCTTTAGATTTCAATCACTGTGAAAAACTTTAGAACTGATTTTGCACCATGACATTATGAGCTAAGAAAATTGGGGCGAGATAATATTATAACCCATTTTACTCAGTAGGAAATTGGGCCATTGCAGCAGCACATATTGGCAGGGTACATACGCGCATTCACAAAGACATAGATACTGTAAGAGAGGAAATGCAAGTTGTTTGTGCCTTGAAATGCAATTTTTCATATCCTTCATTATCACATTTATATCTTCCAGGTTAAACATTTGATTTATCAAAGATAATTGAATCTCTCCCTCCTAGCACTGAGCATAAATGCCATTTCTGTGGCTCATAATTCTTGCAATTATGTGACTTCAAGACTCCTCTTACATTTTAGTCATGTTCTAGATCAAAGTCTGACATTTTCAGGAAACTTCCATTCGTCCATCCACATTTAATTAGACGCTTTTACAGCTGTGATCTTCAGTGGCACTCAGAAGTATATTATTTACAGAATATCCTTTTTTTCATGAATATCCATGTAGCCAAATGGTGAAAGAACCGACCACAAAAAAAGATAATAACCAATTTCATTGTTTTCCTACTCCTTTTCCGACATTTATGTTCATTGTTTTCTGCTGTCCCCTCTGTTACAGTGCCTACAAAAGTATTTACCCACTTGGATGTTTTACCCTTTTATTGATTTCATAAATCAAGAGTGGCCAATATGATAGGCTTTTTTGACAAAAAAAAAAAAAAAGTAAAAAAAAGAAAAATTAGTGTGGTAAAATACAGGAAAATCCTGAAGGATAATCTTATTCAGTCTCTAAAAAAGACTAAAGCTTAGGAGAAGATTTATTTTCAAGCAAGACAATGACCTGAAGCATACAGCAAAAGCTACACAGAAATGGTTTAAAGACCTTGTAAAGTGAAATCCAAAGTTTTTGTCTTAATACACTAGATATGTTGGAATATGGTTGCTGTAAACATGTGAAAACTTTGAGCTCTACATGAGACTGAATTCTGGATTGAGACCTTGAGAAAGTTTTTCACCTCTTTCCTGGCTTGGTTTCATGTGGGCGGGGCCAATATGTGGGCACATGATGTCATGAGCCCCTCTAACACTACAATATAAAATCACAGAGCAGTTCATCTCAGTAAAGTCTGTTGTTAGCTGATGTCACTGCCTTTATTGAAAGTTAACAGTCAGTTAAATGCTGTTGTTTTTTGTTCGTTGTGAGGTAAATTTGCCAAATCCGTCAGCCACAGTGATCTATGGACCATTTAAAGCACAGATGTCAAACTCAAGGCCCGGGCGCCAAATCTGGCCCCTGGAACAATTAAATCCAGCCCACAAGATGATCTCATAGCGTGGTGAATGCACAGGTCACAACTTGTCCACGAGAGCGTTTTGGAGTTGTTGGATTGTGTATTTGATGAGTTTGATGAGGGAAAGCCGGAGTACCGTCTGCTTACATTGAGTTGGCACCGCAGATCCGAACTCGGCAGCACCAATCTAGAAACAGCGTGCACCGACAACTAAAGGTAATGAACCTATTACTAAGACTATAGGAATAATGGCAATGGGCGAATTTGCCAAAATGTTGAAGTATCCCTTTAAGATTCATAATTGTATTTTTAAGTGATATTTTGCCCTTTTTAACTAATTATTTTGTATTTTACCTAATATTTTCAACCCCAAACTTTGACGTCATAATCATAGTTTTACCTTTTAGACTCACAATTTAAAAATTTGAAGCATATTTTGAGTTTTAATTTCATGATTACAAATTTTATTTCATATTTTGACCTTCAAAACTCATGATTTTGACTTTCTTTCTAATATATTTGCCATTTAAAAATATATTATTTTTCAATTTCATGTTTTGACCTTTTTAAACAGTTTATGGTTAAAAAGGTGTCACTGTTAGGCTCTCAGGTTGGTCCTGAATCCAGAATCCGGCCCCTGCTGTGATTGAGTTTGATAACCCTGATTTAAAGCATCATGAAAGAGATTCGGGCCAGAAAAAGGACTTTGTCTCTTTTTCTAAGGTCAACAAAAGGTCAGAAGGCAGGCTAATGGCAGGAGTGCCTTTAGCCTCTTTTTTAATCTCTTTTTTTTAATTTGAGAGGATCATAATTCTCCTGAGTGGGCATGGCTTCATCTTATTCAATAGACACACCCACACCATGCTGGAGCAGAATTTACTGCCTCATTTGGTAAATGTAGAGATGTGTTATTTGACTGAAATGTGACCTGGGGGGTTCATAACACAGTGCCCAATCTTACAACAAACCTAAATACAGATCTATTTTCACTTTACAGGGTCTTTTAGGACAACAAGGTGAATGTTCTAGAGTGGGCGAGACAAAGCCCAGACTTCAATCCATCATGCCTGATCCCCTTGTAGCCTGGCAGGGCTTGAGCTGTTATGCAAAGTAGAATGGAGTAAAATTGCAGTGTGCAGATGTGCAACCCTGATTGAGACCTATCCACTATCCATCTGTGCACTTCTAGACTAGTCCAATAGTTAAAAAAAGATTAAATATGGCCTCAATCACATGTCACTTTGATAACTCATACAAGACTAACAAAAGTTAAAAGCTCCTTAAAGCAAAGACATCTGATTCTTATAAAGTTTATTTTAAAAATCTGCCTCCCAGCATGCATCATCCCCTTAGCAGTTAAAAACGATCCCCACTAATGGACACACACTGACTCATATTGGCTGTGATGAGTCTGAGTGCTGAACTTGTACTGCATATGTATTCAGGAGCAGAGTGATGCACATGTTCCCCCATAGCGATTCTCTGTCTGACCTATATTGACTCATCTTCAAGCCTCATGTCAAATGCTTGTCTGACAGCCAGAGCACATCTAAAAAATGACATTCGGTTCTTTTTATTCTCTTTTCTTTTCCTGACAGACAGTGTAATGAACATTGTCAGACTTTTTTCATTTTAGGTTTCGTTTAAAATCATTAAATATTAAAACTGAACAAATACAGCTTTGTATGCTGGTGGGCCTGTCCATAAGCTGAGGTAGTGATGGAAGCAAGTTCATTTTGGCCTCTTTTCAGTCTTTATTCATGTTTCATGAAACTTTTCTACGTGTTTGCTTGAATTACAGGCTGCAAAGTTGCATAACTGTCCTCAAATCCATCACCAAGAGACAGCAGAGCTTTAAAGTGTAAGGTCTTTATACATGTCACTATAAAAGGGGTTCTGCTTTAGTGACATATTGCTGCTATTTTTAGGAATATCTTGACAGTCCTCTTGGCTCATGGACTGCCACATTGCGCAGGAGCTCACAGAGGGTCACATGTTATTGACAGCTCAGACTGTTTATGACTGGTTACCATGGTAATTGGCCTTAGCCATAGCCACAATAATTTTGACGAAAAGGTCACACATAAGCCCAGAAGTGAGTAGTTTTTGTTTGAATTATCCATTAGAGTGTGTTGTGTTGAAATCTACACAGAGTGTGTTAGTGAGTATATGTTAGTGTGAGACAGAGAGAGATAAAGATAGTGTGAGGAAATTATTTGCAAATGCAGGCTGTCAACACCGGTGGAAGAGAAATGGGATGTGTTGTTTGCACTAAGAAATTGCAGATGATGGTGATATTTTCAAGAAAGAAACACTGAGAAAAAAGACAGCAGGAATGAGAGAACAAAGAGAGGGAGGACTGCAGATGAGTGTGCATAAACAAAAGTGTGTGTGTGTGAGTGTGTACACTTTTGTCAAGCAGTTTGCCTTGGGATTCAGACTAAGTCAATTGAAGGTAATTTTACTGTGGCTCATTTCCAAACATTTGTCTTCTCCACCATTAGCTATTGCAGAAACCAAAGCACCTGCTGCTACACACTCTCTCTTTCTCTCTTGCCCTGACATTATACCCTATCTTTGTTTTAGGGCTTTCAAAGATTAAAAAAATTAATTGTGATAAACCTCAAAATTTTTGTAGATAATCTCGATTAATGTATCCTCTAGATACAGACCTACAGTGCTGAACAAATTTATTAGACCACCTGTCATATTTGTCTCAAAGACCATCCAGCATCATGAAGTGCTTTAATGTGGACTCTTTCATTTTCAGTGAGCTCTCCACGTCTTACCATTTTGAACAGGAATGAGGAATTTCAAACTGAATTCACCTTTTTATACCCAAATCTGAGCTGGCTCACTGGGCTTCTCTGGGAAGTCAGAAATGAATCAAGCATAACATTCAACCACTAAAACTCATTTTTCTGTTAGGAATGCAAGTAAATAACTATCATTTGACATATTAATCAAGAAATAAAAATGTACCTTACTATTTTGTTAGTTTTTTGTAAATCAGTAAATTTGGAAATTCATGGATAACAATAATAATTATATTTTAGCATTAAAAATATCATTTGGGTTAAAGAGCTTCTACGTATTGCTGTATTAACCATAGCAGAAACATAAAAAATAATTTTGGTAATTACCAATGCTGTTAATTTGGGGCAGCTGTGGCATAAACCTTACTTTGGGTGGTGGTCTAATAAATTTGTTAAGCACTGTATGTTGTAGATGGATTGAAAATTTGAACATGAACATAAAGGTACATTGTGTACTTTTTTAGCCTTGTGGCATTAAGTGGAACAAACTTGGTCAAATAGGAATGATCCTCTATAAATCTCATGCCATTGGAAAGCCTGTTTATTTCCCTTGTATATTTGTAATTACAGCACATTTGTAAGGAACATGCATTTGTGGGATAAGCAGCAGAGCTGAGTATGTGGTTTGCCCCCATGAAAAAATTTGCCAAATGTTCTCTGTCATTTAAAAGGGAAAATAAACAGGCTTTCTAATGGTGTACAATTTATTGCCAAAAAGCAATGTTACAATGAAGAAATAATTTACCAAACACAAATTTCTTTACTTTTTGTGCTTAGTTTCTCAAGAGAGTCCCCACCATGGATTCTGCCATCTTGGATTTTTGCATCTTGCATATTTCTGCAGTACCAAAAAAGGGACCAATAACAGTGAAACACTGTGTCCCAAATGCTGTTCTTCTGTACTAAATACTAAACATTTTGAGTACATAAGTGTGCATCATGCATTCAAACTGACAAGTAAAAACTTACATGCAGTATACTCCTGCCATTAAAAAATGTCCAAGATTTGGTTGTGGAATGATGGACACTTCACACAGTCAATGAATGCCATATTAAAGTATCAGATGTTGTGCTGTTAACAAGCTAGCGACTTGCAAATGTTAGCCTCCACTTACTAGTTAATGTGTTATGAGCAACAGCAGCAGATTTGCAAAAAAAAAAAAAAAAAAAGCATTTAAAGCTAAATACATTTATTTTCTTCAAGTGAATAATTTGAACATAAACTACAAGTTGCATAAATCTAATGGGTGCAAACAGACCGCTTATCCAGGGGTCGCGGGGGGCTAGATAGAACCTATCCCAGCTGTCTTTGGGCGAGAGGCGGGGTACACCCTGGACTGGTCGCTAGTCAATCACAGGGCTGAAATATAGGGACAGACAACCAGGCACAGTCACACTCATGGCGAAGTTAGAGTCACCAGTTAACCTAATGAGCTTGTTTTTGGTGGTGGGAGGGAGCCCGAGTACCCAGAGAGAATCCACACATGCACGGGGGGAACATACAAACTCCCAGAAAGGCCCTTACTGGGAAGCAAACCAGGAACCTTCTTGCTGTGAGGCAGCTAACCACTGCGCTGCTTCGCAGCCCAGTTTAAGACTTGTAACTTAAAAATAAATGTCAAGAGTCAACACTTCCTGTTGGTGCATAACGACAGTCTAGATTTAAGACAGTACCAACCTGCTGTGATCAAGTGCTCTGTAATGCATTCAGGTATACTGTAATACAGTATACTAACAGAAATATGCAATTTGAAACAAAGTGACACTTTTTATTTATTTTTTTTGAATTCCACTGATTGCCAGAAGTTAAGCGTTACGATCTCTCTAATATTCCCTATTGTGGGCACTGTACCTTTAACTACGGAAAAAGAACTTGTTATGGATTGAAACGAAAACAAGTGAACGGTGAAAATGTAAATGTTTGGCAATGCAAGGCTACGTTGACTATTGTCTTGTCGACTGAGCTGTCGATGAGTTTTTTAAAGTGAAATGAGACTGTAAGGAGCAAGAGTGGGCTCATTTTACATCATTGTGGCTGCAGCGAGACACTGCAGTGGGTTAGCCAAAGTGACCAAAGTGTGCTGAAAGGGACAATAGAACATGCAATTAATCGGGATTTAAAGGACAATTGTGCTAATAGTGGGCTTTAATCTCAACAAATTTAGTTAACTTTGACTTTCCTGCTTTGTCTGTAATATTATTGTCTTTATATGTGGTCTGTCATCCCAATTCTCGTGATTCACCCTTGACCTGCACACCATCATAAATGTCAACATCTCTGAATCATACCTCTCTCCCAAAATCATATTTGACACCACTCTCCTCTTGCTACTTACTTGTGTTTGTTATTGCACTTTTCCTCTCAACACCCACTTTTCCATCTCTGTCATACTGTCTTTCTTTGCTGTCTCTCTCCACTCCCTCTGTCTTTCTATTCAATCTAAGTCTCTCTCACCTCTGGGTGTACAAAATGAACTGGGAGGAGAAGAGGAGGTAACGCTGTCAGCTACGAGGATGAAGGGGAGGCAAGGGGATGAGGACAGAGAAGATGGCAGAACAAGGAGGCGCAAAGAAGGCAGAGGAGGGATAAGAGATGAAGGAGAGAGACTACAGGCCAGATGAAAGTGCTGCTTGGGTGCATGTTTGTCAAAGGATGAGCTGTTGAAGCTGGTTTCCTGTGTTCAAATCTCTTTAAGTGTCTGAGAGAATTTGTTAAAAAATAAAGAGAAAAGCACAGAACAGGGATGTGTGTAGACAGACTTTAAAACGTAAAAAGGAAATCTGGGAATCTGTGCACACTGGCTGCCAGTGATCAATATATACTGCGAGTGGGCTTGAGCATCTGTAATCACACACAAACACACACATAGCCTGCAACACTACAGGGAGTTTCTTGACAGGGTGCCGCTTTTTATGAAATTTGTTTATACATGCATTGACTTTAATTTACCAGTTGGTGGGTTTGGTTAGTCTCACATGGCCTTGTCTGTGTGTCTGTGTGAACATTCTTGTGTAAATTAGTGTACACCCACACCTCTGCAGCGGTAACAGAGCTCTGAATGCTCCGGCGAATCGAGTCCCCCTGTCGTTTCAAGGTGAGCCTCATTCTTCAACTGCCGATTGACGGGCGCTGCATGTGTGTGCATGTGTGTGTGTGTTTTAGTGAGACAGAGACTCACTTTACTGCTCTTTAACCACACTGTTTCTCTTATTCACTATCTATCGCCCACTTGCAGCCGCAGCAGAACAAACACAACACTTTATTGCCCCTCAGAGACAGGTTGCAAAATGCATTTGGAAGTTGTAGTACATGCTGTTCTTCTGCCATCTGGCCTTTAAGATTCCAAAAAATGTGTTTAGTCATTCCGATTTCATTGATTTTGAATTTTATGTTTCACCACCACATTATCTCTGAAAAACAGCTTACACTGGCATTAAGAGCATTAGAAGTTAAAGCTGTGGTAAGCGATTTATTTTTAGTGTTGTATGCCCACAAACAACACAACCCGTCAGGGTCTTGTTATTGAAGCAATCTAACAGAACAACACACTTCTGCAATGTCTCCCTGTGCTGCACTCTCACTTGAGAAGAACCAGCAAGGGACGATGCTCCAGCCAATGAGGAGGCTAGTTCTCGCAGCCAATCAAGGCTCAGGTCAGAGGGAGCATTCCTATTGGCCGCTGTAGTAGGTGCACTTCCGCCTCTTAGCTCAGTGAGAAGTTGAAACAATGGCGGTGTTACCGGCGATGTTTGGTCCTATGTAGAATTTGTTCATGCTGAGTTGAAGTGTTTCCTTACCTGTGATTTGGCCATTGATTTCAGTGGAAAAGTGGAATCACTCCACAAGAGCTTTGCCACCGTCAGTATTCAATTCAGCGGACATGCACATTTGTGAGGAGGTATGTGAGAAGAGGGGCAGAACTACAGAGCTCAAACAGGGAGAAGAACAGGAAGGCAGGGGGAGTAGAGTTGATTCTACACGGTTTTCTTCAAATCTTACATACTCAAGCTTTAAGTTGCAATGATCTACTGAGGTAAGTGTGAGTTGGATAAACTTCCTCTGTGACTTGAAGATTAATCGTACCAGCAGACAAGCTTTCAGACTAACCTGACCCACCAGACTGTCTCATATATCCATTGCATGAAATATAATTTACATCAATCCAGTTAATCTCCCACTGAAAGTGTTTGGGAAGGGGAGAACTTTTCAAAAAATTCTAGGAGCATGATTGGACAAATGCTCTGTCTGTCACATTCATTACATGCCAAGCAGAGCAACAATACTTAGTGCTGTCAAGAGATTAAAAAAATGAGAGATTAATTAATTCTGATCTGTAATTAACTGATGTAATTAATCTCTTTTTAAATCTCACCTAAAAAATGCTGAGAAAAGCCTGCAACTTGAGGTATTTTCATTTAAATTCAGTACATTATTGTGGCAGATAGATCAAAAGATTGGTATATAACAAAAAAGTGGCTTTATAAAGTCATTTATTGTTTTTAACAGAATTGAACAGATGCAGTCCTAGCCATTTACATTCTGCTGTATTTGAGACAAGTCCCAAGTGCTGCCTGCAACCTTTAGTTTTGACCACCAGGGGGGATATTGCTGTGTTCTTTTGTCAATCTCCAAATAATTAGAAAATAAAAATAAAATAAAACATCAGGTCCATATAAAGTACTGAAGTTAACACATCAAAAAACAGTAAGAACACTTTTCTGAGCAATACAAGTCTTGAACACTGAACCTGTTGCTTTTCCTCTGCTTTAGATAATATAAAATAAATAAAACAGTCCCATCAATCACAGTGCTGTAAGTAAGCAAATCAAAAATAACATTGTTCATCATCACAAAATAAAGTGCTGAAATAATATCAAGCAATCACTTCTAGTAGGCTACAGAGGACATAACATCTATGCTGACCTCATGCCTCTTATTTCTTCTTCTTCAGCCAGTCGCTGAGACAGACCAGCTTGGTCACATTTTCTGGGAGCAGGGCTGCCCTTTTCTTTTGCACTATGCGGCCTGCGAGGCTAAACAGTCTCTCGAGAGGTACGGAGGTTGCCGGGGAGGCCAAGTACTTGCGTGCTAGGGCTGACAGCTTTTCATAGGCTCCTGAGTGAGCATACCACTACTGCAGGGGACAGTCATCAATACCGATGCTGGGCTCTGCTCTGTAGCGCTGCAGCTCTCCAGACTCCATTACATCTTCTTCTGAGTCAGAGTCGGACCCCAGCAGGAGAGCGCTCCTCCTCTTCTTCTGAGCTGGTTCATCATCCTCTGTGGAGGGCTGGAGAGTAGCTGCTCTTCTGGGCTCTGCTGCTTGGAGCATGTTCTCCAGACTAGTCCACACCTGAATGAATGAATGGATAGAAAGACGGGTGGATGAATGATATTCATCAATACTAAGTGCAGAAGGCCATTTTATTTCATTTTTGTTTTATTTTATTTTATTTTGTGAAGCACTTAGTGTTGCATTTCTTATGTGTGAAAAGTACTATATAAATAAAGTTTGATTTGATTTGATAAATTGGAATCATTAGTCCAGCTTATCCTTATAGTCTTTACCTGTTCCGTCTTTTCTCTTGGAAGACATTTCAAATCCTTGAAACATGGATCCAGTGCTGTGGCCACCTTGAACCATGTCTCGTTGACATCAACTCACTGTGCTGCCAGGTCCCTCTGGAAGGCATTCTTGAACTTAACCACGTATGCTGGATCATCATCAGTGATGTCCATGACACGGTCCAGATGACGCAAAGCAGGCAGCACTACAGAGCAAGAGACATAGGCCTCACCACCCAGCAGCTCAGTCACATACCTGCAGAGATGGATAAGTTTGCAAAATAAACTTAGCTGGATAATTAAACTAAAGTGTAACAGATTTCCAATTTAATTGTCTTTAAAAGTAACTACCTAATGTTCATTCATTTTTGGATTACACATGCGACAGTAGTTTATTTCATTAAAATGGATAGGTGTTTATTTGGGCTTACCTGCATGGTTCAAGCAGGACCTCCAGCCTCTGCAGTTTCCCCCACTTAGCTTCGGTTGGCATGACCAATCTGTGGTTGTTCTGTTGGTCCAACATAGCCTGGACAGCCTCTTGGTTGCATAGGAGGTGTGAGACCATTGCGAGTGTCGAATTCCACCTGGTCAGTACATCTTGTATAAGTTGCTCGGCTCGCTCTTTTTTCCAAGTGCTACTTGTTGCTGGTTAAGTTCTGTGGTACTGTGGGCTTTGTTTGAAATGGCCAACATCTTGCGGCACTTGGCTAGTACACCGGCAAACCCACTGCCATCGAGGCAGACTGTGATGGTCCTTTGGAGAATGTGATTTTTGCAGGCGATGTGCTCGTATGGAAGGGCTCTCATAGCAGCAAGCGTGTTTGCTGCGCTGTCTGTACCGATGGTGGATATCTTGTTTTCAATTCCTCAGTCATTTGCCACTTTGAGGAACTGTTCGGTGCATTTATCAGCAAAGTGCCTGGTTTCTGTTTTCATGACGGTTAGTGCAAATGAATTGAGGTTCCACTCACCATCAGTAAAGTGTCCGGTCACCCCCAAATAGCTGTGGTTGCCAACTGAGGTCCAGTGATCTCAGGTTATAGCAACACAGTTCAGCGAATTCTCCACCAAAATCTCAAGTTTGTTTTTCTTTTTGCCAATGTACATCTTGCTGATTTTGGTCGTCACTGTAGTCCTGCACGATGGCTTGTATGATAGGTCATTGGACACAGTTTGCAACACCTCTGTTAACCCCTCGTCTTCCACTATGTTTATCAGCCTGCAGTACATCGCTATCCACTTGGCAAGAACATTCGTCAGCCTGTTGGTCGCAGACTTGCTCATACGCGGGGTATTCTCCTTGAGTTTAGCTAGGCGAAGAGCTTTGCTATGGCTCGCTAAAATGCTAACGTCGTCGCTGCTAACGTTAGCTGTGGCTGCACTCGTGACTGAGTGCTTTGCATTGATGTGGTAGGCTAAACTTGAGCTGCTTCGGTGGTGGGCAAACTCCTTCTTACAAAGCAGGTATATCACTCTACCTTTATCAATGGTGCTGTCGGGGCGTTTTTGAAATGTAAATTTCCCATTCATTGGACCGACAACTCTCAGATGCTCATCCATTTTCACGTCTCCTCTCTGCTACTCACCGCTCCTGACTTTGCCCTCCCAACTACAATGGGAGCCTATCAGTTTATGCTAAACAAGCCCAAACACAATGACAGCCAATGTCCACTTCAGGGTGTGACTTACCATTGTTTTCCCCCCAAAAACTCAAGCACAAGAAGCCCAACACATAAAAACAGATTAAACAATTAACGCGATAATTTGACACCATTAACAATACTACATGAAGTTGTAGGCATGTGCAGCTCCAGTAAGTAACATGAGCTCTGCAGGCAGGCCTGCTCGCAGTTAACAAATGGTTGAACCAGTGGACGAGCCTGCAGTGCAACTAAACCACACCTGTAAATACTGCAAATTCAGGCCTAGGCCAGTCAGGAGAGGAGTGAAAACATCTTTTCTGATTTTAAAACCTTTCAGTTTGGTTCTTTGCAGTTCTTCCCTAAGAAATGTTGTACAGTTCTGCTAACCTGTGCTATTGCTACATCTAAAATAAAAACGCTACACTGGTCACAATTGTCTACCAGCGTTTGGTACAACTACCACCTCCGTCTCCTCAGATGAAACTGATTGTGCTCAGACTGAGCACAATAATTTCAGATTGTAGCTTGAAGACGGATCTGCCTGATTACAGAAATAAATCTGGGCAATCCACTGGCTTTGCAAGGTTACTTTCAGATAGGTCAGCTGGTCAAATGGGCTTATTTCAGGTGAAAAGTCACGGCTTCAACTGGACGAACAAGAAAAAGGAAATAAATTACTGAGAGTGTTTCTGCAGCTCTTTAGGAATAAAAGGCAGCTGTTTTTTTTTTTTTTTTATCTTTGATACGAATAGAAATAATAAGAAGAATCTCTATTTATAGGGAACTTTTCAAAACAAAGTAACAAAGTGCTTCACAAGCAGCAAGGACAAAAAGTAGTTAAAACACAAGTAAAATCAGGCAGCAAAGTGGTTACAGGTGAAAATGATCAAAGCTTATCAAACTCAAGTAAAGTGAAGAAAGGCTCCCCAATAAAAGTCTTCTTATTTTTTATTTTTGGAAGAGATTTTAAAAATTACTGAATCAGCTAATCTGATTTCCTCAAGCAGGGAGTTGCAGAGCCTTCAGGCCCTGACTGAAAATAATCTGGCCTCTTTAGTTTTCAGCCAGGCCCCTGGGACGGATAAGAGACCTCTGCAAGGGGATCTGTAAATCCCAATTAGTGAACCTTAGTTTGAAAAAATCCTGCAAATTGATGTCCTTGAAAAAACTAAATAAAAGCCTGTTTTTGACCTAAGAAAGTCAACTAGATAATGTGTGTTGCATTTTTTTTGTGTTGTATACTTGCATTTGAGTTAATATCCTTTGTAATTAACACATGATAAGTTAAGTAAGATGTACAAATGACCAAGTGAAGAGTACAAGTAATACCCATTTCATATATCAAGTAAAATCAGCTACATGCATATTTCTTTGAACTAACTTGTTTAAGTTGGATTTACGTAGTAGCTATGACCTGTTATCAAACTTCCCTTAGTTGTTTGAATCTGGAACAGAAATTTTAGTCACTCATGGTGCAAAAGTGTAAACTGCCGAAAAAATTCTGGGAAGGCTCTGCTTATTAAGAGATGACTTTCAAATAATTTGAGCCAAACAAAAACAATACTTAAACTGATAGAGTACTAAAACTAAAAGTGTGTTCTGTCGACTGTGAGAAACAGGGCTGATGTGGCTGTTTTGGTTATTTATCTCATTTCAACTTTTTTCTAACAGTCCCTCACTTGTCAGTCTTACAGCGAGTAATAATGATTGAAAAATGCATTCTGAACCAGGATGAGCTCTTTCATTATGCTCAACCCCTCATACATAATGTGGACATGGGTACTACAATCAGGACAAAGATATTCTTGGAAATCACTGCAGATTAATGGATGATTGTTGAACAATTTAATTAAAATGACAAAAACTACTCAGCTTGAGTACTGGTTGCCTAAAACTTAAAGTGTGTTTTATCAACTGTGAAAAATAGAGCTGAAATGACTCAAAGATTATCAATTACAACTCTCCAAGGTTGGGTACAAAAAAATTTCCATATGCAAAGGTCCATTATATAATTTAATCTGACCTTTAAAACAATTCAACACAGTTCATTAAAAGTAAATATTAAATAGAACATGTATCCTACAAAATAATACTCAAAAATTATAAGTTACAATTGCACAAAATTAAAAATAAGTCAGATAAAATCTAATACGTTTACTAAATTCAACTTTTTTTGTCAATTGAGTTTGCACAACTTGGTCTATTTAATTATTTTTGGGGTTTACAGTGCACATGTGGGCAAAGATAACGCATTATCTTAGGATTTACACAGTATTACAAAACTGCAGACTTCTTACAATCAGACCAAATCCACAATTCTATGCCCTGTAATACCTTGACCTTACCTTTTAATTTCAAAAACATCAATAGAGCTGCACAAATGTTGAAATCAAAGGCATTCTGTGTTGTCCCCTATTCAGTTTACAGAGCAGACTGTAAACAGACTTTGCTCAAGCACATGTTCAAATGGCTCAGACTGTTGATGTCTTCTTTTCCTGCTTGTTTAAGTGTTGCTTTGGTGTAGTTACCGCCATCTACTGGTCAGGGGTGTAAATCGGCAAACTGGCAGCCAAGCCCTTAGATATTATGAAACGGTTAAGTGGTTTCCTCTACCCTACATCTTAATGGCACTTAATAATAATAAGTGCATGTATGTGATTATTAAGTATAGTTAATTTATGTGAGTCTGGATAGCTATCAGGATTTACAGTGTAGTACATGCTGGCTCATACAGGGTTAAAAGGTCTAAAATGTAGGCTGAAGCTAGGCCATGGAGAGCTTTAAAAGTGATCAGTAAAATCATAAAATCCTTTCTAAAACATACTGGGAGCCAGTTTAGAGAGGATAGTAGGAGTAATACAATCAGATCTCCTAGTGTTGGGTAAAAATCTGATTGCTGAGTTCTGAACCAATTGCAGATGGTTTCTACCTTTTTGGCTCAGGTAGGTAAAAAGGGTTGAAAAAAGTGACCCAGCAAATGGCAGGACTTTTTTTCTAATGTGCTGGGGCCTAATGACAAGGATGACAAGGATGTAATGTTTTATCCTCCCTTAATAGCAGGAAGTCCTAAGGCATCCAGTCCTTTGCATTTACGTACAATACAGATTCTATGGGTAGTCTGCTGATTCTAGTCTGATGGATTTACTGAGGTGTACATCTGAGTGTCATCTGCATAGAAGTGGAACAAACACCATGTCATTCAATAATGTGCCCCAGGGTCAGCATGTACAAGGAGAATAAAATTGGCCCCACATCTGACTCCTAAAGCTCACCATACATAATGGTGGTAAAATAAAGATACATTTTTTGCAGTAACTGTGTGAGAAACAGTGGATACTGTCAGAGACAGGGATGAGAGATTTGGGGAGAGACATGTGGGAAAGACGCCAGAAGTCGGACTTGAACCTGCCCCCCCAGTACATTGGCTGTGACCTAACCGCTTGGCCATCTGCACACCCTGTCTTCACCTTTTTAGCATTTCCATGTTATACCGTATTACACTTGAGACAGAAGGAAGCATTTCGTAATGATCCTCAGCCGTCTGCAGAAGGGTTTGTTGTGTTTTTTAATTGGGCTGAACTGTTTTTTTCAGGGACAGTGCACTTTAATAAGCACTCCAACTGGAGAGCCACAAGCCAAAACAGCTAATGCACATATTATAATAGTAAGCATCTCAGCCAACCTTAAATAATCCTCTGGAGTATTGTTTAAGGAAGACTGTGTCACTGTGTCAAGCCCCTGTCATTGTACAGGATTCAAGAGTTTCTCAAAGTTAGCTATAGTAAAAACTATAGAAGCTGTAGTTCTCCAAGAACTCAGCGATAGAAACAGGCTGTTTTAAATTGGTGGTTGCCAAAGTTTTTCAGCCATTTAAAGTAATTCTTTGGCATGGCAGCTCAGGACTGCCGATGGCTAATTTAATCTGATTTTATTAAAGTAGTTGAGCTGGCTGGCTTAGGTTCAGTCCTCTCAGACTGTGTTAGAGCTGAAATGTACGTGTGTACCTCATCAGATCTTTTCAGTGCTTACTCTATTAATCACTTATTTCTGCTGCTGTCAGGCACAGACCCGGCATCATGTAAACATTTATTATTATCTATGTTACAATGGCTGTGTAGTCTGTAGAAAGAGTTATCTGCACACAAATGGAGGCACTGATTGCAGTGAACAGGATTTTGTTAACAGAATCATTCTGGTTTCCGTTGTGGTGCTTTTGTCTCCTGTCTAGTACTGAATAATATGGTCTGTGCAGATCTGGTTGCAAAAGCACAGAAAGTGTTTCTGAGCTGGAAAACCCCTTGGCTAAACTCTGACAACAAATTAGATTTCAAACAATCTCTTTAAACAGACATCTGCATATAAATGTGGATAACAACAGTCACACTGCAAACAATGGCATCCATAGAGAGGGAAGTTTTTGCTCCGTAAACGTTTGTAAGCTAGCCAGATACAAATATCTCTGTAGCATGCTCTGATATTAGTAGCAGTAAAACCTGCTAATGTTTGACGGTTTTCCCTTTTCTGCTGTTTGATAAGTTTAAAAATTAAAAATGAGAAATAATACAGTGTTCAAGGCTCAGCCCTTTGAACTCTGCTCTACAGGACCTTGCGTACTTTGTGTCCTTTAGAAATTCACATCCCCTTCACATGTTTTTTTCTCTGCCTTGATAATTCAGCTTTGGTCTGAAGATGAATCAGGATCAAGGTTTTGAGATTGTCATTTGTTGTATTTCTTGGGGCTCAAAGTTTTACAGAAAATGAGACATAATG
The DNA here is from genome assembly GCF_018320785.1 of Cheilinus undulatus. Classification (NCBI taxonomy): domain Eukaryota; kingdom Metazoa; phylum Chordata; class Actinopteri; order Labriformes; family Labridae; genus Cheilinus; species Cheilinus undulatus. The sequence continues at coordinate 29,409,311 of NC_054874.1, read as the reverse complement.
GTTTGGGTTTCAGCAAGAGACACTCAAAGCTGAAGATCTGGTCTTCCAGACAAACTCCTTTGAGTTTTTTTTTACTTAACCATGTTCAAAAGTCTGTGTTCACCACTGGATGCAGTAATATAAAAGTAAGGGCATTATTTTTGCCAGATTTGTCAGAATACTAGATTTTGATACCATTCAAGTAGAAAAGGAATGATATTGAAACCTGTTACCATTGCTAAAAAAATATAGGCACCTAATTATGGTTGATCTCCTGCTTTTAATCATTAAACTATAAAGGCGAACTACTGCAACATGCCTTAACTGCAACAACAATAGCTGTGCATTTGTGCAGTTTAGACAGTGCTTTCTATATTTATCTTTTTTCCCTTTAAATTCCCTTTCTTTTTGATTCAATTAATCATTAACGTTAATGAGGTTTCATAGATTTTTTTTTTTTGGCTTTTATGCTGTTATTCAGATACGACAGTTGAGAGTCAAACTGGGGGGAGAGAGAGTGGGGGAAAGAAGCCACAGGCTGGATCAGCACCTGGGCCACCCACTCTGAGGACAACAGACTCAAGTCTACCAGTGCCCCAAGTTTTAATTTCAACTAGAGATGATTTTTCCATTTGACCCTTGAGACAAATGGGTTTATTTTAGCTAGATCTCCCACAGGAACCTTGCAAAACTGATTGATTAACCAGATTCAACATCTGCCATCAGGTGCATCCATCTTGCAAAGCTTCAATCTGAAACAGCTGAGGAGAACATGGCGGTAGCTGGGTGGGGGTGGGGGGTAGTTGTACTGCAAGCTGGTAAACAATGGCGACCAGTGTAACAATTAGCTTGGATATGATTGATGTTTACCAAAACTGTAAAGCATTTCTTTATTAAAAGAAGAGCAAAGAACCACACTACACTGCTTACCTTTGCTTAAGGAAATTTTGTCAAACTGGACCTAGGAGAGTTGTAATTAGTGATCCCTTAGACATATCAGCTCTATTTTTCCACAGTTGATAAAAACACTTTTAATTTTCAGTAAACAGTTCTAGATAACTTATATTTTTTGCAAAGTCTTCAAATTATTTGACATTCATCTTTTAGTTTACAGAGTGATCCCAGGCTGCCTTTAAACATTTTTGCACCATGAGTGAAGTTATCAACTCAGAGAACTCAGGCTGGTGTGCTGTATACAGCAGAAAGGCACTACCTGATGTCATGTGCACCTGTCAGTCATTGCCACTTTCAGACACATAACTTGACCTACTACCAGTGTCTCATTGTTTGAATTTAAGATAGGCGATATGTTTATTACAAAGCCTCTAAAGTTACTTAAACTCAAGTGCAAGAACACAAAACTAGAAAAGCTTTTGTAAATGCCACACACAATAGTCAGTTTACTTTACTGAAGCCAAAAAGTTATTTTCAGTTTTTTTTTTAAAGCAATCTGCATGTTTTTTTTAAGTTAGATGTACTAATTGGGGTTTTCAGTGTAGCTTTCTTTGGCAGAAAATGTGCTTTTGCTCTTCTTCCGTCCAGCCTCAGCACAAGTTTTGATTACACTGATAAAGAAAATATGCCAGAGTTGTATTAACAATTTTTTTTGTTAATAAACAAAAAAATAACACTAATACTAAGGGAGCAGATTAAACCAAACAAGTCATTGTTTAAATTTCTTATTTTTCCCAACTTGTAAAATCATCTTAGTTTTATAGGGTAAATTAAACAAAAACTAGATTTTTTTTTTCCAAATAATTTCTGTATTCATCCCACTGGAGAAATTCATGCATATTTGAGTGTACAAATTAAAGATGCATCTAAATGCACTTTTTCCACTTTCTTGATTTCATCTCATAACTGTGATTATCAAAGAATGCTTCAATGTCCAAAATATCAGAGTGAAGCAGACATTCAAACTTATTGTCAGTAAGAGTTCACTTCACTCATGCTGCAAAGTTGAACATCAGGTAATCAGGAGACATCTAAGCTCACCTGAGCACATTTAAACACATATAAACACTCTGCCCAAGGGCATCATGGGAAAATTATGCCACCATATCCCCGTTTTGAAATCCATCAATCTTATCCACCATCACTGCCATATCTTCAGTCAACAATTCAGCTGTTTGTGATTGTTTGAAAAGCTCTTTATCATTAAATTAGGAGTACCCACAATGCACCACAGGGGACACTGATAATTAATGGGTAAATATTTTGTTTTTTGAAACAGAATGGAACAAAGTAAAGATGACAAGATCAGGTTTTGTAGATTAATTCAGGAAGATTGGCTTTCATTATGCAAATTATTGTTGTTGTTAAGGAAAAGATTCACAGTGTCTTTTTTAACTGACTTTAAAACCAAATATATTCATGTAAAGCTAGAAAGTTGTATCTTTGATATCACAGACTGAATTAAGTTGAATATACTTCTGCTCAGATTTGTTTTATTATGCATCAGCATGAGTTTGTTTCTCCAACTAGCTCCACGAATAAATGACAACAATACTGTGTCGAGTTTCGTTGCTGGAGCTGTGCATGCCTGCTGCGTCATCTACCTTGTTGCTCTGATTGGCCAGTAATGAACGAGATGGACAGAATAATCGTCCAGTCACCCTCTTAGATTTTTTTTTTTAAAGGTTCTGCCCTTCCCAAACACAGGCTTTGTCTGGCATCCATCTGGGCTCAGACATATCCTATGCAGTGGATATATGCAACAGTCTACCTGGCATGTCAGGTTACTCCCACAGAGGAATCCTCAGATTAAGATGTCACTAAAATGATTTTGAAGATACTGTAATTCTTTTTAGTTCAACTTTTCATACATTAATATGGTCAACAAACCACATTTGTCATACATGCAAGAATTCTGCTTGAGACTATTTTCCTCTGCATTCTGCCTTCACTGAAACAGCTGAAGGCAGACAGCAGAGGTTGTGAAGAGAGAAGGGAGGTTGTATTGCAGCAAACAGGCACTGAGATAAGGACTCAGCCCTAATGGCATGTGCTCTACCTGGAGAGCTACCAAACAACTGATAACTTTATCTTCAGGGGAATCCATTTGGCTTTTATTTGTCCACTTCAGAATATGTATAGGAAGCTATCACTCTCATTTGAAGCTCCAGAACACCTCCAGATGAAATAATGAGGACATGCTGTAACAATACTAAGGCTTACCTCTATAAATACAGCCCGAAAGGTAACATTTTGTAAAAATTGAGATCATTTTTGGCTCTCATAATTTTTTTAAGAGGATAAATAATAAAGGACCTTTAAGGAAAAGAAAAACACTGCTTAGTTTCCAGGAGGATGTTCATCTATATCCAGTTAGGTACCAAAGCAAAGAACTGACATTTCTCCCAGTTTAGTTAGTTTGTTTTGAAGGCCAGATGATTGTGTGTTAGTTGAGCAGCAGACCATGGAACCAAAAGAGAAACTGAATATTTATGAGATGTTTGCCACCAAATATTTGATAATCAGAGATAAAGAGGATAAATGGGAACTCAGATCATGCAATCCAACACAGAAGATAACTTTGCAGCCTCCCTAAAAGGGACTGATTCCTCTAGGTTTTGAATTTTAACCCTCCCTCCCATCCTCATTTATCCTTTTATTCCTCTCACCTCATCGTTTACCCATAAATTTCACCCGTCCCTGTCCTCTCCTACTTCCGTCTATTCTCCTCTATCACCCCATCTCTCTCCTCTGCGCCATATCATTCATTCTGTCCTCATGTCCCATCCAATCTCTCCATCATTAACCCACAATCTATCTCTCCTCCTCTCATCTCTCCATCCTGCTGCCCCCGCCACCCTGTCTGCCTCTCCCCTCATCCATCTTCCTGCCCTTCTGACTCTTAAGTCCTTTTTTGTTTCACACCATCTCATCTTCTTCTCATCGCTTGTTTGTGGCTTGCTGGTTAGCCAAGTGGTTCAAGTGTCGGTGACTCACAGACTTACACACACTGGCAGACACACACACTTCTTTTGACTTTGTCTCGCCGTCAATCTTCCCTAACCTTTATTTCTCTTCCTCTCCATCATCTGTCACTCTCAGGAGAAAAGGGGTGTAATTAGAGTCAGAGGCGTATAATGTCTCAACCTATTGATTAGGTTTTCTTAGACTGTAATTTGCATTTAACCATTTAATTTATCCTTCTGTGCAGCACCTGTTTCCAGCATAAACACTGCTCTCTTTGGTGGCATGCTTTAGTATTAGACATGAAAACAACTTCATTTTGCATTTAGTCCTGAAAGGTTACATAAATAATTATTTTTTGTTTCACTCTGCTGGCCCTAAAAAACCAGTGAAGAAAAGAGCCAATAAGTTAAATCTACAGTAGGAGAGTAAATCAACATGATAATAAAGCCGTATTCATGCGCTCATGAAGAAATCTTTAGAGCAGACTTTCCCAAACTTAAATATCACAGCCCAGTTTGATACATCAAACTACTCTGGGGTCAGCAAAACCCTCATACACTCAAAAAATAATAATAATAATTTGACACATCTATGCAATGCAATTTATTTGAGTTTGTCCAACTCACTTTTTAAAAACATATCTTATATGGAAAGGTAAGGTTATCAAAACTCAAAAAGAGGTAGTCTAATTTGTTTCACAGAAACAAGAAGATTTAATGTAAATTCAGCTTAATAGAGGAACTTCAGATCAGCGTAACATTTTCAAGCTGACCAGGATCAATTATGTTAGGTTCTACACACTTATAAAACAAAACTCGAGGCTGTGTTTCCCTTTTGTTCTTTCACCAGATCATAAGTTTTCAAACAGTGTGCATTGCAGTGAGCTGTTGTCCTCTCATATAATGAAGGGACAGAGATTTAGGACATCAGCTTCAGTAAAGTCAGTGGATAGCTTCACTCATGGTGCAAAAGTGTCTAACCTCACAAACGACAACAATCCAAACGAAACATGAGCTAAGAAATCCACAATGGTGATCACTTTACAACAGCAGCGTATAAAACCTGATGATGGGAAAACTGTGTCCACTTATTCTCCAACATGCTTCAATATTTTACCACAACTGTTTAACACAACTATATTTGAACACTGTTTGACACAAATAGATTAAGTTCATCCAACATATGAGGTATGGCTATTAAATAATGAGACTGTGCTTATGAGGATAAAACCACAAAGTGTTCTATATTGGGTAATCAAGCACAACTGCCGTAAGTTTCCAATATGTGATGTCTTTAGTTCACCCCTGCTACTGATTGAAGTGCACATGTTTTTGCTAAGGTGTAGAATAATCGTTAGCTTAAAAGTTGAGCAACACGTTAACTTGAATTTTTGGATAAATGGAGCAAAACAGCAGACAAATCTTTTGGTATATTAACTGAGGTGTATGGGGAACACTGCATGTCACATGCATGTCTGTTTGAATAGCACAAAAGATTTAGTGAAGGAAGAGAGGATGTTCAAGACTATCAATGTTCTGGGCACCCATGCACATTGAAAACTTCTGGAAACATTCAACAAATTAAAGCGTTTGAAATGATTGATGACTCAGTATAAGAACGACAGAAATGGCCTCCATTGATAAAAAGAAAAGAAGTTCAGCATGAAAATTTAAACTTGACCAAAGTGTGTGCTGAAGTTGTCCAAAAACTTCTGACTCCTGGTCAAAATGAAAAACACCAGCAAATGTGTGGAGGCATTTTGGATCAAACTGAAGGAAACCCAGTTTTTTTTAGGAGTGATCACGTGATGAAATTTGGATCTTCCAATACGATCCTAAGACAAAACGACAGTCAATGCGTTGGAAAAACTCCATCGTCACCAAAGACAAGAAAACACAACAAGCAAGTCCAAATTAGAGGTCATGTTGATTGTTTTCTTTGATATTAAGGGTGTAATTTTGGAGAAGTGGGTTCCAGAAAGGTCAATGGTTAATCAACAAAATTACAAACAGGTTCTAAAAAACTATGAGGAAAAAGTCAGAAAAAAGAGACCACAGCCGAGGAAAAATGGTTTCACTCTTAATCAAAGATCGCGCCAGCTCACACTGAACTCTCGGTAGAGCCGTAAAAACAAATCACAGTGTTTGATCCCTGTTCACCTGATCTAGCACTGTGGAACTTTTTCCCTTTTTTCTAAGATCAAATCTGTGCTCAAAGGAACACGTTTGGATGCAGCGGTGTGTTGATGCAGCGGTGTGTTGATGCAGAAAGGTTTCATCTTGCAAACATTATTGAAAAAGGTCAAAAAGGAGAAAGGCCTGAATCTGTTCTCTTAAGTGTACAGCCATAACATGAGACTCAAAGTAGAGCATTTACCTCCATTTTCAGTGTGAATGCTTACTTTCAGAGACATTAATATTAAAAGGATAGTGTTTGCTTTGTCACAAAGTAAAATTAATGAGCTATCCTGTTTGTATTGCTTCGATCAGACATCTGCAAAGTCACCTACATAATTTTTTCTTATAGTCATCTATTTTAAACTCCACAAACTCTTTACTAGTAATATTTATGTCTCAGAAGGCACTGAAATATGCTTATTATGGGGAAGCAAGTGGTGTAGTAGAGTGTCACCAGATATTTTCACACCAGGTAATCTATGACACTGGTTCTGTACATCAGGCAAATAGATGATAAAAAGCTGACATGTGCGTTAAATCTTCAGGCTGTGTTTCATTTGTTCCGGGACTGTTTATTGTAAATGAAGTTGCATGCAGTATCTCTAGGGCTCACACTTTGGGAAGCTCTGCTTTAGAGATTTGATTAGTTCTGAGGGGAAAATTTCTAAGAGCATACGTTGGTGGTGCATCATTCTTTCAACCATGGATGAATACAGCAAAATGCACTTACTGTAGCAATCAATATGCTGATGCATCACCAAACCACAGATATGCTACTCTCACATACAAGCTGTTTACCTTTATTTCATAGTTTGACACAGATATGCTTCCATTGCTTTATAGGTCAAATATTTTTCCTTTATTTTTAAAGCAAACTTTGTTAAAGTTGTTCTCCAGTGTATTTTTTTTGTTTCTTTTTTAAAACAGTTTAACATCAACTACATTACAATTAAAATTGGTATTCTTTTTCTAGGGTTAGTGTTTGACTTGTTGATGTGTCTAACCGGGGCAGTAACTGTTCTTTACTGATGAGGTTATATAAATATTAAATGGATGGACTGTATGTATTCCGTCTCATTTGTAGATCCCTGCAGTTTGCTTGTTCTCCCTCTCTATGTCTCACATGCACGCACTCGCATACATACACAGCTGCCCAGGGGCAGCATTAGTGTATAAGAGAAGGGTTATTGCAATATAATCCCATATTAAGGCTTCACGAGCTGTTCTGATGATTGGTTCAGAGGCTTTTAATAGCGGCCGCGCAAAACACCCAGGCACACATACATATGCACACTTACACACATGCATGAACTGTGAGAAGCATTTCAAATTCTTTTAAATGCAGAAGTTGTAAAATAGTGTTGGTGTGATAAAAATCTGTACAAATAAGCATGACACACATAAACAGCCTTCACAAACAGATGCAATCATATGCATCAAATCCCACAGTGACAGATGGATAGGATTACTCACCTGCTACACAAACACACATGTAACCACACACAGTTTTGCTGTGACCACACTACTTCTCTACGCAAAATAGAGTTGCAGTAAAAAGCCTTCTTGTAGTAAAAATGTAAACAAAACTACAGAGTTTGAATAAAACAAGATGTTCAGAATAAGCCTCAAAGTGTCAGGGTTTTGTTTGTTTGAGGTGGTTAAAGAGGTTAAAACCTCTGGATTTTGTCCACCAGTCCAGTTGGCTCACCAGTGCTTCATCCATACAGTCACAAAACCTTTAGTCAAATCCTTCCCAGCATCTTAAATCTTACATGAGCTGCTTTGAAATAAAGTACAGGCTGCTGGCTGTAAGACTGGAGAAAACCCACCGAGGATCAGAACAGAGTATTTTCACCAAAAAGGAGAAATTACAAGCTTTCTGAAATACACATATTGACTTCTACAGCTTTCTCAGTCACTCACCTGTTTTTGTCCTTCTCTTTGGTCTGCATGCTTCTCCTTTCCCCCTTGTTCTCTGTGTCCCCCCTTGTCTCCGATAGCCCTTTAGTCCTGTGTAGCGCTCTTCTCACACTCTTTACTGCTCTCTCTATCTCTCTCTCTCTGTCTCGTTCTGTTGCTGCTGATCCTCACATGCTTGCAGAGCAGACTGATCCTCCCTCCTCTCTCTCACTCGCTCGCTCTCTCGCTCTCTCTCTCTCTCTCTCTCTCTCTCTCTTTCTCTCTCTCTATGCCCCCTCCCTCTCTTATTGCTTCATCTCGGTTTCATTTCTTTCGAACCTGCTGCAGTTGTTTTTCTTTCTAGCTCAGATACCATCACTCTTTCATAAATTTTTACGTCTCTCTTATTTATTTTAGCTGCTTTCTTCATTCGTGTCTCTTTGTTGGTTCATCTCATGCCCTGCCCTGATTTTTGCCTCTGTTTGTGTATGTGTGGCTGCATTGACCCTGGCATGGCTGTAGACCCAGAGAAACTTTGGCAGCGTACAAGTGTCTGCTCCTGGGAGCAGGGCCAGGACACAAACAAACACATGCACACTCCCACACGCAAACACACACTCGTTCATTTTATTTATATCTTTGCTTTACTGTGTGAACTGCGTCTGCTTTTCCCTCTCTCCCTCTCTCTCTCTCTCTCTCTCTCTCTCTTGCTCTGTTGCTTTATCCCCCCTCTTTGAGCTGTTTCGTCACCTGTCCTCTTTCTTCCCTGCCCCACTTTAGCCTCCCACCATGCCACTCTCTTCTCTTTCTTTATCCCCATCTCTCCCATCCCCCCCCCCCCCCCTTCTTTGACTGTCCCACCTCCTGCCAGACTCCTCTTATCTTATTTTCTTTTCTTTCTATGCATTTGCTCACACCAGCTGAGAATGGCACTGCTCTCTTTTGTCTTTAGGACAAAGCACACAAAACACAAGATAATGGAAGAGAAATTGAGATTAAACACTCTGTGACATCAGGTTGTAATTATGCTCAATTATAGGCACTTTTTGTTTGGTGCACAGGGGGAAGTGTGCTTGCAAATTAATTTCCTCATCTGCCATGCATCAGAAAGAATATTTTACTATTGTTTGCAGTAGGAATGCATACAATTAGCTGGCTAAACTGTTGAATATGTATCCCTTTGTCATCTGTGCAAGTCAGTTAAATTGATTATTAACATCTTTTTATCATTTCAGACCCACCATCAACTCCTCAATGACAAATTGCAACCTAAATTTTTTTGACCAGTCAGATTTATTTCATGAAAAACCTACAGTTTGGACCTCAAACAGTACACACAAATGTGACGGATCATATGCCGCAGGTACATGAGCAGTTTTTTACAATTTGATTAAATCTATTCTAATCAGAGATTCAAGCCTCTCTTTTTTACATGGAGGCTAAAACATGCATACACAATAAACAAGCTGTTTATCTTTGCTGTTTAACATGCGCAGTATCATCCCACTGGTCAATTCTACTGAAAATTTGCCATAGAAGCAGAAATTCTTACTCTGCGCCATCACTTTACACTGTCAGAAAAATGAGTGCATTTTTACAACTCCACCCTGTGCAAAAAATTTTGGATTGTTCTACACTCTCGTGTTTGTACCTATTTATAGCTATTCAAATAAGGCATTTATTCTTGATTACAAGTAGTCCATGTAAACACAGCCGTAGAGACAGGAAAAAACAAGCATGTTAAAAAGAATTTCGTTGACTTTTTGACACAATTTTGTGTCCAGGAATACATTTGCAACCCACTGAAAAGGGCTCCATGACCTACTTGGAGCTCTGACCCACCAATTAAGAACAAATTGGCCGTTCATAATGCCTACAGCCTTGATGCCAAAATGCTCTTTTATCCAATATAAACAACCGCTAACAGCTACAGCATTGATAGCATGTCTTAGGAGCAGCACAGTTTAAGCACTATTTTGATCTAGAAAATGGTGATAAAGTTGTCCAGAGGCTGTCAGGTTATACTCGCATATAAGCATTGGGTCATTGAGGATTGAAGGCTTGTGATGCTAGCACCGCTACATTAGCCACTTTCTGCAAACAAAAATTGCATTATAACAGTATGTTGTTTTACCATTGCAGTGTAAAGTTGATTTACAGAACGTATTTACTTGAAATAAGACTGTTGGGCCAAATGCAGTTATACCCACCAGCTCAGAAGGCAGGATGGATCCATGCTTTCTTGTTGTTACCGCAAAATTCTGGCCCTACTGTCTGAATGTCACAGATGAAATTGAGACTCATCAGACCAGACAAGTTTTTTCCAATTTTCTATTGTCCTATTTTGGTGAGCCTGTATCCCAAGGAGTGGCACCTCATGTAGTCTTCTGATGCTGTAGCCCATCTGCTTCAAGGTTCGATGTGTTTTGCATTCAGAGATGATATTCTGCATACCTTGGTTGTAACATTTGGTTATTTGAGTTACCCTTACCTTTCTATCATCTAGAACCAGTCTGCCAATTCTCTTCTGACCTCTGACATAAAAAAAAAGTCCACAAATCTGCTGTCTACTGGATATTTTCCCATTCTCAGACCATTCTCTGTAAACCCTAGAGATGGCTCCATGCATGAAAATCCCAGATTATCAGTTTCTGAAATACTTAGACCAGCCCGTTTGGCACCAACAACCATGCCATGTTCAAAATCACTTAAATCCCCTTTCTTTCCCATTCTGATGCTCAGTTTCAACTTCAGCAAGTCATCTTGACCACATCTACATGCCTAAATGCATTGAGATGCTGCAGTGTGATTGGCTGATTAGCTACTTAAGTTTACAAGCAATTGAACAGGTGTACCTAATAAAGTGGCTGGTGAGTGTATATTTTGTGTTTAATCAGATAGGAAAATATACACTTTGGAATATCACTTGTTTGCTGGCAATTAAGAGATTTTTTTAAAACTAAAATGGGTGGAATTCAATTAAAGCACAGCTGAAGTTAACTTTAGCAGTTGTGAAATAATATACAGTAATGAAGCAGATGTTCTTCAAACATGCTACAGCTGTTTGTGTTCAGTATTCAAGATCTTATGTAACTGCATCCTGAGTTATGACCGTCAGATTGAGCGCGTGGACGAAGAATTTATGTATGTGTCTGTGCTCCCTAAGTAGTCCCTTGCTGCAGCGTCCGATGAAATGTCCCTCCTGACCCCTCCCCCTTCTTAAAATAACCAATGATGTATGCGCCAAGCAAAGTGGTTGACTCACCTTGCGTTGTGTTTCAATTGACCTCTGGTGGAACAAGCTCTGAAGTGTGTGTGAATGTCTGTGTGACCGTGTGAATTTGTGAGTGCACATTACATAAGCAGCCATGCTGAAGTCAGTGCAGCGCATGGAGCCTGCAAAAGTAACGTGTGCACCCAAACATGCAAGGCTTACAAAAAAAACAGAGAGCTGCACTGAAGCTATAGCATCTCGGGGATTTATTTCACAGGGAAGGGTGAAGGAGAAACCTTTCTATCTTCCCTTCTCCTTTTTTTCCTTTTCTCCACTTAAAATACATCACCCCCTGACCTCTCCTCCTTACACTGTGTCTTCTTTGCTCATTGGTATCTGCTGATTGTGCTACATTGTACCTGTCAGAGAAATAGAAGCCCGAGAACACACTGATCTGTTTCTGAATATGTTCACACACTCACTGGCATGCAAATGCATAAGCACTCATGTTACCAGCTTCTCCCCCTTTCTTTCTCTGCCTCAGACAAACATTACAGCTACAACACAACAACAACTCTAATTACACTTCCACACAATCCATCTCCCTCCATCAACTCTCCTGGCCCCCAAGTGTCAGAAAAATGCCTGTAATTGAGCGTGTGTGAGAGTTGTGTGTAATAGAGGAGGGGGCCAGAGATGAGCATGTGTGTGACGGTGCAGGGAGGAGTGTTCCAGACTGCCAGTGTGACTGTGGTTTTAAGATTTTATTCATGTTTTAGAAAGATCACAGTTATGAAAGTCACAGTTAAGAGCAGTGTGATGATACTACCTGGTAAGATGCAAAAAGAAGATGAGAAAATAAAAAATAAAAAAAAATACATTTTGGTTATTGTACGAATCAAAATATATAACATTTTTCTTTAAGTGTCTGATCTTGTATTTAAACAGCCATTTGGAGTTAGCTAACAGTTTGCTACAGCTAGCCGGTCACAATGAGATTCTATATAACTCATGTCAGCATCTCTTTCTTCCTCTCACTCGCTCTATCTTGTTGTTACAGTGATGCTGAGAGAACAGCAACTTCATAACAGCTGCTCCCTTGTATTTTCATAATCTAGTGATGAGTACGAGTACTAAAATACTCAATGTGTCTGTCATTACTTTTTTAATGTTTCTTTACTTGTGCACTGCACAGACGCTGCAATCTGCATTGTTTTGACCGATTTAGTGTTTAGTTTTACATGTGTACCTGACTGTTTCAGGTTCGTCTAACTCTAAATACTCTAGAATTAGCCTGTTAGCACCAGTTAGCACTCATTGTTTGTAATGATACCAGAGGGGAGGAAATTGTCTGCTAAAAACAAAACAGGCAACAGGAGATGTGCTCACGTTGAATTTTGTGGAAGGAGAAGGCTTCAGCGAGCCGATGGCATTTTTTCAAGCCAGTATCTCAGCTAACAACAGCTATGAGATTGGAACGGATGTATGAGGAAAAAGCAACGGGCGATAAAATGACAGGTACTTCAGACTTGTGGACAGATCTATCTGTGGACTCAATGTCACTGTTAGCTAGTTTTCTTTTGTAGTGGCATGTTTTGGTCTGTTGGAGAGGTGATGGGGATGACCAAATAAAGTTTGGGCTGTCTCACTAACAGTCAGCAGGCCTCAGTGTTGGTGCTTTATTTGTACTTGTACAGTTAATAACCATCAGTTGTATTATAATCTCTTGGAATTTCATTCAGAGCAGGGATTTGAAGTGCTGAAGAGCAGTACACCATAATAACATGGTGGATCACTGACAGTGTTGTATTGAGTTTTTTACGGTAATTATGGTTTATGAGTAGTCAAGTACTCTTATGACTTCATGCGAGTTCATACTCGAGCCCAAATCAAGTTCCTGATTATGCTAGCTGATAGGAACATCATACATGAGCTCCTTTCATCGAACAATGATGAATGACCCTCTAACTCACTTTATCAATAACATTTGTGATTTTATTGATCTTCTGAAAACTATCTGGCACAGAGGAACATGTTTGAAGTTTTGGCTTGATAAAAGTGTTCATTACGTTAACTAAAACTATGACTCAAAATGCTTTTTGACTCCTTTTTTACATGAGAAAGACAAGACTAAAACTATGATGACTAAAACTCACGACAAGTAAGTTTAGTTTGCGTCAAGGTGACTGAATTGAATAACCTTGCAAAGCACATAGATTTGCCAGCCTCCATCTCTGTCATCAGGCAAATCCATCCTGAGAAGCTCCAGTCCACACTGTTTGTGCTGACCTGAAGCAGTTAGCAAAGGCGGGGTTTAGGACTTGATGCCGTTAGCAATGGCTTCCACCAGTGTAAGAGTTAGTTTGGATATAGCTATCATGTAGCTGCAGTTTTATCAGAACTGGGCCACATTTCTTTCTTAAATAAAGAGCAAAGAACAGCTGAAAGCTTTTCATGATGGAAAGATGTTTTTACTCTTTTGCTGACTTAATTTGGTGTGAGTTTGTGAGTCATATGGCTGCTACATCTGAAGCACTTAGCTCAAATGCAGCTGTAGAAAGTCCACTGTTTTAGTAGAATTGTTGTACATTACTTTTCTTAAACAAGAGCAATTAAAGCTTTTCTTGGCTCAAAAGACGTTTTCACCCTTCTCCCGACCAGCATCTTATCCACACCATAATCCACATGTCAATATGTTGCAAAGCTGCACATGCATACAACCTCATTTGTCTTGTCTCTCTGATTTAATCCTCAGGAATGTGAAATTGTCCAATCACCTTCCAAGATTTTTTTTAAAGTCCTGCCCTTCCCAAATGCTCTCTATAGAAGCTTTCCCAGATGAATGTGAAATATATCAACAGATAGATGAAAAAGTCTATCTGGTGTGTCAGGATATAGGCAAGACTAAAATGTAATTTATTTTTTGTCAGAGTTTTAGAATGTATTATATCACTACTGTGGATAAATCTGTTAAATCATAACAGATCTGTAGCTTTTCTGCCTCATGTAAATGTATGTACTAAATGTACTAAAATGTAACAAATTTTTATGGACTAAAACTGGACTTAAATGTTTTTGAGTTTTCGTCGACTAAGACTTGAATTCAAAATAGCTGTCAAAATAAAGACTGCTTCATAATAGATGAAATATCATAGATGCTGGCTCTATATGGACATACAAGGAGAACCTAGTTGGAGACCTGTGCAGCACTGCTGAATAAAACATTCTCCTGTGCCCCTTTGACAGATTAAACACTAACTCTTTAAGTCTTTAAATTAAGACTGTCTGTCAAAGCTAATGCTTTAATTCTCTCTCTAAATGTAAAACGAATTGGACATTAATTATATTTAATTGCATCATTTTTGTCTCACTGTTTATCCTGCTGGGCATCTCCTGGGGATAATGCATTTTAAACACCCATTCAACTGCTGGCTTAAAGTGTTCAAGTAATGCTGGAAAACGTAAAAGCACATCCTCTTCCCTGTAATCTCAAAGTTAAATCTTGGCTCTTGGTCTGTTGAGCACAGTCAAGCTCGTGCAGCCTTATTTTGACCAGAAGTTAATAGAAATGTCAAATAGATCGTATTGCTGTGTTAGGCAACTCACTTCATGACTGTTTCCCAATTCTCGATTGGGATCAATACAAATACTGTTCTCTGCAGACGAATGAAATGAATACTGCAACATCACGGGGCTTCTTGAGTTTAGCTTTGCCAGGGCAGGTGCATTAAGGATAACCCTTATTTTGATGCAACTCTGCAATTACAGCTTTAATACATAATTAATGATAGTGGCTAAAGTAAGAGAAGTGATGGACAAACAAAGGGAGGGTGAAGGAGAGAGGATGAGGAGGAGGAAGAAAGAAGAGAAACCCAGACCTTGCCGGCATCTGTGTCCTGTTTTGTCAGTAATCTCTTCACTGTTGCGTAAGGCTTTCACCTCGACAAGCCCTGAGCTTTTTCTCCGTCTCACTGTCTGTCACACACACTGCTGTTGTCCGTAGTTTTAATATCTATACCACTCAAAAGCCTCCTACATGTCTGTGCAGGTCCTGAAATGTGTTGATGAAACACTCTGATGTGTGAGGACATAGATGGCCGATGGTCACTGTTTGGCCTCAGAGGATTTATGTGTTTGAGATGACTTTAAAGTAAGAGCGAGAGAGACAGAAAAGTTTTCAGTTAATAAGTCTAAAGTAGGGCAATACAACATGTGCATACACATACATAAACACTGAACATGGAAAGAAGGTCATACTAAACAGTATTTTTGATTTATGAAAGGAGGAGTGAGACTGAGAATGAGAAATAATAATTTACACTATTAGTGTCTGCCTTTTGGGAATAGGTGTTTTGTTTTCTTTCCATTTGCTGCAGCATAATTACTAGGGGTGGGCCATATTGATTTTCTTTAGCCAGTATAGCCAATAATTACCTGCTTTCCATGGCCAATACCAAAAAAGATTTTTAGCTAAAAGGTGTAATATACAACTTATACAGTAATTGCCACCATTTAGTACCAGTCTTTCAGACTCCTGCCACACCAATCCTGAAGTTTTTGGATCAAGGGCAGCTGTTTGTAACACTGGCTTCAGTTCAGATATGCAGCCAGAAGAACAATACTTAACGCACGATCTATAAAATATTATTGATTATTAACTAATTTATAAACTCAGCTATAAATGTTTACTGATGCATGGTATAGCTTAGGTCCTCATTAGTTAGTTAATTTCAAATTTCAATTCTAAACTCGGCTGTAAATGTTTTGTTTACGCATTAGTAAGTAATTTCTGATGCCTAACCTAACCCTCAAATTTCACTTGCTCCATCTGTGCAGCGTTCTGTAGTTCGCTCTTTAGCAAATCACACCCTCTCGCATCAATCTTTGCAGTTCCTCTGCACATGCTCCAGTCCTTCTTAAGGGTGTCAGAAGTGCCAGGAGGTTGCTGATAAAACACTCCGATGCACGGGGAGCAGATGGATCCAAACAGGTGGCAGTCCTTGCAAAGCATCCAGTCAACTTCAAAATGCAACTCAATGCATGGACTCCCAACTTAATCTTCTTGTTATATTAACATTAAGTCTTGGTTTTCATGATACTAAAATACTGTGTCATAAGCCAATGGCCATCATTTAGTCAGAGGTCACAGAATTTACACATTGCCATTGAAAAAGAAAAGTTAATTTCTGAGGCGGAAAACCACATGATTTTTCAATGAAACCACACATTCTGTCCAGAAATATAAACCTTCTAACTTCGTAATGTACTCACCCATGTTAAAAGCAAAAAAAATATAGACGTGACAGCAAATCAACTTCAGGAAGTCAAAGTTATCAGTTCTTTACATACTAATCCTGCTCAAACTGGTTGTTCCCCCATGACCTTGTGATGTTTCATATCCAGCTGCTCAGAGCACCACAAATGCATCTAGTGTCGCAAGGGTGATTGCTGGCAGTCGGAGCAGACACACAGATGTAACATGGCCAGTGTTTGGGATTTGAGGGTAACAGTACCCTTTACTTGTGCTATCCTAATGCACAGATAAAGCATTTATAGTTGTGTTTATTGAGGATAAAGCAATCATTAAAAATGCTTTAAAGATATTCAGTTTGATTTACTAAGCATCAATGAAGCATCAATAATTGCCCTCATATATTACATATAAGGAGTTAATGAGTGAATTATTTACTCGTGTTACTTTATCAATAAACAATATATAGCTGTGTTATGAAAAAAAATTTCGTATTGCTTTATAGTTGATGAGTTAAGTACAAACTAATGCTTTATACACCCCTCCTGGTGGACATTACTGAGCGCTGCACACTAAAACAACCAGACACAAAAACAGTTTCTTCCTCCAGGCTGTCATTCAGATGACCATTCAACAGTCACAGCGTTATTCTGATGAACTCTCAACAGTCACAGAGTTACCCGGATGACCAACAGTCACTGAGTTACCCTGATGACCAACAGTCACTGAGTTACTCTGATGACCAACAGTCACAGAGTTACTCTGATGACCATTCAACAGTCACAGAGTTACACTGATTACCATTCAACAGTCACAGCGTTATTCTGATGAACTCTCAACAGTCACAGAGTTACCCGGATGACCAACAGTCACTGAGTTACCCTGATGACCAACGGTCACTGAGTTACTCTGATGACCAACAGTCACAGATTACTCTGATGACCATTCAACAGTCACAAAGTTACTCTGGTGACCATTCAACAGTCACAGAGTTACACTGATTACCATTCAACAGTCACTAAGTTAATCTGATTACCATTCAACAGTCATTGAGTTACTCTGGTTTCCATTCAACAGTCACTGAGTTACCCTGATGACCATTCAACAATCACAGAGTTACTCTGATGACCATTCAACAGTCACAGAGTTACACTTATGACCATTCAACAGTCACAGAGTTACTCTGATGACCATTCAACAATCACAGAGTTACTCTGATTACCATTCAACAATCACAGAGTTACTCTGATGACCATTCAACAGTCACAGAGTTACCCTGATGACCATTCAACATTCACAGTAACACTTATAACCATTCAGCAGTCACAGAGTTACCCTGATGACCATTCAACAATCACAGAATTACTCTAATGACCATTCAACAGTCACAGAGTTACTCTGATGACCATTCAACAGTCACTGAGTTACCCTGATGACCATTCAACAATCACAGTTGCTCTGATGGCCATTCAACAATCACAGAGTTACTCTAATGACCATTCAACAGTCACAGAGTTACTCTGATGACCACTCAACAGTCACAGAGTTACTCTGATTACCATTCAACAGTCAATGAGTTACTCTGATTACCCTTCAACAGTCACAGAGTTACTCTAATGACCATTCAACAGTCACAGAGTTACTCTGATGACCACTCAACAGTCACAGAGTTACCCTGATGACCATTCAACAGTCACAGAATTACTCCGATGACCATTCAACAATCACAGAGTTACTCTAATGACCATTCAACAGTCACAGAGTTACTCTGATGACCACTCAACAGTCACTGAGTTACTCTGATGACCGCTCAACAGTCACAGAGTTACTCTGATTACCATTCAACAGTCACTGAGTTACCCTGATGACCATTCAACAATCACAGTTGCTCTGATGGCCATTCAACAATCACAGAGTTACTCTAATGACCATTCAACAGTCACAGAGTTACTCTGATGACCACTCAACAGTCACAGAGTTACTCTGATTACCATTCAACAGTCAATGAGTTACTCTGATTACCCTTCAACAGTCACAGAGTTACTCTAATGACCATTCAACAGTCACAGAGTTACTCTGATGACCACTCAACAGTCACAGAGTTACCCTGATGACCATTCAACAGTCACAGAATTACTCTGATGACCAACAGTCACTGAGTTACTCTGATGACCAACAGTCACAGAGTTACTCTGATGAACATTCAACAGTCACTGAGTTACTCTGATTACCATTCAACAGTGACTGAGTTACTCTGATTACCATTCAACAGTCACAGTTACTCTGATGACCATTCAACAGTCACAAAGTTACTCTGATGACCATTCAACAGTCACAGAATTACTCTAATGACCATTCAACAGTCACAGAGGTACTCTGATGACCATTCAGCAATCACAGAGTTACTCTGATGACCATTCAACAGTCACAGAGTAAGCCTGATGACCTGTCAACAGTCACAGAGTAAGCCTGATGACCTGTCAACAGTCACAGAGTTACCCTGATTACCATTCAACAGTCACAGAGGTACACTTATGACATTCAGCAGTCACAGAGTTACTCTGATTACCATTCAACAGTCAAAGTTACTTTGATGACCATTCAACAGTCACAGACCGTGTACATATTTTGAAGAAGTGGTTGCCTGTTCATGTTTAGTTTTTTTGTATCTAATGTGTTTTTTGTCTAAACTGAAAGCAAGGCTAACTGGAGTCATATTACTTTTTGTGTAAGTATACTTGGCCTATAAAGCTGATTCTGATTCTGAGAATGTAGCTTTTGTATTTTGTTTCCAATACAGTTAACAATGATTTATTTGATATCTGCTGTATCAGTGTAACATGCTGCATATTATAGCTTTTTATCTCAAAACCATTAGTTTGTTTAAACTTTGGGCTTGCATTCGTGGGATAAAATATCTGCAGATGATAAATCCACTCAAAATATATTGTAAATTAAAATGCATGTTATAAACTCTTGTTGTAATGGCAGCGAAACTTTTAGTAACAGTATTTCTCCATGTTGGGATTTTCTTTCACTGCCAGAAGTTAATCTTTATTGACTAAGATAAATTATTTACAGACAATCTCAGTGCTTACTCATGACTTAAGTGTCACTGCTAATAATTCTCAGACACTTTAAAGGGTGAAACATGATGAGAAGAGAAGAGTGGGAAAAAAGAGGAGACGAGCAGAGAGATGAAAGAAGGGAGAGGGATGACACAGTCTGTGGTGTCACTCCAAGAGGGAAATGAGGGTAGGATGGGGTGGTAATGCAGTGAGCTTAACACCCACATATTCAAAAGTATATATTTTTTATTTCCAGTAAGACAAACAATGAAATTAAGTCTGAGTGAGAATGCTTTCCTTATCATTTGTGCGTTGGTGTTTGTCTTGCTTGGAAGTATTTGTTCAAAACTGTAAAATTATGCATTACTTTGCACAAATACTGGAAAATTATGTTTAAATTTGAATACAGGCAGGCATAAACACACACACACACACACACACACACACACACTGCTCATTTTGATCAGATGAGAGCTGTCACCACATGAGATGCTCTTCATCTTTCATCTTCAATTAGCCATCCATCATCCTTCATTTCTATCATGTTTCCCTCTTCCCGCACCAACTCTAGAGGATAATTTCACCCCAACCCTGGCATAAATACCTGTACATCTGCCACATCTCTGCAGAAATAAAGGTTTTTGAACTTCACTCCAGCAATTAGGCGGAGGGAGCAGAGGGAAGGATCAGAAAACATCAGTATAGAAGTAGGACAAAACAAGCTGACAGAGACTTTCAAGTGGGAATAATCCAAAACACCCAGCTGCCCACTTGATATTACTGCGGTGGTCTTTCACAAGTCTGACTTGTGTCCATGTGGTGCTCAAACCCCTTTCTGGCTTACTGTGCTTGCTCTTATTACCATCAGGGAGAGCCAGAAAGGTGTTTCCAGACAGCTTTAGAAATGAAGATCAAAAATAAACAGAAAGAAGAAAAACTGACAAAGAAAATTAACAGTATTTACAGACCTGTTTTTCAATATTCTCCTTGCTGTCTCTATTTACAAGAGAATTGGTCAGTTTAAATTTTACTATGGCTCATGTATGATAGCAAAGGTCATTTGCCAGATAAGAAATTCAGAAGCCAGTGGGAGATAAATGATGAAGAAAATAAAAATGGACGGGAATGGGGAACAAAGAGTTGATGGTAGATGGCCTCAAGTGATTTTCTCAAGCCGTCTGAGTTAACATGCATAACTATATGGTATATAAAGTATGCATTGTTTATTTATATCCATGTCATTGGTAATTCATTTGCCTTTTTATTTGGGATTTTTGTAGTTTTCTTCTTTGTTTTCTCCTCCTTTGTTGCATGCTGCCCCTCTGTCTTCTTGTTTCTAGCCTCGGGGTGTGAAAGGTTCACACTAAATTTTCCATGAAATTTGTGCTTTAATCCCATTCTTATGCCAGTTTCTCTTGGCATGGATACTTTTCACACGCACTTGAAAAACGTTTTTCTACTGTCCTCATCTTTCATGTGTGTCTTGCTTTAACAGACACAGGGATGCTCGCTCCTCTCCTTATCCCCTTGACTTTTCTCTTCTGTTCACCTTCCATCTCTTAGTCTATCAATGGTGTATTATTATTTTTTCGCTGTATTATTGTGAGTTCACATAAAGGTTATTTACAGTTTAATTTTCATACTGGGGGGTAATGCCTCATTAAAGCACCAACATTAAAAAAAAAAAAAACTTTTGATATGTAAATGATGCATTAAAGTTAAAATAGCTTTTCAAAGATTATGCCTTCAGCTTTTTGTGAAAGAAAGTGAATTTCAGTGTTTTGTTTTGGTGTGATGTTAAAGTTTGATTTTAAGGCTAAGGAAATAAACTTTTTGCCTATAAAGCTCTTTCTTATAAAAATGCTTGGGAAAACATCATTAGTGTTTATTGAATAGTCTTTCTCCTTTGTTCTGCTCATGTTGTTTTGTCTTGTATAGAGCATGTTCTCTTTCTTCACAGTAAACTAGTGCATTTTAATGACACCAGACCTCAAAAGCTTTTTTATTTTGAGCTTTTCATGCCTTTATTAAGGAGGAACTAGACTGCCAAAATGTGGTGTCACCTACAGTGCCATGAAAAAGTATTTGCCCCCTTTCTGATTCCTGTTTTGTTTTTTTTTTTTGTTTTTGTTTTTTTTTTTGCACATTTATCACACTTAAATGTTTCAGATCATCAAACCAATTTTTATATTTCACAAAGTCAACCCAAGTAAATAGAAAATGCAGTGTCTGAATGGTTATTTAATTTTTTAAGGAGGGGAAAAAAATCCAAACATATCGGGCCCTTTGTGAAAAAAGTAATTGCCCCTGACCCTAATAACTGGTTGTGCCTCCCTTGGCAGCTGGTGATGAGTCTTTCACATCACTGTGGAGGAATTTTGGCTCACTCTTCTTCACAGAATTGCTTTAACTCAGCCATAATGGAGGGTTTTCCAGCATGAACTGCCTGTAAAAGGTCACACCACAGCATCTCAATTGGATTTAAGTCTGGACTTTACTTGGCCACTCAAAAAAACGTTCAGAGGTGGATTTGCTGGTATACTTTGGGTTGTTGTCCTGCTGCATAACCCAAGAGTGATTGAGCTTTAGGGCATGAACTGATGGCCGGACATTGGCCTTCAGGATTTTCTGGTAGACAGCAGAATTCATTGTTCCATCAATGACAGCAAGTGGTCCAGGTCCTGAAGCAGCAAAGCAGCCCCAGACCATCACACTGCCACCACCATGTTTGACTATTGGCATGATGTTCTTTTTATCAAATGCTGTTATTTTTACGCCCGCTGTAACGGGCCACACACCTTCCAAAAAGTTAAACTTTTGTCTCATCAGTCCACAGAATATTTCTCTCTTCTCCCTAAGTCTTGGGGATCATCAGGATGTTTCTTGGCAAATGTGAGACGAGCCTTTGTGTTCTTTTTTGTCAGCAGTGGTTTTGGCCTTGGAACTCTCCTATAATGCCATTTTTGCCCAGTGTCTTTCTTATTGCTGAGTCATTAACACTGACCTTAACTGAGGCCAGTGAGACCTGCAGGTCTTGGGATGTGGTTCTGGGTTCTTTTGTGACCTACTGGATGAGTCGTTGTTGCACTCTTGGAGTCATTTTGGTTGACCAACCACTCCTGTGAAGGTTCACCACTGTTCCCAGTTTTCTCCATTTGTGGATAATGGCTCTGACCATGGTTTGCTGGAGTCCCAAAGCCTTGGAAATGGCTTTGTAACCTTTTCCAGACTGATAGATTTCAATCACTTTGTTTCTCATTTGTTCTTGAATTTCTTTGGCTTGTGGCATGATGCATTTCTTTTTGAGATCTTGTAGCCTACTTCACTTTGTCTGAAAGCTTCTATTTAAGTGATTTCTTGATTCTACAAATCTGGCAGTAATCAGGCCTGGGTGTGGCCAGTGAAATTGAACTCAGCTTTCCAAAAAATGTGGTTAATCAAAGTTAACTCATGATTTAACAAGAGGGGGCAATTACTTTTTCACATAGGGCCAGATGGGTTTGGATTTTTTCCCCCTTAAAAACATTAAATAATCAGTCAGACACTGCATTTTCTCTTTACTTGGGTTGTCATTGTGAAATCTAAAAATTGGTTTGATGATCCAAAACATTTAAGTGTGATAAATATGCAAAATCATCAGGAACCACAAAGAGGGCAAATACTTTTTTAACGCACTGTAACTACTAGGCCACCTGTGCCCTACGTAAAATAAAATAAAATAAAATGATACTGTATCTGATTAACCTAGCAACAAGAGGTCGGTGCCGTTATGGCGAAAGACATTAGCGTGGATTCTGCTAGAGCACCAGTTTTATCAGAACCTGATGACATTTCTTCATTAAAAGAAGAACAAAGAAGATCATTGTGTTGTTTTATTTTCAAAAAAAGACAAACGTCGTGTACTGACATGTCTATAGTCGCCATGGTTCGCGTTGTGCAGTTCTATATGGAGTTCATTCCTCGGTAGCTGCCCATGCACACCTCAGTAGTGGAGATGACGTCACGTGTTTTGTTGTTCTGATTGGCCCGTGAAGATGTGACGGATAGAACATTCATCCAATCACCCTCCGTTTTTTTTGTTGTAAAGGCTCTGCTCTTTCCCAAATGCTGTATATTGAAGGTTTTCCGGATGGATGTGTGAAACGAATCCATCTGCCGTGTCATGTTAGTACCTGATATGATAACACTGCAACAAAGATTTGGTTAAAATAACACTGAAGAGCTGTAGTTTTTAAAACGTTTGGTACTTTGGATACTTTTAATCTCTACGGCAATGAATATCTTATCATTTGTAGTCATTAGGTATCTAAAAGTGTTACAGGACAGCCTCAGCTCTGTGCCAATTAAAGTAATTCCTTTTTCAGATCTGTCCTTACAGACAACCTTTATGGATGGACAAAATTACTTTGGAGAATGATACAGTCATTTTTTAAACTACAAAAAAAAATCAAATCTATGGCTGATATTGGTCATCTTGGAGGCTCTGCACCACTTGACTGAGATATAGGATTCAAAAAGTGGTCTCAGTATAGACTATGACATATGAATTAGTTGTTGCACAATTGTGAACCTAAATCTTTCAAACAAATGAGACATGGATTCAACCTTATGCAAACTGATTTTTATAGTAATAGGCCTTACAACTGATGACACATCAGGAATTTCAAAAAGTTGAAAATCCTTCTCAAATGGAGCTCTTTCTTCAAGAGATACAATACAGTAATAATATTAAGACACTGGTCTCAAAAGTGTGTAATTTAGCTTTATCTATGGATTCAAATAGCACTTGATATATAGAGAACAAGTGGGAGACTGAAATTGGCACAACCATTACTCTTGAAACCTGGGAGCCTGCATGTGAGGAAGCACATTCAGTGACCAGGCGAGAGTTTAGGTAAGAAATTCTAACTAGATATTTTAGAGCACCACAAGTCACAGTGAAATGGAACCAAACAGGGTCAGATAAGTGCTGGAGAAAATGTGGACAGCATGTAGGCAATCATACTCTGTGACTCAGTCACAAATTTAGTTTTGCTATCTGTGCCTAAAGTCAGTCTTCAGATGGGTTTAAAAGGTTTTGGATATGCTGCTCCTGCAGCCTGGAATCTTCTGCAGGAAGATTCATGTCTGGGGGTGCCGGTCTCTTTAAATTGTTTTAAAAGTAGATTGAAGGCTTTGGAGGAAGATGCATCAGGTTGTAGGTGTTTTGACTGATGACTTTCTGCTTTCTGACTCAAAAGTTGGTTGATCTGTGTTTGTAATGTTTTTTGTGTTTTATGTCTGGAACACTGAATGTGTTGCTGCCCATCTGAGCAAGGATATGATATTCTTAATCTTAATGAGATTTTCCTGGTTAAATTAATTTGAGTCAAAAATAAATAGACAATACTCATATTCTGTGGTCATGCCTAAAACTAAATGGATACTTAAGGGATACATTTGAATCTCTCAAAGTATTTTTTCATCATGAGATACCCAAAGACCCTACGGTTGGTTTTCTTTGTATACTACTTAGAAACGTAAACAGATACAAAGCATGTTTACACTAAATCTTTGTAGTAGCAGCCATAAGGTGTATTAAGAGTAGATGGTTGAACCTGGAACCCCCATCATATAATGAGATCAGAAGGTATTGTGGTTATATGAAATGGAAAAAATCAAATGCCTTATGGCTTCAGAGGCCAAAATGTATAAAGTGATAGCCACCTGTAATGCCTCTGCATAATTTGTAATTGTTTACCTAATTTAATGTAATCAAGGTAACTTGCAACCGTATACTTGTTAGTACGTTTTTGGATAGACCCTTTTATGTCCTCTCAAAATCTTTCTGTGTCAGTTTTCTCTATTGATTTTGTGTGAGAAACTGTATGTGTGCACTGGGCAAACTAAAAAGTAGTAATTGTTGCAGCTGAAATGTTAAGAAAAAAAGGAACATGTCAAAAGGATGGATTGTTGAAAGAATGAAAAATAAATCCCAAAAAATGTTACAACTATTAGACTATCAAAAATGCTGACAACCTCAATAAATAAATATGTTCAGGAGTTTTTTTTTTTTTTCGTGCTGTTTGTATGTTGCCACCACCAGGAACCTTGAAACCTTTCACTATTTAAACTAAAATTAGAAGCTATAGAGGCTGCCAGCCTTTCTGGCAATTATTGTGTGTGTGTTTTTTTTTTTTTATTATGCTAATTATTGCAAATCATAACAGTCTGCATATTCAGCATCTCTAAAATTAACAACAGACCGTGCTGCCCTTCTGCTCCAGGTGTTTCAGACTGTATGTAATGACACTGATCAAATTATCAAGTGACAGAGCTGGTCTGAGGTCTCTTTAACATTCGTTTTTGGCAGCCACAACAACAAATTGCATTAGGAGATTTATTGTCTTTGGCTCTGGATGTAGTACTCAGGTTAAGGGAAGCTGCATAAAGCCTGAATTAAATGCTGTGCCTCTTTTTCTCTCCCCTCTCTTCTCTCTCTCTTACTAACCTTTGAAGTCCAGGGTGGTGGCCTGCATGACAGCCATCCTCAGTCAGATGGATGATCGCCACTATGCTCTGTACATAGAAACTTTCACCAAGAGCTCTGAATTAGTGGTAGGCATAAAAACACACACATTTTAAGTTGTCTATTAAATGCACAATAATAGAAAATGATTATTTGTATACTTATCCTCATGTTTTTTTTTCCCACTGTAGGACTTCCTGATGGAGTCTTTCCTGCTTTTCATGGACCTGATAGGGAAACATGTGTATCCCTCAGATTGGATGGCCATGATCATGGTACAGAACAGGTATGGTGCACCTGAGATTTGACCATTTATCTGCTTTTCTAAAGTTTGCTGTTCTAACTGTGCAGGCCACCCAAGTATGACCTGCTATTGTGACATTGAAACTCAGCATATAAAGAATTTTAAGAACTGTTGACACTGGCAAAAACCCTCACTGTAGACAGTAAGAGATGGTAAAGCTGGGATGAGGGAAATGGCTGAGGTGGCTACTGTGTGTGTGTGTCTCTCTCTCTCCGTGTTAGCTGATGGAGTGAAAGTCAGGGGTGTATTTTTTGTGATGTAAGCTCAAAGAGAGGCTACAGCTGTGTGACGGGGAGAAAAGAGGAGAGGTAAATAGGTGAAAGCGAGAGTGAGGGAGAGAAAAAGACAGGTGGATAAGTAGTCTGCAGGCTGGGATTAGGGATGAGATGTGCAGGGAGAGAGAGAAAGAAATTGAAAAAAAATGGAGGGTGAGGGAGTCGACTCTGAATAACGATGACAGATAGATAGTGCCGGGGCAGAGAGACACGGCGCAGATTTGCTTCTTAACTTTAGAAATGTACAAAGTCACAACTCACTGATACACCTGCACACTGTGTGAAGTTGCAATCATGATCTGTCACTTTGAAAGAAGTTCTGAATCTGAAAGAGGTAAAGTCTTGTCTGAAACAGCAGATTAAAGCTGTGGGCAGGGGCAGCTGTCATACTTTGATAAACAACAAAGATGTTGCTTCTCTGATCATTATTGTGCTTTTCATAAACCTATTTATTTTAACACATTCCTTTTTCCCCCTCATGCTTGTTTTTCTATTTATTTTTACAAGCAAATGTCTGCATGGGGATTTTTTTCCACCTATAGTAAATTTCCCTTGATAAAATACTAATTTGTTTTTACATTTTGTTTGGGTATGAACAATAAATGTGTATGTTTCTATCCATTAGGGTGTTCCTGAGAGCCATCAACACCTACGCAGACACAATGAATCAAAAGTTCCTGAATAATGATGCCTTTGAAGTGCAGGTGAGTGGGTTTTTCGGTGTATATTCAAGCTTGCAGCTCTCTTTCATGTCTCCTTGTCCACTTTTAACATTGATTTATTTATTCTTTCCACACACCTCTCCCTCCTTCTCTGCTCTGTCTAGTTGTGGAATAACTACTTCTACTTGGCGGTGGCCTTTATTACCCAGGAGTCCCTGCAGCTTCAGCACTTCTCACCAACCAAGAGGAACAAGATTCTGGCCAAGTGAGAGCAGGAGCCATATAATTTCCTTATTTACCACACCTACTCTCCCTGCTCTAATGAAACACAGTGATTTGTAGACAACTTTGGAATCTACGTTTACTGTTTACACTCCCACTGCCTATTAAAGCCCTGTGGTGCTTGTAGATAGACATTCAATTTAGCTCATGTTGAGGCAGATTAGTACGCTGTTATCTTTTTCCACTGGCCTGTTCAGAGTCAGAGGAGGTAAATAACAGTATTGATCGAGACATAGTTTCTAAACAAAGTGACTAATTTCTGTCTGTGTCTCCTTTTCTTTGTGTTTTTAGATATGGGGATATGCGAAGGCTCATTGGCTTTGCCATACGTGATATCTGGTACAAACTTGGTAAGAAAAACTTTTCATGGTTCAACTATGTTTTTTAAACCTTTTGTGTTAATAGAAAGAAACACAACAGATGTTAAAGGAGATATAAAGCCCATACAATCACAAAATTTGGGGGCGACTGTGGCTCTGTAGGTAGAGTCAGTTGTCTTGCAACCGGAAGGTCGCTGGTTCCTCAGTTCCTGCATCTCATGTCGATGTGTCATTGGGCGACACACTTAACCTCAGTTTGTCTCATTGCTGCATCAGTGGTGTGTGAATGTGTTTTGATGTGTATGAATGGGATTAGCTAATACTGACAGCCACTCTCCACAGCAGCCTGTGCCATTAGTGTGGGAATGTGGAGTAAATGCAGCGCTGGAGTGTCATGGCTCAGACCAGCCTATTTTAGTTAACAACCTTTTACTAGAGATATTTAATTGTGGATTTATTATAATTATTTGTATCATAATACTTTTCTATGATTACAGACATACAGTGGGACAACAGCTCACTGGTGCCTTGTGTGTTATTGACAGAAATAATTGCATCATCAATTAGTTTAACAGTGTAGATAGTCAGTGGTAGGGCTGAACGACTTTGGAAATAATCTAATTGCATTTTTTTTTTCCCAAATTACATTTGTGATTTGACATGCAAATATTTTTAATGTTTCTCATCTCATATATTGTTCAACAAACACAAACAATAAGTCATTCTAAATTATAACCAACACCATATTAAATAGATTAAAAATTAACTTTTCTTTCCTGTAGGCTGGGCATATACAGTATATTAGTATTCGGACCCTTTACATTACCCTGATGTGACTGTTGAAAAAAAAAAATCGTGAATATACACTCAAATCTGGCAAGGCAGAGACCGGATTTTAGAAATATTTGCTAATTTATGCAAAACACCTGAAAGCCCACTTGTAGTTGTTGAAAAACTCTACATAAATGCCAAGTGTGTTTTGTACTGAGAAGAGTTTTTTTGTGTAGCCACCCTGCCATGAGCTTGGATTGGTGGAGGGTTGCAGTGGTGGTTGTACTTATGGAACTTTGTCCCACGCTGGAGCTCAGTCAGAGTGACCATCAGGTTCTTGGTCACCTCTCTTCCCAAGGCTGTTCTTGCCTGATTGCTCTGTTTGGCCGGATGACCAGCTCTTTGAAGGGTCCTGGTCGTGCCAAACTTCTTCCATTTGGGGATTATGGAGGCCACTTGGGAACTTGGGAACCTTCACTTTAGCCTTACCCATATCTGTGCCTCCTGTCTCCTGAGTTCTGCAGGCAGTCCCTTTGACCTTATGGCTTGTTTTTTGCACTGATATGAATTGAAAGCTGTAAGGCCTTTTAGAAAGGTGTGTGCCTTTCCAAATTTTGTCCAATCAATTTAATTTTCCATAGGTTGATTTCAATCAAGGTGTAGAAACATCTCAGCAATGACCCAGAGAAATGGGAGGAACCTGAGCTAAATTTCAAGTGTTTTTGCAAAAAGTTTGAATACTTATTTCAGATATTTCAGAATTGTATTTTTTATCAATTTAAAATTCTGTTTTTTCTCTTTGTCATGATGGGGCACTGAGTGTAGATTAATGAGAAAAAATGTTTTTCTGACTGTAGCATCAGGATACAACACAAGATATTTGAAAAAATTGTTTGGTGTCTTAAACCTTCTGAATGCACTGAATGCTAGGATTACGTAACATGATGCATGACTCAGATGAATTACATATGTTTTTTTATTTATTTTGATCACAGAAGTACATTTATTGATTTGTTTAACTCTACATCTTATAGAAATCATCATGAAAACTAGGGCTGAACTATTTTGAAAAATGTCTAACTACAGTTATTTTGACTCATATTGAAGATGAAGTGTGTTATTGTATTGAAGGGAATGAGCATTTTTTACGTTATTCTCATTTTACATAAGAATTTTTTATTATATAAAATTAGAAAAGTAAGGTTTTTGAAAACTATTCTATGAAAAATTTATGCTTCTATGTTTGCATGATTTGTAGAGCACAACATCTCTGCAGAAAAAAATATCTGAAACTGTTTTTTGACACAAACTTCAGGTCAAAGAAATATTGCAACTTCTACGATTTGAAAACTGCTGTAGGACATACTGCGGTTAATCCAAATTTTGATTAACCTTAGTCAGTGGTCGTTTATCTCAGGTCACTAGTGGTGGGTGCAGGTGTCCCTTTTCCTTCTGTTTCCATCTCAGCAGCTGAGTGTACCACTGGAATTTATTTCTGCACTGCATGGAAATAAGGCTCACGATGTCAGCAACAGTTTGCATGGACAGACCTCAGTGTAGCACAACACTTGACTCTTCGAATGAGATTCCCAATATTCTTGGATAGACAGGGAAGATGCTGTGTTTATGGAAATTCTGGGTTATATTCTGAAGCTGAGAATCAGAGTTCAAACTCTCCTCACTGATGAAAAGCTTGCTGTACTTACATGTTTTGGTGTGGATTCTCCCAGAAGGCAAACGTTTATTAAATTGATTAAGTTTGTTCGATAGGACTGTTTTGATTTTGTGTACTTTTTTTTTTTTTTTTTTTTTTTTTTTTTTTTAGGCATGCACAAGATCTGTTTCATCCCTGGCATGGTGGGTCCCATCCTGGAGATGACTTTGATCCCAGAGGAGGAGTTAAGAAGGGCAACAATTCCCATCTTCTTTGACATGATCACATGTGAACATGCACACTCTGGAAACTTCCATAAGGTAAAAACACTCTACATTAAGACTTTTGTTAACATCAGCCAAGCAGAAAAGATCAAACACAATCTCTGAAGCTTTACATGGGTAATTCACATTTCATCTACAAGCACTTAGTGTGTTCCTGCATGAGTCTACTTTGAGGGCGTAGGAAAGAGTAAAAGCATATATAATGGTTTCATAACTGTTTCATTCTTCCATTTCTCTTTCTATTTGCTCTCCCATCTCCCTTTGCTCTCCCTCCACACTCACCCTCTTTTCTTCTGTAGTTTGAGAACGAGATCATTCTGAAGTTGGACCATGAAGTGGAGGGGGGAGGAGGAGATGAGCGATACATGCAACTTCTGGAGACTATGTAAGCCTGAATGTCAATAGATACTAAAACAGCAGGGGTCAAGAATGCCTGAAACTTCAACAAGTACAACATTAAAATAACAACATACTGACAAAGACATGGGTTTGCTAACCTGACATTCCAAGGCCAGTCAAGTTTAAGACATTTCATTAAATTTCATCAGTGGGAGCAGACCAGAATGCCTGTGGATGCAGTTGGATGGATGTAAAACAAATCAGAACAGTCAACATGTGAAACAGGGGTAGAATGCAGGGCCAGGTAGCTGATGCCAACATGACACATAGGACTTGTAGTTTTTATAGACATGAGCAGGCCCACCCACAGATTTGGTTGGACCCTGGAAAAACCCAGAGAATGGGCCCTCCTCATTTCTGATTTATTGATGATATCAATATATGTGTGTTGGATCAGTAGCATTAGTGCTAGTGCTATATTCATTTAAACTATTATTGGTTTCTTATGTTGAAATCATTTTCTTTGAGCCACTTTTTAACCCCTTTTAGTCAGTTTTTCCAGCCGTTTTTGTCTCTATTTGCTACTTTTCATCAATTTAGAGCTATTAGTGCCCATTTTTGCCATTTTTAACCCATTTTTACTACTTTTGAAATCCCCTTTCACCACCTGTTATGGCCATTTCTGCTATTTTTAAGCAATTTCTGCCACTTTTGAACCAGTTACGCCTGTTTTTGCCACTTTAGACCTATTTTTGCCTTTTGATCATTTTTTTCTGATGGTTTAAGTAATTTTTAATCCATTTTTGCTACTTTTAAATCCCATCTTACCACATTTTATGCCCATTTTTATTCTGTTTTCAGAAAAAAATAACTTTTGTTGTTTTGAGAAGAGTGGTTATTATTCAGGTAAAAAAACAAAACAAAACTAATATCACAGTTTAACATTACAATGGACCATGATTTTGATGACCTTCATGGGCCCCCAGTTTTGCTGGGCCCCAGAAAGTTTTCTCCTTTATCCCCATTTATGGGTGACCTTGGACATGAACGTTACATGTTCAAC
Organism: Cheilinus undulatus; assembly: GCF_018320785.1. NCBI lineage: Eukaryota > Metazoa > Chordata > Actinopteri > Labriformes > Labridae > Cheilinus > Cheilinus undulatus. Next base: position 29,377,340 of record NC_054874.1, on the reverse strand, counting down.
GTGCTGTATGAACTTTCAGTTCTTACACCAGAGCTTTCCTGTTTTTTTTTTTTTTTTTTTTTTTTTTTGTGACAATGCTTCCCTGGTCTAATCATCATATTAATCCCTCTTCACATGAGATAAACAGTTGTTAGAGGCCAGGCCAGCTGGAATCATGACTGACTATAGGGGGACAAGATGATCAAACAAATTAAACATGAGCTCACAGATTTGCCTGTCTCCCAGGCTGTTGCTTTGCTATAATAATAACTTGGATCATTTCCTGCTAACCCTAAAAAAGTTAAGCTTAAACTCATACCACTGGTAAAAAAAAAAAAATCTCAACAAAACTGTTTAACATCAAGCCTTAATTTTAAGACAATCCCTCCGGTCTTTAATTTCTGTCTGCTTGTTTTCCAGCCTGCTCGACTGCGCTGCAGAGAAACCCACCCTGAGGCCACAGGTGCAGCACTTTGTCGCGTTGGTGAAGGGACTCCTCATTCGTCTCCTTGACTACCGCACCGTGATGAGCGATGACAGCCGCAACAACCGCATGAGCTGCACAGTAAACCTCCTGGTGAGTCCCACCTTCCTAAAAGTTTAGTTGTTCCCTTTTTCTTCAATCTAGGCTTAATTACATCTATAAATTCATCCCTGTCAGAAAGGTTTTTAAGGGGTTTTTCTTGAAAGCCGTGTAGGGGATGGCATGGTTACAAGAATTGGTTATTTTGTAGGATTTTACCATATTGCTTTGAGCCTTTTTGCACAGAAATTCCTCCACTTTTTGATGTCCTCGTGCTTCAAAGATGCCACAAAGAAAACATCTCATATGTTGTGCATTAGGAAAGCTCCACCATGGATTTGCATTTATTGACACCAACCTTCTGATTCATGCTCTGTACTTTGTAGTCGAGGTATTGAACTCCTCAGCAAAGAGGTGCTCATCTCAGTCAGTCACAGAGACACACATATCAGTATACTCATTATGAATTAGAAGGCTGAAGTAGTGCAGTTTTTTTCTATGCAGAAAGCAATTTCAGGAAAAGAAAAACAGGCTCACTGATTGAGTTCATTATAAATCACAGTTTTTTTGTTCTGCATGTCTCTCATGCCAAGGTCTTTGTAAATCCTTTCCACATTTAATTTGTGTGCTGATTGATCTACAGGGAAAGATTCATCTCTGTGTCTGGTAGCTGACTGTTTGCAGAGTGTTGCGTCAGCTCCTGTCTGTTAAACATCCTTTCTCTTATGTGATTTTCTAATCAGATTCCCCCCCATGGTATTCTCAGGTTTAAAATGGAAGCAATCTATCCCTAATATGATTGTCCCCATGGCAGATAAAATCATAAATAGCACATCCTTCAAACGTTGTCTAAATCTGTAATTTTTGTTTGGGACCGACACAAACACTTAAAGGAATCATGGTGTTCGTGTGATTCTTTGATATCTATAATTATTTATTTATGCATGTATGAATGACAGGTTTGGACAGGGTTTTGCCTTCCTGCCACATCAGGAGTAACTTTAGGACTGTAACATGCCAATATTAAGTGTAAAGTTTATCTATGCTGTCAAAAGGCCTCCCCACATGTAAATGAGACTGACATCTGAAGGATTTAACAAATAAATAACCAAAAAATTATTTAGGAAACAGTTTATTGTAACATATAACATATTTATAATAGGTAAGATTATGTATTTTTGGTAAATGTTCTTTATGATGATTGATTGTCCTCGACTGACTTTATCTCCTCATTTTCTCTCTCTCTTTACTATTATTATCCACACACATTGCATGTCTCTGTCTCCTCCTGTTGTCTCTATGCCTGTGTGATCTTTTGTCGATACTCCTATGTTTATAAAAGTTGAAGAGGGTCTGTCCTAATCTGCATGAGGACAAGGTTTTTTTTATGAGCGTAAATAACGATCAGAAACATCACCAATAGCGTCAGATGCTATGAGAAACATGCAAGCGAGGAATAAGAGGACAACAGGTATTGTCCTGCAGTTTATTGATCCCTGATGATTGAATGTTAAAATGATCGTCAGATGACCACTCAAACTGATGCCCTCCGATATTCACAGCTCACCTGCCCTCACAAAAAATCATCACTCATTGCTTCAAACCTGACACTGGCTCTGGATAACTTTATCCCCATTTTCTAGTTGAAAATAGAGTAAACCATGCTGTTTCCACAAGATGTTATCAGTGTTATAGTTAGCGGGTGTTTACATTGGTTTAAAGAGCATTGTGGCAGCAAGGCAGTAGTCATTTGGAATAACAACAATGGCTGCTAGTGGAGGGTGGCTGGGTTGCACTTTAGATGGAGTGTTTGACCATGATTATGGGCTTGAACTGATTTTTTTTTTTAAGTTAGTATTTAGTTTATCTGACTCATAGTTCTGGTGTTGACTACAGAGGGATGCCACTTAACAAAACTTCCCTAGTTAGTATGGCAGATATCTTATCAACCATATATCTTGTATGAGGCTTTTAAAACCAACATTACTTAGTGGTTGTGAGTTGGTAGAGATATATTTAAAGGCATTGTATTTCTATTGTAGCTTGTGTTAGGATTGGGCGGTATCCAATTTTTAATTCTGTCAAATCTTCTTTAAATTTTCCCAGGATAACAACAGCAGGGGTCATCAACTCCATTGCACAAGGGTCAGATTTTTCTTAATAGACGTTGTGGGGACCGGACATTAAAATTAACTACGATAAAATCAATGTTTTTGTCTGATAAACATATTCTTGTAAAAATATGTCCTTACATGGGACTTTTAGTCTTTTTAGATCAGCCCCTGTCACCTATACTGCAACCAGCCACAAGGGGGCGGTTGAACTGTTTCATTACAAATTCTGGACCTTTTATTTTATTTAACCAGATAAAACCCGCTGAGATCGAGATCTTTTTTTACAAGGGTGACCTGGCCCATTCATGATGTCCATTACTGAGTTTGATACTAATATGATATGTCATGATAAGCCAAAAACACAGAAGAAACAGATTTTTTTTGTGTAGATTCTCAAAATGAGAAACTGCACCCTCTAAGAGACTTGCATGGAAACATTGATATAAAAAAACGTTACAGCTTTAATCAGCACAGGACTGTTAAATATACATTTTCCATGCTGACTACAGTTCTCCTATCAATAAAGGCATAAAAGCCCAAAAGTATATCTTTACAAACATTGCTTTCTATCCCTCTTAAATTTTATGAATTTGATAATCTTCGAAAGGCCAGATGGGAAGTTGTGGGGGGCCTTTTGTGGCCCCTGGGCTGCCAGTTGATGATCACTGCTTAAAGGTATAGGGTTTAGCAGTGTGGTTCCAAGAGCAAAAATTCCATTCATTTTTTCCATAGCAGATTTAATTATGAGCAATATTATCAGAGTTAGACTTATTACAAGCTACCTGAGTATGAAACGATGGTATATGCTCTTCTAGAAAACAAAAGTTTACAAGGTGTCAACCTCCTTTAAAAAAAAATGTAGTTTATTCATGATCTTTGCCAAAAAAAATGTAACAATCCATCTTTGAGTGTGACAGCGACGTCTCTGATTTGTGGTGTCTTCGGTTACCATGGAAATGTCCACCATGCCCACAAACGAAGGCTGTCTACTGTTAATGATGACAGTACATACCGCCACAGTATGAAGCAGTAAATGCTCAAACTTGTCATATTACATTATCATACAAATATCATCACTACGATAAAGATAAGGGTAGAAGAAAGGTATTTATACAGTTTAAAAGATTGGAAAGCTTAACAACACATAAAACAAATGTACATTGTCTTGTACCTTTGCCTTTTTACCCTTTTTTCGAACACTGTTTTTGTGCTGAATTAAATGTGCCTAAATGTGTTGTAGTCATTGGTACAGGTAGCTGTTTGGCTTGGTTCATGCATTAAAAGCATTTTAATAAGGATTTTATGAAATGTCTTCTGGTGTTTTGAATGATGAAATTTGCCTCCAGAACCAGCACCGCCAAAAAAGGGGGTGGGCACTGTTGAGCTCTGTTACCACCTGGTCTTTAAAACACACATTACGCAAGTGATAGCTGAAATGCATGTGCAAGCAACATTTACATCTGTGTCTTTTCTCTTATCCCACTGTCTCTGTGTGCATAATAACCAATGCTCTTTTCCCCCATTGTTATGAGGTACTGAATATAAAATCCACAACTATTATCATACAATATCTATAGATGTGAAGTTTGTTCTCTGTGCTTTTAAATGGATAAAGATGGGCCTTTATTATTAATTTTTCCGTACTACTCAACATGGTGAGGCCTAACCTACCACAAGGTCACTTTACAGAGAGCTTATAAAAAGTTAGAGTCCAGGTTACAGCCTAAAATATCCAAAAAACACTAATTACCTTAATCTATATTTCACATAAAAGGGGTAAAAATAAGTTTATATAATTTTAAAAAATATTGATGGTTTAATTGAGCTCAACTTTGCTGCTGCAGCGTGCAGCAAATGTAGTCATCAAACGCTTTAACATTTCTCATCATTAATCTACACCTAGAAAGAAAATTTACTGTGTTTTTAAACTCACATTGCCCTGGAGAACCGATGGTGCACTGTTAACATTTTGACATAAGAGAGGACCAGAGCGCTGTGCCAGGCCTCAGGACACTGCGCTCAACTATCTATGCGGTGGTAAATTTGTGCGCGTCTTCCATTTGCCAGATTGGCTTAAATCATTAGCAGGATTTCATTTATCATGTTTAAAGCATCTTCACACACAGACAGTGGTGCTGCTGGTAGATACAGACACATATCCTGAAGGCATTTATAACTAGAAAAGCACTCAGAGAGCGCAGACCTCCACCATTAGCCCTATCTCCCAATAGCACAGAATCCTTTAAAAAATTCCTGATGGGGATCCGAATCACTCCCAAAATCTAATCAGTTCTTCTTTATGCCATTTCTGACATTTCCTGAAAATTTCACGAAAATCCATCCATAACTTTTCGAGTTATGTTGCTAACAAACAAACAAACTAACAAACCCTGCCGATCACATAACCTCCTTGGTGGAGGTAATAAACATTCACTCACAGCTCTGTCTTCAAGACAGCAACTAAAGCAGTACTGTCTATTTTTTAATACCCCGGGATGCGGTATTACCATATTATCGACTATTCCTAGCTTAAGTTGTTGTTTATTCAGCTTTGTCAAAGCTGACCTCTGTGTGTATAGCAGCTGACCTTCATGTGGATTACCAGCAGGAAATTGGCTTTCTTAAATTAAAACCCATCGATGCAAAAGTAGATGTCTCTGACCTTTGCAGAAGATAATGTAAGTACATACAAATATGCAAACTGTATACTTTGGTTTCACTCTGAATCCCACTGTAATTGAGCTGGTTTTTATGCATTTTTAAGATCGTCTCTTGGTATCTCTGTGTGTGTTTAAGCATGTGATTGTGTTGGTGATGGGAGGTGGGGTTACATCAGTTCGTTCCACTCCTCTCTCCTCTGTAGACGTCATTAAACTTCATTAAACTGGGAGCTTGTGCTGCTAATCTAACAAATGCTCATACACACACTCCCACGCTATGACACACAAAGGCAATCAGAGGTTTACAGCATTACACACACACAACACACATACAAATGCTAGACCATGAAAATACAAAATTACAAACTTGCAGTCAGTGCAAAGCTTCTGAATGATTTTGGAAATCTCTGTGCCATACACGCACACTTTTACTCTGACATTGACCCTAGTTTTGCTTTTAATTTTGCAGAACTTTTACAAGGACATCAACCGTGAAGGGATGTATATCAGGTATGTACGCTCTGAACTGACATAATATATGTTTGATCATTGCATGTCGATGTTGAATGTGCAAACATGTGTGTGCTGAAATGTGTGTTAGTGTGTGTGAGGCCATAATCTGACAAGGGATTATATGAGTCCCACTGAATTACTGTCAAAATCCACAGGATCAGCTCTTGGTCTGACTGGGGGGAGTGCAGAGAGGAAGAGGGGCATGATGGGCGAGAGGGAGGGGAGGGGAGAAGATAGAATGATGAGAGAGTGTAGGGGGATACAGATCCAGTAAGGTCCCATAGTGCATTTCTGGTGATGCCTTAAAGACATGATTAGTTATCTGTTTGAGTGAAATGTGAGCTCAGCTCTGAGGTTGATCAGCTGCCTTTGTCTGTCCTGTGGAGAATACATTACATTACATTTGGCTGGCTCCTTAGTTTGTGTAGGCAAACACGCAAAGTTTCATGCAAATACACATTTAAGCACTCTATGTGTGTTATATAATGAGCCAGATGTTTGATGAGACTACGGACCAGGCATGGATAATAAAACTAAACTCATTATGTTATTATACACTGCTTGAGTTAGGGGTCATTAAAATTGCAGCTTAATTGCTCACACCTATCAGAGTGATACTCAAGAGCTACTGAATATCAACTCTTTGAGACTGAAAAATCATATTGGCTGAAAAAAAAAAACTTTTTTTATCACACTATTGTACAGCAGTTGCTGCTATGCCACCATTCATAACAGATTCAAGCTACTTAAACCTTACAGTGTGTGATGAAACAGCAGTGAGCAGAGCTCAGAGTTTACCTTGGAGAATTTTGCATAATAATTACACAATCCATCAAAATAAACTGCCCATATCAAAACCAATTTCAGTGAATATAGTCAACTTTTTCTGGACTGCAGTATTAGTTCAACTGTAAAATGTATTCTACAGTGTCATAATCCAGGACATCTTTTACTCAGTTTACTCTTTATAAGCTATATAAATTATATTTTACTCCTTCTGAGTACACACATGACACTTGTGCCCACAAAAGTATTAGTACTCAGTGAAGAAATTCCTAACCCATTATTATTTGCTTCCACAAGTCAACTGTGCAGACTGATGGGTAGCAAAAAGCCAGCACTTCACCAGGGCTGTGAAGTGGGAACCCTCCTTTGATGGTGTTTTGTTCAGTTAGTCCCACAACCCCTCCAGGGGTCTGAACAGGGATCTCCAGCATCCCAGAAATGGAGTGTATACCATTAGTTCAGGCAGAGAGTCAGAGACCACAGAGTCAAGTACTGCCATAACTGAGTTCAGCTAATTCACATCCTCATCAGCTGACAGCCAGCTGATTTGCTCTGAGCATGCTATTGGCTAATCGCTCTCATGCTGCCTAATTTAAACTGCTCTTGCCTGGCTATGCTCTGCTGCTCTCTCTGCAAGCTGCTCTTGCAACCCTCCTCCATCCCAGCTCCTTCCTCATTCTGCTTCTGACATGATCAGTAGCTTTCTGTTGTCACTGATGCCTGCTCTGCTTTGGGTGCATTGCTGCTTCCCTCCTTTTCTTATGCTTTTTTTTTTATCAGCATAGGAAGAGCAGGTATGTGTGCTGTTCGAGTTTAATGATTTCCTCGTAGGCTCATGAGAGGGCATAGGCATCCCAGAACAGCCAAACATAAATTACAGCAAAGGTACTAATGAATAACTGCTAATAAAGGGATATTTACAGTCACAAATCATGTGCGTTTCCCGATAGTGGTCCTGACTGAGCTGCATTTATACAGATTTTGACAGCAGTTTTAAAAATGTAACCTTTTTTAGTGGTTTATAGATAAAATGCAGGTTAGTGTAAGGTCCATAAGGGCACAGAATACATATGCCTGTCTGCAATCAGCTGACTGACAGCTGCTTTAAGTATTGTATTAATCCATTGCAGGACATTGCTTTGTTTTTTTACTTTGTTGTTGTCAATGCCATCCAGCTCTCACAGCCAATCACAGCTGTCTCTCTAAACAGAGCTGCCAAACTTAATCCAATTGTATTTGACTTGGATGTCTGTAATGCGCCTTCCTATTGGGAGGTTCCTGGCAATGTGCTCTGTGGAGCATCAAAGTATGCTCCCTGACTAACCCAGGAAGCATCTTTCTAAGAGGAGCCTTCACTGCCTTCAAAGCTGCCCAACAGTTTTGTAATCAAAGGTTAAATATATGACTAGAGTGTTCCTGACTGAAATAAACAAAAGAGTTCCAAACATTTAACAGACAGGGATGAAGTTCCTGGCCTTGTGTCAAGTTGCTGTACTTTGTTAGAGGAACTAACTGAGCTGTAGCTGCATGTGTATTAACTGCTGCAGAGTAGCCTGCCATGTTCTGCTCTAGCACCAGGAGAAAGCACTGAAAATCCTAGACAACCCTGGTATCCCACATGAAAAGTCACTATTGCCTTTCTGTTCCTTCTGTCTCCAACCTCAAGTGTGTTTCTGCTATCCTCCAGCCATCAGTCTTTTAACAGGGAGCACCAGCCACTTTGACCAGTGGTAACGTCAATGATGAGTCACCAAGTGAATCTGTTTCATTCAGCTCTGCTGCACCTGGCAACGCCAGCAGCAGTCATACATCTATCATTGAAACTGTGTTTTTATGATGGTGGCTGCAAGGAAAGGCATCCTGAAATTTTTATTGGTGACTCAGTAGTTAGATCTGTTGAGTTTCACATGCTATCACATACTGTTCTATCTGGTGCTAAAGTTGCAGACTTTATAGAACAGACTTCAGTGCTCACAGACCCTCAGCCTTCATCCTGATTGTTCATATGTGTATAATGACATGTTAGGGTCTATTTAAATTTTAATCCAGAGCCTTGGCAAAACCTTTATCTTTTCTAGCCGTATCTCTGCTCCTTCAAAAAGCCCCGAGCATGTCAGCTGTCTCCACAGCCTGCATGAATGGCTGAAATCCCTCTGCGCCACAACTGGCTAGGATTTTATTTAGCACCTTTGAAAGTTTCTGGACCAGAACTGACCTTTACAAGCCAGATGGCCCACATCCCAACATAAAGGACAACTTATACAAAACTTTGTACAGTACATTGCTTTTAATTCTGATTCACCTCAGCATGAACCTAAATTCCCACCCATCCACAATGTAGAGCATTTTTCCCTCTGTCCTGCTGATCATTCCTTCTTCAACAACATACATACCAGTTTTTGCTTTTTCAGACATATAAGTATGAACCTCCTAATTTAAACTCGGAGTTAAAATGACATGTTTTCAGATGTTGAGTATTCCAGTACATGAAACATAAAGATGTATGTCTAAAAACTGACTGGTGCTGATTCGATGGTTTCATCTGACTTGACTAATGTAAAATGACATCTATTTGTCATTTTAGTGCCATTTTTATTCCTTCTTGTGGTTAAGATTTTATTTATCTTGATTGAAACATAGTCAGATACCAAAGTTCATGTCTTCATGGTTTTGTGGCAGCTCCTTGGGAATGTGATATTAATATTTCTATTAACTTCTTCTTGCAGCTGACTTTGGTACATGAGATTAGGGGTTCAAATCCCACGGGTGCCTCTGTGGAGGATATAGTCCTTGACGCATTGGTGGCGGGATTGATTGCTGGTCTCTGATCTGTTTCTTGCATGTCTTCCCCTCACTCTCTCTCGCCATGTTCCCTGTCTCTCTTCAGCATTCCTGTCTAAATGAAGGCAAACAACCCATGAAAATAAACTTAACTTTTTTATTTCTGTCCAGTGTGATAGTGTGATGAACCTAGAGTTTTCAAGCCAAAAAAACAAGTCTGCCAAGTCTGACTGCGATAGGCCACATCATCAGTCTCTGGAGCTCAAGTCCCCAGTGAAACCAGATGCCAACTCAGATATGCCCCAATGCACAGCAGTTATGGTGGACAAACTGAGGACTGAAATTGTTCCAAAATTGGAATCAATGCTATCAGAATCTGTAAAGAAAGAAGTGTCAGCCGCTCAAATAGTTGAGGCAAAAAGCTGATGCACAAAGTCGGAGTATTTCAGACCTGGGACGCTTGGCTGATGGGCATGATGACCAGCTAGTGAACCCGCAGGCTAACAAGGCTGAGCAATCTGCTATGGTGGTAATCTTGCAGAGCCAGTGGATTGGCCAGATTCCAGATCTGCCATTAGGTGTATCCATCTTGCAAGGCTCCAGTCTGAAATGCTCGTGCCTGGTCTGAGAACAGACAGACCAGTCAGCATCATTCGTATGTTTTTGCTCTTCTCCTGATGGGCTTCAGCATGAGTTTGAGTCATTACCTGCTTCCACTGCTGGTAAACGACAGCCCCTGCCTGTTGAGCTCATGTTATAAAGTTTAGTCTCTGGGGCTGAGCACGCCCACTACGTCATATTTTCCATCACTCTGATTGGCCGGTAATGTTTGTGGCAGACATTCATCAAGTCACCCTCTGAGGATCTGGAAGAACCCTCCAGATGGAATAATCATACGGGCTGCAGTGCTCCGATTGGCTGTTTCAAAGCTGTGCCTCTATTGGCTGTATGAAATCTGTATCAATGTAGATTCTCTGGAGCTAGCCTAAGCTGACCCTTGAGAAACTGCTGTTTCCAGCGGTTCCACATTTTCCTAATTTTTTAACACCAGAGATTGCTGCTTTGTTCAGATACAGAGATGGAGAAATGAATTCAAGGAAAGGTGAAATCAGAGGAGCAGAGATGAGCATACTCTCAGAAAAGTAAGAGAGGTTTTGAATGTTTGAGCTTGTTTGTAACAGCAATCAACAAAAATCAATACAACCACTGGATCAAGTGTGTTTAAAGTGAGCAGAGGAAAGAGATTTTCGAGGCTACACTATTAAACATTAAGCCTGACAGAGTGAGTGCCCCATGTTTTGTACAAACCACTGCATTCCTGCTTTGTCATCAGTCCAAGTCCATCGTCTGACCATGTGGGGAAACATTTACTCCACACAGAGGGAGACGGATACAAGGAGGGTAAAATGAGGTTTCGCAGCGGTGTTCCCATGTTCCTCCTAATCCTGCTCCTAAATACAAAAAATCAGTCTACCCGTATACACTCTTGTCTGTAGGCGCCTGTTGTAATAGCCTGAACTATGAATACATCTGTGTGCTGTAAATATTTCATTACATTCACAGGTGTGTGTCTAGAATACAAATCCAGTGACACAATTATGATTAATGCCTCAAATGATCTTCAACTTGCCCAACAGTGGCATCTAGTGGAGGAATGCATGTGTTGCGTGTTAAATCCACTTGACCTCTGTGACTGTGTTTTTTTTCTTGTGTGTTCTCAGGTACCTCTACAAGCTGAGGGACCTTCACCTGGAGAATGAAAACTACACCGAGGCTGCATACACACTGCTGCTGCACTCTCGCCTGCTCAAGGTAGGACAAGCACACACTTTTGAAGGGATACTCTGTGCTTTAAAGCTTTTCCTGTCACTGTCTGCTCAGTCACCACGTTTTTTTATCAACTGAATAATGGCTGCCACATCTCCAACCCTTTAATGATGAAGCTACAAGGTTGGTTTATGGCACAGCATCGGTCACTGAGGCTTTATCTTTGTGATGATTGATGCAGTGTGTGTATATGTGTGTGTATGTCTGACTGAGTTTGACCTCATTTGCCTCTTCATTTCTTTTATGGGACACTTAAAGGCTCCCGGAGTAGACAGAGGAATAAGGGCATCTCTCCCCCTCTTTTCTCCTTCTCTCCATCTAATACTATTATATCACAGCAGTTAAAGTCTTTAATGTTTTTTATAATCACTCCATTCACTGCAAGTGTCTCTTCTGCTGTTTCTGCTACCGAGCAGGCTGAGTTGTAGAGCACACTAGTCCCATTCTTCTCCTTCATCCTGAGCAGATAGAACAGTTCCTAAACTATAATTAAGTTTTGTTGATTAAGTATGCTTTAGCTAGACTCATAATAAATATCTGTAATTTCATCAGCTATTGTCTTTCTGTGTAATAAATGACAATGCACCTTTATGATTTATTACAACAAAGAAACGCTTTAAGCTCTCTTTTGTTTCAATACCATGATAGATGGGACTGTAAAACAACCCCAACCTTTTCTTTGTGTTTAAACAATACACGTTTCTAATGCTCCCATCTGTCTGTTCCTTCCTTCTTTAGTGGCATGATGAGATGTGCAGCCCTCAGTTTGAGTCCCATGGCTCGCAAACTCAGAGGCAACTCAAAGAAACGCTCTACGACACCATCATTGACTACTTTGACAAGGGAAAGGTCAGCTCTCTGTACACCATTTTTTCTCTACTCTGATTCTAAAATTGAACTCCGTGGATAAATGAATGTTGTTCGCGTGTCATATTGGTCCCACTGTATCACATCAGTTCATCACAGAAGTTTTCTCAAGATACTTTGAAAAGAACAGGTCTGGTGCATACTTCTGCATACTGATTATATAAACTTTGCTCAGAAAGTAAGAAAATATAGATTTGGTCGATTATTTCTTTGTTGTAACAGTGCTTCTTGGCAATTAATCTCATACAGTTTGAAAGCCTGTTCATTTCTCTTTTGGAGCTACATTTGTATGGAAGATGCATTTGTGGGATGAGCAGCAGAGCTAAGTATATGGATTGTGCCCATAGTAAATTTGCCAAATCTTCTCTGCCTGTGCCAAAAGGCTTGTTCTGGTGTTGCTACTGACTCTTGTTATGAGCATCTGGTACCCACAGGTGCTGCCAATCAGGTGACTAATTGGCACCTGATTGTCAGTACCTGTAAGCTGACTTATCAGAGTCAGCTTGCCGACTGATCTGGATAGAGCCTGGTAGGGCAACTTCATGCTTGTGGTCCGTGGCATTATTTGGAGTGAACCCTAGTGCCATCTCCAAACTGAAGGCCAAGTTCCATATGATGGGGATTCAGAGACAGGCTGTGAAGTAAGTGTTACAAGAGGACAACAGTAGCAGTAACAATAAAGTATAGTAATAGACTGATCAGTCTAATATGAACATTAGCAACTGCAATGATAATAAAATGAGGAGGACTGATAATTATAATTATAGCAGTTGATGTTGAGCAGTTCTTAGATGTACTTTCACATTTGTTATGATGATAGTAGACATAAGACCGATGTTCCTAGTTGTAGTTGGAGTCAGGCAGGTTCACAGTGGCAGGCCATTAAGCAATAATCCAAAGGAACCTATGAAACAGCGAAGCTCAGGAACTCCCTGGAGGATTTATGCTTCGTAACATAAAATAAAACATGAAGATTTAAGCTTAGTTATGTGTAGTGATATGATATGAGTATACACAAAAAAGAGAAAAAGGAAATCACTGTGCCAGGACTCCTTGAAGTCTGGGTCTAAAGCAGCATATGTGGCAGCTGGTCAGTGCTTGAGTCAGCTCAAACTTTCAAAAGGGACAGTTTTAAACATTCTCTTTAAAAGTAAAGAGGGTGTCTGCCTACCAGACCCTGACTGGTAGGTGCCTCCAATCAATTACACATATATATTTCACTTTGGAGGAAGGGCAGTGACCTTCTGTATTCGTTTCACAAAAAGGATAAAAGGAACATAAAAGGAGGCAAAACAACCCTTTCTCTATGGGATAAGCAAAAGCACATAAAATCAGAATTCAATGCACAGCCTTTTTATTTTTGGAATTGTTCTTTTCCTCTTCTATTCAGTGTCTTTTTATGACGAGACAGTGTAACAATCATGCAGTCACAGTCTGCGAGCGGTGTGTTGGTGCCGCTTTATCTTCTGAGTTATCCGTGAGAGCTTTTTGTGTTCCTTGAAGCGGTGAAAGAGACATTTCCCTCCACTCTCCAGAGTCCTGGAAACAAGGATTTTCATGAGCTGTGTCCTCACCAGGACAGCTGCAGCAGATTTTTTAACAGATGGTGTAATGAAGGACACTTTCTTTTTTTCCAATGTGCGTGTGCTTGTGTTTAGATGTGGGAAGAGGCCATCACTTTGTGCAAGGAACTCGCTGACCAGTATGAAAACGAGATCTTTGACTACGAACTGCTCAGCAAGAGACTGGTAATATGTGCTATTTTATATTTAAATGCTGTGTCCCCTTGTGATCTTCCTTTTTGTCTCAACTTTACCTCTTCAGCTGTCTTGCTTGAATTCCTTTTTGGTTCTTGTCTCAGATATAAAGGTGTGTTTGAAGGAACAAAGTGAATCAAAGCACATTAATAAAGTAGCAGAAACACTTAATGCTGTATTGGGTTAATTTGACATGGAATTTATGCACATAAAATATATCTTCTGGCCATATAGTTAGTTTTTGTTCATTGTGAAGTACTTTTTAGAGTGCACAGGACTCATAACATATTGCTCTCAATAAGCAGTTTCACACTTAATTAGCCACATGCACATGGACATTACCAACAGCTCAGCACAATAATTCAACCCTGTTTCAAAGGGAATACTTGATTTAAACTTGCTTGACACAAATCCTCTTTTTTCATCCAGAATAACTAAAGTTTGAGCTACAGTAATTACTGTATAACATCAAAACATGCCATTCATCCACCTCTCCAAACATTTCTCATGTTGTCCCCTCAGTCAGTCTTTTGTTTCTGTTATCTCTCACTTTGGCATCACAGCAGATGTTATTTCTTCCATGTCAAGTTCTGATTTGATCTTCGGCACCACCATCTCCTCATTTCAACTCTCCACAGAATATTAGACTTTTAGCAACAGTGAAAAACTCTCTCTCTCTCAGTCGCTTTCTTTATACAGCAGAGGCTCTCTCAGCTAATGCTGAATTTATGTGGTTATATAAATGACAGACACTGTCCTTGGATGCTGTGCTCTCCTTTTTATATATATATATATATCGCCCTCAAAGGCCTAGCGTTGTGCTGAGGGTGGCTCTGTCATTGGCACCGGCTGATAAAACTGCTCCAGCTGCACACGTTGCATCTGAAACTCTCCTCTCAACACACACTCATTTTCCCTCTCTGCAGGAGAAACAAGCCAAGTTCTATGAGAACATCATGAAGATCCTGAGGCCAAAGCCAGACTACTTTGCAGTAGGATACTACGGACAAGGCTATCCTCCATTTCTTAAGGTTTTTGATTTTCACTGTTACCTCGTAGCAGATTTCTTCAAAGGACACACGTTTTTATCAAGTGCAAGCACACAGTTTTGTGGTAGGTGCAAAAACCACAAAGGTTACTCTGACTTTGTCTTGAAAAAACAAGCAAGTCACTGTCAGCACTGAAGTAAACATTTTAAAAGTGCAACAGTAAACAAGTTTCTAAACACAAAAGCAAGACAGTTAACAGCAAGGGACATTAAGTACCTTATGGGAGCATTATAGATCTGTGGATTTCAGCAAATTGCAGGATGAAATATTCCACTCTTTGCTGCTCCTGTTTTCATTAGATGTGTTTATGTGAGTATGACAAAGTTACTAAGTCAGTTTTAAGGGATGCAGGCAGGAAAAAGGAGCCCTTTTCCTGGTTTCTGGAGGTATTTCATGTCCATAGGCTCTGCCCTATTGAGAGGAATCAAATTGCAGGACCAGTGCATTATCCATTGCCATTAGTAAAGAATCAGCAATGCATTGTATATTTCTTTGTCATGACTAAGACCAGTATATTTCCTTTGGCTTCAGAACAAGGTGTTTATCCACCGTGGTAAAGAATATGAGCGCAGAGAGGACTTCCAGAACCAGCTGATGAGTCAGTTCCCCAGCGCTGTGCGCCTCAACACCACCACCATGCCAGGAGATGACATCAGAAATTCTCCACACCAGTGTATCCTGCTGATAGCACCACAAACACAATTAATAATCTTCATTAACACATTAAAGTGTTATAAAAAACATTGTTTTAATTCTCTACATGGTAATTCTAAGAGGTACACATAAGGTGTGTTCCAAATCGCATACTTCTGTTCTAAATACCAAATATTTTGTATTCACACTGAGAAGAATGTGAAAATGCAGTGTACTACTGGCACACTCAAAATCATCCAAAGAGTATGTGTTGAATATACAGTACATGCCACTATATTAGTTCCACTATGTCTCAAACTCCCCGCTTTCAAAATGAGGGCATCAGCGACCTGGCCACTATGAATTAACATTTGTTAGGGCATTAAGTTATGAGTGTCAGCACAGACAACTTTAACTTGATCATATCATGACATTTTCAGCCAGTATGAGGAGGAGGAGAGCATGTCGTTGAAGATTTCAGTGTAAATGCTTTGAAAATAAGTTTATTTCTTTTGAGGAAATTGTCCTGATGTCTGTTTCCAATTCACTAATAAAGACAAGAAGAAGAAGAAGTGAAAAAGAAGCGGCTTAACGGTCGTCACTTCTGGGAAGAGCAAAACAGCAGTGCACAATTTGGGACACCACCATGCAAGGAACCCCCCTGGAGCCACACCTGGAGGGGGAGCTGGACGGCAAGCATCTGTGGCTGGGCTTCTCTCCATGGGGCCCTGTCAGGCCCAGACCAAAGAGGTTGCAAGGAGCCATCTCCCTATGGGCCCATCACCTGCAGGGCCAAGCATAGGGGTTGGGTGCACTGCAAGCTGGGCAGCATGCAAAGGTGGAGACCCAGGTGATCTGAGCCTCAGCTTCAGAGACTGATCCTAAGGTCTTGGAATGTCACCTCTCTGACGAGGAGAGACAGGAGCTGGTGCAAGACCGTTACTAGCTAGATATAGTTGGGCTCTCCTCCTTGCACAGCAGGACCACACTCCTGAAGAGAGGCTGGACACTCTTCTACTCTGGCGTTGCCCAGGGTGAGAGGTGCTAGGCGGGTGTGGGGATACTCACTAGCCCCTGGCTGGCAGCCTTTGTGTTGGAGTTTTCCCCTGATGAACAGGAGGGTTGACCCTCTGTGTCTCCTTGTTGCAGAGAGGACGGCTTTGACTGTTGCCGATGCATATGCACTAAGTTCAGAGTACCTGGCCTTCTTGGAGTTGCTGGGTGGTTTCCTGGAAGGGGAAGTCTACTCTAGGGTCCTGGGAAGGAGACAGGTGTCTGGGCTCAACCATAGAAATAGGGTGAGGAGCTCGAACATCTGGGGTGAGCTGGAAATAGATCAGCTGCTTTGTCTTGAAAGGAGCCAGTTGAGATGGTTCCGGTGTCTGATCAGGATGCCTCCTGGTCACTTCCTTGTGGAGGTCTTCCAAGTGGGGAAGAAAATGGATGGACGGCCGTGTCAAGATTAGTGTTGTATACTGCATTGAAGTATACTCCAGCAAAAGTATATAAACAGAAGTATGTGATTTGAAACACACTTTATAATGCCTCAGTTAATCCAAAAAATGATTAGAGCATTTTAGACTATTTTATTTGTTAAAGGAAATACCTTGCTCAGACTTCAGATCTGTATTGTTGAATTTTTTCTTAATTATTCAGTTTCGATGATTCTTTTGGTGGAATGCTGAACCAGTTGTTGGTAGTTCTTTACACCCCTCCAACATCAGTGTTCTATCTTTCTTCCTTGGAGTTTTATTCCTGAATGATTGGAACCAGATATCCAGTGTTTCACAGTGCAGCCAGTCCTGGAGATCCCTCCTCGCCTGAAGAACAAACCTGTCCCTGACCAGATTATCAAGTCAGTCTAAGAGCACGTTTAAAGTGTGAATGTCTGTGAAACATTTGTTATTCAACAACAATATCTACTTCTGATATGCATTGTCTTTGATTTGAGTCTCTGTTTCCCTTCTCTTTAAACAATTTAAAGCTTCTATAAGTCCAACTATGTGCAGCGTTTTCACTACTCCAGACCTGTGAGGAAAGGACCTGTGGACCCAAACAATGAGTTTGCGGTAAGGTTTCTTTTATAAGATAACACTGAAGACAACAATAACAACAACAACAACATGAAAGTCTTATTTTAGAAGTGTTTCTTTACATCTTTTTCATTTGTCTAGAAATGTTCAGTAAGATAATAGATGTTATTTAAAGGTTGATTCTGGCTTTTTTGTATAAGGTGTTATTCTAGGGTTTAAGCTCAGCGCTTCAGATGCAGCATCAGAAACTTTTACACTGTTGTGTAAGATCTTACAGGATAAGAAGAACTTAATATGAGAAAACAAATAATGAGTGATGCCCTTCAGATTCAAAACAGTAAAGGAAAAAACTAACAGGAGTAAGAGTGATTATAAAATGAAAAGGGACTATGCAGGATAGATGGAACGAAAGGGACCTACCAAAATAAATGAATCAAACTCAAAACTGCTAAAACATCTTTTGATATATCTTTGTACGCACATTGCTTATTTATTACATTGCCATTAGTCTTAATCTTGGCAAAGCTGAGACCCTCTTTTCGTTAGTGAGTTCAGCTTATAGTGTTAAACACTCTGATACTGCAACTGTCTGAACAGGACTTTGATCTTACCATCCACTTACAAATCTTGCACTCTTTGATAAGAGAAAAAATATCATGTTACAAGTATTCACAAGAGACTAAAGCTCATCTAGCTGTTCCCATTTCTCTTTCCTTTATTTAAGTCGATGTGGATTGAACGCACCACCTTCACAACTGTGTACAAGCTGCCAGGAATCCTACGCTGGTTTGAGGCTACGGACATGAAACATGTAACTTAAGACTTGTTTGTTGTTTGTATTATTTATTTGTATTCAACATTTATCACATCCATCCTTTATTCCTGTATTTCCTCCTCCCTTCATGTTTTCTTGTTTCTTTCTTTGATCTACCTGCCCTTTCTTCTGTACAATTGTCTTTCCTGTCCAGACCACCCTGTCTCCTTTGGAAAATGCCATAGAGACCATGGAGTCCACCAATGAGAAGATTCTGACTATGATAAACCAGTACCAAGCTGACTGGAGCCTTCCCATCAACCCCCTCTCCATGCTGCTTAATGGCATCGTGGACCCAGCTGTCATGGGAGGCTTTGCCAAGTATGAAAAGGTAAACTCTAAAGACATCAGTCGCAGAAACACCACACCTTTTATGGTCATCACAAATACACATATGGACAAAATTGTTGGTACACTTCTGTTAAGAAAACAAAAACCCACAGTGATCACTGAAATAACTTGAAACTGACAAAAGTAATATTAAATAAAGTTTTACTGAAAATTAACAGAAGAAAATCACACATTGCTTTTGAATTGTGGATCAACATAATTATTTAAAAAAATGAACTAATGAAACTGGCCTGGAAATAATAGATGTTATCCCTAGAAAAGATTGAAAATAATTTGACCACAGGGACACGTTAAACTAATGTGTTCTGTAATAAGCATCACAGGTGTCTTCAAGCTTGTAATCAGTCAGTCTGCCTATTTAAAGCATGAAGCATAGTTACTGTGTTTACCACACTGAACATGGACCAAAGAAAGCTAGGAAAGCGAGTTGTCCCAGGATATTAGGAAGAAACTTATAAACATGCAAGTTGAAGGCTATAAGACCATCTCCAAGCAGCTTGATGTTCCTGTGACTACATCAGCACATATTATTCAGAAGTTTAAGGTCCACCAGACTGTAGCCAACCTCCTGGATGTGGTCGCAAGTGGAAAATGGATGACAAATTGAAGAGATGGTTGATACGAATGATAACCAAAGAGCCCAGAACAACTTCCAAAGGGATTAGAGGTGAACTCCAAGGTAATGTAAATGTACACTGCTTAACAAAGTTATTAGACCACCTGTCATAAAAACGAGAAAACACAAATATTTTGATGAACTGCTTTAATGCGGACTCTTTAATTTTCAGTGAGCTCTCCACGTTTTACCATTTTGAACAGGAATGAGGAATTTCAAACTGAATTCACCTTTTTATACCCAAATTTGAGCCGGCTCACTGGGCTTCTCTGAGAAGTCAGAAATCAATCAAGCATAACATTCAACCAGTAAAACTCATTTTTCTGTTCAGGAATGCAAGTAAATAACTATAATTTGACATATTAATCAAGAAATAATGATGTGCTTTACTATTTTTTCAGTTTTTTGTAAATCAGTAAATTTGGAAATTCATGGATAACAATAATAATTATATTTTAGCATTAAAAATATCATTTTGGTTAAAGAGCTTCTACATATTGGTGTATTAAACATTGCAGAAACATAAAAAATGATTTTGGTAATTATCAATGCTGTTAATTTAGGGCAGCTGTGACATAAACCTTACTTTGGGTGGTGGTCTAATAAATTTGGTAAGCAGCGTACATCAGTATAAGAATTCACCATGTGTCGCTGTTTGAGCCAAAGTGGACCTAATGGAAAACTCCACTGTTGAAAACGAATATTAAATAAGCAAGACTGGGATTTGCCAATTGCATGTTGACAGGCCAAATAGCTTCTGTGAGAAGATGAGGCAAAACTGGAGCTTTTTGGCAAGTCATGTCAGCTCTATGTTCACAGACGCAAAAATGAAGCATCGAAAGAACATGATACTGTAACTATTGTGTTGAACCACAAATCAAATCAGTGTCAGATTTTCATTATGTAATTTTCAATAGTTTATTTATTATTACTCACCCAATGATGTTGGCACTCCTTTATTGGTTTATTTCTTCAGTTTAAAGCAGCAATTATTTTTATTTTTTAAATAACTGGTTAACTAAGGTTCAAGGCACCATATGAAATTTTCAGGACCATAGTTTTCTTTGTATATTTTTCTCTAAATTTCTCTTTCTTACATTCAGAAGAGATTGTTTTAAAGCCCTCTAAGCCTGACATTATCGTATATATCAAGAAGAGACATGATATTCAAATTAAAATAACGTTTGAACCATAAATCGCATCCACTTACGTTTTTTCCCCTTGAAAGGCTTTAATTCCCTGTCCATGCCTCCGTAGCTCTTACAGTGTTTTCTAACAAGCCTGGGACGTAAAAGATTAAATCCACACTAGTAATTATGATATTGAACATCTTTTTAACCATTTTATAATCAATTTTTTATCCTTCCTGCTGCTAGCTTTAGCCTTAGCCACCATATCAGTTTCCCACGATGCATTGTGATTGGCTAGGACAATGAATGGCAGGCTGTTCTGTTCAACACATCATACTTTGCCAGACAGAGCATATGCAAACACTTTAAAACTGAAGGAAAGACCCTAAATGACTCATAAAAGGAGAAGGAGATACACGAGACTTTTTAGCCCCATAACTTCTTTAAAATTCAATTGACATTACTGCAGCACACATATTCTTAAAGTCCAGGTAGCTCTGAACAAAAGGATGTTTACAGCTTGACTGTACACCATGGTTGATGTTTTACAAGTTTTTTAAGGCAAAAAGTCCAGGTGAGACACAATGGTTAAAAAAATAGCATAGGGCGCAGAGGGTTTAGAGAACTTAAGAAAATATTTGACCCCATTGATGCAGGACATTATGTATTTGAGTTGGTTTGTAGAATCTGTTTTTTCCCAATATAATTAGTCCAAAATACAGTACATGCAATGAGCTGAAAAGTCAAATGTTGAGCTGTGATCTCTTAAATGAGTGTTTTTGTTTCCTGTTGATCAGGCTTTCTTTACTGAGGAGTACACCCAGCAGCATCCAGAGGACAGAGACAAACTAGTGCGCCTCAAAGATCTCATCGCATGGCAGGTACTGAACCGACTAACATTTTCTTGAGCACAACACATAAAGCCGTGTCACTTTGATGTGGACCTTGTGTTGACATTATAAATGTGGTTTTATAGATCCCATTACTGGGCGGAGGAATCGCTCTGCATGGGAAGAGAGTGACGGATGACCTGCGTCCTTTCCATGAGCGCATGGAGGAGTGTTTCAAACAGCTGAAGACGAAGGTGGAGAAGGAGTATGGTGTGAGAGTGCTGGTAAGAAAAGAGTTAGCAGGGGAGAACATGAAAAAGTAAGGCACTGAAACTGTATTTACTAGTAGTTCTAAACTGGTTCATTTCTGTAATACGGGAAGTAGAATGACTGTGGTGGAGCTGCAATAATTAGACTAATAATGAGCTGATCCAGGCTGATTTCAAAGATCAAAGTACTCTCAATCATGTCTGAGATGAGTGCTGATATGGGATTTGTAGCTGAATAAACAGAGCACAGCTCAGATGGTCGTACTTTGGCTAAACACGGTCATTAACTTACAGAGCAGCTCTGCCCTTTAGGAGAGATTGAATTAATGATCACAAGCAGTGATAATACACTTCTTTTAACTTAACTTTGCTTTGATTTTTACAGTTCAGTACAGTTATGAACTTCTGCTTTTTCATGGTCCATCTATAAACTCCACTAAGTTTATTGAATCTGAGCATAAAACAAAAGTTTGACTGTCTTTTCCAGCCGGACTTGGATGACAGGAAGTCCACCCGTCCTCGCTCCATGCTGCGCTCCTTTCGCCAGTCCATCATCTCCATCACCTCTCTGCAGGGGTCTGAATGTGGGACCCCTACTAAACTCCAAGCAGACAGGTATAGCATACATACATGCTTTCATTTCATCTTAAATTTTAAATAGCTTCTGCATAAAACATTGTGGAAATGATAATAAAATTTATACCCATTTATAGAACGTTTCCACCAATCGGTCCGACTCAGTTCAGTGCGGAACAGCACACATTTTTTTGTATATCCAAAGAGCAAAAGTTGGAAAGGGTCCCAAAAAAACAACCCGTACTGTCCCACTTTTCGGCACCTTCCATAGGGGGTACCAGTCTTACCTCTCAATCCCAAAAAAGGTGGAGCTACGCACACAAAAATAGGTGGCTGCACTGATGTCACGTCACAGCTTCGGCCTGCAAAACACGGAAGTCTCTGTGAGGAGCGTCTAAACAGGAGAAAAACAGACTACTGTCTGCTTAAATCGGGGATATTTGGATTGACAGAGATCCAAACTGTTTCCTAGTCTGTGAACATTGATATCTGGCCACAAATCAAACTTCCTGATGTTTATCTGGGCCTGATTTTAAGAATACAAAGCAGAGCCTGAAGGCTCACAGCCTGATCTATCCACGATGGATGTAAAACTAAACTAATGCTGAAGTTTTGTAAATATGTATCCTTAGATCAGTTTATTCTCTGTACTGTAACTAGTTATTCATCTACTTCTTACTTTAGGTAACCTCTAAAAACATCGCTCTGTGGTTGTTGAACGTGCTCGTAAAACTTCGGGCTACAGCTTATTTTAAAACGAGATCAGCACACCCAGGATTTCTAACATAATCTAGTTTGATTTTAACACCAGCTGAACTTTTACTTTATTTTTAATGTTGCAAATTCTAACAGTACAGCTCTAAACTTTCATATGTTTTTGTATAAACTGTTATAGACTAAATATATTCACATATTAATGTACCGTTACGACTTTAAACGTTTCTGTACATGTATTCCATCAGCTGAAGATCAGTACTGACAGCAGTTAACATAATTAATATGTAGTTATTTTTAAAAAAAGCAATTTCAGTTGAAATAAAGCTGTTTAATGTGTATTCCCTACTGATTTCTGTTACTCATCCTTTCTACAACAGAGGCTGGACCACCAGACTCACGCAGCATGTGATGTCACATGCATAGCTATAACAGCCCGCCCACCAAGTGAGGGTACAGGTGTCTGTGGAAACGTAAACTGTTTTGGGGTTTAGCGTACCAAACCGTACTGAATCAAACTGCACCCCCTGATGGAAACAAGGCTTTATGGTATTGACTGCTTTCATCCCCACTTCCTCCTCTCAGAGACCTCACCCCGGAGTCTCCAAACTCTTGGTCCTCCACACTGCCACGTTCCAGCGGCAGCATAAGTGCAGGCACAATGGATGAAATGGTGACGGTAGGGGATACAGAGGTCAGAATGAGGAAGAGTAAGAAGAAGAAGAAGAGGAGCAGCATGATCTTCATCACAGAGGAGAGGGAAAGGACAAATACGCTGGACTGCAAACGGGTGAGAATGAGAAGAAAAGGAAGCAAAAATATCAGGAAATGTAGTCATAAAATAAGGGAAGACAGATGGTGAGTTAGAATATGTTTAAGATGCAGATGTGATTGTGTGGTGGTGCTGCATTTAAGTTTGTTGTGATCTCTGTCTCCCTCTAGCTGTCGAAGAAGCAGGAGTTCCGCAGTGACACCAACTTGTCTGAACCGAATGACGAAAATGTGCTGTTGACAAGCGCCAACTCCAGATCCCTGCCTGCCATCACAGGTAAATAACAAACACAAATCTACTGTGCTGCATAGTCCACTGTGATTGAGGTAGACATATAAACCATACACTAAAAATCATCCAAATTAAAAGTTATATCCCAAGGCTGTGTTTATTTTGTATTTTGAAGAGCTGACAGAAAGATAAAAGCACATTTAAAGCCTTTTGGGTGTCCATAAAAAACTTGGCAGGCTAGAGTATGTTGCAGTAAATTCCTGACCTAACACAGTCTCTGATGTGAGGTGGCAAAGTAATCACATCGGTTGTAATTTTTTGAGAAATGTCCAGTTTACTTTCTGTCTACTTCACATCATGACCCTGCACTTCAAAATAGTGCGTTAGGCCACAACTCACTGATGTCTCTCTGGCCTCCTGCCATGTTGGAACAGGCCAGCTGAGCCAGCATTGATTGTTGTTTTAATAGACTCCTCTGATTAGCTCCACTGACTGCAGGCTGTACTGCCTCAGTGAACACACACACAG
Organism: Cheilinus undulatus; assembly: GCF_018320785.1. Classification (NCBI taxonomy): domain Eukaryota; kingdom Metazoa; phylum Chordata; class Actinopteri; order Labriformes; family Labridae; genus Cheilinus; species Cheilinus undulatus. The sequence continues at coordinate 29,352,987 of NC_054874.1, read as the reverse complement.
CAGAACCGGTGTTGACATTTTAAACAGTAAATCAGTGAAGCAGAAGCAAGAGCACAATTAGTAAAAACAAACCGCTGCTGCAGGAAAGACCAAAGGTTTCGTTGTAATCCGATTATCAGTGAGAAATAAACACTGACGTTGTGTACATTTGTAGGTCTGTCCCTGGCAGTGGTGGCAGGCACTGAGGACATGGACTCCCCACGAGCTAGAAGGGACAGTAAGAGCATGTCTTTGAGTGGGACTTCTGACCGAACAGCAGACAGACGCTCAAAGGGCGTCATTAACCTGCTCTTCAAGTCCAAGGTGAGACATGCAGATTTATGTGAGAACCAGGAAGAAACAACAGCTGGTTTTTAAGAATAAACACTTATATTTGACCTGGTTGGTTGCATCCTGGATAAAAAAGCTTCCAAAATTCCTTATTGAGATTAAGAAAATAAGATCAATACCACTTTCATGTAACCTTGCAAAGCAGATGGATACGCCTGTTTCCTTGTTTCTGACTGGCAAATCCATCTTGCAGTGCTCCCGTCTGAACCGTTTGGGCCTGGTTAGAAAGTGACAGGACCAATCAGCTACAAGTGGCAGTACTTTCAGTCGCAGCAGTGTCGTGACGTAAACAAGCAGCAGCAAGAGCTGGTGCAGTTATGGAGGAAGAGATTAGCGTGGAGGCTGCTAAAGTATGGCAAGCATTTTTAAAATTTAATAGCTAAGTTTGACTATCTGGAATTAACATTGTAGATGTCTGTAATTCAATTTTGCCCAGTCAAAATTGAATTACAGATATCTCTATCAGTTATTTCGCCTAGTCAAAAGTTAATTACAGATATCTTGAATTAAAATTCTGACTATTCAAAATGTAATTATGACTAGTCAGAAAGACTTTGTTGATATCTAAAATGTTAATTCCGGATAGTCAAACTTAGTTTTCAAATGTTAAAACCGCTTGCCATAGCTAAAGTGCCAATTTTATCAGAGCTTGACAACATTTCTTTGTTAAAAGAAGAACAAAGAACAACAGTGAGTTGTTTTCTTTTCAAAAACAACAAAAGTACTTACATGTTTATAGTTGCCATGTTTCAAGTTATTCCTCAGTAGCTGCGCACGCACAGCTCGATAGCGGCTACGTCACGTGTTTTGTTACTCTGATTGGCCCTTAGAGATGTGACAGACAGAACGTTCACCCAGTCATACTCCAAGTTTTTTTCAAAGCCTCTGCCTTTTCGCAAACGTTTCCTATTGAAGCTTTCCCAGATGGATGTGTGAAACAAATCCATCTGGCTTGTCAGGTTAACTTTCATGGGAATAAGATAAAAAGTAACAACAGCAAGATGGTTTTTATCAAGAATAACTGGAAACAGAGGAAAATGGCAAGCCTGGTTCTGTGCAAAAAAAAAAAAAAAAAAAGTCACGTTTTCATGCATGTAGGGTCTTAAGAGGTTAAAGACTGTTAGCTAAGTTACTTTCACTCTTGGTGCATTAGCTGGCCTAATTTATAAAATATGATGCGTCAGTCAGTATTGCATCTACCGTGGAGTGATAAAGTCACATGATGTGTTCAAAGCAACTTCAAAAATTGAAAACTTGTGCTTCGCTGAGGAAGCTGAATAAGTTGTTGAGAGGTGAAAATTTTTTTCAGTTATATAAAATAATTGCATTAGTTGCATAATGTAACTGAGTAATACTTTGAGAGTTGTCCCCTTTTATTCATTAGATTACGGAATAGGCACGATTTTGAGCATATCAATACTTCTGTTAATTTATTCTCATAAATGAACAAATGTAATAATAAAATGTAATAATAAATTATCATATTGTGTTATTCAGTTGTCCTTACTGTAGGATATTTGTTGCATTGGTTCTTTTGAGGTTTCTCTACAGCTCTTTCAAACAGAGTTAGTAAAATCACGTTGTTGGCTGACCAAGGATAACATTTGGATTTCCTTTATAAGGTTAAGACCACCTCGAACTACAAAAATTCGGCCAGGTTTTGGCCCAACTGCAACATCACTGCTTATCGTCAAACCTCGGACCCCATTGGGCTTGCAACAGGAACGACTAATGGTCTTGTAGTGTGACATAATTAGCAATGTATCCAAGACGCCCTTGACAAGACTAGCATGTCAGAATTTTTCTTGCATCGTCATCTAGTCTGACCACCTGACCTGATGTCTAAGACGTGAATCCCGATGCCTATATCATACAGTCTTGGTGCATTTGCTTTTGTATTTGTATCATCATTAATCAAAGCGACATGGTGCTGTTATACAAGTCTCCAGATTGTCCTCCTGATACATTGAAACAAGTCCATTATTGTTTGTTTTCTCTTTCTTTAAGAGCAAAAAAAATGCCTGAAACCCATACAGCATTTCTGTTGTATCTATGATTCATTCTCTTCGACCTACCACCCCCCCCCCCCCGATGACCTGTGAAGTTGCACACAGTCACAGAGACAGCGGTGACATCAACATACAATTAGTGGTCAGTCACACTTGTAGTGTGGCCAGGTCGTCAGCCAAGACGGGTCAAGATTTTAGTTGCATAGTCTGACATGGTGTTGTTGTGAACAACCAAAAAACATCATGAAGGCTGACCATCCACTAAACCAGATGATGAATCAAAACACAAAGTATAATTAGGATGAGTTTTTTGATTAGCCTATCTCACTGATGGATGATTTGCGACCATAGAAACCCTAAATGGGGCATCCTTCATGACAGGTAGTGATCTTATGTATGTGCACGAAAGAAATAGTTTTTTTTTTTTTTTTTAACAAAAATTATAGAAAGTGGTGTGTTCTGCAAATGTATGCCCTGTATTAAAATGAAATTAACATATTTAACTTGCTGATCTGTATTATCTATTGAGTTTTACACAAACATATCTTCTAGATTTTTACCTCTGAGCAGCCCTACTTGTAACTAAGAAGAGCTGATTCCCCCAAAGACCCACAAAAATAAGTACTTTTTGCTGTCAGAAATTAACATTTTTTGTATATTTTTGTAGTTTAAATCCAAACAAAATAGCACATGTTTTCTTACCAAAAGACCTGTGTATGAACTATTCATAAGTGTTATGATCTTGGATCCTGGACCCAAGGTTGGAAACCAATGTTCTAAATAAAGATCAAAGACATCTTGAAGTCATTTACACCCATAACTTAAATTTAAAGAATGGAAACTTTCTGTTTACATTTTGCCTGTTTTTGTTTTAACAGAGCTCCAAAACCGAGGATGTGAAGCCCAGTGATTCAACCAAAGACAGTGACAATCATTTCTGAAGTGTTTTGTATTGATTTACTCTTTTATTTGCTTATTTTTATGCAGCTGCTTTCCAAAGAAGTTCACATAAGCCTCAAATTATGCACCCACTCCCTCTTTCCGTCTGCCTGTCAGGCTCAGTGTTGCTGTTGCTTTAATAAAATTGATTTTTCCTATCAATAAAGCCTATTTTGAGGCCTTGACCTTTTTCCTGGTAATTCAGATCATTCCCTGCAAAGCTAAATGCCATCTTACAGCTTTTCAATCAATTGTGCTTCTACAAGAATGAGCAAACACAAACCATCCCGCCTACGTGCTTGATTAAAAAGCTTCTTAGTATACATTTTGGGCATTGTTGTGACTGACTGAAGTTAATGGGAAAATAATAATTTGATAAAGCACAAAGGTTACTGTGTCCTCCCAAAGAATTTGGAACAGGAACTGGCTGCCAAAAGGCTTTGGCTCTGAAACAACAAACAGGAATAAATTCAGAGATAATGGGGAACAACAAAGAGTGGAGACTAAACAAAGTCTGTGGCATTTGCTATGTGGACATAAGAGTTTTGGCAAAAACTGGTGTTCCAGTGTGTTTCCAAAATATATAATAGTTTTAATGTTGAATGAGTCAAAGCCAACATCAGTATAACTTCTCTAAAATATCAAAATAATTCAAATTTAAGGAAACATGTCAGAACACTCACTATTTCCCTAGTTTTATCATAAGAATATTTATTACGTCAAATACATGAATTACTAAATACTGAGAAGCCACCTAGTTTAACTTAGTATAAAAAGGAAGACATGCAGCACTCTTAAAGTCTATTTCTATAATCACTATTTTGATGTTGAAAATGGAGAAAAAGTTGATCAGAGGCTCTGTCTGTTTAAACTCACATTACAACCAAAGCATTAATTGGCAATATTCAGCACAGGAATTATGACAATGGACGGATCAAAGGCTGGCTGTGTTAGCACTGCTACCATTAGCCACATTCTGTAAAACGACTTGGCACTATTGCAGTGAAAAGTTGGTTTACAGAATATGTTTACTTAACTTTAACACAGTTATAATCAGCAGTAATGGGATGTAGATCTGGTGACAATATTTTTGAACCTCCAAATAGGGACACTTGAATTTGATCCCAAATCCACATGGATGAGCTTATTGTACAACAGTGCACCTTTTAACGCAACTGAAAACGCTTCAACAGATAGAAATTATGTCTCCCAAGATCAACTAAAACTTGACTTTGAAATTGTGAATAAATGATATCCAGAAACACAATACAAAAGGATTGTGTTGGTGAAGTACAACATGTTAATTTACCAGATTGAGATTGCTGATTTGCACTGTGGCACATTCTTTAGACGTAGGAGCTTCATAATGATAATAATGATATTAATTACTATTACTATTATTAATATTATTGATTCAACAAAAACAAGTTCAACCTAGAAATATACTGTGCCTATTAAAATTGCAACTGAAACATTAAAACACTAAAATGTGCTTAAAGACCCTGTAAAGTAGTAAATATTAGTAAAATCTAAAATTATTGTCTTAAAACAATAGCCATATTTGAATGAGGTTGCTGTAAACATTTGAAAAAACTGAGATCTATGTGTGACTGAAGTTTGGATTTAGACTGTTAGAGAGTTTTTCACCTCTTTCCTGCCTTGGTTTGATTTTGGTGGGGAATATATAAGGACCCACCACATCACGCTACTATAATATAAAATCCCAGAGCAGTTAATCTCAGTACAGTCTTTTGTTAGCTGATGTCACTGCCTTTATTGAAAGTTAACTGCCATACGCTTTGTTTGTTCATTGTGAGGTTAAATTTGCCAAGTCTATCAACCACAGTGGTCTACAGGTCATTAAAAGCATCATAACAGAGATTTGTTCCAGAAAACAGTAAATTTAATCCCCAGCTTCTGTCTCTGGCACAGAGGCAGGCAGCTGCACTCTGACCAGAGCTCACCATAAGTTCAAGGGGCAGCCTTATTGCTGGAGTGCTTGTCTATTTTTCACTTGAACTAGATGCAACAGCAACAAACATCTTGCCTGCTGAGGGTGTGTTGTAATCCATATTTCACTTGTCTTTAGTTCTGAATGATTAAAAAAAACGAGCTATGACTGTATCTCTAAGCAGCAACAATCCCCCATGTCTGTTAGCATCGCAATGCTAAAGTTTATTAAAGTATCTGATAATAAACACGTTCTACTCCTTCCAGCTCTCTCACAATAAGCCCCAAATGCTAATCATCATTGAAGACTTTTATCTTGAAGAGCAACCTCAGGAACTGGAGTGTTTTAAGGAGTGCTTAACAACAAAGACCTCTCATAAAAAGGAGGCGTAATTTCCCAAAACTCAGAAAATTAGATATAATACCTAATGAGTTAAATACAGAATGAGAAAATGAAACTGAGACTTTTCTAGCTGTAAACTCTGTCATGAAATATTGTGATTGTTTCTCTTGTAGCTTAGAAAAAGAGTTGCAACAAAGCAGACAATTTCTTCTATCAGGTTGTAGCTTTTTTTTTTTTTTTTTTTTTTTTTTTAATTTGAGAGGATCTTGTGAGTGGGTGTGGCTTCGGCTCATTCATCTTAGACGCCCACAGAGCAGATTTTACTGCCTCCGGCGTTTGCCTCAATGAGGTAGGTTAATAGTGCTGCTTTTGGCATGTACCTGTCATTTGTGTCGGCTTGTTTTTAAATGACTTTGTAATACACTGAAAATAGGCACTTGGAGCATACAGAAAGTGTTCTTTACCTGGGCTTTTGTAGTTTCCTGGAGCTTTAAGGACAGCACTGACTTCCTTATAGCATGACAGCCAGCCTACGTAACCCTACGCAGCAGGTTACTGATGGACACATGGACGGACAAATCAGGAATGTGCTTTAAAGTAGGGTATGTGAGTTATGTTTTTCTATTGACCAAAAAACAGTATTAAAAAATAGTCTGGACAACGACATTGCATGGCATACATATAAAGTAATGCAGGCATGGTACATTGTTTTGGTATTTCAACTGGCTAAAATCTGGACAGGGGTTGTTACAAAACTAGGCATGTTAACCTGTTATAGATTACTATAGGGACACAGAGTCTAAAAACCTGGTTAAATTTGGATGCATGTACATTGTAGATGACCATGCAACTTAGCTGAAGGCTCTTGCTTATGTAAAAGACAGGCCAGCAAATTCTGGTCCCCAGTACACAATAGAGATACCTTTTTAACGCAAAGCATGAACACTAATACTGAAGTGTTGTCCACTTGTGATCTTATCACCTATGAGGGATGTTAATGAGAAGTGGAGACAGGGCCTTAGTTTATTAGGGGTCCTTTTTACTGCATTTATGCCTCTATTCACTTAAAATCTGCAAAGATGTGACACAGGCAAAGTGAGGAAGGCTAGGAATTACCTTAGGTTACAGTCTCTTTCTTGACTACAGTGACATTTTAATGAACAAAATTCAATCACTTATTAAAGAGCTGACTGTTGCATGTGAGTATAAATTTAGTAGCCTGTAGTGATAGACTTCATGTACCACCTGCATGTGTAAAAGGTCATTTTGTTAGAGATTGTGATTTAAAATTAGCCCTCTTTAATGATTCATAGAAGTGGATGAATTTCTCTCATTTATTCAGAGCTGGTTTGACTGTACTGAGGGAGTTCAGACAGTCTGAGCCTGAATGAGAACAATGGAGACGTTTCTCTCCCCTCTCTTATTAATACTGCTATTATCTGATGCCACACTGACCACCATTTTTTTTCTGCAGCCAATTTAAAGTTGCAAGAAAGCCCTTTAAAAGTCATGCAAAATCATATTCTGCAATCCTTCAGTTTGAAGAGAGAATCGTCTGATTAAACCACCGCTCCGTGAACACAGAGCCTGTCTCACCCCTCAGACATTTATCTCACTTCTGATATAAAAAGATGGCTGGAGGTGATAGTGAAGTTAAATGATATGCTGTACTTTCTCACAGGGAATGAAAGCCCTTTGACGCTTGACCTACCAACAGAATCATTCCCATTTAAAATATCAAGGCTGTGTCCTGGGAAGACTGACGATTCACCAAAATAGTGATACATGAAACCTCTGGTGTGTAAAGGGAGTAATGTGAGAAATATTACATTATGAATGCATGAATATTGAAAACATGTTAGCATCACAGCATGCCTCTATCAGTGATTTATTTGAGAGTGTATTAAAAATATGAATCATTATTAATGGCTCATGGCTCTTCATCATTTCTCTGTCAGCGTTAATGATCCAGCTCTGTGGCTTCTCTTCCATCATATTCTCATCACACAACTCCTGAAATCATAATTAGTGTTACTTACAGCCTCTGAAGGCAGTCATATTCCTGACAGTAAGTCTGAAGCTTTTATTAGTGCTGTCATTTTGTTGGGCACTATCCCTCACATGCCATATTAATGGGTATAACTCAGATGAACTTGTAGAACACCAAGTTAAAACAAAAATAAGTTCAAATAAATTAAAAATAATCTTAATATTCCACATTAACAAGAATTGGCTTTACTAAAATATTAAACTTTACAAAAATCATTTTACTCAAAACACATTTACTTAACTCCAATACCTACATTCACTCATATCTTCACACATATAAACCACTATGACACTCATCTTACACATATATCATACATATAACCTTTCAACACTTACGCATACCACTCTCTTAGAGTAACCTAGGGTGACCATATTTTGATTACCATAAACCAGGACACTCGGCCTGGCAATGAGATACTCAAATGATACTCGAAGTTTACTCGATGCTTTATAATTTCAATACATTTAAAGTATGCCTCCTCTGTATGGATAGAAAATTGTTATATTACCAAATACTATCTCTAACCAAAGACACAAATTCAGATAGGCTTCTCAGAGGTTACTCAATATCAGGGCCGTCACTAGGATTGAAAGATGGGGGGGCTTAGCCCCAAGGGTTGCAGGTAATGCATATAGCATGCACCAGATTGTTTTCTCCACACCTTAAAATACCAAATTAATTAATTATTAGTTGTAGAGCATTTATCAGGACATATGATTGGCTCACTCTCTTTTTATTGGAAGACTGTCCTTTCCTGAGCCTTGAGCAGGTCTTCCTTTTTTTCTAATAACAGCCTGAGTGACTTTATGGGTTGGTATTTAAAGGTCTATATGCTGGAGTGAGTTCGTGGAAAAGATGTTGGAAAACATATTCATTAATGCATTTAGTAAAATAGAGATGTGGTAGCTATGATATCTAGAAATATGTAGTTTATAACTCCTCTCTTTCTTCTTTCAGGCTGTCCATGCTTTCCAAATCAAACTAGTTTATTTCTGCCTGCCACTGATATTTCTCTGTGTCTGAAGACAGTCTTCAGCACTGGTACTCAACCTTATTCTACCCAAGAGCCATATTGTCTTAAATACTTTAGAGAGAGCCACATTCCAAAACTAGGGATGTAAGAAGATCCACAGATCAACTGATCCATAGTTGAAATAAAATAAAACAGTAAATTGTTAGATTATTGTATTGTTGGATTTTTGTGTAGTTAAACAGGCCACATAAAAAGTCTAGTGTTAGAGGAAAGGATATGTTACTAATAATTAACATACATTCTTTTTTTTTAATGCAAGTTCCACCTGGTCTAATAACACGTTAAAAAATTAGTTTGAGCTCTGAGATGCTTTTCACAGAGCTGATGAATTAAGGTTGGTATTTATCTCTCACACTGGGACATTTACTGTAGTCCTGTAGCTTTATTAACATAAAAGAGATGTTACGCTGTAACCGCGCCCTGTGAACTAGCGGCTGAAAGAAAACTAGCATGAGCATGGCGTCCCTCTTTACCATTTACTCACAGCTAACAGGATTATACTCTTAAACTAACTCTCAAACACATTTCCTCACGTTACCAGAAGCTTATATCTGTGACTTAAACTTACAAAACTACACTATAAGAGCATAAACTCATGTAGGTAACTGCTTAAAATGATGTCTGCTTGGGCACACAGTAACAAAAACTTTTTGTGCTCAAAATACATCTCAAAACCTTCTCACAACATCAGAACGATTTACAATGCTCTTACATTAGATATTCAACAAAACTCATCATAGAAAAGTAAGTTTTAACATACCTGTGGATCAATTGACCTGATGTCAACACACTGAGAACAGAGTTAGATTAATTCAGATATTTAACAAAAAATTAGGGGGGTGTCTGTTTCAATAAAAAATAAACATGTAGCATTTCCAACCTACTACAAGAGCATGACTTATAGTTTGGTCGCAATCACGTGATCCCGAATGCTTGATGGGGGTCAGGAAGACAGGGACAGCTGTTAGGAATGAATGGGAATGGAGTCAAGTTAGTACTTTAGGGCTCTGAATGGACCTGTGCACTTCAATTATCATCAGATTCATATTCTCTTGTAGCTTGGGATAACTGAACTCTCCCCTTGATCTTCAGTCGAGTTACAGTAATTATTTAGACTGACATGGACAGATGTCTTTTCTTCAGGTGGTAGGGGTGGTGGTCTTGTTTAGCCCAGTCTATTATTTTAGATTACTTTTGTCGTGATTGTTTATCTTTGATGCTTAAACAAAATATATTAAGAATATGCATATTAAAAGATTAGATTTCGAAAAGGCAATGAGAATCCAAGAAATGCTAGCACAGCATCTCAGAGTGTCCTGCATGATGATCTAAATCAACACCCAAAGGAATTTTAGGACTTTGCTGCTTATGTTGGCTTTAGAGGTGGAACTAAATGATTGCATTTATGGAAGCAAATGTTTTTTGTTTTTTTTTTAACCATTCCTCATGCTAAATTATAAAGCTACAGTGTGTGCTTTAACAGCTAGATATTTGCTCTTGTGAACCCAGCTCTGTAGGCCAGCACAGCACTCATTAATGATTGTATACACAGCCATCATCAAGTCTCTCCTCACTTCGTCTGGTATGCTGCAGCCCCGAAAGAGATCATCCGCTCTGCAAAAAGGGGAACTGGCAGCAATTTCTTCATGACCTGTACGTCTCCAGCACACTGAGGCATACAGGTAAAGTTACAGCTGACCCCTCTCAACCTGGACATGGATTTTTTGAGGCTCTCCCCTCTGATAGGAGGCTGAGGTCCATCAGGACCAAAATCTCATACCACAAAAAGTTTCTTCCCCTCTGCTGTCAGTCTTGTGAACAGTACTCTGGGCCTCCCTCCTTCCCCCACAGACACTCACTAAACCACAGAACTAGGAGAAAAAAAGAATCTGTGTTCAAACAGACTTTATGCATACCACATTGAACTTATCTTAAAACTTACCTTAAACAGTCTTTTAAATATTAAACAGTCTTTACTGTTTACAACTGCTGTTTACACTCCTTTAGAAAACTGCAATTTAACATTCACCAGTATACCTGCACATTTGCACATCTGTACAGTTTCTCCTTTTATGCACTTCTGTGATATTTATATTTTTATTTTGCCACTGTATTTTTATACATTATTTAAGTTTCTAACCTTGGAATATTTTTTATTAGCCTCTTCGTATTTGTATTTTTCTTCTATGTTCTATGTGTATGTGAAAATGTACTTGGCAATGAAACCTGGTTCTGATATTGACAGGGGTTTCTCCCTCCCTCCCTCCCCTACAGTGCAGCAGGATAACATGGATGAACCTTCCCACATGGCATGATCAAATAGTAGTTTGTAAGTCAATATAGTTTATGATACTAGTATAGACAAACATGAACATTTCTGCTGATATCTGGGCTATAAATATGGGCCTTATGCTTGAAAAGGTTTGACAAGTTCTGGCAAGACCAACATCAGCTGAAGTTCTTATCTCTGCTCAACCTTTAAACATGGGGATGACATGCATCAAACAGGCCTGCAACTGGAAATTAATCCCATGATCACTGTGTTGAAGACTATATTCTCTGTTTATTGGTGCCTGCCCTCCACTGAGCCAAACCACTAACCTCTTCATAGAGCATCTTTACCATGGAAAATGTGTTTAGTAAGGCTGTAGATTACTTCATTGAGCAGCTGCCATTTATGACCTAAGTTATAACAACATAGAAATTACCAGTCCTCTTCCTGATGGTCCCATTTGCTTTTGGGGGTCATACATTATCAGTAAGGATGCTCACAGGTGCCTATATCCCTTTTAGATAAACACACATCTAAATTACATTTAGCAGTCTAGTCAAAAGAGGGGAAATTGCCCAGAAAACAGTCAAATTCATCACGGAGCACTGTGTGGTGACGTCACAGCAGTTCGTCATCGTTCAGGGACGCATCACAGAAGTGTTTGAGCCATAACTGCTGCACCAAACTTTGATATACCAGCCGGATTACCAACAGAAGAAGAAGAAAGTTTGAAGTAGAAACAATGCGTTCTTCTTCTGGGCTGCTGGGCCAAGTCAAACCAAGTAGAGCCTAACTGCTCAATGTAATGGAAGAGCCCCATGTGATGTCAGCCCAGTATGCTAAGTTGAGCGTGGCTAAAGTTAGCAGCTAGCAGCCTTCATTCCTCTTTGCAGATTAATATCATGCTTAATGTGGTTACTACTTACTTTATCACTTTGGTTGAGTGGTAACACGTGACTATTACCTTCAACAGCTTATGTACAACTTTATTTCAATTTTGAGTCAAAAAAAGCAGTCATAATATGTGGGTCCTAAAACATGTTAATCGCTAAGCTTTTTATGTTTATGTCTGGTGCGGTACCAGGGAAAGCTCTGACAGGAAGGCAGCTGCCATTAACTAAAGTAACAGTGGCTACTAGTGGCAGGAGGCCTCATTACAGTTTTTAAAGGACGGATTTTAGGCCTGTGTTTATTAAAAAAAGAAAGGTAATTAGTATAACTAACTTGTAAATCTAGTGCCAGCTAATCAGATATGCAAAATTCGTCATTCACCTGACTTACTGCATCCTTAACAATCAGTGATATTAACTAGAGTCTGTTTCATAACCAGAATTTTAACTAACATGCATCTGTATGTGGAATTTAATAGCAGACGAGGATATTACTAAAAATACTAGCTTTGGTGGTGACACAAAAATGTAAAATATAATAATAATAAATATAACTCACAGGTGACGTGATTTAAGTTACATTAAGTTTATTTGAATGACAGAAAAATAGTCTGAAATATGAATTCCTTCCACTGAAAGCTTCTACGGTATGTGGACTGAGCTCAGATGCATGTATTGCCCTCCTGACTGTGCTGTCTGCAGGCTGTACTGTTTCAGCTCTGCTCTGAATCAGCCTGACTGCAGGACGATAGACACGGATGAGCAGCTTCACTCAGCCTGACGTTATAATTAATTCTGCTTTAAGTCCTTGATGGGAAAGTAATAAAGGTGGTAATATGAAAACAGTGATACTAATGTTTGGCACAATGGAAACGGGCTCATTAACGGCTCATTATAGATTAGAGTCACAGACTTACTCATAAACTTTGTTGTTAATTTTGAAATTGCAGCAGTGGGGACATTATATTGTGTTAGAATAAGTGAGCCTGGCAGGATAATGAGCTCCAGAATCATTATGGGTTGCAGTTCTAATCTTTATCCACATGGGGGCAGTAAAGCATTGATAAAACACTTTAAAGGAGAGTAGAAACATATTTTTGTCATTTTTAAAGCAAAAACTAATAAATAATTTATGTTAAGTTGTGTGCTGCTAAAGTTGATATGAATGTTTATAATATTAATGTTACCTCTTGAATAGTAAACTAATATATCTTGAGTTCAGGCTTCTCCTTTTTTTTACCCTCATCATGAACAAAACCAACAAGGAATGGCAGGGCAGCCACAAGGCTAACTACTGTTATCACAGCCACACACACATGATTTGCTTTTCAGTTTCAGAGTTATCCTGTAATCTTTCTCTGTGTTGTTTGTTTTTTTTTTACACCACAGTCTGAGATAGCAGCCCAGGCTGAACTTATGCAGACATTTTTCTCATTCCAGTGCTTTTCATTTGGTCAGCAATGTTTTGATTTATGTGTCCCTTTCCAAGCCAAGGTCTTTAAATGAAATCCAGCAGGAGTATTTACTGTTTGTTCATGTGCTAGCAGAGTAAGTGGTTCTATGAATATTTGTCACCTCTTTAAGGGTGTGTGTAGTGGCTCAAGGAAAGTATAGTGGTAGAAAACATTGCATTAAAGTAAAGCCCAGTCTCCATCATCTCCCTCCTCATTCTCACTATCTTTTTCTTTATGATTATGAAAAAGTATTTTCTCCTGTATTGTTCTTTGTAAGATCTGAACAATTTATACAGTATTTAAGTATTTAAGCACACTAGAGAGCACTTTATCAATTTGTATCCCCCTGGAAGGACACACTAGAGGACACTTTATCTGATTTTATCCCCTGGAAAGACACAGTAAAGGTCACTTTATCACATTTTGGACCCTGGAAGAGCACCCTGAAGGATGTTTATCACATGTTTACAAGGAAGATGGAGTAAAGCGGCGTTTAGCTTTTAAGTGTGCACAACTAGAGGGCACTTGGTCACATTTTTGTCTACTAGAGGGCACTTTATCATGTTTCTTATAACCTAAAGGTAACCTTTGTTGTCACTTTATCACATTTTGTCCATTGAAAGGGCACCCTAGAGCAGGGGTTCTCAAACTTTTCAGCCCACAACCTCCCAAATTAAAGTGCATGAGACCGGGGACCCCCACTGTACCTGAGGCCTGTTGGACTTTTCAGAATAGCCACATGCAGACTTACGTTTTAGGGATTTTTTTTTTTTTTTGAACATTACTTTGATTGGAGTGTAAATCTAGCCAAATGACCATGTTTTTGTTCTTACATTTACCTAATTGCACATATCTTTATAAAAATTGGTATAATATTCCATTTGAAATCATTTTAAAATACTTATTTTTTTGGAAGTCATCAGGCAATCCCCTCTAAGTTTCTCGCCACCCTCAAGGGGGTCCTGACCCCAAGATTGACACTTTATTATATTGTCAACTTTGATAGGCAACCTCTGATGTCCTCTTAGTCCCCTGGAAGGACACCCAAGAGAGTGCGCTTTATCCCATTTTGTCTACAAGAAGGGCAGACCTAGAGGACTCCTTATCATGTTTTGTCTGCTTTGATAGGCTTTGAAGGAGCTTAATCATATATTTGGGGCATTTTTATAACATTTTGTCTACTTGAAGGGCAACCTGGAATAAATTTTGAGAGTGTGCACAACTAGAGCAGGCTTTACTTTTTATTGTTTTTTGTCTACTTGGAGGGCACATTGGAGGCCACTTTATCACATTTTGTCACATTTTGAGGGCACACTAGATAGCGCTTTGCCACTTTTGTCTTCTAGGAGGCCACAATGAAGGGCACTTTTTCTCAGTTTTCACTCCTCCCAACCTAGAATATGTCACGCCCTCTGATGATGTCACGGTTCATGAGGAAGAACCAACTATTTTTTGGTTCCAGATGAGAAACAACTTTTCAGGTTCCAAATCTTTTTTTTTTTGGCTTAAAAGACCTACGTATAAAAGGTCACCCTGGTTGTTTTATGTATTATAGGGGCATCAAAGAGGACACTTTTACTGCTTTTTAACATTGGGGCTCTATGGGGGCACAAGAGCATTAAATTTAAAACTATTAATTCTTATAAGAACATTTAAACCAATTAATGTAGACCAAAGTGCTCTACATAGCTGAAGGTAAAACATGAAACAAAAACACATCATAGCCTACATTATGAAAAAAAAGTAATTGTAATGTCTGGAAAATCTATTGAGATAAAATATTCTCCCCTTAAAAAGAAGGCCGAAGAGAAGGGCTGGGTTTGTGTGATTGTAAGTATTCAGGAGTAGGGGCACACGTATGGAGTGGTAAGCTTTTCCACAGGTTCAGAGCAGCTGCTAAAGCTCAGTCTCCCTGCTTATGAGTGCTTTTTGAGGCACATCCAGGAGAAGCTGATTGTCAGACCTTGGTGCTCTGGCTGGAGCATGAACACGGAGCAGTTAATTTAAATGAGGAGGTGCCAAACCATGAAGAGCTTTTGTAGGCTAAAATTAAAATGTTAAATTTGATCTTGGACAGAACAGGAAGCCAACAGAGAGGTTATATAGTCTCCCTTTTTTTAGGAGGCAAAGATGCTGCATTTTAAACCTGCTGCAGGTGTTGGATTAATGAGTGGTGCAGTTATAGTAACCACACTGAGACATTATAAATGCATGTATCACTGTCTCTAAACCTAAGAGGGAGATATGCTTTAACCAGGGCTATAAGCCTCAGCTGAAAGAACCTGACCTGACTACAGAGGAGACCTGCCTTCTGAATTTGAATACACAGAGACTCCATAATAGAGAATGCACCCAGAACTCACAGTATGTCATATGGGCTCAGTTTCATTTCCACACTATGTTTCACAGGAAGCATCTGACTAAATTGCTTCCTGACACAAAAGTTGCCTTGATAATCAGTCCTGTTGTTATATGTTTGCTGTTGATATACTGAAAGAGTTGGTGACTTCAAGAGCTTCATCTGGTAACATTCAGTTTAACCTCTTAGCTTCTGGACCATTAATTTTTAAGCCTCAGAAGATCCTCTGACATCATCCTGTCTAAATTCCCTTTTTTGTTTTACTTTTTCGCCTGAGAAATTAAATTCCATCTCCAGCCTGTAGAGGGCAGTGTTGAGCTGTGCCAGCAGTGATCTCTCTCCCTCTTGTTGTTGGAGGAAGCTGATGTGATAGCAACTTAAGCTGCTGAATTCCCTGCTGTCCATCATGCCTCATGATGTGCTATCTGCCATTTTACTCCTCTCCCCTTCTCTAGTTTTCTTCTGCCATTTTATCTCCATCTCCCTTCTCCTTGTTATGTTCTACTCCCCACTTTAGCACCATTTCATCCCACCTCTCACTCTTCCCAGCCTATTTTACCCTCCTAATACTCTCCGTACTCTACCGCTATCTCTGACAGCTTTTCAAACAGCTGATGGGGGAGCAAGAAGTGCCGTGAGTTTTACAGTGCTTCTTGGTAATCCTTAATCTGACAGCTCATCAGCCCTGAGTGTGCTGCATGGTGGTGTAATGTACCATGTGTAATCTGGGTTTATGTATGTTTAATATCCTGAGGCACATATACAGAGTAATGCTGAACAGCACATGGGAAAGTCACATGACAGTGATAGAGTGTGTCATTGGATAAACAACAGGAAGGAGATAAAAGGCAGTTCGGAGCAGAACTAATGGTTAATCTATTGGTACAGGTTGATCTCAAAATTAAAAGTGAGAGAAAACTGTTCTTAACTCCTGAACTCTTATCTCCTTAAGCAATGATATTGCTGACCTTGCAATAAACCTCCTACACCCCACTTCTACTGGAGGACCCCTATCATATATATATATATATATATATATGTATATATATAGCACTATCTCAGGCCTGAAACTACATGATAAGGACAAAAGTATTGTGGTCATGTGGTCTCCATTTGCAAACATTTTTTATTCAACATCATTCTGAAGAGCTCAGTGACTTCCAGCATGGTACTTTGATGGATGTCACTGTTACATTAAGACAGTTCCTGAATTTTCATCCCTGTAGGATATTCCACAGTCAACTGTAAGTGACATCATTAGAAAGTGGAAGAGTTTAGGAACAACAGCAACTAAGCCATGAAATAGAAGACCACGTAAAAATCACAGAGCAGAGTTAACGAGTGCTAACGCTGGCTGTACACCTAATGACTTTTAAGCGGTTTCAAAGTCACAGACAAAATTTCAAAGTCAGGGTGAAATCATTGAGTTTTGCTAAAGTTGCAGTGCGCTCTTGTGATCCCAGTTGTTAGGTGTAAGGCGGTCACAAAACTCGATCTGAGCAGTTTCAAGGCAGTCTTTCTGTAGTCAATCAAATGTGTCTGATGTTATCGTAAGTCTTTAGTCTGGTCTTATGCAAACTGCATTTTCAATGACCTGACTGTCATCCACAACCAATGGGAGCCTATTTTGTTCATAAGCATGTTAAATCAGTTCATTTTTTTTAAAAAATGAACATGAGCGTAGATCAGTCTGAAGCCACTGAATGTCTGCTCATAATTGAAGAGCTGGAGAAACTTTTCTGCTCAGAGCCACTGTCTGATTTTTGCACCACTGTCTATCTTGTCTGTCATTTCATTCCAGGCAGACATGACAAGTTCAGTAAACCTCCATTTAGCTTTTTAAAGTAAAAGCCTTATCAGTTTATTTCTGTGGTGAGACAGCCTGCGCTTTCATACAGTACTTTTATTCTGAAGTGCAGTTCTTTGATGGTTGCAGTAACTTGCAACGTTGCTTAAATTTTCTTTCTTTTCTACTCGATGACTTTAAAACATCAAATGATAAGAGATCTTAAGTCATATGCTATCTCCATCTCCTTCTCCATCTTGTTCTCTACCCAAAAAATTTTGTTGTGAATTTGGACCAGATGTATGATGGGAAATAATCGCTCTTATTCTAGGCTTGTAGTTAGTGACTCCCAGTTTGCAAAAATCATAGTATGAGACTAAAAACTCAGCGACTTTCTGACCAATTGTCTTTAAATGTGAGGGTCTCAAATATTAGTCTTTTTAAAGTCTTTTACAAGTTTTATCAAGTTTTCTAGTCTAATGCCAGCATAAAGCAAATGGTGAGTAAAAGTCACCAGCACCAGTTGCTGACTCAGACTGACTTTAATATTGTTGACAATGAGTAGACTTCCTTTGTTAAGTCTGTTTGCATTATCTCTTGCATGTGGTATTGTTGATTTGTTTGTTTCTTGTAAAGCTGGAATGAGACTGAAATAGTATATTATTAAGCCATGTAATGTACAAGTGAGCATTTGTGTTGTGAGAAGTGACACTAATGATGTTTAAGCTCAAAAATATGCTTGTGCAAATGTGTCGCTGTCTATGGTGCTGAATTTAAAGCTGCCACTCTGAGAGAATAAACTAGATATAAAATCCTTTGAAATGTAAATAAACACTGTACCTCCAACTTTCTTTTACCATACCATCAGGGTTGAAATGTTCTTGCTATTGGTTTATATTGGATGGATCATGCTTGAAATATCTTATCTGATTCTGATTTCCATGTCTTTGAAACCTGCCAATAATGACATAACTGACCGGTGCAGCGCCTATAACACTGTTCATGCTGCACCAGTCCACCCATCAATCTCCCGGTACATTCTACTCTCATTGTGAACAAGACCCAAAGATATTTGAGCTCCTTCACTTGGGGAATAAGACTCACTCCCCACCTGGAGGAAGTAATCCACTGATCTCCAGCTTATAGATGTTTGTGCTGCATCTGTATCTCCCAGGCCGTCTGATGTCTCCTGTGGCACATCGCTTCTCTTGTTGTTTCACTGACTTCCTGGTCGTTGAAGGTCAGCCAGCAGTCCTGCTTGCCTACTGATCCTGTCTGTGTGTATGCAGCATCACAGATATAGTGGCCATAGTCTGCCTTTGAGCCCAGAGGGTTTACCGTGCTCACCAGAGAGTAATAAGTTGGTATCTCTTGGGTGACGCATGACTTTGGGTACACAAGCAGATTCTGCGATATAACAATAGCCCGATCTACCTTCTACAGGTGGTATGATTCGGTGAACCTAAAGCGCTGCAAGTGCAGGATCAGAATAGTTGGCAGAGTGAGGAAATACCACTTCTGGGCTGGCTCTTCAGCGACACATTCACAGTTGAAGTCAACATGGGACTCATGTGCTCACAGAATACTCTTGCATCAGGTCCAGGGACAGATTGATGAAGTCCTCCTTCCCTATGGATTGTGATCCACATCCCTTGCAGGTTCTTGTGCTCTGCATTTGGAAGGCAATGTGAGCTTCTACGGGGCAGGTATAGTTCATCCCCATACTCAATGCCTCTGTTTGTAGATCCAGTGATGGTGACCTTATCCGTTCCAGCACACAGCTGAGGAACTCATGAGCATCTGTTTGATCATCGTCCTCAAATTCTGGGTTATGCTCAGCCACAATTGACTTGAACATAGCCAGAATCTTCCTCTTCCCATTCTTATCATCAAAAAACGGACACAGATCTACTTCACTGAACACTCTGAAGAGCTCTGCCTCTGTGTGAGAGCTCCAAAATTTTTCCCTGGTTGTAGATCTCTGTTACCACAGGTACCAATGACAGCAGACCCTGCAGAGTTGAGTTCATGTAGTACATCTGTGCCAGGTTTGGGAACCTAGGCAGATTAGCTCATCAATTGAAATGGGTTCTATGACTGATGGTGAAGAGTCCAGCAGACTAATGGACCAATGCTTCCACCATGGCCTGCTGGGCTAATGTGTGGGGGCTTTGAGGCATCAGTAAATGTTCATCCAGTAGACTGTTTGCTGTTCCTCTTCAGGTTTCTCAAACTCAGACGAGAATTCCTCCTCCTCCTCCTCTGTACTGTCATGTGTAGCATCAGGGTATGATAGGCCTGTTTGTTCTCCATCTTCTTCATCAGTGTCCCTGGTGGTACTGTGGGTAATTGGAGCTTCTCTATCCTCAGACTCTTTGTTTGATTCATCACTGAGGCAGATTAGCTCCTCACCAGTGGATGGAGAGTCCAGCAGACTGACCGTGTCAGGCTGAATGCTTCCACTGTGACCTGCTGGGGTGATTTGTGGGGACTTTGGAGCTCTAGAGGAAGGAGGCTCAGTGATTATTTCGTAGTCTGTTTGCGCTACTTGATTTTTCTCCGGCTCAGATGTAGTTGAATCCTTTCTGTCCGTTGACTTCTGGAGTAGGTGTTTTAAA
The DNA here is from genome assembly GCF_018320785.1 of Cheilinus undulatus. NCBI lineage: Eukaryota > Metazoa > Chordata > Actinopteri > Labriformes > Labridae > Cheilinus > Cheilinus undulatus. The sequence goes on along the minus strand of NC_054874.1, from coordinate 29,332,954 downwards.
GGGACAGTAGCATATTGTGGACATTCAACTAATTCCTGTTTTCTTCTTCCTTTGGACAGGATCTGTTGGGCAGGACTGACTACAAATACAAGATAAACCCAACTTTTTAATTAAGTCCATGGTATAAGGCAGACATTATTTTTGATTACTCTGCATGACTCTGCAATTTGTAATTAGTTATATAATTCAGGAAGTTCTTGTGTAATGCACAAAGGGTAACTCAAACTTATTTTATCATGCATCATATAATGTCTTTTATTGCCTAGTTTGTGTAACTCTTGGACAGAGTACACTGCCACGTGTAAAACTTGCTTTTGTTTGTCACACTGTATATAAGCTCATGTCATTCTGCAATAAATGGAAGAGAATCATTGAAACACGCACTCATTTGTCGGTCATCTTTCTCTTCCCTCTGAACCAAAGATGTTAGCAGGGCCAACACTCGCATGTGGAATCTCACATAGGCTTGGCCTATACTTGATAGTTATCTAGCTTGTTTTCAGTTATAGCAGCCCAATTCTTTAGGTCCTGTAATTTGCAAATTTATGAACGACCTTTTCTGATGACATGCAGCCTGGTCATCCTCTGTCTGAAATTTTAAATAATACCTTTCTTAATTTAAACATATTTAGTAGTAAACCCAAGATATTTAACCACTATATAGTTACCTAGAAGCATGCGCTTTAAAGGGGGAAAAAAATAAACTGTACAACCTCTTGTGAGTGCAGAAAAGTTTCAGCTATAGTCTGCCATTCTGTGTGATTTTGTCCTCGTGTATCGACTATTCATTCCATTTGATATGCAGAGGTAAGCAGCAAATTTTAATCAGCATGACTCAGCACCTTTTTTTGAGCTTAAATGGTGCTGCAACCCATTAATTTGTGACTAATCAAGATTTGTAGCACACTGCATGCTGTGTGATGAGCATACCAACAGTTATTCTTACTTGCCAACAAGAACTTCAATAAATATAAAGATACATGCTGCAGCCATTTAGCTTTATCATCATTTATTTTATTTAAGTCGCTGGACAAAACAAAGAGTATTAAAATCAATAAGATCTGAAATTAAAACCATGAAATGTCTCAGTGGTATTAATACAGTCAGTTACTTATGCTCATGTATAACATTGAAAAGAAAGTCTTATGGACCTCATTCAGTTTATGACGATGGAGTATATATTCTGTGAGGGACTGAAACTGTTATCACGTCAGTTCTTTGACTTTTATTCCACTTCTATCTTCAAGTACCTAACAAAATTCGCTGCTGGTAGACCCTAAAACAGTAACAATCACTTGACACGCCAGATAGATCATTTTATTTGTCCATTGCATGGATATGTTTCAAATTCATAGTGGAAAGCTCTCACACAAAGTATTTGGAGAAGGGTCGGACTTTTCAAAAAAGATTGGACAAATGTTCTGTCTGTCACATACATTATGGGCCAATCAATGAAACAAGACAAATGGACTAGTGGGCGTGTGCAACTCTGGTAGATAATTTAAGCTCGGAAGGCAGGCGCTGTCAGAGTTTCTAAACACTGGAACTAGTTGGTGGATAAAACCCATGTAGAGGCTGGTCAAGAGAAGTGTAAAATATCCTGCAGAGGAAAGCTTTCAGTGTGGTTCTTTGCCTCTCCTTCAACAAAGAAATGCTCTTCATATCTGATTGAAATTGCCGCTAAAGGTACGGCCGAGCTAATCACTCAACCAGCAGCCAACATATATACCGGCTTAGAGTAGATCTAAACCCTTAACTCATCACAAACTCATGTCAAAGCAGGTCGAGAAGAGCCAAAACAACTCTTCCTCCATGAAAAACTTCTAGTGCAGTTCTTTGCTCTCCTTTTAATAAAGAAATGTGGCCCAGTTTGGATAAAACTACCACTATATATATATATATATATATATATAGGCTATTCTTTGTTCAGTTAGAGAAAGATCAGATTTATTTATGATGTCCTGGCCATAAATCCATCCTCTACTTTCCGAGATAAGACTACAATGTCTGCAATGATGAAAGCAATGTTTGAAGAATAAGCAGTAATAGTTTGAATTGTTTGACAGAAGACTGATCATTCTTATACAAACATTAGCAGCTAAGAGGATAATGAAATGAAATAGACCGGACTAATATTGGTAATTATAATGGTTAAATCAGAACTGCTCTTAGATTAATTTAAACTTTTCTAATAATGATTATAGATGTAAGGATGATTTTAGTGTTGTAGATGGGCAGGTCTGAAGCAGCAGGCCGTCGATGTCCATGATAACAGGAACAATGTGTTTGAAATTTGCAGGAACAACCATGTAAATTGATCTTTCTAATACTAGCATTAGCAAAAAGTAATATAAATGAAGAAATAACAGAGGTAGTTATAGAAATTAATGTTGAGCAGTTCTTACATTTAATTTAACTTTAAAATAATGATTAAAGAGTTATAAGGCTGATAAGTTGTTGTTGTTGTAGTCCATACTGACAATCCAGAGGAACCGATAAGACAAGGGGGCTGAACATGGTCTGCATGAGTGAGCAAAAACAGAAAAGACTTTCACCCCATTTACGTGGAATTTTTCCTGCCAGCACTTTATTTTCCTGTGAAGTCAGGCTGAGTGTGAACACAGCAGGAAATATTCAGGGAAATTCACAGGGAGTGACTGAGTGAGAGGGGGCAGTGATGTTTACAGCATGTGAGCAGTGCAATCTCTATGCATGTAAATAAACTGCTTCATTATTCTCTAGTTCACCACTATGCTCTTCTTCACTCTGTTGAACTGTATGCAGCTTTGATATAAAGACAAAGGTGGCACTCTGTTGCTTTGCCCCTCATTTCTGCAACTTTCTAAGAACCTAACATACATAAGTAACCTGCCAGACATTTTCTAGGATTTTCAGGAGTGCATGTCAAATGGCTCTAGTCAAGGGTTTTTTAACTCAGAAAAAGTATGTAAACAGCAGATTATTTTGACTTTCTGTGGTTGACTGTCAGCCATTTCTTCATGATTCCATGATTTTTTTTTGCTTCTACCATGGGTGAATACATAAAAGGTTTATGTTTTGTACAGAGGATGTGTGATTTCATGTAAAATTCTGTGGTTTTCTGCCTCAAACGTTAACTTTTCGTCATCATTGGTGCCAAAGTAGCTCTGTGACCTACTAATCCCTGATAACTTGATGCTTGTGCAAGCAGGACTAGACTTTGTGTGAATAGAGTGATGATTTAATATGATGAGTCTGTGCGCTGTGTTGTATTTTGAAGCTATGCTTTGCACTTTTTCCAGCAGTTTAGATCGATCTGCTCTATGTGAATTGACATGGTTTTAGCAGAGGCTGGTGCTGAAAATAGACCTGGTGTCTATTTTTTGGCAGAATGGTGCTTCTGGGATGCACTAACCATGCAAAACCAATAGATTTCATGTCTGTCATCACACAAATCCATCTTTAAAAGCTCCAATTCATAACGTTTTTGTCGAACTGAACACTGTTCAGATCAATTTGTATCATTTGAGGTGAGTGGGTGGGATTTCTATGGGATATCTATGGGTGGGATTTAGTTGTACTGTGATTCAATGCTTAATGTAGCAGTTAGCCTGGTTGTAGCTATAGTTTTATCAGAAATGGACCACAGTTTTTCATATAATGAAGAGCAAAGAACAGCATTGAAAGATTTTCATGATGGAAAAGGTGGGGTTTTTTGGCCGTTCTAATGATGCACTTTGGCAAAAGTTAGCCATCGATGGGGGGAGGGGGGGTGTAGTTTGGATCTGTATAGAGTGTCCACTGGTGGAGCCATTAGCTCAGATGTAGCTTTAGTATAGCAGCAGTTTTACCATAACTGTACAGCATTTATTAATAAAACAAGAGCAAAGAGCAACACTGGGTTGGGGGATTGCAAGCCATGCCATGCCATGAAAAGCTTTAAAAGCTGTTTCTCGCTTTTTATTGTTTGAAGAAATGTGGTCCAGTTGTGTTAAAATTGCCTCTATACTCATGAGTAACATGGAAGTTGCTGTTTGCTCAGAGTACAACTAAACCCCACCCACAGCTACCACCTCGCTCCCCTCAAATAACGCTGATTGGCCCCAACTGTGCCTGGTTTGCCACAAACTTTGCAGATGAGAGCGTTGCAAAATGGATGACCGTCAAGGAGTCAATCCATCAGCTGGAGCTGCACATGTGTACAACCATATTTTGTCTGGTTGCTATGATTGGCCCGTCATGAATGTGACAGACAGAACGTCTGAACGTCTAATCACCTTCTGAGCTATGGGAGCTTTCCCAGATGAATGTCAAATATTTCCATGCAATGGATATATGAATCAGTCTATGTGATGCATCCGTTTGGGGATGCACTGAGGACGGACAGGAGTCCATGCAATGGAACTGCAAAGACTGACTAGAAAGGGGGCGATTTGCACCAGAGTGCGCTTTGCAAGCAGATTGTGGTGCAGGCAGAATATATTGCACTGCAGACACACTACTGTCTGGTTTACTTCTAAATCTAACAAAGTTCTGCTGTGAAACACAGAATTTAATATCACAGAAATAATGGATGCATTAATCTTTAATACTCAGCTACTGTGAAATGTGTGGAGTGAGTCAGAGAGAATGAAGAGAGAATTGAGTTTCCATTTCACTTTTAAAGTAATGGAAAAATTCACTTGTGACAAAGTCTCTTTAAAAAACATAAGGTGGTGCACAGCTCTATTAAAGTTCATGTCCATGACTAAGACGTTAAAATGGGACCAGATCTCCTGGCTCAGTCCAGGCTGTGTCATTGCTGGCAGAAAGACTCAGACATTGATTCCGGCAGACTGAGCTATGAGGGCTGCAGCTCTTTTTCAGTTTTTAGTGACTGAAGACACTGTTAGCATACTTACAGTATGTAATGTTCTATAATAAAGGGACTAATACGTGTGACATTTACATGTAGCATCCAAGCATTCAGCAGTCAAGGATGGAGAGTGAGTTGGACATCTTAAATCGATCGTATAATTCTGCTCAAAGTTGTACTGTATGTGGGACTGCAATGTGCTCTGCCACACTGGTTTCATATGTGTGTTCTGTGTTTGTATGTACTATCAGATCCTTCCTTGTCTTAATGACGGTTTGGGTGCCAGACACATAATAGCTGCAGAGGAAATGGAGGGCAGAGAAAATGGAAAGAGAGTGAAAGAAGAGGATGTTATCTGTTGGTGAGAGAAATAAATAGCCAGTGGAGGGCTTTGTGCTCAGACTCTGATTACTTTTTGATAAAAACATTACAAAGAAAACACATTAATGCTTTATTTGTGTGCATGGACAAAAATGACTTTTAGTTCAAAGAAATGGATGTTTGTGTCTGTATGCTTTCTCTTCATTGTGTCATACACTTCATAAACAATCCACTCTGTTCATCTTGTCTAGTTGATGCATATTTGGCAAATTGTCCATCACTCGAGCTGCAACCTGTGATCTGCCCTCTGTCAGGGAAAATGTCAACACTGCCTCAAGCCTCGCCAATATTTGGTTTAATATATGATCTAGAGTCCAGAACTCAATTTGCCAAATGAAAATCCCTCAAGGGCATAAGTGGTGAATGAAACTGAGGACCTTTTGTGGCACCCATGGGGATCCAGTTTTATAGGGTATTGCATTCTTGACTACAAGTGTATAAAATGAACACTTCTTTGTATTTGTCTACACAGTCAGTGTATTAAAATCCTACAGTACCTTTCCCTTAGAGCAGTCACACATACTGGTTTCCACCGATCACAGGCCTGTATTGACTCGCTGACTCATTCCAGAGGGCTATCAGGGGAAAGTCAAGTTTGACATTTAACATGAAATAAGGCAGGCTAAATGAAGCTTAGCATAAGCTCAAGCAGGAAGACTGTTCATTTTCATTCATCCTTTCATTTGTCAATAATCTCTCACTCACATGCTTCCTTTTTCCTGCTCTGTGTCCAGCTCGGCTGAAATCGGCATCTACTCACTTAAATTCTGATGTAATTCCTCCAGCCTCTCTCAATCCAATCATCCTGCTTCTGTCAGATTTTAAAATCTGTTTGTCCTCTCCTCCACAGTCAGTCTGCAACCACCCTCCATCCCCAGCTACCTCCATTACATCCCATCAGTGTCCAGGTCCAGCTGTTCCGTGCATCCTCCATCCCCTTGTCTCAACAGTGTTCGAGTCAAGCTCCTGAAAAGTCCTTCCTCATCTTAACCTACATCTTCCATCACCGCCACCAGTGCTATAAAGATATCATAATGAAGTCTGTTTGCCAAAGACATTTTACAATTTCAAACTTTACCACACTTGTAAATGAAAGTCATTTTTAAACTCATGTTATATCTCTCCTGATTGAAAAAACAATGTAAAACTCAATGTTTGTAGCTTAACCAATCAGTTTCTTTTCAAATTAGAGGTTACTTCAGTCAGCAAACTCACATTTGTCGCAGTTTAAAGCATTTATCACGGCAGCAGAACATGCTTGTGTTTTGTAACTAGGCTCCAGCCTCATCACTCCCTGCAGATTGATTTTATATGCAGAATCTAAAGAAGGTGAGATAGCATCTTAAACCCCCTTTTGGAGTCTGCAGGTGGATGCAAGGGTGACAGTGGTTGGTTGAAAGCAAGAGTGCTGTTCTGATTCAAGGTAGAGCCGGGAAATCGAATTGTCAAACTTGGAGGACGTTTCTCATGTTATTGGAAAATTATGCGTATCAGGTGCGCATTCAGTGAGAAAAATGTACTCAAGGCAACAGTTGCATCTTGAATTAAGCTGTTTTACAGCTCAATGTGGTAAGAGGTGTCATAAAAACAACAAGGATAAATAAAAGAAACTACTGATAGGATGCATTTTACATTTTGAATGTATCTATGATGTATGGCTTAAGTCAGACTTGCTTCAGTGTGGATTCTTGTCTCTGTTATACAAAGGAAGCTGCTCAAAAATATACACAGAGTAACATATCGCCATGGTCAGTGTCCAGGGCTCCTTTATCCTGGCGACCTTTCAACCGTTTTAGTAAACAGTTTAATAACTTGAATAGGCAAAAGTGATTTTGATTGGTTATAAGGAAGTAGGCCTACCTATTGATCCTACCTACCAATAAATGAATGTAATTTTTTGGATGGTAGCAGGAACTTGAGAAAGAGAGAAAAATGTGTTGGAAAGGAGCCAAGATACATAAATAACAACAGGACCCAAGTAGGAAGCCAAAGGTGGGAAAAAGGTGTGATTAATCGTGATTAACAACATAAATTCTGAGATTAATCCCGATTCAAATTTTTGATCTTTTAACAGTAAAGTGCTGAGTCAAGCTACACCAATTATCATGTTCATCAGGCTGCAGATTAGCTGGAAATGTAGCATTTTAGTAGAGCCCGGTGCTTCTACATGTGGCGATAATAAATCCAAGCAATAGCAAACTCTCCCTGCCCCACCCCAGTAACACCTGCCACTGCCCAGTAGCCTTGGCCTCGCTGACAGTTTTACATATAGCACAGACCCAGGACACTGGTGGGAAAGAATGAGGATGCACTGGACCACATGGGTTACAAAAGGACCAATCCAGTGCCAGAATCGGGACAAGACAGACTCAGCTGTTTAACACTGATGTGCGAGGGAAGTGACATAGCTGGAGAGCTTGACTTCAGTGCTCTAATTACGGACTTCAGCACCCTTAAAGCCAGAGGCATTTTTAAAGGTAAGAAGCAGTACCCATTTGGTTTCTATAGCAATATTCTTATGGTTACTCTGTTTTGTGTGGTATCAGTTTTATTCTGGACACTGATGCACCTTTATACGGTGGCCTTCAGACTCTCACATTTAAACTGAGGGGTAAAGCACTCAAACTAATCTGCTTGTTTGTGCATGTGTAACAGGAGGAATGTGTGTGTCTGTAGTATGCACACAAAAATTCATTATGGGTGAGGGAGACTGATAATGGCTTGCAGAGCTGGTGCGTTCTTTTTGGTGATGCAGTCAGTATTCGATATAGCATATGCTTCTCTATGGGCTGAGTAATTATGACAAATAATGCCACAGTTGTAGCCAGTCATGAGTGATTGCTGATGGATTATTAGATGCACATTAAAGCTTGTCTGATGTTTGGCATGGTGGATAGAATCTTGATGATGCTTGTGAGTGGTGTGTGTAAGTGGCAGGGGTGCCCTCCAAAAAGTGTAACATAGCTCCAACGTAGCTTTAATGTACCTGCCTTTCAGTGGCCACCAGAAATATCTAAGTGTCCCCTACATGCTGTGTATTTTTACTTTGAGAGGACCTTTGGCTGTCACCTAATGTCTTTATCTCTCTGTCACAATAAACCAAAATAAATCTTTGATGGTGTCAGATCAATCATTATGTCTCACTCAGTCACCATGGCAACCAAGGCAAGTGTCGTAATCATCGTATCAGCTACCATGACATTTCACACTCTTTAACATTGTTTACCTCTTAATAAAAAAATGGGGTTTCTAAAATGTGGACATTAAGTTCGAACAAGACACTTATTGACCTTCTTCTACTAGAGTGGACTTTTCTCTTAATTCAAAATCACTGCATATTTTATTTATTCTGATCACTGTTCCAAGGAAAATCAATGCTTTAATGATTAAATTGATTGGGTTGTTGACTGGCGGTGTAATATCTGAATTATATGTAAATTCTGACCCACTGAAATGGTGACTTTTGACTTTGGACTTTTTGTGTTTTTGGTGTCTTGAAATCACTGAAATCACCCCATTGAAGCATCCTAATTAAATTTTAAACACAAAATCTGTTTTGCTTGAAGAAATAATATGTCATTCATCCCAACTTATGTGAATACCCAACTTTTCCCTCTTCACATGGCCGACAGACTGCATTTACACAACTTGTTTCTTTGACACAGTCAACTGTTTTCTACGTATATTATTTTTTACAGTAGTATTTTTAGTGCAGTATTTCTATAGTATTAGCTGAAAAATGCAAAAACTTGTTTTGAATGCACTTTTATTTATCCCCAAAACTAACATGCCAGTGAACAATAAAATAAAATTGACAAAACACAATGTGAACACTTGAAACAAACAGCATAATTCAGTCAACTAAATCGCACATGTATGGCAGTATGCAAGTGCACAGTCTTTGAATACATTTTTTCCACCTGCAGCACACAGTATGTGTCTTACAGTCCTTCTTTGGTGGGCAGATCTGACACCTCTTCCTCTTACTTGTCTGGCTGAGGCCATATCTGAACTCGGGGTACAGTAATCTGCAGCACCTTTATGAGTAGCCACACTTAAAAGGTGGGAATATTGTCATATTTTGATCATGAGATCCTGTCTGTTCCTGCATTTCTTGACAGTCATCTACAGTGCCACCTGTTTGGGTCAGAGCCGATCACAGAGCCTGTTGATGAGGACCACATGTTTATGTGCTCTACTGATCAATCTTAGACAGAACAAAAGCATTCTCACACTTCCACACTTTTTGTACTTTTTAGGTTAAAAAAACCCTCAAATTATATTGGCCATGGCTGATTCATAAAATCAATAAAAGGGAAAACATCTAACAGAGTGAATGCTTTCTATAGGCACTGTATTTGAACTGCCATTTTCCGATTTTAATCCAAACATTGATCTTATGACTTTATTACACCAGATGAATAAATTATGATGGTAATGGTTGCTGTGACATTCCTGAGGGAAACAAGTAGTAGCAGTTTTTTTTCTTGTGCTGTGGATAAAAAAAAACATCCTTGTCAATCACAGCTTATTGTTTAACCCTTTCCCTACCCTGAAGTACAGAAAGGCAATCTTCCAATGGATGATGAATGAATGGATGAAAGCTGAATCCACAGCTGGAATCACAGTGTTACAGGAGCAGCGATACAGATCTAGAGGATACACACAGAGGAATAACGAGAAAGAAATCCAGGAATTTTCACAAGAGCTAAGAGAAATATCCTCATCTGTTGTAAATCTAGATATAAAATGATACTACACTGTAGTAAATGTTAATTCAAAAGACATTAATGATCAAAGATAATCATTAGAGGAGTAATGTGCAGTTATGTACACATTTGCTGATGCACAGAGGTGTAAATAATGCAAATACACTTTTCTAGTGATGCACAAAGATGAATGCTCAGAAGAAGAATGGGAGGATGTAGTTTGAATAAAACTCTGTTCAGTATTCGTGATGTTCTCTCAAAGGTATTTTGTAAAAAGTCAATTTTTGTCCATTTATGTAAAACCGTTCCTGTGATCCACAGGAGAAATGAGCAGACGTCTGTGGGGAATCACCCTGGGTATCTGACTGTCCACCCACTGATGAGGCAGTTGTCACCAGAGGCCTGGTTGCCAAGGTAACCGCCCTCTGTCACCTCCTGTTCTCATTGGCTTCCTGCTGCGCTCTCGCTCTTCCACATTTTCTTCCTCTTTTTCTTCTCAAAGGGCAAGAGCTCACAAACTTCTTCATGCTTCTGTGTGTGTATCTCCATGGACACGTCTGTTTGCGTACGTCTGGGGGGGGGTGTATAACTGTATGCTGATGTGTGCGTGTGAGTCAGTAACTGTGTGTTTGTGTTATCAGTCACGCAGGGTGGCTACTGTCTCCCCTGATGATGGACTATGATGCCAATCTGTTGCAGCAGCTCACAGCCAGGCTGTCTGTGCTGAGCTGGAAACACAGGGGTACTTTTAATTCACCCTTTCCCTTACCCTTTTTTACTTTTCCCTACTGCCTTTTTCCCTCGTTCCCAGTAAAACAGTTTTTTCCCTTTTCCCCCAGTCCTCACTTCCCTCCTAGTGTCCTCATTTAATTTTTTCTATATCTTTTGTGATCTTCTCTCTATTAACCATTTCATCCCTCTTTGTTACAGCAGTTTTTTCCTTGCCCTTGTTTTTTTCTTCATATTTTTGTCCATCTTTTCTTCCTTCCTACTATGCATCTTCCATTACCTTCCTCATTTCCATAAAGCCCTGTTCCATCTCTTTACTCTCATTGTGCATTTCATTTGTTCCTTTCTGTCCATTTTCTTTACTATTTATTTCTTGTGATCTGTAGGAGGAGGGGAACAATGTGAAGAAATCACTTCAGAGGAATGAAAATGCACTGAAAAGGATGTGGCCTGCCTTTGCCTTCCCCAACAATAACTGAAGAAGAAACAGATGATGATGGGAACTGTATTCATGCATTAACATTGGACAAAGAAAGCAGAAGTCTCATTTCATTGAATGCTTTGGCATCACACTGGAAAAGCTGAAACAGGCTACAAACCCAATGAAACATCCTCATATTTAAAAATAGTGCTTTACATTCAGTCAAGGGGTTTTGTGTTTGACAATAAATAGTTTTTGGTGTCCGAAATAAGACGAACTTTAAACACAACAATGGTTTCATGATTAGTTATTTCTGCTGACCTCTGATCTTTTCTGCTACTAAGACAGTGGCTGCTAAGAATGTTTGCCTGCCACAATAAAACAGAAAAACAAAGTTTCCACAGTCTGGAGCTGCATCCTTTGAAGGAGGCATTCAAAAACAGATTGGACCACACCTGTGTGTCAAAGGCTGTGCCATTTCAAAGGCTCCTTCAGACAGGCCAGAAAATATAACCTCATTTCCCTGGGCCATGAAGAATTGATTTGGTGCATACTTCTCAGCCAACATATCTAGAGAATAACATTAATACACACTGGACTTTATCTCCTCTGTTTACAAATGCCCTCTGTGTGTTATTCTCATTTAGAACAAAATGCACTATAACCTATTTAGCAGCAAAGCTGCACATCTGTATGGTTTCTCCTTTGTTTGAACCTCTGTACACATTTTTGGGAATTTATGTTCATTTCTATATTTTTCATTTTGCTCCTTCATTTTTATTAAAAAAATGTATTTAAGTCTATGGTCTATTTGAACCAATGTGGCAATAAAACTTGATTTTGATTCTTAACTTTGGACAATGAGCTACAAACATAACATACAATAAAGTTCCACTCTTTTCAAAATGATTAACATTATGAATAACATACAGAATAAAGACGTGACATTGGGAATAATTTATCTGAGTATTTTAAGTCCACATGGATGTGTGGTTACTTAAATAACTCTGACTATATACACCAATTTAAAATGGACAAACATGTTTTGTGTTTGTTGCTCACAGCCACACAGCTTTATCGCATCACAATCAAGGTGCCAATAGATAATCATCTGCAGCACACTAAAGGTGGAGAGACCAGATGTGGATTAAGAATACAGAGGCCCCTAGGTACAAAATCTTGGAAGGGTCCTGAGATACGCCTTGACCTCTGCCACCACACACACATGCAATCAAGGTTTTGAATATTAGACTCTGCCTCAGTGATGAAACAAACAAAGAGTCTGAGGATAGAGAAGCTTCAATTACCCACAATACCACCAGGGAAACTGAGGAAAAATATGGAGAACAATCAGGCTTATCAAACCCTGATGTTAAACAGGAGCCTGAGGGTGGAGAGGTTGAAGTCAAGGAGGCTTCACTGAGCTCCAAAATCACTGAGGGCCCCATGGGTGAAGATGCTAAAGTTTATGTTGTGGCTTAAGCAGCCACACATGACACCACAGAGGAGGAGAAGTTAATGTCTGAGAGTGAGAAGAGTGAAGAGCAAACAGTCTACTCGATGAACACTGACCCTATCCCCACTGATGCCCCAAAGCCTCCACACATCAGCCCAGCAGGCCACGGTGGAAGCATTCGGCCTAACACCATCAGTCTGCTGGACTCTTCACCATCCATCATAGACCTCATCTCAATTGATGAGCTAATCTGCCTCGGGTTCCCAAACCTGGCACAGACATACTACATGAACTCAGCTCTGCAGGGTCTGCTGTCATTGGTGCCTGTGGCAACAGAGATCTACAACCAGGAAGATGGAGATTCTGGCTGCTTTCAAGTCAGTTGTGGCTGAGCATAACCCAGAATTTGAGGACGATGATCAAACAGATGCTCAAGAGTTCCTCAGCTGTGTGCTGGAAGGGATGAGGTCTCCATCCTTGTACCTACACGCAGAGGCATTGAGTATGGGCATGAACTATACCTGCCCCGTAGAAGCTCACATTGCCTTCCAAATGCAGAGCACAGGAGCCTAGCAGGTTCTTGTATTTGAGGAAAAGTATTATTTTTCTTTTCCTCAACATAAAACTAGCCTAAATCTCATCTTGCCCCCTTAGCCCCCCTCACACACCCCTGCACTCAGCATCAGTAGCCTTTTTTACTAAACCATCTTAAAAAATAAGTCGTCATTATTTGTTTTTAACTACGATCAGATTTTGAAACCGCTGATGTGTGCGAGAAAGTTGACCTTCATCAATTCCTGATCAGAACTGGCGTGGACCGTTGTGGATAATCTTTTGAAGCATCTGATAAAAAGGCCTTTGCTGATTTTGGCCAGAAGGGGGGAGTCAAGCCAAAAATCTGCACAATAATCTTATAGTGTATGCCAGGCTTTAGTGACACAGACTGAGGCTAATTCCAGAACAATTCAAGTCAGCCTAAGCTGCTTTATGTGAATATCCCCTGGTCGGTTCCACATTGTCCTGATAGGAACAGTTAAGGGGAATCATATCATCAATACAGTTGATCTCTATTTCTGTAAAGCATGACTCATTTATCATCCTTCTCCTGTATGAGCTGGATAGATAGATGGATAGAATTCAGATAAAGTCTTGATAAGAAGCTTGAAAATCTCATTTGTATTTGCTTCAAACAAGTCTATGGAAACGCATCTAATTCATGCTTTTCTTTTAACCATTTAAATGTTTACCTAAGCTTTTTTGAAAGTTAAATGGAAGTACACTCAGTTGAATAAAGACCCTGGGAAAACATCTTCAGGTTTAAATCATACTTTTGGTAAGATCATTTTGGTTTTAGGTTATTTTTCAAGGAACTGAACCATAAACATAGTGGTGACTTAAGATAAAGGCTGTACTTTGTGACAACTACAGCCTCTTCTCTGCAAAATGCCTTAACTGGAAGTTGACATTCAGAGAGATGTGCTAGAGGCGGAGATAAATGATGAAGTGGACACTGGCACTGACAAATACCTGACCTTAACATCCGCAGACAGGAGTTAGATATACTCAGGAGAAAAGCGGGTAAAAAAGAGAGAGAGAGAGAGTTAATGTCACGGTTGAAGTTCAGAGTCACACCTTTCTGTGATCCAGATCCAGGGGTGGCCGTGCCTCAATCCCTGTAAATACCCACCGTCCCCGCCCCTCTCTGTGTGCACTTGTCTGCCAGATGGATGGTGCTCAGCCCGTATCAGAGCAATACAGACCTAAACTCTCAGTTAACCAGCTGGAACTGTGTGCACTGCTGCTGATCCTTCACTCTCATCCCCCTGGCTGCTGCTCTTTTTCTGATTCAGTTTGCTAAACTTCTCTTAGTTTAGCTTACGTCACTTTAATCATTTAATCATCATTAATCATTTAAGTCAAATGGAATAAGAAGAGATAATATGAGAAAGTTATTATTAAACAGAGAGTTTGTGAATGCTAAGAACAGCTAACTCTGTACTTAGCCACAGGGACTCCCAATGCCTGACAATGGCTCTGCCTTTAAACCTCCTATATTGTTAACTTGCTCTTTCTCTCTCTGTGAGTTCCTTGTCTCAGCAGAATGGTAATTTGTGTAAGACTTTATGAAGGACCAGCAGGTCCCGCAGGACAGCCAGTTCTCTGTATGAGTCTAATTAAACACAGCTTTTTCATCGGCGCCCCTCCTTCTTCTCATCTCCCATTCTTCCTCTCCCCCCACACGTCCCTGTGATGCACAGTGGGCTCATTAATTACTGTGGGGTTTACAGATCAGCATGCTCCAGCTCAGTGTCATCCACTGTCACAACACACACCGGCTCATGAGCCCTGATGTTCTGTCTGAGACGCTTTTGGAGAAAATAAAGATGATTGTACATGTTTGTTTTTTACTCAAGGCCAGGTGGTTTCTCTCTCTTTTACACGTGTGTTTGTTTGTGAGCCCTTTTGATGTGAAGTGTGTGCCGTCACTTCCCCCTGTTCACTTAAACTAGACACAAGTGCACGGTCATCTCTCATCTGCCAGACTGAGCTTTAACAAGCAGACAGATAAAAGGAGGAAGACGCAGATCAAACAAGAACAAAGACGCCACCAGGAAAAAGATTTCCCCCTTAACATGAACGACACTGAGTCCAGAGTCCTCTTGGTGTAGTGAAAAAGGCAGCAAAAACAAAAAACATAAAAACTTTGATAGACATGGTATGTGTCTTTAGGTTGTTTACAATCACATGATCATTAATAATGTCTGCTGGGGGTCAGGAAGTGCAGAACAGCTATTAGGGCTGAATGGGAGTGGAGGAAAGTTTGTACTTTACAGCTCTAAATGGACATCTACGCTGCCATTATCATCAGAAAATTTCTTCATGCTTTGAGCACGATCCGGACGCTTTACAAGAAAGTGATTTTTTCCAAAGTTTAACCAATTTACCTGGAGTGGTGGTGATCAATATCACACATTACTCAGTCCTGCAGACCTCCTAGTGTTGTCTATCCAGATGAAGTGAGACAAGAGTCTAGAGGTGTCTTGTACTGAGATTAGAGGCTAGCTGAGCCCCTTTAACATATAAAGATTCCTCATTTTGTCACCAAATGCTTTTAATTGCAACAGTGAAGTACTATCAACAAAATAAACCTTACAGGGCAAGAGACCAAGTCATAACAAGACATTCATGCATGAGCCTGTTCTAGGAAACAGCTCTTCAATGTGAGAAACAGTTGTTAACTCCCATTTGAGTGCCAGTTTTCTTTCCTCCATGCTTTGTTGTTATTTAAACCACATTTAAAGAGCCAGATAGTGGGGAGCAAATGGACTAGTGGTTTGGTGTGGGTGGCCTAGGCTCCATCTGGCTTATGGCATCATTTCCCACAAGTCTCTGAGCCAAATGATCTGGATCTCTAAAAAGAGACGCATTTCTCATCACAACGAGTAAGAGTTAAGGTTGGTAAGATGGACATCAGCTTAGGAAACACGGACAAGATCAGAGTTTAATGTGAGAGTTTAAGTGCTTTTCTAATTTTGACTGTGCTTATTAAAATCAAAAGTTTAAACTGTTTCCCCCTCTCATAGAAAACTCCAGTGGCAAGAAATGTTTCTAAACCCTTTGAAATGATCTCGTTTTCAGTATTAATTGGTCATCAAATGTGATCTGATCTGCATCTATGTCACAAGTATAGACAAACACAATGTGCCTAACTTAATACCACACAAGTAATTGTAATTGTATATAAAATATTTAATGTCTTTAATGAGCTCAGCTATTTAACATTGGTGCTGCTAGAAAAAGTAAATGAACCCAGGATTTGATAACTGTTTGAACCTCCTTTGGCAGCAATGACATCAACCAAGCGTTTCTGGCACCTGCATGACATACAGGAGGAATTTTAGACCATTCTGCCTTACAGAACTGCTTCAGGTCACCCATACAGTATTCATAGGCTGTCTGGTGTGAACGGCTCTCTTGAGGTCATTCCACAACATCTCTGTTGGGTTCAGGTCTTGGCTCCAAAAGATGGACTGTCTTGTTTATGAGCCAGTGCTGTGTTAGGTTCATTTCTTTGTTCAGGGTCATTGTCCTGCTGCATACCTTGATAAACTTGGGAATTCATTTTCCCCTCATTCATGGCCCTGAGGTGGCAGAGCAGCTCCAAATCATGACGCTGCCTCCAGCAGCTGTTGGTAAATCGTACCCTTTTAATGCCAGACATGGTGCTGCCTGTTCCTTCAAAATAATTCAACCTCAGTGTCATCAGTCCACAAAACATTTTCCCAGTAGCATTGTGGAGTGTCAGGGTGGTCCATTGCAAACTTCAGATGTACAGCTATGGGTTTTTGGAGCTTTTAGCAGTTACTCAAGAGTTTTTTTTTTACTTCTATGATCATTTTGCACTATGCCCTTAGAGTCAACCTGGCTGGGAGCCCACCTCTTGAGGGAGTAGCCATGGCACTGTGTCGTCTCCATTTGTAGACAGTTTGTCTAACTGTGGACTGGTGAATACCTAAAGTTTTTGAGATGACTCTGTAATCCCTTCCAGTCTTATGCAATTCAACAATTCTTGATCAAGGGTCTCCTGAGTTCTCTTTTGATTGAGGCATGATTCAAACCAGCAGATGCTTCTTGTTTCTGAACTGAAAAAGTCTGAGTGTTTTCATAAGTAACAGTAGCTCTGCACCCAGCTCAAATCTAGTTTAACTGATTGGACTTCAGGTGTGCCAACTCCTGACTCCATATTATATTGTTTTGTTTTGTTGTTTTCATTTTCTACTATCCTAAAGATTGGCTAATATATCTTCAGGCGACTGTTCTTTAAATTCTGTGTAAGGAAACTCTTTCTTCTTGATGATGAAGATGAATTATCTTTTGTTTATTGATGGCGGAAAGACAGAACGAGAAAGGGAGAGAGAGTGTGTCAATCAGAAAAGAGTGGCGCGCTGTGCTGTTAGTTTGAGCTTTGACCTGAAATGGTCAGATTTTTGCTTTTAAGATAACTTTGTCTGCAAGAGAGCTATGGCTTAGGAGAAAAATTTGTTTTTTCACAGGACAAGACATGACCCGAAGCGTACAGTGAAAGCTACACAGAAATGGTTCAAAGAGAACAAGGGGAATGTTCTGGAGTGGCCGAGTCAAAGCCTAGACCTTAGTCCGATAGAGAATTGATGGCTGGACTTGAAAAAGGCTTTTCATGCCCGACCTCGGTGCTATTTGACAGAGATGGAGCAGTTTTGTGAAGAAGAATGGAGTAAATTAGCAGCGTCCAGATGTGCAAGCCTGACTGAGACCTATCCACTCAGTGCTATTAGTGCAGCCAAAGGTGCATCTGGGGGCTGAATACTTATGCAGTCACTTATTTTACATAATATATTTGTATTTAATTGAGATTGCTTTGTAGAAATCTGTTTTCACTTTGACATTAAAGAGGTTTGTTTGTTATTTTTTTCAAAAACATTATATTGACAATGATTGATTTATATAGACAGTTAAAGGGAAAACATCCAAGGGGAGTACTTTTTATAGGCACTGCATATTAGCTGATTCTACAGATCTAGGTTCACTTACTACTACTACTACTAAGTCTCATGTAGTGTCTGGGTGTTGGCTCAGGAAATGGGAGCACTCTCTAAGTGGTTGATAGTGAGAGCTGATCATGGATATGATCATGCAGTCACTGTAGATTCTGCTTATTATGTCAAGCGGGTTGTAATTCTCACTCTTTCTCTGAGTTGTGGCAGCAACATCTGGATGTGTTTTCAGAGGACGTCTGCTGGGAGAATGTGCAGGTTTTTAACTGTTCTTTGCTTCCTCTACAGCTGAAAGAGTCAAGGAGTTACAGGAATACAAAAAGGCTTGTCCGTCATGATAATCTCTGTAGAATCTAAATTGTCCAACAACTTGATCCATGTAGTCTGCTCTCAGGTAAAAATCGGTCATGTCAAATCTTGAAGAGCAAAACAGACTCTTAAAAGGTGAGAGAAAATATTTGCACTTTCCCAATGAAATGTTGATCATCATCGCATATCATCAAGTGAAAGGATTACTTTTCTAAAAGACCAAACACTCAGATTTATATACTTTTAAAAACTATATTGCATTAAAGCAACAGTCACCCTTAGAGAAAGCACCTACTGCAGTTATAGAATAAAAAAATACTGAATGCTGCAAAACTAACACCTTGGAACAAATATCGCCCTTGGTGCATAACATCACTGAAGAGAAACCACCCTGTGAAAAGTGCTATAATGCTCAGAAAATAAAGCAGCATGCTTTGACATTTCAAGAATAAAGCGAAATAAAAGGGAGGATTTAAGAAACGCAAAAGCTCCAAATAGCTGGCTCATGTTAGGATCAGCAGTGAGGCTTCCCTCGAGTCTATTTTCTGTAAAGTCTGGCACCAAAGGTTAAGCTGCGATGCAATGCAGCAGCGGATGTGAAAATCCCTGCTAAGCGGAGGTGGTTATAATAGAGCAAAGGGTTGTTTTTACACTAATGCAAGGGAGACGATACACTGGGTTTACTGCTGGTACTATTGACCTTATAGAAAACACGTTAAAACAATCATGACATCATTTCACTATGACTTTTACTGCTAAATACTCTGGACTGATGCACTAGCACAAAAACAATCAAATTTGCTGTTTACTTATCAAGAAGAAAATAATTTATTACAATATGAAAAAATCAAGGCTTGACAGTAAACCAATAAGAAGTCTCTCATAATGAATAAAGTCAAATATTAGCATGTAACATTCCACATTTTGGCTCCTAAAATGATGGCTATATCAAAAATGTATTTGGTTTGATCTGTTTGTCAGCCAGGAATGTAAAAACACTAAGCTGCTAATATATTGAAAAGAAAGAGAACATTTTTGAATGAAGCTTGGTTGAGGTCTCATGCACCTTTTCCCTTTTAGACAAAAGATCATCATCAATCCTGGCTCATCATCTGCCATGTCTATTTAATCTAAAGTCATATTTGGCTGTTGCTATTTAAACAAAACAAAAATATGTAAATGGCCTAAAAGTCATTTTTGTCCATGATTGATTTATAAAATCAATAAGAGGTTGAAGCATCCAAGTGAGATTATATTGTATATAAAGTCTCACATTTTCAAGCTATAAAATGTTTTGAGTGTGGGCCAGGCTTTAGTCCCAGTAGAGAGGTTCAGTTCATGATCCCAGTATTGATGTAGTGCTCAGTGTAAGAGAGTATTTCTCAATGTGTCCAGATCTTCAGGGTCCAGGTTCAGATCTTCAGTGTCTATGACCACATCTTTAATGTCCAGGGCCAGCTTCTTAGTGTCCAGTTCAGATCCTCAGTGTGTCGGTCCAGATCTTTAGTGTCTATGACCACATCTTTAATGTCCAGGTTTAGATCCTCAGTGTGTTGGTCCAGATCTTTAGTGTCTAGGTTCAGATCTTCAGTGCCTATGACCAGACTTCTTTAATGTCCAGAGCTAGATCTTTTACGTCCAGGTTCAGAACTTAATGTCTATGTCCAGATCATCCATGCTGGGTGAAGTTCTCCAGTCTCAAAATACACACCATTAGTGTTTCAATTAAAGCCTTTAAGGTCTAGCTCTCTAGTGACTAGGTACAGATCTTTAGAGGTCCAAGTCCAGATCTTTATAGGTCTAGATTCAGATCTTCAGTGTCAAGGTAAAGATTTGACGTCTGGGTTGAGATAATCATTTTTGGGTCTAGATCATCAGTGTCTAGGGTCCAGATCTCCTGCGTCTGGCAACAGGTCTGTAGTGTCTGGGTCCAGATCTTTAGTGTCTAGGTTTAGATCATCACTTTTTAGAGGCCTAGGTCCAGATCTTCAAGGTCAAGGTTTTCAGTTTCTAGATCCAGATTGCCAGTATCCAGGTCCAGATATCAATGTCCAAGTTCAGGTCTTAAGTTTCTAGGAGCAGATCTTCGGTGCCACTGTTAGAATCTTTAATGTCTGTGCAGAGATGATCATGTTTTGGTGAAGCTAATCAGTGTCTAGGGTCCAGATCTTCATTGTGCAGGTCTAGCTCTTGGTCTAGATCTAGAGTGTCTAGGTCCAAATCTTCTGTGTCTATAGGTCCAGATCTTCAGTGTCTAGCTCTTTTGTGTCCAGGTTCAGATCCTCAGGGTGTAGGTCCAGATTCAGGTATTTTGTGCCCAAGTTCAGACTTCAATGTCTAGGTCCAGATTTTCAGTGTCTAGGTCCGTTTTTTATGTCAGTCCTGAGCTTTAGTGACCAGGGCCAGTTCAATAGTGTTCGGGTTCAGATCTTCAGTGTCCAGCTGTTTAGTGTCTAGGCCCAGATCATCAGTTGGCCCCCCCACATCACACCCTGCATCCTTCCTTATTACCACCAGTGTCTAGACTCCATTAGGAGTGTTTCCTATCCTGCTGATGGCCTAACTTCCCCCTTGAATATATGATGAAATCACAATAGGGCCCCGTTTCCAAACACATTGCACAATGATTTTGCTTTTATAAAACTGTAGCAATAAAAAAATCATTCCCTAAAAATGAAGCCTCTCCTTATTGTCATGTTATGAGCCACAGCTACTCCTGGAAATGAGAACAACGGTTAAGAGGCTACAGGACAGAGAAGGAAGGAAAATGTGCTTCTCAGTGTCTGGGAGCATAAAAGCTCAGGAAGAAAAGGCTTAGGTAAAAAGTAAAAGATATGGCAGAAAGAAACTGGAGACAATATTGAATGTTTTTATTTATTTTATTCTATTTGTTTATTTATTTATTTATTTGTTTTTACCAAAATACTTCTTGGCTGAAGTGTCTGAGAGCCACTGACAAGCCCCAAAGAGAGCAAATGTGTGTGTGATAAGGGGCAGAATGAAAGCAACACATCAGCCTCTTGGAAAGCAATTATCCTAGAAGCAGCTGTTGTGAGATTGATGACAAGATACGCAGCACAATCAGGGACAAGAGAAACTCTGACAGTACACTTCCATTTCAGGCCCCAATGAATAAAATAATATCAACAGCACAACAAATAAATGATTAAGGTTGAAATCAGACAGTGAGAGCAGGTACACTCCCAGGTCATTGAAAAGGAAAGCAAGTGAGCAGAATGTTTTCAGACAGCAAGGAAAACAGGATGAGAGATAGAAAACCCTCAGAGAATCACTCAGGGAGAACATCGAGACTAGTTCAGGAAGAGTGTTTGTTTTGTAACATTGAAGATAACACAAGACATGGTTTATTTACCTGTCAGTTGATTATTAGGCTGTTAGATATTGATAAGTGGAGATAATATCACCAAGCCACGCTCTGCCTGCTTTATTTGTTGACCAAATGATGCCACAGATGTGTACTGCTACATGAGCAGGCCCATTAACAGAACTGAGTGGGCCCCTGAACAATCATGTGAGTGGGCCCTTCCCAGATGTGATCTATAGATGGTATCAGTGCATGCATGTTCATTGCCACTGGGCCTGTTATTGCTACCTTAAACTAGTTTTTGCTGTATTTATTTATTTTTTGCCACTTTTAATCCATTTTTGCCAGTTTACACCAATTGTTATTGTTTTTCACCCTTTTTTGCCCCTGTTTTGTCCCTTTTCATCAATTATTGCCACATATTTGCCACTTTAGGCCATTTTTTCCCACTTTTTTGTCTCAGTTTTCCATTTTTATAAATTTTGTATTTTTTGTGCCCCTTTTGTCACTTTTTGTCTCTGTTTTGCCTCTTTTAACCCATTTTTGCCAACTTTTGCTTTTTAATGTTCTAACAAAAAGGGGAAAAATAAATCAATATAGAGTAAATGTACTAAAATCGTTTATATCTCATGGTACATCAGCTTGTATGTCTTAATGTAATGTCAAATTGCTTGTGGAGGAAGACTGGTCCTCATGTCAAGCTGTAAGGACTGATGGACTGTGTTGTAAGGAGGGCATGGCGGGAAGGGCCAGTGTTTTTTTTTTTTCTTTATTGTACTACGGAAGCCGTCATTCTTAACCACACTAAAATGGTGCAGGTCCTTACAAAAAAGTACTGACAGAAGGTAATTATGGTAACATGAGCAAAAATCAGCTGTAGCTTCATCAGGATTCTTTCATGTTAGCAGTTTGCTGCTAAGCTATCGTTATGTCTCGTGCTCCGGTTCATCGTGTCTTCAAGTATTTCACCCTGGTGGGGCATATCTTACAAACGACTTGACTCCTGTAGAAGTCTGTACTGTCTTGAATGATTTGTATGCCAAAAGTAAGTCCACATATCCGCTACGAATGCAGCAGAAGCTGCACTACTGGATAACCGTGAGCAGCTGGCTTGCTCAGACTGGAAGTCTTGCATGATCTTGATGTCTAAGCAGAGGAGAAGAGTCAACTGCCTGCAGCCATCTGGCGGTGCCTGCCGCCAACTAGTGGTCAGGGGGTGAAATTACAGCACAAATCACCACACCAGCAAATTAAATTTGATTAAAACAATATTGATTCTGCAATTTAAAATATCGATACAGTATTGCGCCATGAAATATCGCGATACATCAGTGTATCCATATTTTCTAACACCCCTAATATTAGCCTACTTGACAGGGCAATTCATTGCTTAATAGATAGAAAATAGTTAAGACTCACAGATTGGCTCAACATGCTGAGTGCTGGTGGTGCAAAAGTGTAGTGATTTGTAATCTTAAAGGTTTGTATTAGGACCCAGGAGCAGAGCTGGAGGCAGATGAAGCAGTTTAAAAGGTTTATTGAGGGAGACACAGGAGTGGGGGGGGGATCCGGGTCCAGGGAGTGCGTGAATCTTCCAGGGAGTCGTGAGGTAGGAGGAGGAGGGGGGGGAACGAGTGAGTCTGGTGCTGGAGATCGGTGCGAGAGTGTGGCAGTCGTGGCAGAGGTGAGCGAAGCACTGAGGGCACGTGGAGGCACACTGGGGAGCGGGAATCATCTGGCGCCTGAGTCTTCTCTGAGCAGAGCTTAAGAGTGAGTGCGGTGATTGCTGTGATGACGTGCAGGTGCGGAGGTGCCCGTGCCAATCAGTGCAGGTGCGCCCAACCTCTGTGAAGAGAACCAAAAAACAACTCGCGGCAGGAAGTGGCTCACAGGAACTTTTCAAAGTAAAACATGAGAATGTGCAATCACCACACAAAAGTCTCCTTTATAAAAAGCAGTTTACAGTTACAGTTCAGACTCAAAGGCAACTTTGAAATGAGTAAAACCTTCTTAATGATGTTTTGTATTGAGTAATATATGAGGGTGTAAAAGCTTTCTCATAGTTAGTTGCAGCTAATATCATGGTAGAAGGAAACCAATGGCCATCCAGAATATGGATTAGCTGTGTAAACTGATGCAATGATAATGATTTAAATCAATGCATTTTCTTTTGAGGTTGTTGCTGTTGTGTGTTCATGAAAAGTATGCCATGTAAGCAATTTCTCAGATAAACATTGTGGTTCTTAAGAGATAGAGCAGATCAATATTTGAAAAGAGGCTAAATCTATCAGCATAATAAGATCAATAACTAATTAGGCCTGGAAAAGAACATTCTTGGCATCTGATGCAAACAGCGTATCTTGTACATGCCTATAGAAATAATAATAAGGGAAGGCAGGAACATTTATCAATGAAACTTAATTATGTTTCACACACCCCAGGGATACACAGTTAGCTCCATATTATGTAATATATGTATTTAATGGAGTTAGAAGATTAAGCAGGAGTTGAATGATTTAACCTGTTAAACCCTTGAAAATGTAACACTGATCGCTTTTAGCATGACCATCCCTGTTAAACCCTTCATCTTTGATTAAGTCATGATAAATAACTTCAGCTTCAGTAGATCAGACACTGCATCCTTTGTAGATCAGATACCCACCATGATGTACCACTTATCAATACAGCTGACATTCATATCCAAGAGTGGATCAGAGCTGCTATGACAGTGGGAGGAGATGGAGACAGATTGCATCGTTCTTTTCCCAGCTCCTTATCACAAACAGCAACACTTATCAGCCACCAGTGAAATGATGTTATTAGAAGCCTGTATGAGCGACAGTAAGAGGAACAAATGTCTGGAAATGCAGAGAAGGAAAATATGAGAGTTATACAGATTAAAACAGGAATTATATGTGGCATTGGTGGTAGAGAAAACAATAAACAAGTGGCAATTTATAGAATTAACTGATGCCTATTTTTCTCTTCACAGTAGCAAGTTGGACTTATAAATCAGGTGTTATGACAAAGGGAGGACATAAATCCTGTCAGCAGTACTGCTGTAATTGTATCTTAGAAGAGAAATGTTTTATGTCCTTGCTTCCCTTCTTCATCTTTCACATGCTCATACATTTTTTTTTTTTACATTTTTTGATAATACATTTATCTATACAATCTAATGACCATTATTTCAATAACTGTTTGTATAAAAATGTGCAGAAGCTCAAAAGAAACCACAGAAAACTGGTCCAAAATATCTAACCTGCTTCTGTCAGGGACAAAGCAATCAGGCACAAGGACAAAGGTGTAAAGGATAGAAAATTGATTTTATTAAGTTTCAAAATCAATAATGAAAGTATTAGGATTGACATTGGAAATAGATAATAAGTGGAAAAATGCAAAAGCAGGGCCCAAAAATCCAAAGCTTTAACTTAATAAGACATAACTAAACAGACCAGACAATCATTGACACAAGAGAGGGTGTGTCAACAATGGACTAGACCAACGCAAACAAAAGGGGGAAACTAAAGAAACTACAAACTAAACATGTAACTTGCCTAAACAGAAAATAACAAAATGAAACTATAAAAATGAACTGTTTTCAAATAAATAATTAACCTTATGTAAGAGAAAGTCCAAAATTAAAGAATTAATGAGCAAATCATGAATCCAAGTTTCCCCTCCTCCAATCTCCACTGCTGGCAGCCTCTACTTCCTGTGGGCGGGGCTTAAATGGCCATCCTGGCAGCAGGTGTTTTGCCAGGTGATCTCAATGACCAGAACAAAGAAAGGTATTACCGGAAATCAAACCATGTACTATCAAATTAAAACATGTTACAGAACTTCAACTAAATAGTGTGCAGCCAAATTAGGTACAACATGACTATAGTACTCAAGTAAAAGTACAGTTTCTCTGGCATGAATTAACTTAAGTAAAAGTAAAAGGTCTGATCTATGAATTTACTCAAGTAAAAGTAAATAATATTTAATCAAAGTTTTCTCAAGTACTGAGTAGCTACAGTGGTGTTGAACAGTGAAATATAATCTTTCCTTATTGGCAAGAACAACAGAAGAATAGATCTCTAACTAGGTTGTTCAGGAAAGTCACACCTTTTTAATAAAGTAAAATACACAACAATATTGACAGTGTTAATCAAACTCATATAGACTTAAAATTAGCACTTTAAAAGCATCTCTACCGGTCCACACTAATATAGTCAAACTACCATTTTGAAAGTCGTGAATATAAATATTATTTATTGAATATTACAATATGACAGAGCTGCAGTAACTCTTGAAAATCTGTGGTAAGGTGGGTCACCTCTGGTAAGAACAAAGCAGAGCCAACCTCATAGCAAGGCATAGATGGGAACTCTAAAGGCCTTTGCAGACTGAATCTGTGTTTTTCACCAGAATTATTTACACGTTAAAAAAACCAGATCAGGTTTGATTCTATCAAATTTTCACATCAGTCCAAGTCATGAAGATGGGTGATGGAGGATTCAAAATGGTGCCTGCTGCTTACTTCTTGCTTTCTTGCCCCCCTCCCCTCTGCCCCTTCCTCTCTTGCACTAAACCCTCACTTGATTTGCCCCTGTATTATGAGAATATCAACCATGGATGTATAATTGATAAAGGCAGAGGTTTGTAGCCTATTCACAGGTTGTAACAGAGACTGAATTAAAAAGTTGTGCTACATCACTCAAATTTGGCACAGCGCTATGATGCATGAGAGGATGTTGTATGAAGATCTATGTCAGGATGGATGGATCCAGTGTGAATTTAAAGGACTCACAGAGACACAGGCTTGCAATACGAACCACACCAGTTTGCCACATTCTACACATTTTCTTAGCAATGACAAATGTAAAATGTGACAGACTCAATGTGCAAGGTTAGAGTATGTGATTGTTTTTTTGGATTACGGAGCCCCCCTGTGGATAACATAAACAACAATCCACCAGAAACATGAGCAAAAACAAACAAACAAACAAACAAAAAAAAAAAAAAAAAAAAAAAAAAGAAGGGATCATGAACAGGCAACAGTTAAACAAATCTTAACACCCTGAACAAGGGCATGCTGGGAAACTCTGCCCACACATCCCCCCAGATTTGTAATTGGGTGGGGGGCTTAGGTCAGTTGACTCGTTACAGAGTTGAACTAACACTGATAAATAAAACACTGTCAAACAACTCCAACGCTGAGGACCAATTCACCCAGAATGAAGTTAAAATTACATTTTTGGTGTTAAAATCAACTCAGAATGAGATGTCAACCCTATAGTTTATTACTATGTAGCTGTTTTTGGGATGTGATGTTGAATTATTCTCATTATTTTCTATCAACAGCAGTGGAAAAAGTACAGCAGTACTGTACTCAAGAAAAAGTAAAGGTACTTCGGGTAAAACCAGAGGTGTCAAGTAACTAAGTAGAAATACTTTGTTACCTTACTTGAGTAGAAATTTTGGGTATCTTTACTTTACTGGAGTCATTATTTTTCAGCCAACTTTTTACTTCTGCTCCTTATATTTTCATGCAATTATCTTTACTCTCTACTCCTTACATTTTAAAAATAGCCTCATTATTGCTATTTCATTTCAGCTTGTCTTCATTCCGGCTTGGCATCATTCAAAAGAACACAAAAAACTCCACAAAAACCTATCCAGAAAAATTGCGCCGTCTGGATAGAGTGAATTTGATTGTGGTTGGATGAGAAGTCTTCTACAGAAGTCTTTTTAAACCCTAGTAACTATACTTCTACCTGAGTAATGAATTTGAATACTTTTGACACCTCTGGTTAAAACGTACTGAAGTAGAAGTAAAAGTACTGATTTTTAAATAAACTCAAAAAGTACAAGTATCCCCAAAAATAAGCTAATGACTTAGTTCAATGTTAATGTAATGAGTTACTTCCCAACCTGCTTAATACTAGTGATGTTAATTAGCTTTAAGACTGCCAGAGTAATGTTGTGTTTTATATCAGCACTCCGTCATCTGAACTAACGGTTTTTGTTGTAATGTTTACACAAAGAAAAGACTGCTCCAGTTTTAACTGAGAGTTGATATCTATAATAGAAGTAGGTGGATGTTATGGTGTTAGAGCTACTGACACTGTTAGAGTGAAGAGTGTGAGAGGGGAAAGCTCTCGAGTGTTGAAAAGGGAGAAGCTGAATAGTGTTTGTCCATGATTTGATGGATCTGCTCTGATGTTTGCTGTCTGTTTACTGGCTCTGGGTATGGATAAATACTGAATGGTGGTCAGACAATCATAGCTTGATGTCCTGCACAGCAGCTTTACTTTGTTTTTGTCCTGACTGGTGGCTGATCTGAAGAGTGCAGTGACGGACCAGACTGATGCATTGCAGAGTTAAAACAGCAGAAAGGGAATCCTCTGCTTGGCTTTATTCATTGTGTACTTCAAGTTTGATGCAGCTTGTGGGAGATGGTTGATACTGTGGGATTAGATTGTTACTTTTCCAGTATTTTCTATAGAAATCAAAAATACTCCTTCAGGTCTAAAACAAAACAAACTTTGTGAGTTAGGTATCACACACAAGCTGGGGCCAGTTTATTTCTATAGCACCATTCTTATACAAACCAATGCAAAGTGCTTTACAAAGATTCAGGGCATTAAAATACTACAGCAAGACAATAAAATTGCATCTATTGAAATACTGGAAAAGAAACTGAAATGACCTTGTGCAAATATAACAACTTAATAAACTAAATTGGGTATCTGATCCTGACAGAGTCTTAATTTCCCAGTGGACACAGATTCACCTACTGGTCTGGCCTGAAGCTACACACTCTCTTTATCAGAGCTGTGATTAGAAAACGTGGCTGTTGTAGTGACTGTAGCTCCAAGCCCAACGCATGACTCATAGGCAGACAGGTTAAGGCAAAGGTTCCTCTTTTAATTGAATATACTCACAGGTGAGGGCCAAAGCTAGCAGACGACATATCCTATGAAGGGTTAGGCACAGAATCATCCATCAGGAGACCAAAGGTGAGAAAAGTGGAGTGGATGCAGTGAGATATTCTGGCAAAGACAGAGTGGAAAGGGCTGGTTTAAGTACTGGAAGACTGATGAGGGGAATGGGGAGGAATAGCTGGAATGGGGTGGTCAGAATAGTGTGGTGGAGTGAGAAAAAACATCTCACTGCAGGAAAGGAGGGAGAGTTTTTATTTGAAATCAGTGGAGATTCAGCAACAGGAGTAAATACACAGAATATGATAGAATGAATACTGAGACGTGACTGACGTTACAACTGGAGGTGTTTTTTGGTAACACTGCCTCTAAATTGGCTTGTGGTAGCGTGATCACATGACTTCAGAAAAAAAACAAACAAGGATGTCTGGTTGGAAAGAAGCTACAGTTGTGTTTATGGTTGTGTGGGGAAATTACTTAAGATCCGGCTGGTGAGGCTACCCTATCTGCTCACTCTCATTGGATGTTGTGGCTACTCCATCAGAGGCACTACGACCTAGAATCGTCAGTATCAAACATGTTTGAATTTAAGATTCAGGGTCTGGAAGGAAACGACACAATTTGGAGCAGTAAAATAATCATGTTGACACCACACACATGCAGATTATTTAGACAAATAATCCTTTGTGACAGGCGCCACTTGGGATACACCCCAAAGATCGTTGGTGGAGGCAAATCTTGCCTCAAATCGTGCTTAAAATCCTGTTGTGTGTGTCCGGCCTTAAGACTTCTGAAAAGTACCTGTAACTAAATTTCCCAGACTGGTTGAAAGGCTAATGTCACCTAACACACTCTCTCAAAGGGCCATAACATATTCTCTGTTACTACCAGAGTTTCAGCAGACTCACAAAGCCTTCTGTTTGTCATTTCATTCACTCGTCTGTTGCATTTTATCATCCTACAGTTTCTTGCTGGAATTGAGTTTTTAGTTTGCCTTTATTGTAGAACAAAATTGAAATTCCCTGAAAGCTGCAGCAAAAGTACTTTCAGTCCAGCAGAGAATTGCTCTCTGTGAACTGACACAGAAAACCTTATTTTTTAAATTGAAATGCAACTGATACAGAAACCACGTTTAAATAATACAACTATGCGAGAAAGAGAGCCTCAATATAAAAAAGGGAATAAAGGAACATGCCTCTGCTTTTGATAGAAATGAACCCTCCCTGGTTGTTTATAAAAGTGAGAATAATGAAGTGAAACACCAAAGCTGCGAAGAGGTCAAATGGAAGCTTGTATATGTTAATTAAATAATGTTCACCTGAGTGTGTACGCCTTGATTTGCTACATTCCCACTGATGCTGAAGTCTTGTCTGTCATGAGCTGAGAGGAACACAACAAAGAAGTGCGTTCATTTTTCTCACTGTCAGGTTGATAACAGAGTGGGTGGGTTGTGACAATGGAAGTCTCATCAATCCAGAAAGCACAACACCCACTTTACAATTTCTCATTTATTCCCACAAAACATGGCCACACTAAAGATGGAGCTCAGCTTGTCCCAAGGGTGATGTTTGTTTGTGTGTGTCTGTCTGTGAAGGTCAGAAAAGACAGGAAGATGAAGAAACCTCCTGTGATGTGGGAAGACTTTCCTGGTGTTCACATGATCACACAGCTTTTGTGAGCTTTTTTACACCTTCTTATTCTTGAACTTTCTTATAGTGGTAGATAAGTATTAGTTTTGTCATAAATACTATAACTATAATATGCAAACACACATCCTTTGTAATTCATATGATAAATATTTATACATCAGTGCTGGTTTCAGGCATTACTTTGCCAATTTAACACATTTTTATGTAGGAGTGTTTTTGCAGCTTACATGGGCAGAATTTACAATATTTTGGTAAATATGACAATTGTTTGAAAAAATATTGCCTTTTTTAATTTGTATGAAGCTGCAGAGATTCAGCTGAAGAAAGGGAGGGGATGGTTTGCATCAAAGGGTTAAGGATTACATCTAGGGCTGCTGCAGCGAGGACTTTGCAGACGTTCTGCCAGCTGAGTTAACATGGACTCTCTTTTCCTCCCGTTCCTC
This sequence comes from Cheilinus undulatus, assembly GCF_018320785.1. Classification (NCBI taxonomy): domain Eukaryota; kingdom Metazoa; phylum Chordata; class Actinopteri; order Labriformes; family Labridae; genus Cheilinus; species Cheilinus undulatus. The sequence continues at coordinate 29,302,235 of NC_054874.1, read as the reverse complement.
TTCTCCTTCATCCTCATCTTTATTTCATGATTGTACAATGTAAAAAGTTTCCTGGCCAACAGGAAAGGTATTACTGCACCCACTTCCTATGAAACCACAGCTTGGCATATGATGTCTTTGTAAACTAGTTATTGTAAGTTCACTAATTAACATGATTTTTTTCTGTGGACAAACTTGGACAAACTGTTTTCACTTATGGAGTTTTGATAACCTAAGATGATCAAACATATGACTGTTGTCAACCATCATTTTGCCATTTATCTAAATGTCAGACTTACTGTACCCGTTCAAAGTTTTCAACCCCCTTGGGTGTTTCACTCTATTATTGATTTTACCATTCAATCATGGTCAAAATAATTATGCTTTTTTTATTGGACAAAATAACAAAAACAATTTTTAATGTCAAATAGAAAGTAATGTCAATTATATAGAAATATGTTATGTAAAATAAGTGACTGTATAGATATTTATTAGATGCACCTTTGGCTGCAATCACAGCACTGAGTCTGTGTGGACAGGTCTCAATCTGGCTTGCACATCTGGACACTGAAATTTTCTGGGCTTGAATAACCCATTTCAAGTTCAGCCACAAATTCTCTACTGGATTGATGTCTGGGCTTTGACTTGATTGGTTTATAAAATCACTTAAAGGGTAAAACATCCAAAGGGGTGAATGCTTTTTATAGGGTCTATATCCTTGAGCGAGTTTCCTCCTTCATTAAGGAATGGGATTATGTTGAAAAATGTCTATATTACTTAAAGCTAGGGAAGTACAGTAAAAGTCTGGGCAAACACATTAGGACTGGCTGGGATGTCAAAGAGCTCAGTCTGAAGCCAAGGTCTGACTGTACATTTTTCTGTCTTTAGCAATGGTCACTATGTCAGATTAGGTAATCACAGTGCCATGAATCTGTGTTGTGACTTGATCATGATGGACTAAGTGGTGCTGCTGTTGGTCAGTGTCACTGATGTCATAAATTGTAGAATGCTGGACAAATAAAACAGACATGCTAGACTTTCTGTTTGGAGCTTGTGTGATGTTTCAGATGTGTTCCAGACTGTTGTTTACTATGACACACTACATGAGATGAAATTACTGATTTAATCCCTACGACTGTTGGGATAACAGCAGTAATCATAATGCAGTTGTGTAGTCTGACCTCAGCTTCAGATAGGTTGAGCTGAAGGTGAAGCATTTCTATCCATTTAAAGACTCATCCAAGGGGTGATGAGATTCTGGTCAAGAGCTGAGTACCATCACTGGTATGAGAAACCATGTGAGCAGGGGATTACACCAAGTTTTGTTGTGAGGTGTGTGGACATGTGCGTGTGTAACCTTACAGTGATGATTGCCTCTGTGAATTACTGTTAGGTCTTTATAGGGCCTGGGAGCAGGTTAATCAGCTGTTATATTCCTCTCCAGGGCAGTTTAAGAACCAAACAAATTATTAATGCATATTTGTACAGTGTGTAGGGATGCTTCTAATTTTGTGTGTGAGTGTGAGCAAATATGTGAAACTTTCCTATTATGCATAGTAATGACTGCAAAATGAGTTTGAGTAAAAATGCATTACCTGTTAACCTTTCTAATGTGAAGTGTGTTTACACTGTCTCATTTTAACAACATCCCCCAGATTTCATTCTTGCCTACATTTCCTTGTATATGACTGTTTTCCTGTGGTTTCCCTGCAACTGAATGATGAGGTTATCAAACAAACCGCTTTCACACAGAGGCGCGTTACTAATTCATGACCAGCCATCTGGAACATGTACATACAGGCAGTGCTTAATTTGTAAATCTTCAGGCCCCAGAACACAGACCGGGTGTTGTTCAGGTGGTAAGGGGGAAACTAAAATGTCATGGAATACATCAAAAAACAACAACAACAACAAAAATGCCTTGTGCAAAACGGGCCAAGAAGATCATGTGACTGCAAACAACCTATTAACCTAAATGACTAAAAAAGTAACAGCTGCATAGAAGCACGTACAATCACCCATTGACGGAGAGTGTCTCTCTCCCTCGCTCTTTCTCTGAGCGGCAGCTGTCAGTCAAATCTGCCGTGTTTCAGCACCAAGGACAGCGCAAAACCAACACCAGCTCATTTAGCCACTCTCAGCATAAACATTACTAAACTTTCACTACACAAAAACCTGCTTATTCAGTTGAAATATTATTCATGAAATTGTACATGTAATGTCTTTTAGTAATCAAGAGATTATTGTTACATAATCAGAGCTTGTCTGCTAAAACAAAACTTTTCTATTAGCTGACTACCTGAGTTAACTTTCACGTCTATGGTCCGATCGTGGATGACCCTCTGTCTCTCATCTTAATGCCTTTTCATTAAAAGATCTGTAAATAACCATGCTGTTATTGTGTGCTGCATGTAGGTCCCACATTTTATGACCATTGCTGTGCGTTTTCCGCTCATACTAGGTAGGTTACGATCTGATATCTTAAACTTGCGCCAGCTCATCCCTGGCATAAAGAAGTTACACCATGTCATAAAATAAGAGCAGCTTAAGTCCAGCTGGTACACAGGGTTTAACTTTAAGTCAGTCGTAACTTCTAACTCTCTTTAGACATAACCTTAAAATCAGCTGGTGTGCCTGGCTCAGAACAGGATGAGATTATGTGCGTGTCAACAAACACATCTCTGATTGGATTCAATACGATAGACACTCTGCGCCAACACACACAAATGGGCCCACAAACGCACACACAACTAAATGATGTAGACTGCTTCTACAGTTCACAGCACAAAATACCACGTTAGTAGCTGTGGGACTTATATTAACCATATCTATACCAAAACACACAGCAGAAAGGCTGAAACTACAGGCTTGCACAGCTCACGTGGCAAAATCACACACTTCAGGCATCACTGAATGATGTTCTGACAGCTTGTTTTATCTCATAATAAAGCTATAAATGCATCCAAAAATAATTACGGGCTGCGAAAATAAAGAGCTCACGTTAAGGCACGACGGCCAAATTTATAATTAAAACATCGTCTTACCTTAATATAGCAATATGTGACACTTTGACATGGATGAACTGCTGTCTGTTTCTCTCAGGGCTGTCCCGTTAGTCCTACTGTGATTCGGGTACCCATAGCAGCCTGCTCGCGGATGTTGCTAACTCTTCATCTCAGCTCTCAGATGCCTGTACAGGTGACAGGTAACTAAGGGTCTGCAGGTACATCAGCTGTTGCCTCGTATGTATTGATTATCTCACCAAATCAATCACTCCCAAAAACACATTACGGTTGTAAACCCCGTGAATAAAGGAACTGTTGTTATGGTGATAACTGAAGACTTCTTAGAGTTTTACCTCAGAAGAGTGTTTATGCTTGGGTGTGTTTGTGCTGCGTTTAGCATTAGCATCTTAGCTAAACTTTAGCTCCGACGTCTCAACAGGTGAGATTTATGAGCTGCCGTAGCTCATAATCGCTTTTCTCCAAAGTGTACAGACAGGCTGACATTTCGAAAGTTATCCTTCCTTCATATAAAGTCCACATGGCTTTATCCTGAGGTGCAGAACAGTAACTAAAAGATGTTTAGGCAACAACTGGTGAAACACATCCAGCTACCTAGCGAGCACCTACGGCAAACAGAACTCTCGTTTAAAGGTAAAAGGTCACCGTGGGTCACACAAGATTACAGACGCTGTGCCAGAGCATGGCAGAACAGGCTATGAGAACAAGCAGCAGAGCCTGAATTAACCGATCTCTAACGTTAAAACCGGTCCAAAGACCGGTTCATGCCGCAATTTTTACCGATCCAGGGCTCCAGGGACTGATGCACTCGGACCACTGACGTAAAGATCAGTTAACTGATCCGTATTGGATTGTATTTACACCACTAATGTATACTGTATAATCACTTTCATTCCCTACATGTTAGGTACATTTTAACAGTATCATCATCTTCTCTCTCCTATTTGAATATTTGCAGAGTTTGCACTTACATACAGTATACAGTATGATATTTATGCATTCATGGTACAGTGCATATGAGAAGAGTTATATGTTTTACCTTTTTATGTTTTTTCTTAATCAATCATGGTCAACATAATTTGGCTTTAAACACTTTAGTGTCAAAGTGAAAACAGATTTCTACAAAATAATATTAATCAAATAAAAATATGAAATGTAAAATAAGTGATTGCATTAATATTCAACCCCTTTAAAGTGACTGACATGATTATGTGCAACATTATTTTGCCCTTTCTTTGTTGTCCTAAACCCCCATCAATGCAAACACTCTAGATCAACATAATATAAAGTAGCAAACATGATAACATAGGGGTTTCCACAAGCTCCAAACTACTCCCATCAAAGAAGTCACAGGAAATATAAACACAGACAGAACTAAAGTAAATGTAGAGGGGGAAAAACTAACAGTAATATTATGGAACATGCTGTAATTGTGAGTTATTATGTCTTTTTATCTCCTATGTTTGCACTGTTCACACTTTGGAGAGTTTGAGATGTCAGTAGCAAACTAATGAGCACTCAGCCTAGCAGCAGCAGAGTCACTATAACTACTCTGCTGAGCGGACTTTCTGTTGTGTTGTCTAATCAGGTGATAGCTTAACACCAGCTTATTTCCATTTTTCTCCCTCAGGGATTATAAGTCTTTACAGCTGCTAATAAGAGGGCAAGTACAGCTTGAGGTACTTCCCCTCCATGTAGTCTGTATACTGCTTTATTACACACAGCATTCACTTCAGTGTTCATGCTAACAATGATCAAATCTGAGTTGTACACACAGGTGGATTGTTAGAGACACTGACACAAACAAACACATTTATATTATTGTCTTAATATAGATATCATTTATAAAACTGAGTGTTTACACTCACTCATTAATCTGATGGTACATGCCTGCATACAAACACAGGCTGCACATTCATCTTCATTACAGCTCTTATTAGGAAATTGGACATGGGGGTGTTATTGGTATTACTGTGCTGCATTCTTATGTTTTCTCTCTGTCTCTTTCAAATAAGGAGATATTCTCTTTTATTGTCTCTGCTAAATGATATCTGCTGCTAGTGTGTAGTGATAAAGTGCTACTGACATCAAATTAAAACCAGCTGACATAAGACCTGAAGGACCAAGGACCAATTGTCCAAGTTTCACTTGGAGAGTTATAAAATGTGAGACTTATTAAACTGTTCACAGCAGTTCCTGTTGTATTTCATGCTGAATGATTATGAATTGCAGAAACAAAGTCTGAGTACTTTATCACATTTCACAGCTTTGAGAGTTACCTACAGGGTCATAATAATCTAGATCAGGAGATTTGTAGTTTCTCACATCAGTGATTTGGAAAAACACAAGATGATGGATTTTGCTACATCCTGAGGTTGTTTTATTGTCTGCCTACTTTTTTCTGTCTTCAGGTATTCATACTTCACCCTTGTAACTAATTTATTTACTTGGGGCCTCTTAGTTTGACTCAGGGGTCAAATCTAGTGTTGCTTTTTCTGGGATAAAAGAAAAGTAAATTCCCACTAGCACTACTGTTAAAGAAAAAAAACTCAACGATTTGTGCATACTTTTTTGTTATGTGACCAGCATTTTAAGATTCTGACTGAGTCATGAGCTTGACCTTTATTGGCTTAGGGCTGCCTGTGACTTCCTGGAGTTTTCCTTGGTTGCCTGGTAATAGCTATTTACAGATCTCACATAACATGCTGAATGCAGCATTGACCAATCATGTATCAGCAGGATTTAGTATATGCAGGAAAAGTAGTCAATATGAAAAACAAAAACAGTGGGAAGTCGATCTATGGTTATCTGACTCTGATTTACTGTATGTTACAGACAGATACAGTATCTCTATACAAAATAAGTGAAGCAGATTTTCCATTATAAAGCAAGTATTTCAGGTGAAGTTACAAATCTGTTAAACACTGTGCCATGAAAGCTAATCAACACTTACAGTTTGACTCCATGAATGCATCTGAAAGAATCAATCCAACCTTCTGTCAAAAAAATGAGCCTTTTAAAAGTTGTTTTCATCTCCTGAGGACAGACCTGATAAAGCTTAGGTTTTTACTTTAACAAATCTGCATTATGATGTTGTAAATTGGGCAATTTAAGATTAAGTAGGTTATAAGTATTTGACAGGTTAATTTGGTTCATTTTTAGATTCATACCACTAAGGCAAGCCAGAGTGAAGTCTCTGTGTGACTGACAGTTAACCGTAGACTTCTGAAAGACGCATTAACAGGTGCTTCTCTAAGCAATGCTATGCACCAATAGCTGATGATGGTTATTATTAGGGATGTTCAGATGCCATTTTTTCTTTCCTGGTACGATACCGATACCAAGGTTTTTGGGTATCGCTGGACTGACTGTGCAGACTAGCAAATTATTTTAGACCTTTATTTGATTCAAAACATGGCTCAACAAATAGAGTCATAATGTACAGCATTGTGACCCTAAAGTTGTTTTTTTGCTGATTATTGAGTTTTACTCCAAAATATTTAAATAATAATACGGGGGGCTGCATCACAGGCTCTCTCTCCTTTATGCTCTGCTCAGGCACCATGACGTGATTACGGAACAGCCTGCAACTGGCTGACAGACCCTCACAAATATGGCAGTTAGCATTCGAGTTAGCATTCAGGCTAGCAGTAAATGATCGTAATTCCATTTAAGTGGATAAAAAGACGTTCAATATGGGTTACCTGATGTGGATTTAATCCTTAAAGTCCCCAAAAGTCACACCAGTTCCAGGCTTGCTGAAAATGCCGCCGCAAGGGATTCAAAGCATCAGTGGGACGACACAACAGCTAGCTTCAGGAGGAAAAACAAGTAAGAGGCAGAGATGTATGGCTCAATAGTTATTTCACTTTTGATAAACTGTGTCACTTTTTGTCGCGTATGACAGCGCCAGTCTGGAGGGCATTTTAACGATCATATTCAGAGAAACACTGTTATGTAGCCACTATTCTTTGCTGCAGTGGTCCTTTGGTTCTTCTATGCTGCTCTGAAAACGGTAGCCTGTGCATGCAGTGCTTTCTGGCAGTGAGAAGAACTGATTTTCCATTTATAGCACTAACATTTAGCATGGCTAAAGGAAGCAAAATATAAAGCTAAACCATACGGTATCAAATCAGTGCATTAACTTGTGTACTTGCCGACACCTATAACTGCATTTTAAGCAGGTTGAACGTATTTCTGATACTGGTATTGTAGTGAGAGTGTGTATGAGTAGGAACAGTGTAAGGGGTAGGAATTAGAGGACGTGTGGATGTACAATGAAAAGGTGTCAATAAAGGTTCAGACAAAGGCTATGCACGTCTCCCGTCCTGCTCTTCATAGAATGCCCGAATACAACATACTACATGGTGTCAGAAGTGATGAATCCCATCTTGTATAGAGAATGGAAGAAGTTGTCAGGTGAGAATAAATAAACAAATGACCGTTACGAGCAAGTAACGTCTGTCCCGCTCGGCGAGAAACAGGAGCTAACTGGACTAGCAAGGCTGCAGCTTCGTCCACTAACGCCACGAGAAAGCGCGGTGAGGATTGTTTACAGTCAAGATGGAATCCCTGTTCTCTATAAACCCACCTGAAAACTCTGACTTCTCAGACTACTCAAATTGGCCAAACTGGAATCACCATTTTGAAAGGTTTCGGATGGCGGCAGGACTGGACGATAAAGAGGAAGGATACCAGGTTAACTCATTAGGTTACACCATGGGTGATAAAGCTGACGACATTTTGAACACACTAGGGCTAAGCACAGAGGACAGAAAGAAGTACAAGGCAGTAAAGGAAGCTTTTGATAAACACTTTGTTGGGAAGCACAATGTGATTTATGAAAGAGCTCGTTTTAACAAAAGATGCCAAGAACCAGGAGAGTCAGCAGAATCCTTCATATCTGCAGTGTATAAACTAGCAGAGAACTGTCAGTATGGCCCACTGCAGGACGAAATGATAAGAGATAGGTTAGTGGTTGGCCTGTCAGAAAAGCTGCAGATGGACTGTGAATAAACACTGGAAAAAGCAACATTATTAATAAGGCAGCATGAAGAAATAAAGAAACAGCAACTTGTTGTGCGGGAGATGAGTAGCACTGAACAGAAAGAGGCTAATGTGGATATGCTGAAATTCAAGAAAAAGAATAATAAAGAAAACCAGACTGGGAAAGCAGCCTATGGAAAGAGACACAAGGAGTACCAAAAAGGACAGAAACACTGCGGTCGGTGTGGAAAAGTACCCACACACTCTCTGAATAATTGTGCAGCAAGGGAGGCAGAGTGCAAAAAATGCAAAAAGAAGGGACATTTTGCAGCTGTTTGTAGATCAGGCAGAGTAGGCACAGTGCTTGCAAGGGAAGGAGAGGACGACACTCTTCCCCTGGGAGCAGTGTCCACAGGAGAAAGGCCTTGAGAGTGGAAAAAGACATTGAAAGTGAATGGTCAATGCATGACTTTCAAGCTTGACACTGGAGCGGATGTGACAGTTATTCCAGCCACTAGCTACTCCACAAAAAGTCATGGTCCCCCCACCAGAGCCACAAAACTCCTGTGTGGACCCAGCGGTGAACCTCTGAAGGCAACTGGACAGTTCTGCGCAGTCATGGAATACAAAGGTAAAACAACAACACAACCAGTGTATGTGATACAAAAACTGGCTATGCCTTTGCTGGGATTCCCAGCCATTTCTGCGCTGGCGTTACTGCACCCAGTGGACAATGTTAAAGAGCTAGAGTCTGACATCAAACAGATGTACCCCACAGTGTTTACAGGGTTGGGCCTCTTAAAGGGAGAGTACAGGATAAAGCTAAAGGAGAAAGCCAAGCCTTATGCATTAGCACTGCCAAGATGTGTACCTCTCCCATTGTATGACAAAGTTAAAGCTGAACTTGAGAGAATGGTTAAAATGGGAGTGATAGAACCTATTGAAGAACTCACAGATTGGTGCGCAGGAATGGTCGTAGCACGAAAGCCCAAAGATAAAGTGAGGATCTGCTCTGACATGACTCACCTAAATGAGTACGTCTGTAGAGAAAGACACATTTTGCCTGCTGTGGATGAAACCCTGGCTAAACTAGCAGGAGCATCAGTCTTTACAAAATTGGATTGTCACGGTGCTACCCCGTGCCCTCTAAACTGAGTAAAGCATGCATGCATTAATGTAACACAGCCTTTCTTTCAATACATCAAGCCGGCTGAGAGGCCTGTGTCATGTTAGCATAGCATTGCTAGCAAACAGCTACTTAGTTTAAAAAGCTCTTTCTGACAAACTAAAACATTTTAAACTGATTCAATTATTACTGGTTAAAGGACGTCAAAGTGATATGTTTGATCACCCACTGCTCCATGTGCATTCTTATGCTTAGCTTCTGAAACCAGGAAGTGGCAAACAGAATAGAAGCCCGCCATTGGCTTATATACAGGTGTGCTGGGTAGAAGGCACCAAGTGTAGTAGAGTTGGAGGGGAGTTTTTATGGCAAACAGAAGGAAATGTCTTGTTTTAAATTAAATGTGAACATGTAACTTACCTGTGATATTGTGTATGATGATATGAATTTGTTTGGAAAACGTTTATTCATTTTGCAGTCATTTATTGTGTTTAGTAGAGTTAATTGATTTCAGCTTAGTCCTTTGACATTGGCACCTTCCCCTCACTCCTATATAAGAGGAGGCTGAGGCCTTGTGAGGTTGTTGGTGTCAGAGCTGTTAGGTTGTGAGAGCCGTTTAAAGTGAACAATGGGTGTGCAGAGCTGCAACAGAGCATTGTGTAGAGCTCAGTCTTCTTTTGTTTTCACATTTTTCCTCTTTTGCAATTTTTTAGCATTATTTTTCTCCAGGCCTGCACTGTAAATACCACTGCACATTTTTCACTGTAAATAAATTCACTTGGACTGCATTTTTTTGGAACCTTTGACTCCTTTTTTTGAGCCTAACCCACTAGGCCATCCTTACATGTGGTGTCAGAAGAAAAGACAGAATGCCTCCCAAAAGTCAGCAGTCGCGGCAGCAGCAGCAGCAAGCAGAGCCTGCGGAGGAAGAAGGTGCAACAGGGGGAGCTCTTGAAGAAGGTTTCCATCCAACAGCAGACACAACCACTTCACATGAGGCCAGTTTTGCCAGTCTGGCCAGGATGTTTGAAACTTAAATGAAGTTTCAAATGGAGAGAGACAAGAGGCAAGAGAAGGAGAATGCAAAGCAGGAGCAAAAGCTTTCAGTCCTCAACCATCAGGTCACCCAGCTCCAACTCGACATGGAGGCAGCCAGGTCACAGTCTCCAGTTCCTGCAGCAGGAAGGGTGCAAATGGGGGAGCCAAGGCTGGTGAGATTGGAAGACTCAGATGATATCGAACATTATCTCACAACTTTTGAGAGACTGGCAGCTGTTTATAACTGGCCTCGGCGAGACTGGTCCATTAGGTTAATCCCGCTGCTAACGGGTAAAGCAAGAAGTGCTTTTGTTGCCATGGACCCAGCCTACACCCAGGACTATGACAGATTGAAAGATGCCATTTTAAAGAAATATGAGGTCAACAGAGACTCCTACCGTCAGCGTTTCCGGGCCTTGGAGACACCTCAGGATGAGTCCCCACAAGAGTTATATGTTCGCCTCAAAGACTTGTTTTGCAAATGGGTGGACTTTGATGCTGCCAGCAAGGAGGATATCTTGGAGAGGATAGTCCTGGAGCAGTACCTCAGAGTCCTCTATCCGGAAGTGAAGACCTGGGTCAGAGAACACAACCCTGACACAGCGGCAGAGGCAGCAGAGCTGGTTGACACCTACGTTTTGGCACACAAGGGTCCAGGGATCTACCGCTACGCGGGACTGCTACGCCAAGCCAGGGGTAAGTCTGAGAGTGTGGTTACGGGTGGTGGTCCAGTCAGTCCCTCTCCTAGCCAACCTAGACTTAACAGAACTGCACCTCAGGACAGCTCTAGGAATAGGACTCAGCCAGCAGATAAGGGACAGGTTGTTTGCTATAACTGTGGTGAGGCAGGTCATACACGTCCCGTTTGCCCCATTAAAAAGCAGAAAGCCACAAGTCTCTGTTATGTTCCGCGACCTGAGTTTTCTGTTCCTCTTGTAGAGCAGTCAGCCTCCCCTCTTACTACTGTGCAGCTTAATGGCAGGCCCTACACAGCTCTGTTAGACACTGGTTGTTCCCAGTCCCTGGTTCAGTCCCCTCTGGTCCCTAGGGAGTTGTGGAGTGAGGGAGATGCAGTTCCGGTCATCTGTGTCCATGGACATGAGGAACAGGTCCCTACAGCTGAAGTTTACATTGAGGCAAATGGACAGGCTTACCTTATGAAAGTTGGTGTTGCTCCAGAGTTGCCATATCCCTTGCTGTTAGGGACAGATCTGCCAGTCCTTTTTGATCTCCTCCACCAGGGAAAGGAAGGGTTTTGTGGAGCAGTAACTCGCTCCAGAGCAAGACAGTTTACAGTTCACCCAGTTTCGTTGCCACAGTCACCAGTAAGTTCAGGAACATCACTGATAGAACCACACTTTACAGCAGAGGTAGAGTCAGAACAAGCCCCTTCTCCACACACAGCAGACAGTCAGATGGACACTCTTCAACTTATGCCATTCCATGGGGAAGAGATTATGTCAGAGCAAAGAGCCACACAAGAGGACAGGTTGGACAGATGAAGGCAGCAGGTGGGGCAACTTATATTGCAGCAGTCAGAGCAAGCAGAGGAACTTTCAGCACCAGAGCTACAGACTGATTCATTGCCCTTTGACCTAGCTAAGCAGCAGCGTGAAGACTCCACTCTTGTGCAGTGTTTTAGAGAAGCAGGAAGAGACCCCTCAATCACCTCCCTCAGCGAGCAGTTTGTCATTGAGAACAACCTTCTTTACAAAGTCAGTGATTATGGCAGGTAGCTAGTCCTCCCCAAGTCCTGTAGAGATGAAGTTTTGAAGATAGGTCACACAGTTCCTTGGGCAGGCCATCTAGCCTTTATGAAAACTTTCATGCGTATTTCCAAGAGGTTTTATTGGCCAGGGATGTACAGCCAGGTAAAAGAATTCTGCAAGACTTGCCCAGAGTGTCAGCTAACAGCAGGGAAAGGTATTGCCCCAGCCCCTCTTGTACCACTTCCTGTTATAGGCACTCCTTTTGAACGCATAACAGTAGATGTAGTTGGTCCAGTTGAGAGGAGCCAGGCAGGAAACAAGTTTATCCTGGTCATTACTGACTATGCAACCAGATATCCAGAGGCTATTCCTTTGAGAGAAGTGACAGCTAAGCAGGTAGCCTCAGCCTTACTGAAGTTTTTTTCTCAGGTAGGGATCCCCAGAGAGGTTTTAACAGACCAAGGTCCCAACTTTATGAGTCGCACACTCTTCCAGGCCTATCAGTTGCTAAGGATAAAGAGAGTAAGGACAACCCCCTACCACCCTCAGACTGATGGTCTGTGTGAACGTTTCAATCAGACACTGATTGGAATGCTCAGGAAATTTGTGTCGGAAACAGGAAAGGACTGGGACAAATGGTTGCCATTTCTCCTTTTTGCCTACCGTGAGGTCCCACAGGCCTCCACAGGCTTTTCGCCATTTGAGCTGCTTTATGCCCACCAGGTCAGGGGTCCCCTGGATGTCCTCCGCGAAACCTGGGAGGGGCCTGGGAAACCCCAGGACAGGAACATTGTTTCCTTTGTGCTGGAAATGAGGGAGCAACTCATGAAGTCTACAGCAATGGCCCGAGAGAACCTGCTTCCGGTCACAGGCAAGGCAGAAAGAGTGGTACGATAAATCAGCCAGACAGCGGAGATTTGAACCTGGTGAGGAGGTTCTGTTGCTTTTGCCTACATCAGAGCACAAATTGTTGGCAAAGTGGCAGGGCCCCTACAAGGTGGAGAAGAAGATGGGTCCAGTGACGTACCAAATCAACATGCCTGACCGGAGGCAGCCATTACAGACTTTTCACATCAACATGCTTAAGAAATGGCATCCTCGTCCCACCCCTCAACCGCCAGCAATCCACTCTCTGTTCATCAAAGCTGTGAGAGAAGAAGAGGAGCCGGAGGAGCAGTACCTACCAGGACCTGAGGGGGAGCCTCAGCTGGACCTGAGCCATCTGGAGGAGCACATGAGGAAGGAGCTTCTTCAGATCCTGCCCCTGAACCTGTTCCTGGAGACTCCTGGTCGCACTGGGGTAATTCATCACCACATTACCTTGAAGGAGACCAAGCCCATCTGCCAGCCTGTCTACAGGGTTCCAGAATGCCTTCTGCCTGTTCTGAAGAAGGAGTTGCAGGTGATGAGGGACCTGGGGGTTATTGAGCCATCTTCCAGTGAATGGAGCAGCCCGATCATCCTGGTTCCCAAGAAAGATGGAACTCTGAGGTTCTGTTTAGACTTTCGAAAGGTGAATGGGGTCAGTAAGCTGGACTTGTATCCCATGCCAAGAATTGATGACCTGGTGGAGAGAATTGGGGGTGCAAGCTTCATCAGCACTCTTGACCTCTGCAAAGGTTACTGGCAGGTCCCCCTCACCCCTGAAAGTCAAGAGATCACAGCATTCAGAACACCTTTTGGACATTTTCAGTTTACTGTGCTTCCATTTGGTCTTCATGGGGCTCCTGCTACTTTCCAGCGGTTGATGGACAAGGTCCTGGCAGGTGCAGAGCCCTTTGCTGCAGCTTACCTGGATGATGTTGTTGTGTTCAGCAACTTGTGGGAGGACCATCTGCATCATCTACAGACTGTGCTGCACAAGATCAAAGACGCTGGGTTGACCATCCGACCTGACAAGTGTTTCTTGGCCAAGAGAGAAACCCAGTATTTGGGTTTTGTGCTGGGAAAGGGGATGATCCAACCACAGGTGGGGAAGGTAGATGCTGTTCAGATGGCTGAAAGACCCACAACCAAGTCACAAGTGAAGTCCTTCATGGGTCTGGTGGGTTGGTACAGCCGGTTCATTCCTCGCTTCTCTACCATCTCAGCACCCCTCACAAACCTCACCAGAAAAGACCAGCCCAACAAAGTGCAGTGGACAGAGGACTGTGAGGAGGCCTTCCAGAACCTGAAGGACTCCCTTTGCAAAGGGCCTGTTCTGAAGAGCCCTGACTTCAAGCTGCCTTTCACCGTTCAGACTGATGCATCAGATGTTGGTATTGGTGCTGTGCTACTACAAGGAGAACCAGACAACCTTCAGCCTGTGGCCTACATCAGCAGGAAGCTTCTCAAACATGAAGGCAGGTACTCTGTGGTGGAAAAAGAGTGTCTTGCCATCAAGTGGGCACTTGATTCCCTCAAGTATTACTTGTTGGGGAGGCAGTTCACCTTAGAGACTGACCATCGGGCACTGGCCTGGCTGAAGGACATGAAAGACACTAACTCCAGAATCACAAGGTGGTTCCTTGCAATGCAGCCATTTGACTTTGTCGTGAAATACAGGAAAGGTGCTGATTACTGCACTGCAGACTTTCTTTCCAGGACTCCACAGGGGGAGTCAGGAGAAGGGGGGGGGAAATGTCACGGTGCTACCCCGTGCCCTCTAAACTGAGTAAAGCATGCATGCATTAATGTAACACAGCCTTTCTTTCAATACATCAAGCCGGCTGAGAGGCCTGTGTCATGTTAGCATAGCATTGCTAGCAAACAGCTACTTAGTTTAAAAAGCTCTTTCTGACAAACTAAAACATTTTAAACTGATTCAATTATTACTGGTTAAAGTCAAATAAACAGACATGAATGTTGTTCTAACCCAAAACACATTTATTTATAGCTAGGGACGTCAAAGTGATATGTTTGATCACCCACTGCTCCATGTGCATTCTTGTGCTTAGCTTCTGAAACCAGGAAGTGGCAAACAGAATAGAAGCCCGCCATTGGCTTATATACAGGTGTGCTGGGTAGAAGGCACCAAGTGTGGTAGAGTTGGAGCGGAGTTTTTATGGCAAACAGAAGGAAATGTCTTGTTTTAAATTAAATGTGAACATGTAACTTACCTGTGATATTGTGTATGATGATATGAATTTGTTTGGAAAACGTTTATTCATTTTGCAGTCATTTATTGTGTTTAGTAGAGTTAATTGATTTCAGCTTAGTCCTTTGACATTGGCACCTTCCCCTCACTCCTATATAAGAGGAGGCTGAGGCCTTGTGAGGTTGTTGGTGGTTGGTGTCAGAGCTGTTAGGTTGTGAGAGCCGTTTAAAGTGAACAAAGGGTGTGCAGAGCTGCAACAGAGCATTGTGTAGAGCTCAGTCTTCTTTTGTTTTCACATTTTTCCTCTTTTGCAATTTTTTAGCATTATTTTTCTCCAGGCCTGCACTGTAAATACCACTGCACATTTTTCACTGTAAATAAATTCACTTGGACTGCATTTTTTTGGAACCTTTGACTCCTTTTTTTGAGCCTAACCCACTAGGCCATCCTTACAGGATGCTACAGCAGGATTTTGGCAAGTACCACTACATCCAGACTCAGTCCCACTGACCACATTTATTACCCCATTTGGGAGATACTGTTACAAAAGACTCCCGTTTGGGATTTCATCTGCAACTGAACATTTTCAAAAGCGATTGACCCAGATGTTGTCAGGACTGGAAGGAACTGTGTGTCATGCAGATGACATTCTTGTGTTTGGATCTACCTGTGAACAACATGACCACAGACTACACCAAGTGCTGGAGCGGCTTAAACAGGAAGGGCTGACTCTTAACAGCGACAAGTGTCACTTTGTGGTAGATAAGGTTATGTTCCTAGGCCACATTGTCAGTGCATAAGGCATTGAGGCAGACCCAGGAAAAATCAAGGCTATCACAGAAATGCCAGTGCCTAAGGACGTTGCTGATGTGAAACGGTTTGTGGGCGTGGTTAACTATGTGGGAAAATTTTCTCCACGCATTGCAGAGCTCACATATCCACTGAGAGAACTGCTCAAGGCTGACACAGATTGGGTGTGGGGGAGCGCGCAGCAGCAGGCCTTCAACCAACTACAGCAGGAACTCAGCCCACCCACTGTTCTCGCTCAGTATTGCCTGAACAGAGAGACAAAAGTTGCAGCTGATGCCTCCTCCTTTGGGCTGGGAGGGGTTATGTCTCAGAAGCAACCGTCGGGAGAGTGGCGCCCAGTGGCCTTTATTTCATGCAGCATGACAGACGCAGAGCGCTGATACGCCCAAATTGAAAAGGAAGTGCTCGCACTGACATGGTCATGTCTTAACTAGTTGGGAAAGACTTTCTCATACAGACAGATCACAAGCCTCTCATTCCCCTGTTAAGCAGCAGAGCCCTTGATGAATTGCCACCACGCATCCTACGATTCAGGTTGTGTCTGCTTAGCTTCACATACAAGATAGAACATGTGCCAGGCAAGAATTTGATCACGGGGGACACACTCTCCAGGGCACCACTACAAGACCCGCCTACAGCAGATGACATGCAGTTGGCAGAGGATGTGAGTGTGTCAATCAACCACATAGTGGGGTGCTGTCCTGTATCAGAGGGGAGGCTGGCACAAATCAGAGCTGCACAGGAAACAGATAACAAATGCAAAAGACTGACAAACATGGTGCAAACAGGGTGGCCTGCCAGCACAAAAGCTCTTCCACCAGAACTTCAGCTGTACTGGCAGTATTGCCAGGATCTGCTGGTTGGAGAAGGACTACTGATGAAAGGGGGACAACTCATGATACCTGCTGCAATGCGGGAGGAGATGCTCGACAGAGTACATGAAGGCCACCAGGGCATGACAAAATGCATTGCCAGAGCAAACCAGTCAATGTGGTGGCCAGGTATGACCAAACAAATAAAACAAAAAGTGGAAGACTGCAGAATCTGTCCACGAGAGGCTCACAATGCACCAGAACCACTACTGACAACACAGTTGCCTGACAGGCCATGGCAGCGTGTTGCAGCAGACCTTTTCCAGTGGAACAGTGCCATGTACCTTGTGGTAGTTGACTACTTCTCACGCTACATAGAAGTAGCCAACCTCACCTTCACTACCACGGCCCATGTGACAGACAAGTTGAAGGCTGTATTCGCACGCCATGGGGTCCCAGAGACTGTTGTCACTGATAACGGCCCTCGATTTCAGCAGCAGAGTTTGCAACCTTTGCCAGAGACTATGACTTCAAACACATAACCAGCAGCCCCGCTATCCTCAAAGTAACGGGGAAGCTGAGAGGGCTGTGAGGACTGTAAAATCACTCCTGAAAAAGGGAGAGGATCCACATAAGGCCCTAATGGCTTACAGGGCCACCCCCTTGTCACATGGCTCATCCCCAGCACAGCTGCTGATGGGTCACAACATCAGGACACCCTTGCCCGTTAGTCAGGGGAAGCTA
The DNA here is from genome assembly GCF_018320785.1 of Cheilinus undulatus. Classification (NCBI taxonomy): domain Eukaryota; kingdom Metazoa; phylum Chordata; class Actinopteri; order Labriformes; family Labridae; genus Cheilinus; species Cheilinus undulatus. The sequence goes on along the minus strand of NC_054874.1, from coordinate 29,284,935 downwards.
CTGCCAGGATGGCCAGACCTCCAGGCTTTCAGAAGGAAGGATGAGGAATTAAAAGAGAAGCAAGCTTCATGGTTCAACAAAAGACACAACACAAGGAAGAGAGAGGAACTCAAGGCAGGACAGAGAGTCTGGGTGAGGAACGCCAAGGATACAGGGACTGTAAGCGGTCCAGCACACACACCAAGGTCATACAACATTGACCTTCCATCAGGAAGTATATGGAGAAACAGATCGCACATCAGGGTCATTCCAGGGACTCCCAGAGTGACTAGGGCAGGGCGAACAGTCCGAACTCCAACAAGAATGGACCTTTAACTACCTGTCATTAGATAGAAAACTGTGGTTACATAGGACAGAATAACCCCTGCACAGCTTCGGGGACCCAGGTAGTCGATCCTGACCCCTAGAGAGGAGATGTGTTTATGTTCTAGGTTCTTTCAATTGTGAAGAAAGTAACAATGTATGGCACGTTATTTGAATGTTAAGTGCTGCTAACAATTCATGTTTATTGTTTATACTTACTAGCAAGTACGGTAAAAACACAAGTTCTTTCAAGAAAGCCTTACACTATACTAAAGGGGGAGGTGTAGTGAGAGTGTGTATGAGTAGGAACAGTGTAATCCTGAATTTCCATATACAGTGTGTGTGCCGCGGTGCGCCGCAGAACGCCGGCAAATCGAACTGCGGAGCACTTCCCTCCCTCTCTAGTCTATCAGAGCATTTCCATAGCTGGCGCTCTAGAACGGCAGCGGCGTGTGCCTGGAGCGCCACTCCGCTCCGCTTCGTTTCAAATACGCTGCAGGTCTATTTCGGCGCTGGCCGCTGCCAAACCTCGTAAATTCACCATTGTCAGAAAGCACCACCCATGGAAGTCAGAAGAGTAGAACATCCAGTTCTTACAAAATAAAACACAATGCATGGACTCCCAATCGCAAATCATCTCTATATCAACATTACATCTCATCCTGCAGCGAGAGCAAAGGGTCACCGAGAGGTCAGTGGGTCACAGAGCAACAGTGGCACCTTTGACAAGGAAAAGTTAAGTTTTGGGGATATTTAGCCAAAGAATTTTGCATAAAACCACAGATCCTTTAAGCAAACATGAACCTTTTGACTTCCTAATGCACTCACTCAATGGAGGAAGCAATAATATCATGGACTTATACCAGAAAGGATGATAAATTAACCCCAAAAGGTAAAATAGTCCGCTGTTGACATGCTATTCCTGCATGAACTCGCAGTTCTCCCGTGATCTCTTCCTGATGATCAGGGCTGCGCACAGCGGCGCAGCGCTCTAGACTCACTTCCAGTGAGCGAGGTTGCTCGCCTTTTGGTCGGAGAAAACCCGCAGCGCCTCAGTGTGCGGTGCGCACGCTGTATATGGAAATTCGGGGTAAGGGGTAGGAATTAGAGGACGGACCGGATGTGTAGATGTACAATGAAAAGGTGTCAATAAAGGCTCAGACAAAGGCTATGCACGTCTCCCGTCCTGCTCTTCATAGAAAGCCCGAATACAACATACTACAGGTATCAAAATTGGAACAATTGATAAAATCAACATTTAAAAACTGCACTTTCTATTTACTTGGGTTGTCTTTGTGAGATATTGAAATTGTTTTGATGATCCAAAAACATTTAAGTGTGATGAATATGCAAAAAACTCAGGAGTCAGAAAGTGGGCAAATACTTTTTCACGGCACTGTACGCACATAAATAACACAGCCAGGCTGGAACAAGTGATATTATTAACAGTATCGTTATGAATCAATACAAGCAATTGTCTAAAGAATTTTAGACTCTATATGATGCAAAGTAGTCATTATGCTGTGATCACGGGAATTATATGATCTAAGACAGATGCATGCTGATCGTGTCTAACTAAACTGAGTTTAACCCCTTAAGGCCTGTTGTCGCATATTTGATACATACTTTTATGATACCTCTATCTAATCAATATGCTCAAGAAATTACTCAAAAAAACCTCTGAATACAATCTGATAAATGATGAAAAATGCCCTCGAGTGGATTATTAGTTACCAAAAACACCTAATGAATGAAATGAGATACTAAAAATATAATCGTTAAATTTTATGGAAATTTTGATTTTTTAAAATTTCAGTAGAAAGTTAAATGAACATTTCAGTTCCAAAAAAAAAAAAAAAAAAAAAAAAAAAATCTGGCTATTATTTGTGTTTTCAGTTTCAAGGGGTTAAGATAAAGTGTAGGTTTGTCCTTTTTTACCTGAATGACCAGTTGATTGGACTGTGAGTGGGCATAATTAAAATGTACTTTACAATAATTTACTGTTAACTGATTTACTTAAAAATACATTGTATTGCTGTTTTTCCTTTACAGTATCTCACAGTTAACTGGTTTGTCTTAAAGGCTACTGTGTATGTTTGTTATTGTTTGTTCTTGTGCTTGATCTTTTTTTCATCCTAAATTAATACATAGCAATTTATCGCTTCAATTATTTACACTGTGCAAAGCATGTTTCATACTTAAAAAGATTTCTAACTCGCCATGAACAACTGTGGCAAAGTAGTGTGTATTATGGCAGCCATGGAGCAAAGTGACAGATGCAGAAAAAGAAAGCACCCTGAATTGAAAGTCTGCACTCTGTCCTTTATTGTAGACCAGGGGTCATCAACTCCATTTTCACAAGGGCAAGTTTTTTCCTGGCTGATGCTGTAGGAGCCGGACATTGAAATAAACATCAATAAAATCAACATTCTCTTCTAATTAACATATTCTTGTAAAAAAAAATCAGAGGAACCTTTTAAGCTTTGAACAGTGAGATTAGTCTTTATCACCTATACTGCAGCCAGCCACAAGGAACAATTAAAGTACACTGTAAAAAAAATTCCGTTAAATTTACGGTAAAACGCTGGCAGCTGTGGTTACCAGAGATTTACTGTAAAAATTACGGTGAGAATGTATGAGAAAAAATGGTGTTTTCATTCTACAACTGTAAATATTACAGTTCAAACCTGTTTTTTTTAACTGTAAATTTCTGTTAAAAAAATACAATATTGTAACCGTTTATACAAGGATTTGCTGTAAAAATAACAGTTATACTGTAACCATATTTATGGTAATTTGCTGTACAACTTACTGTAATTTGATGTAGAAGTTACAGCTCTATTACAACATTTTCTACAGGGATTGGCTGTAAAAATAACGATAATGAAACAAACCGGTTTACGGTAAATTACTGTAAAAACACCAGAAATCCTGTAAACCTAAATACAATCTATCTCAGTAATAAAACAGTAGACCCGTATAATGTTAAACGGTATTTTATTATAACTACTTAAATTTTACAGTAAATTACTGGCAGCTGTGGTTACCAGAAATTTACCGTAAAAATACAGTACAAAACATGAGAAATTACAGCTGATATTTGCAGATTTTACGGTAGTAGCAAAATAGCCCAACTTTAAATTTTACAGTAAATTACTGGCAGCTGTGGTTACCAGAAATTTACTGTAAAAAACACAGGACAAAACATGAGAAATTACAGCTGATGTTTGCAGATTTTACAGTAGTAGCTTAATACTGCCTTACTTTAAATTTTACGGTAAATTACCAGCAGCTGTGGTTGCCAGAAATTTACTGTAAAAATACAGTACAAAACATGTGAAATTTCAGTTAATTTGCTAGATTTTTGCAGTAGTGCCCTAATACTCCTACTTTTAACAAAAGATTCAAGCTCTCTGATAAACAATAAGAAACTCTGCAGTTATATGTTTGCAATAAAAAACCTTTCAACACATCTGATAACTTGTCTGTATACTCACAAAGCAGTTTAGATCTTGGAAAAAAGCTTGTGTCCATATGTATGACAGGTAGTCCTTGGTGTAATGCATGAAGATGAAACAAAGTCACTTGCCCCTAAATGATTCAAGAGTAATGAGTCCAGTCTTGACTGAAGAAGGCCTTCCACTTGGGAAGCTTCACATGGCCAAGAAACTTCATCTTCTTGAAGACTCGAGCACAGTTCATCAGGTGTTCTACTTTGGACTGGCTCCATCCTCTCTGCAGGAAGTACATATACAAAACAAAGTTAGAGTGATTCAGTGCTTCAGTTTAATGCCTACACAGATGTAAATTTGAGAAAACTAGGCTCTAATGAGCCATGCTTACAATCAGCACAACAGAATAAAATAAACAGTGTGTACAGTACATACAGATCGCTTCTATAATAGCAAATGTACCCACAAGTGCCAGCTATTAATTCAGCAATCACCTAACAACAGCCAATTACTTTTTCCGTTATTGATTATAATGAGACAGTTATGACATATTAATTGCAATTTGCTTTTCCTTTATAGTTTAGAGCTGTGGTGCCCAGGCTTGTATCCACTGAGCTCCCCCCTCCTTCACATATCCAAGAAGATATGGACCCACACAAAAAAGTGACATAGCTATTGCTGTAAAAACTAAACATAAATTTGAATTGATGTCATTATTTAAAGCAGTTTTAATTTTGGCAGATATTTTTAATTTTAGTCTTAGTTTTAGTCTTTAAGTGAAATGAATTTTAGTTTCAGTCACATTTTAGTAATTTCTGTCCATTTAGTTTTAGTCCATAAAAAGTCCTCACATTTTAGGTTTTACTTTTAGTCCAAGCATTTATTGTCTTGCTTAAATCTGGTACCAAGTCATAGTGGGATGTTCTCTGCACCCTGCCAAACCTGGGGTCCCTGCTTTCTACAGCTGAGAGACAGAAGAGCTACAGCTGCATTGTTTTTTGACAGAATTACCCACAGTGGAGAGATATCATGGATTTTGAATGTCCAACGAAAACTACATTACATTCTAGTCAAAAACTAAACTTAGTTTTTATCAGTTTTAGTCATCACAGATCTATTTTTGTTAGTCTTAGTCTAGTTTTTGTCATGGAAAACAAAGCTGTCGATGAACATTTTTAGTCATAGTTTTAGTCGACGAAATTAACACTGGTTTAAAGCTACACACCATAGCCCAAACCACAAGTGTTAGCAAAAGACCTTGGTATGAACCATTCATAAGGGTTATATTGTGATTTTAGGTAGTTGAACCACAAGATAAATATTTGCAAACTATGCTCTTTATTTATATATTTACTTGTAATACCACCCAAATAAATATAGAATTTGCTTTTACATGTAAATATAATATATAATTTTATATATAATTTCTATATAATTTCCCTTCGGGGATGAATAAAGTTATTATTGTATTGTATTAGGGTAAGCCTACCCATTAAGCCCAGGCACCATTTAAGCCCACTTGCGACTTTGAAGTCAATTTAAAAAAAAAAAAAAGAGGGGCCTGTCTTATGCTATACATTATTTTGTCCAATCACACAATTTCTTAATTATATGTCAGTTTTTGTTTGACACCAATCACATTTGTAGATATTGAAAAAGGCCCACCTACATTTGTGCAGTCTCATGGAGGCTCAGATAAAGTCGCCTCAAAACTTTGGTGTTTTGGGACCCCTCAGAAAGAACCTCTTTTCAACCATTTTCAGCCACTGACTTGTTAAGTACATTCATATTATGTAATTTGAGAGATTATTGATTTGTTTTTGTGTATAAACAGGTAGTTTTTTGTAATTTCTTACTATTTAGTTTTATGTGAAAAGATGAGTCATGCTAGCTAGCGTAGCAAGCTAATCACTAGTCAATACATGTAGCCCTACTGATAGATACACTGCTTAATGATTAAAAATGATAAGTACACAAACTAAGTGTTTTCTGATTCATTTTACATAAATCTTACATAAAACTTTGAACAAGAATTCCTTGATAATTCAGAAAGTTTGGCAGAAGAGGAATAACTGTGATGGCAAGTTTTGCAGCATATTTAGGCTACAGGCATTTCTTTAAACATTTGTTTAATTTTGGTGAGAACATATTATCTTCATTTCCCTGGTAGTCACTGTAGTACCATTTAAGCCCAGTGTGTTCCATTTAAGCCCATCTGATGTGTTTCAATAGAAAAAAATGAAATTTTGAGGTTTGATAGCTTTTCGCTGTAATCCTGTGTTGGATGTTGTTATACTAACTTCATTAACACGAGTACATCACAGATCACACACTGACCAGAAGAATTGTTATGTCAGTTAATTTTGCATAATTATTTGTTTATAGTGAGAAAAATGCCAACAGAAAAGAGGAATTACAGCAACTGTCCTAAAATCATCATTGTTACAGCCAAACATTAAATCCAAGTTCAATAAGATATTGTTGATTCACTGTAATGTCATTTAATACTTTTAAAAACAAACACATTTTTTTTATTTTGTCAATATTGAATCAAATTTTGTCAATATTAAATAAAATGTTCAATGAAATGTTAAATACTGAAGCCAATGAAAATTAGGTTTAGGCCTACTTAGTCATGTTTGTGGTGGTCCATTGTTACAAGCCAAACATTAAATCCAAGTTCAAAAAATAAATTGTGTTTAACATGTATAACATGTTACTGAATTAATATATGTTTACTACTTGAAAAATGTAATAATTTTTAAAATTTCTGTCAATAAACGTGGTTGTGGGCTTATCTGGAACACACGTGGGCTTAAATGGTATTTAGGTACCAATTAAGCCCATGCCAGACTTTTGACTTTATTCATAACATTTCTTTAATTTGTTCTCTAAAATATGCATAAGTAAATAAATATACCTTCAAATGAGGGATTAATCCTTCATTCTAACAAATGATCATGTTTATAAACCATCTTAGTATCTATGAAAAATACGTGAACTTAGATTTTGGTGGGCCTAATGGGTACACTTACCCTAAATGCTTTGGGGTACAAAAGGATTTTGCTGTAACAAAGATGATGGGTGCTGAATTTTAAATCAATCATAATGAAAACATATGACTCACACAGAAAACTGTACTGGCCCCATATGGTGTGATCATCAGAACACTGAGAACAAGCTGGACAAAGCAGTGGCATGGCAGTATTCTGGGTATTTCTACATGACCAGATTAATGCAGTGCTTGGTGTAAACTACATAAAATAAACATAAAATGGCTTCATGTTGCTTAAAGAAAGATTAATCTAAAGAATTTATTGAGGTATGTACAAATGCTGTGCAAGGCTTACCATTATTTTTCCTTGATAACTGGCGTCTTTTTAGAAGAGTGGAATACCGGAGACAGTATGAAGTAATGGAGTCCTAGTCACCACTAGCAGAAGAAACAGGACCTTAAAAAAGAGTAAGGAAAAATAGAAAGACAAGGTAAAGCACCAAATCATGTCAACTTAGAAGTTTTGAACACTTATGTATGCACTGATTGCAAAGTACTATCCAATTTTGAATTCACTCAAAAAAGGAGGGGACCCAATCTCTTCTTGTCCCGTGAGCTGAATGTCTTGTCACATCCCTTGTGTTTTGTGGCAGAAGCTACAGCAGACACAAAATGCAGACATACATGTAGAGTGATCCAGCTGTTAAGCAGTTATCAGACGGGTGTTGCTGTGTTTATATGTTCTTCTAAAATCAACACTAAGCTGTGACTGGTGCTACCCTCTCCACTTAGAGTGTGTGTTGATCCCACAGCTCTGTAAGTCATCTTGCTTGCCCTTGCGCTTTTTCTGCTCACAACAGTTTTGGTTTAGAAAAAAATGCTGCACATCTATTTCTTTTGTTTTTAAATTTGAAAATTTGGATACTATCAAACCTAAAAATCTGAACCAGAATCTTTATTGTCATTGTACACAAGTACAACGAAATTTTGCACAGTTCCATTCAGTGCAATTATTATTACCTCTGCCAAGGAGGTTATGTGATCGGCAGGGTTTGTTTGTTGGCAACATAACCCAAAAAGTTATGGATAGATTCTGATGAAATTTCCAGGAATGTCAGAAATGGCAAAAGGAAGAACTGATTTGATTTTGGGACTGATCCAGATCATCGTCTGGATCTAGGAATTTTTAAAGGACTCTTCACTATTGGGAGATAGGGCTAATGGCGGAGGTCTGCGCTCTCTGAGTGCTTTTCTAGTTTATTATTGCAACTGCTCTGGGATATGTGCTGTTTTTCAGTCTGTTAGTTTTGGCTCTTATTGTCCTGAACCGTCTTCCTCAGGATAGCAGTTGTTACAGGTGACAATAACACAGTTATAAAAATAACTGATATTGTATCATATGATGCACACAGCTGGAAGGAAATAAAACATTTTGCCAGCATTACACTATACCATATAACTACCTCTAAAGAGGAAAAATTATTACCTCTGTAGGAACTCCTGAGTGGATCCCAATGCTGGTCAATGCATAGCATGAGCTGCCTTGAAGCCTAGCAAGAGGCTCCTGGGAGGATGATAAAAGTAGAAAAGAATTACAAGCAAATCATCCATTACCATCCAAATGAGTCTTTAAAGTGTTTCTGAGATCCACTTACTACAAAAACAATACATGGGGCAGGCTTTCCACTGGTACCCCATCTGGCAAGAATGTTTCAACAAGGCAAAAGAGGTTGTCTTCTTTTTGTCGAAACAGGAGAGAAGCCCTTTATGTCCTCTGAGCAGCCCTCCAACTGTCCTCTCTGAATCTTGAGCTTTGTGGCATCCTGCAAAAATCAAGTGAGCTATTAAATCTTTAGTGCCATGACACTGACGTGCACATATCCCCATTGTGCATTTAGGAGGTGCTGGAGCCAACAGGTAGTGCCCAGGACCACCACAGTCCACCACCACACTATCCCCCTTATTCCTGGGGCCGCTACTGCAAATGTGAATATGGGTGAAACTTCCGGTGCCAAAACGGAAGTAGGCTACATTAAATACATGTATTCTAGTACAGCAACTAACTATAGACGCTAACAAAGAACGACAGTTGTTTCAATAGGAATTCTTCTGGAATTTGTAAATATTTATATTTTTGTTATCACGTTCACATTGTTTGTATTATAAGCTGTAGATAAGTAAATAAGGTGGATACCACATTATTCCTGGGGGTCTACTGTAGCTATGAATGGAAGTGGAACTTCCAGTACAGTAACAATAATAGCAAAAACATGATTTTTCCAAAGGCTTACTAAAGTGATTTAGTGTCAACAGTGGTTGTTCTGAAATAAATAAATATTTGCTGTAATAAATACTGCTTCATTTTTGTTAAATCAATGAGCTGAAATGTTTTAATCATATTTTCTGTTATGCTCAGTACCTGTTGGTATGTTCATGGTACTAATATTATGACAAAGTTAAATATGTCTCTCACAACATGCTGTCCACTGTCTAAATGCATCGGGGATGTGATTCTTTTAGTATTAATTTATCACTAATTCTTAATACAAAACTTGACATTTACCAAACTGAAGAGCTGGCAACTTGAGTCATGGATAATTTTATAAATATAATTCCCATATTTAAGAGGGATTATTTTGTAAAATGAGAATTTCAGCAACTCCACAAACTAGAAATGTATCTTTTTATACCGATATAAAGCTACTAAAGTTAGCTAAATATGCCCTTGTAGGTTATCTAAAGTAATGTCATCAATTTGAACTCTCCAGTAGAGGCTAGAGAAATAATAATAATATTATCCCGTCTGAGGTGAAGCAGTCTAACTTTATGTAGTTTGGTATTAAAATTGCTTTAATAGTCACGTTTAGCATCTCGTTTCTATGCAAAGTCCCATTTAGATAGAACAGAGCGGAAGTTGCGCCCATATTCATGGAGGGGTAGGAATAAGCTGGAAAGCCTACTTCAGGGGACTCTTAACACAGATATGAATATGACTCTGAACACAGATATGAATGTGACTCTGAACACAGATATGAATATGACTCTGAAGAGGAAAAATCCTTCACCTTAGGTCGTTCTGAAGCATCAGTGCTGCGGCGGGACTCTCACTTTTTGGCTAGGGGACATCACGGTCCTCACGGTCACTCCCACCTCATCTGGAAAACTCCGTCCTTTTTCTTTCCCTCTTCCCAGTGTTCCCAGTATCCAACCGCCCATTTTTTGTGCATTTTTCAAAAGTCTGAAGTGGGCGGAGTTAGCTCTGAGCTTGGGGTTCACTTATGGTCCCCAACACAGCAAGTGTTAAACGTTCTCCACGCTAAAATGACAGCAAAAAATACAAATCAAACAGCAATGTTGGCTGATCTAGAATTGAAACAAAATGCCTCCTGACCCATTTAACTTCTACCTATAAACACGTGGTGTTACTGAATGAAAAGAACTCAAGAAATATTTGACACTACGACAAAAGAAGTTCTACATACCTTACCAATAGCTCGTAGGCTGATGCTCCGGGTGACGTCGAATTAATACACGCCAATGTCCTGCTTTGTATTCCATCTTCGTTTGCAGCTCGTTCTACGAGCAGACAGCAACTTTATGAAATATTTCCGCGCACACGAGACCACAGAAGACACGAAAACGCTGTAGTTTACCAGGCAGCCGTTGGCGGTTTGATTTTCCAACGAACCACACACGCATGCGTATAAGGGCCTTCTTTCCCCGCGCCTGCGCGAAACCGTATTCGCGCATGGCAATTGACTGCAACCACAGTGCGCAAACGCATTTGGAGAAAGCAGCACTGTTAGTGTACATGGAGGGAGGTGCCTGGAAACTGTTCACTCTGGAGCTCGTTTCCAAATTGTTCCATTTTTAAACACCCAAATCGCTGTTCTAGTACCGACAGAATAGAAATCGTTCCTGTGTAGACAGGGTTGAATGGCGACGGGAAACAGTTTTTCAATTAAGAATTTTTTTTCCCTTAGAAATCAATTTGATAGACTATATGTACAGTTCCCATTCATTTTTAAAACTGATTATGGAGGGTTTCTTGTCATTCTATTTGCATTCATGTTTAAGTTGTTTAACCAGTAAAAATAACTATTGTATTTATATAATGTATATACTATATATTCAACTGTGTTATATACATATTATATATACAGTATGTATCTCTCTCTCTCTCTCTCTTTATGTATATATAAAATAGTTCTTTCCAATTACCTTGTTATATTTCCTATCGGTAATATGTGTCATCCAATTTCAGTTCTGAAAGATTGACTGAAACATTAAAGTACATCAATGTATTTTGTGTTAGATGCATTAAAGGAAGTGGAATGGCTTTACAAATGCAATGGCATTCTTTGTGAGAGCAATTAACATCATTCTTTTCCAATAAATCAGTTAAACTAAAATAATTGACCACTTTCATCCATCAAATTAAGAACAAAAAAAATGATTTTTGGTACCATTCTTGGTTTCAATAAGGTTTTCATATTAACTGTAACTGTCCGTTTATTTCACAAGGCAGCATCATGTGGTGTAGCACTGAGAAACAAATGTGGACATAACAACAAATTGGTGCTTGTTCACAGGTTTTGCAGGTTGACAGGTTTTTACTGTATTTTCTACAGAACTTTCCTGATCATGCAGTATTTTTAACCTCTTGTCCCTGCTAAAATTACGGTATGTGATTGCAATTTTTTTCACAGATTTTTACTGTGAATTTAAATGTACATGAGAGAAAAGTCTGTAATTTTAACAAAATACTACTGTAATTTTTAGAGTAATTGCCCGTCTTGAAGATTACAGTATTTTTCCTTTATTTTCACAATCTTCTTTCGTTTAAACGGTACAATTTTGTAATTATTACGTACTTTAATAGTAAAAATTTATGTTTCATACCGTTGCTTGATTTACAGCAATTCTGTGTATTTTATACAGTAATATATGTTTATTTGTTTTACGGTCTTTTACTGTTGCTATTTGACAGTCTTTTGCCGTATTTTCTACGGATATTTTTTACAGTGTATTTTAGCTACATATTTCTGGAGCTCTTTTGATCTCTGTCGCTGAGTTTGATGCTAAAATGCTGTGTTGTGATTGGCCAAAAACGTGCAGGAAACAGATCTTCTGTGAAGATTCTAAGAGGGGAAGATTTCACTCTTAATGAGGCTTATGTAGAAAATTGATGCCAAAAGTGGCAACTTTAATCAAGATAACAATGATAAGTTTACCATGCCAAATTACAGAAAAACTAGTTTTCTTCTTGTTGGATAAGCAGCTAGGTTAAAGGTTTTATGAAAATGCTGAGATTTCAACTTTGTACCAATATACAAGTTAAACCAATACTTGTCAAATAATCAAGAAGACTGTGATGGACGAAGAATAAAACAGATTAGCTCCACGTGTGCTGCTCACCTTGAGTTCCCTTCCCAAAATACATGCTGAGTTAATGGGCAGGCAGGCGCTGTATTTTAGAAAAACATTACAATACTGTTTAAATCTCAGCTGAAAATGTGACATAACCGGTCCTGTCAAATTAATTGTTCACTAATTTTTTACTCATTAACAGGATTTCTATATTGTGTAAAAATTAACCTAACACTGAGGGCAGCTTGTTAGGCAGTGTGTGATTGTGCCTGGATTCTTCTGAATCCATCGTAATTGGCTCGTAGTCAATTTATTTTCTGTGACATCATGTTTGACATTTCGCAGTTAAAAAAAATCAGACGGTATTAAATCATACGAGACACTGGTTTGAAACTGTCGGTGGGGACAATGACCATAATAGTCAGTTTGTCTTCCATTAAAATGTTTGTTTTTGCTGTCATCTTTTATAATTTGCCCTGTCTCCATGTTTCTGTCAGCAGACTGCACTCTGCACACTCCTGAGTATATTTCCAGGTTGATGCACCAGCATAGTTTTAACAAAGGGGTTAATTGGTTGAGTTCCGTCATGTGTGACTTGTGCTACTACAAAGACAGGAAAAGCTGCTCCGTTTCAAACAGACTAGTGTTGAAGGGAAAGCAGAGCCATGGAGGGAATCTGGCTGTTATTTGAGTGTTGAGTGGGTTCAGCTGCAGGGGGGAAATAGACGAGCAGTGATGAATCCTTAGTGCCCTACATGCCTAAAACTTGCACATGACTGCATGTCAATGTGAAAGAAGTGTGTCTAAGAGGAATGTTAGGCTCACAGGGTACCCATGGAGGTCTGGGCAACAGACTGAATTTGAATCAGATTTAGTTTAACATGGGAAACATACTTATCTGTCACTGAGGATTTCTCACACACAAACACAAGTAGTCACAGATTGACATGTTATAGCAGACAGTAACTATAGTCACCAGACTGACTGAACAGAGTGACTTCTGCTCTTGGTAATGTCTGACCAGGCTTCCATAAACTGATTTTAATATGACTACTCTCCTGCTTTGTTTGTACAATCTCGTCCAATTTCCCATTCTGTTTGATGACTTATCATGGCTAAATGGAAAAGGTAATTGAGGCTGCCAGCCAGCTGTGACACTAACTCAAGCTGTTTGCAGTAAATACTCCTCTGCAAATAAAAAATGTGATAAGAAATCATGAAAATTAAATATGAGATAGTGTGCTTGTAAAGACATATATTCATCCAATGTCAATGCTTCATTATTATCATTATTTAAGTGCCGTGTGTGAAGATTACGTCTATGAGGTCAAAATATTCAGTTTGTTTCTTTGATTTGTCATAGATTGTTTATAAAAACCTGAAAATTTTGATTAAACTGAAGAGAAATCTTCCAAATTAACTGAAATTTCAGATTCTTTCATTGACTTACAAGAGTGGTTAGACTGAGTGAGAAAGTGTAAAACAGATATTTGAAATAAGTATAACTTTTTTTCACAATTTACAATTTCCATTTTTGGGAGCAAAACAATAAGGAGATTTAGACTAATCCATGCCCAGTGGTTAAGTTTGTGTTTTCTAATAGTGAGCGTCGATACTGTGTCTTAAGAAAACTCAAGGAAATAAATAACTTTGGCAAACACACTATGTTGCTTCAAGAGCCTCAGTTCTTTTGTAAATATAACAATGATCAAATCTTATACTCTACTGCTACAGCTGTTTTGAGCATTTTTCTTTCCAATCCTCCTTCTTCAAATGATCTCAGAGATTGAATACAGTAGAACCACAAAATCCAGTTAAATCGAGTTCCACAAAGCCATTCATCTAAAATCCAGTTCATTCATGAAAGTAAAAAACTGTGTAGAACTGTCTGGCATCCTGCCTTTACTAGGTTTTTACCTAGTCTTGTTTTAAAACATGTTAGAAATATGTATTTGAATCAATCAACCAGTCGTCTATACTTTGTTCCATCTAATGTTATTATGAACTATTATGATAGTTGGTACAGGCCAGTGGTAATTTTGTCTGCTAAAACTTTGACTAAAAATGTTCGTCAACAGCCATTTTTTCCATGACAAAAAAATAGACTAAGACTGAAAAAAAAAACAATAGATCATTGATGACTGAAACTGACAAAAAGTAAGTTTAGTTTTCGTCAAGATGACTAAAACTAGACTAAAATGTAATGTAGTTTTAATCGGACATTCAAAATCTGATATTCTCCACTGTGGGTAAATCTGTCAAAAAACAATGCAGCTGTAGCTATTCTGCCTCTCAGGTGTAGAAAGCAGGGACCCCAGGTTTGGCAGAGTGCACAGAACACACTACCATGATGTGGTTCCAGATTTAGTCAAGAAAATAAATGCTTGGACTAAAAATAAAGACTAAAATGTGAGGACTTTCTATGGACTCAAACTAGACTAAAGAGTTTTTGTCAACTAAAACTAGACCAAAGGAGCAAAGTAAAAAGGTAAAACATCTAAAGGGCTCAATATTTTCTACAGGCACTGTATTTCATACCTTTCATGCTTTTATTTTATTGTGCTTTTTCAGTGTTTTTTTTCATTGTGCTTACTTAGTCTGTATTAGTGTACTGTATGTAAAATTGCAATGTGAGGCTACAGTATACATAAAAGGTTACAAAGTTTAGGAAAGAAAGGCGCACTGAATCTTGGGATATGCTGAGCCATGATGGATTGATTGAATAGATCCTCTATTGGACAGGGAGGGAAAGCTACATTTGTCGAAGCCTTTGAAATGTGTTGCTGTGCCGTGACATCGACCTACAGCTGCACACTTTTTGGCTGCAGCCCCTTACATGGGAAAAGATTGCCCTGAACAAACTGTTGTTTGCAGTCACTTGATTGCAGTTCTTTCTTTTTATAATTGACTTGTGCTTTTGTTTGATTATAGACTGTCAGGATTTATCTGTAATCAAGTCAAGACAAAAAAAAAAGAAAAACAACTTTTTTATTTTTGCTTTTCTCTCCCTTATAGTCTCCTTTTGTTTTGTGGAAACTTTAACAATCCATTTCAGTATTCCAAGAGTGACTATTCAATTCCCCAAGTGTCAGATGTAGAACGATGGGATTGTTGTAAGGGGTTTGAGTGGGTTCAGCTTTGGGTGACTACAGACCCGTTGTATAACTCCATGATTACTCTTGCCTATAGCTTCATTCATCACTGAGGACGGCTGTGATTGGGTTCCTGGATTCTTTACTTCTTGTGCATTTCCTGTCTTCCTTATTTAGATGCTTTGTCCCCTGTGAGAGACGATGCTGAATAAAGATTACAGCTGCCTTGTCTCTGGTCCATTCTCACCTGATATGTTCTTTTGTGCAGGCGTTGACACCTCTCCTTCTAAAAGGTTGTGTTTTTTTTTTCCCTGTGGGAGAATTGGTATTCAGGCATGATAAGAAAAAGAAAGGAAGAGGAAAGCTTTGGATCTATATGTTAGTGTGTGTTTGGGTGAATCTGTGAGGACAAGAGAGGGGTTGTGGCCAGTATGAATCATAAGTCAATGATGAGCACTAATGAAAAATAATTCAGGCTGAAAATATGATTGGACAGGGGACAAGACAGTAAGCACCTATCTTCTCCTTCGCCTCTCTTGCCATTCCTTTCTTGTTCTCTCACTTTCTCTCTCCATTATCATGAAATCCTCTCTCTCTTTCTCTAGCTCTCTCGCTCTCTCTCTCTCTCTCTCTCTCTTTGAAGGCCAGCACTTGATAAAGGGGAATGAAGAGGCAGGCAAGAAATAAGGATTTCCTAATACCCCTGACTGTGCTATTATATTTATCAGGCCTGGAGAGCAAGCTTGACAAATTTAATTAGCTGTGAGGAAAGACCCTTTCATTTCTCAATAAATTTGAGCACTCTGGAAAAATGTGGAGACACTCCACTTAGCTCTGATGTGCTTTAAAGCCTCCTCTGCATTTCTCAATGGAACATCTACAATGTCTCATAAGGGACCAGTAACAATTAAGGTCAGTCTAATGACACCATTGTTGTTTCATGAAAGGAGTTTTAGGCAGGGAATAGGACTTCAGTGGGCTTATCTGATTTAGGAAGTCAAAGAAGTAGGTGATCCTGTATGGGGTCTCCACTTAAGATACATTTATAATACTGTGTTGTTTAAGTCAGCCTTACTGGATGTTATCATGTCTGTGTGTTTAGATGACAATAGCTTTTACTGTATTTTCAGTAGACGATCACATAGTTTTCTACAGCCAAAGAATGCGTCTAAATGTAAATAATCACTTTTTATTGGAAGGTCAAAATCGTGATCGTGATTAAAATTCAATAAAATGTGATGCTTGTTTACACTTATGCTTAATTATGCAATATAAAGTGCCCCATCAGTAGCAACGTACAGTCTAGCTCTACACACGTGTTGCTGTAGTTATTAGCAGGAGAGACACATTTTTCTGAAACATCAGTTTCAACTTCTCATGCATTGCTCAGTGATTTAGAGGAACACTTTGCACAGATTTGCATAATAGACGTCTGTTGATCATTCTGCAAGATTCAGCACTCTTTGCTCAATACTTTTCATTTCAATTATTGTAAATTAATTTGGTGCCACGCAGAGTGAGAGTAACATTGGAAAGGATTATCTGTTGTATTCACTCTCTGTCTCTTACTATGTGGGGCAAAGCTTAAACACTGAGCAATTAAATGCACGAGCCTGACTAAGAGAAGACAAAAGAGGAGCGAGGATAAAAAGTTTAATTTCAGCTCAGCAGGGCAGCACAAGTTAATTAAACTTTGCATCTTGTTTAACACAGTTTAAATAATTTATTAAGCCTATTAGAGAGAGACAAAGAAGGAGGAGTAGAGAGACAGTTGCTTTCATTTCAACATCCTCAGAGTCATTTGTTTTCGTCTTCATTCATTCAAGAGAAAAGCTTATAAATGTAAGTGTGTGATCCTCTGAACTCTCAGCCAAATTCAACATGGCCCCAAGGTGGTGTAAAATCAATTTTTGTTCTTTGGAGGTTAGCAGATTTCAGCAAAGGCTAATCACTCTTTCATATGCAAATATCCCTTTAATCACCGACTGAGCGCTTCTATTCTGACCTGTATGATAAATGCTGCCTCAAAGGATTCAGTGATCTCTCTCTCAGAGAAAAGACAGCCTGTGTGCCTGAACCAATGTGTTTTGTTCACACTTAGTGTGCTTGGAACTTATCATTTTTCTCTCCTAAAATGTCAGGAGTTTGACATCCTACAGAGCAGCCTCCACAGTCATAATGACTCGGCCGCTGACTTCTCTGTCAATCGATACAACCTTTGAAAATGTCACACCTTGTGTGTGGTAGTAATGAAATTGATGTGTTTTAGAAGTCGTGTATGTACTTCAGCCTCCTTTCACCTCCACCCTCTCTCTGACAAGGGTCACCTGAGCTGAAAGATTGAATTCAAAGATCTTACTGAGGTCCTATGTGTTCATATCCTCAATGAAATCACAGTCATTTAAACATAAGCACAGGGGAGAGAGCATCTCTAATTAGATTATGAACTCAATCATCACACCATAACAGGCTCATGATTCATCTGAAAGGAGTGTTTGATCTACAGTTACAGGTATCAAATCCCACTTCAAGTCAGAAATATTAAAGTAGCACTCACCTCTGTAATCCATGGAGTACAGTGTTTTTATTGCTGGATAAAGCAATGTAAGTCTTTTGTTCAGTACAATTTCAAGTGATTAAACTTTTATCTAAAGCTGAATGGAAAGGATAATGTCGGTTTAGGTCCCTCTGTCAGTGACGTGGTTTGCAATAAATATTTTACTGCAGGAAATGTTAATGACATGGCATCAGCCATTCCCTATGCTGCTATTATCATAATTTATTCTTTACATTTTTTATTGTCTCTGGATGTTTTTTATCGTAATAATGAATTTAGAGAATTCTTACTACTTACTTACTACTCTTTTTATTTTAATTCATAGTTTTAGTTAATTTTGTATGTATGCTGGAGATTAAAGAAGGCTTGTTATTAAAGTGTGGGCTCAGTTTAGACAGATCTTTGGCCTTAGACTTTTCTCTTCTGATTCCTCTGTCCTCTAACCATCTTTTACCTCTCACAGTTTGACTTAACTTTTCATATTTGGCACAAAAAGGCATGAGATGGTTCAAAGATTTATTTGAAAGCTACTTTTTTCCTTTGATCAGCTGTCTTAGAAATACAACTTACCAAAAGATAGGATTGGATTTAGGACCTGCAGTACTGTGCCGAACTTTCAGGCATGTTTGGGCCAAAAACTGAGACTGAAGTAAGATGAAGATATGGCCAGTAAGGCACCTGAGGACACCAGCGGCTAGAGAAGGATTGACACAACCTCGGCTGTGCTCTGGATGTCTTTGCATATCACCAGGGGCACGGGAAAATAATCTGTTAGAAAAAATAACAATGTCTACATCTTTAAGGCACAGTAAGGGGAGGATGTGACAAGTAAGCACAGACTGGGGCACCATCTTGCAGGTCGTGGGGTTTCAATGAGCCCCTGGTCTTACGGTGGATGTCCCAAGGGCCCCAAAAAAAAACACTGACAGTCTCCAAGTGTATTACCAGGGGCCTGAGTGTGTGCCTGAGCCTATGCCTGGCCAATTTTCCCCCTATAGCCCTGGGATGTAGGGCCCCTGATGAATCTTTAGTGCCCTACATGCTAAAACTTATGCACATGACCGTATATCTAACGATCATTGGGACTGTGTTCTTTTGTATAAAATCAAATCTTCAGACTGTGCAAGACATTATCTTCCCCAGTTTAATGTGGTCCACATGGCCACCTGTCCAAAGTTAAGTTTACAAGTTTTTTTTTACCTCATATAACTCATACTTGCAATGAATGCAAAAATGGGGATGTCTCATCTGCAAAAAATCTTGAGTGATGTCTTCTATGCTCTGGAATTTTAGGTTAAAATCTGGACCCAGACCCTATTTGTTGATTTTCTCCGCATTGCAGGTAGGGCTTACCAACATCCTTTACTAGCAAAGTATCCTTTACTTTGCTCTTGCTAGATTATTTGTCCTGCTCAAGTGCAAAAATGCTGCCTCACCCTCCCTTGGCCAGCCGCATGAAGATTTGATATCTTGTCTTGAAAGTGGAGATCTTTTGATAAGTAGTTCATTAGAAAAATGTCTCAAAATCTAGGAAACCTTTTTGTCTTATTTTTAATACCAAATCAAAATCAGTTTGAAAGTTGCTTTGATTTGGCCCTTGGAACAATTGGAAACATCCGGCTCCAAGTAGAATGCCACACAGCAGGTTTACATGTAAGTATGTGCCTTAAAATCTCTCAGGAAGCAGGGGAAAGGGGATGGACTGGTCGGGACCGAAACAGCTGTTCCATATTGTGCCTGCTAATCGCTGCTGTTTTTCTTTTATTCCCCTCTTTTGTATTAAATACCTGTTTTTACAATGTATTTAAAACCCAATAAAAATATTTTGAACAAAAGAAGGATAGTGTGTTATTGCCAGATCTTCCGGCCCCTGCAGAGACCACTAGGCTTCCTGTCCTGCTGCGCGATCAATAAGGATTTGCAAATTAGATTTTCCAAGTAGCGCATTCATTCCAGTTAAACCCAGGTTGGCTTGTTTACTGAGTAGGGTGGCTCTTGCTCTTCGTTTCTGTGACTTGAATAATTTTTTCCCTGCATTCCCCAGTACTCCAGCAGTTAAACTGAAGAACAGCTCAGAGCCAGAGACAGTGTTAAACCTCTCCTCATAGGCCAGTGGTGGGGATAATTGATGGCAGGCTTTAACTCTGCATGAAACAGCCTTTTCCACTTCACGTGGATGTCTAGCTGGATTCTGTGACACCTCTAATCCCCCCAAGAGAAAAAACTCCACTATGAAACACTTTCTAATGGTACATATTCACCTGAGTACAGCCCTGATTGTTTTAGACTCACTTATTTACCATCAGCTTTCTGACATATTTTTTTAGTTCTGTTTCTAATCTTGCAAAGCAGATAGACTTGCTCCATCTGATCCATCTTGCTGAAATGATTATGCCAGATCTGACGACAGATCTGACCAATGAGCATACTATGAGGAGAACACAGTGGCCACAGGTGAGGTTAAGCTGTGCTGGAAACTGCATGCTAGCAATGGCTGCTTCCAACGGAGCTATAGTATTGCAGCAGTTTTATCAGAAATGGACCACATTTCTTTCTTAAAAGAAGAGCAATGAACCACACTGACAGCTTTTTATGGCAGAAAAGATGTTTACTAAAACTGGACAATACCAGATTGGGTAAACATTGCCTGGTCTGATGAGTCTCAATTTCAGCTGCGATATTCAGATAGTAGGATCAGAATTTGGCGTAAACAACATGACAGCATGGATCCATCCGTTCTTGTATCAAGGGTTCAGGCTGCTGGTGGTGGTGTAATGGTGTGGGGGACTTTTCTTGGCACACTTTGGGCCCCTCAATACTAA
Source organism: Cheilinus undulatus (assembly GCF_018320785.1). Taxonomy (NCBI): domain Eukaryota; kingdom Metazoa; phylum Chordata; class Actinopteri; order Labriformes; family Labridae; genus Cheilinus; species Cheilinus undulatus. Next base: position 29,264,344 of record NC_054874.1, on the reverse strand, counting down.
TCAAGCATTGTTTAAATGCTACAGCCTACCTCAGTATTGTTGTTGACCATCTGCATCCCTTTATCAACACAGCATACCCATGTATTGATGCCTACTTCCAGCAGGATAATGTGCCATGTCACAATGCTCAAATCATCTCATGCTGTTTTTTTGAACATAACATTGAGTTCACTGTACTCCAATGGCCTCCAAAGTCACCTGATCTCAATCCAGTAGAGCACCTTTGGTATGTGGTGGAACGGGAGATTTGCTTGCATGGATATGCAGACAACGTAACTGTAGCAACTGATAGTGCTTTTAGACAGACACAATTCCGGTTCTGACTCTGGCTCAGTTCTTGAGTCTCAGAACCTTGGTGCTTTCTGGCAAACCAGCCCGCGTTCACACCAGTTTTACCAGAACCAAAGTGGGAGGACATAACTCAGCGTTACTCAGATGATTTTTTGAGTTTATTAATTATTTGGTCTGGCATTTGGATGAACCCAATTGTCACCATCTCATCCGCAGGTTCAGCGTGTAACTTGCTCTTCCTTGTACTACTCTCCAGCTTCAGCTGGAATTCTGTCGATGCCCAGATCACAACCAAACATTTTGGCTGATTTCCAATACTCCCCTTAACCCTCAGTCTCAAAATGCGCGCTCCTGCGAAGTGCGAGGGCTGTCCCAATTCTCCTGAGAGTTGAGTTGAGGGTTGAAGTTGAGGGCTTTATCTCCCTCAATTTTGAGATGTTCCTGGACCTCCCTTGGTATTGAAGGTTATCACTCAAAGAAAATTGGCGACAAATGAGGGGAAGAAATCGAGCTACAAATGTAAATTTCTGTGTTAATAGAGATCTTAAAATTATGAAAACCACTCCAATATCTTAGTTAAATGTCATTTTATGGATTCTTTGCCTTTTTGTAGCGTAAAATTTACTTTTATTTTCACGATTGTAAGCCGGTAACTGTGCTGTTGCGGACAAGCCTTTAAGTTACAACTAGGATGGCCATATGTCCGGCTTTAGGCTGGACGCCTATTTGTCCTCCTTTTGGAGAATGTAACGCAGCATATTGTCCATTACTCTCTTTCTCTGCACATCAGTCCAGTATTTGCACTGGCCGATTTAAAATTAGGTTCAGGAACCGGAACCAGCACAGAGCCCTGCCGGTCTGAAAGGTCTATGTAAGTGTGATGTCATCCAGTGTTAATTTTGTCGACTAAAACTATGACTAAACATGTTGGTCGACAACATTTTTTTTTCCAAAAAAGACAAAAACAAGACTAAGACTAACAAAAATTGATTTTTTTGTCAGTTTTGACTGAAACTGACAAAAAACAGTTTTTGTCAAGATAACTAAAACTAGACTAAAACGTAATTTAGTTTTTGTCAGACATTAAAAATCCTTCATATTTCTCCACTGTGGGTAAATCTGTCAAAAAACAATGCAGCTGTAGCTATTCTGCCTCTCAGCTGTAGAGAGCAGAGACCCCAGGTTTGGCAGAGTGCATAGAACACACTACCATGATCTTGTACCAGATTTAGGCAGGAAAATAAATGCTTGGACTAAAAGTAAAGATTAAAATGTGTGTGAAATGTGACTTTTTATGGACTAAAACTAGCCTAAAACTAAAAAGGGTAGAAAAGACTTAAATGTGACAAAAACTAAAAGACATTTCATCTAAAGACTAAAACTAAGACCAAAATTAAAAATATATCTGCCAAAATTAACACTGATGCTATCATGCCAATATGGAGCAAAGTCACTGAGGAATGTTTCCAACACCTTGTTGAAACCAAGCCAAGAATAAAAAATAAGACAGTTTAGAAGGCAGAAGGAGGTCCAGCCCAGCAAGGTGTACCTAATAAAGTGGCCAGTGAGTGTATATTCCATGCAATGGACATATGAAATAGTCTATCTAGTGTGTCAGGTTAGTTTGTTTTGATGTAAGCTCAAGAATTAAAGTGTTTGACTAGGAAATGCAGCTTCACTTCTCCAGTCATTGTCATCTACAGCAGGTCACAGAGAAGCAGCCAATAAGAGATAAGCTTTTCTTGGCTCAATATGAACCTAAAGTGAAAGTCTTATGGTGCAAAACTTAGCACGTTGTAATTCCCCAGTTTAATCTGGAGCTTAATTTCAGTTGCCATATTGTCTTTTTGTCCTTGGGTGGCAGCCTTTGCTGGGCTGGAGGAAATTTAAATTCAAAACAAGTGTCTACTGTTGATTGGCCCTGAAAAAGCTTAGTCTCTATTTCACCCCGTGTCCCTTACTTGTCAATTGATTTAATAAACCCCCTGCCCCCTGCTCTTGAATTATTCCATCTGTTGGACTTGCCTGTTCCAAGGCCAGTTGCAAAAACACACACACAACCCCCCCACCCCAACACACACACACACACACACACCCCCACACCACCCAGCACACACTCCACTCTCTGCCAAGCCTTCTTAAAATGAATCAGGAACAATTGCCATCACTTTCCTTAATGGCCTAACAACCCTTGTGTCAAGGTGCAGATGAACCCGACACTCCCAAACAAGAAAACACAGGCTTGGACCCCCCCCCCCCAAACACATAAAAATACAGCATTAGTAGGGGTGTGAATCTCTCCTTCTCAAGATGATTCAGTTTGAATCTCGACTATGATAGACTGTGATTCGATTCACTGATGATCCATTAAAATACAGAACGATTTGGACCAATCCGATTCGATTTGGTTCCATCTAATTCGATCTGGTACAATCTGAGCATGGCGGAACAGGCTATGAAAACAAATAGCAGAGCCTCATGAACCGATCTCTAATGTTAAAACCGGTCCAACGACCGGTTCGTGACGCTTTTTTACCGATCCAGGGCTCCCTGGACCGATGCATTTAGACCACTGATGTCAAGATTGGTTAACCGATCCATATCGGATGATCTATACACCACTAAGCATTAGTAATATCCACTACAGTTGATGCTCAGCAAGCTTGGCCTTCAGTCTTTCATTTTGTTTCTGCAATAAGTGTGCACACGGTGTGGACACCAAGTTTTAATTTTTCTTTTCAGGGTTTAAGGATATTAATGGGTTATTCCCTAAATCCATAAAAGGAAAGAAAATTATTATTACATTATGGCGCAAAGAAAATAATAATAGAATGTACTGCCAAGATTAAAAAGTTAGACTTTAAGTAAAACGATTAACTCTATTAACTATGACTCAAACACATGTGCTATTAAGAGTGTGCTCATGCAAAATAAAGGCACTTGTATCAAAAATACATTTCAGTGCAAGTTTTGTGGATCCAAGTCATTAAGATTCTTTGTGACATATCAGAAGTGGCCGTGAATTTAAACATGAAATACCAGAAGGAGCTAGGGTGAAAGCATTTCTCTCCGATCATGCATTTGCATGAATTTGCATGTTTTTTTCTGACTGTGTGTGAATGTATAGCATCTCTGTGCTGATTTAAATACCTGTACATAGCTGCTCACTTGCAGAGTGTTCAATGCCTTTAACAAAGGCTAGTTGGCAGAATAGCTCATTACATGCTCTGTCACAAGTCATTCATCAAACCCTGGTATGCAGACATAACAGAAGTCTCAAATCCATCCATTCCTCTCCTGTTGCAATCAAAAAAAGCATGGGGTATGGACTGACTCCAGTGTCTGCGTTTTAAAGCCCCAGCTATAAATGAGCTTTCTGACTGAAGTAATAAAATGAACGAGGAACAAAATCATCAGGCACAAATCTACGCTAAGTTTCATCTTTTGTCCAAAGGGAGACCCGCCTCAGCTGATGGCCTGACATATCATTAATCAAATAACCAATAAAATTATCATGAGATCAATGAAGGGTGTGAGTGATTGGCTGCCATGCCCTTCCTTCTTTGACACATTAACACTGATTGGCCTGTTGAAGTCAATAAGACAGGAAGCTGATACCTGTTCATTCAATCACTCAGGCAACCTGAGTGGTGAGCTCTTTGTGGAGCTGGCAAATGATAACCACTGTTCTTTTCCTTCATTCATTATCTGCCATATATTCCAGATTCATTCATTACAAAGAAAAAAAAATATGTTTTTTTTTTTGTTTAAATGTTCATAATAACAATTGACAGCTCACAAAATCAAGTATCACAAAATATTAGAATATCACAAAATATCAGTTCAAGAAAAGGACTTATAAAACTCTGAAATATTATTGTCATTTAGGCACTCAGTAACTGGTTACTGAGCTCTTTTTGCACATATTACTGCATCTATGCTAAATGGCATGCAGCCCATTAGTCCATGGCACTGGGAGGGTGTTATGAAGCCCAGGTTGCTCTGATTGTTCAGTCCGATGCATCTCATCTTCCTTTTGACAACATCCTAGAGATTCTGTACGAGCTTTGGGTCAAGCTTGTAGGCTGGTCAACCAAACACAGCGATACCATGGTTAGCAGACCAGTTTCTGGTAGTTTTGGATTCACTGTGGGCAGGTGCCAAGTCCTGCTGGAAAAGGAAACTAATATCTCCATAAAGCTTCTCAGTAAATGGAAGCATGAAGCGCTCTAAAACTTCTTGGCAGACAGCTGACAGTATTAACTCTGGACTTGATTAAGCACCGTGAACCAACAGCAGCAGATGACATGGTACCCCAAACCATCAGTGACTGTGGAAACTTTATGCTGAACTTCAAGCACCTTGGATTCTGTGCCTCTCTGATCTTTCTCTTTAGTCCAGGTGAGAAGCTGATGATGTTGTCTGTTGTTCAGGAGTGGTTTGACACTAAAAACACAACACTTGTAGCTCACGTCCTTGACCTGTCTGTGTGTGGTGGCTCTTGATCCACTGACTCAAGCCTCGGTCGATTCCTTGTGAAGCTCCTCTAAGTTCTTAAATCTGCTTTGTTTGAAAGTCCTCTGAAGGCTCAGCTCATCCCGATGCTTGTGCACCTTTTCTTACCACACTTTCCTCTTCCAGTCACCTTTCCTTGAATGTGCTTTACTACAGCCTCTGGGAACAGCCTGTCCTTTAATGACCTTCTGTGGCTTACCTGCCTCGTGAAGGATGTGAATGATCGTCTTCTGGACAAGTGTCAAGTCAGCAGTCTTCCCCATGATTGTGGTTGTGTTGACTGAAACAGCGTGAGAGAAGGAAGGCTCAGGAAACCTTTGCAAATTTGAAATTTCCACAATATTCTAATATTTTGAGCTATTGGATTTTTAAATTTTCATGAGCTGTAAGCTGTAATCATCAAGATTAACGCAAAAGTCTTAAAATGTTTCTCTTTTCTGAAATGAATCTAGGATACATGGAAATTCAATTTTCTGAATTAACTTTTGTGATGTTCTAATTTCTTTAAGATTTGTTTCATGGTTAGTTTAAGGAACAAATAAACAAAACAGGGTAAAAACTAACTGTGTGGCATATAAATGATCTTTTAAGGTGATTTGATTCTGGCCTTTCATAAAAAAAACATCAGCAAAAGCCTCTCCTTCAAAATACAGTGTATTCTAGCCTTTTCAGGGAAATCTACTCATTTTAACATCCCCATAGAGTTTTGAAATCCAGAAAGGATTTGAAGAAACAAATGAAAAAAGAATTATAAGCCCTCTCTAGTCCTATAGATTATACCTTTTTTGTAACAGCAGGTGACAAACAACCACAACAGTTGTTCCTCCATACATGACAAGAAAGTGAGCTGAACTGGGATTTGGGTAAATTAACTGAAAGTGAGAACATGTTTGGCAGTAAAGGGATGATTGAGGACACAGAGTGTAGGAGAGGGGCACAGATGCTGGGCTGAAAGAAAATTGAGAAAGGACACTACCACCCATTAGATGATTGCTTTTCGTCACCCTGTCATTCTCTTCCTACCATACACCATGGCCCCTAAAACTGATTCATAAGGTCATTTTTCAGAAGCAAAATTGCTTTGAAGGAAATGTAGTGACTCTTTTTTTATTGCCATTAAATAGATAATTATGCATCTAACCTGGTAGTAGCCGGGGCCAGAGGTAATACGCTTTCAGTTTTATCCATTTGTATCAAAAAGATCAAGATCATTAGGCCTCATGTTTATCCCTTGCTGGTAAACTCAATATCTCAACACTGCAGTGAAGGATTTCTCCAGACAAATGTGCAGACTCTGGGATAAGCTCATTAGAATTTGGAGGTCAAAGGTCACTTCAAATTTACATATTGAGGTCAAAATAAACTTGTATCATAATGTAGCTTCTTAGGAGCTATAACTTCTTTAAAGCAGTGGTTCACAGCTGGTGGGTCGGGACCCAAAAGTGGGTCATGAAGGTCTTTCTAGTGGGTCACAAATGTAGGCCAGGGAACCCCCCCCCCCAAAAAAAAACTCCACCCACAGAAGCCCTAATTGGACATTTAGTAATTTCATACATATTTTTAGGTTTTGTTGGAAAATAAAGCTGCTTTACCCAAGATAACAAGGAAATTCTTAGTTAAATTACCAAACTTCCATGCTTTCTCAGGAAAATGGAGAAAAATAAGATGTATGCATGCAAGACCTTCTGTAATGATCTGCTATTCTAATGAGTTTGTTTTGTCCCGTATCTTTGGTCAATACATTTTTCTAAACTTAGCACAAAAAGTAAGGAAATTTGTGTTTGGTAGATTATTTCTTGTAACGTTTGTAGCAATTCTTCTTAGCAATAAATCTTATACCGTTGGAAAGCCTGTTTATTTCCTTTTTAAATGGTGCCACATTTGTAAGGAACACACATTTGTAGGATGAGCAGCAGAGCTGAGAATGTTGGTTGCGCCCATTAAAAATTTGCCAAGTCTTCTCTGCCAATGCCAAACAGCTTATTTGCCAAATGTGTTGCAAAACGTCCTCAGGGAAGATCCTGAGAAACCCTTCAAAGCTATTTTTTTGTTTAACAACTTTGAATAATTGTAAATAAGCACAGCTTCTGTGTTGTTATGAATTCCATTTTAAAGCACGGCTGTCCAATAGTGGTTTTTTTATACAATCATGGTCAAATTTTCTGAGTTAATTATGATTAATCTCCCCAATTTGTTGCAAGTTTTTAGATCAGAAAAAAAAAAAAATCTGTTTTTCATTTTTTTTGTTGTAACTTTAACCCTTTATATGTAAAGTACTTCTTTCATGGCCTCCCCCGACTCTCTGTGATGCAGTAGAACCAGAATAATTTGTTTTTAGCCAATCAATGGAGATCAGTCAATGTCACAGAAAGTGCCGTCACACCATCTGACCAATCAGCAGTGGCCCAGAGCGTCTCAAACTTCCTGTTTCCTCCAGAACTCCACAAATACAGTTTTACGTCTCTTTTGGTCTCAAACAAACATCCCTTACGTCCTAACAAACCCTGTTAAGCTGATAAAACATACACTTTATAAAGGTGAATAGCACTGCTAAATATCATGGTAGGGTTTTTTGTATAGCATTTCAAGCAATTACTGAAATTTTAGTGTGAAAAATGGAGGAACCACATTTGGACATATGCCAGTTTTGCTGTCAATATTAAGCCATATTTCCAACTATTCTAGCAAGTCATAAAATAATGCAATAACTTATTAGAATGTTGGATAATGGTCCTCTATAGTGTTGTTGGATGTTGCCACAGGTTTGTAAAAAAATAAAGAATGATCTAGTGGTAGATTTTACTTTTTTTTTTTTTTTAAGGAACAAATAGTGAAATAGGTGTGATTATCGCTCAGTTTTATAACCCCATAATAGTTATTTAGAATTTTGTTGGAGATCCATTTAATTACTATGGGACCCACTCAAATTGCCCCTGGGTCCACAAGCTCAATATTTCAGCTCCAGCTGAAGGGGTGTTTCAGCTTCTATCTTGTACAATGGAAGTAGATGTGTTGTCCATATTAATACAGTCAGTCATTCAGAACCTGAAGTCTTATGACTACTACTGGACCTTTTCCACAGTATGGTGAAAATGCATGGTACTTGGGGACAAGCTGTTTATCTCTGTCACCTTTTCAGAGGCAGTTTCTTCCCACAGTGTTTCCTCAAAGGCTTGTGGATCGTGTTCATTTGTGTGTATTTGATCACTTTAATGAACCAGAGAAACTGAAACCTGAACACAGTACAATACGAGCTTATCTGGTGTTACTTTGAGCACTTCGGTTTTGTGATTCTCAATACATGTTCTGATCTAGTTTATCCAAAATTTTGTCATCCAGAAACACTATTCATGTAAGTCAGTTAAAGTGAGTGAATGACAGATGTTATAATAGACAGTGTGTGAGAAATCCATCACAGCAGATTAGAGGGGACTTTCTGAGCTAGAATATCAATGACAGACTCCTGCTGTCCTCAATGTACCTGTGGGGGAAGAGGGTAATGAAGAAAATTGAAACCTGATGAGGTGGTCGGGTTTAGCTCTCCGTCTTCAGCCAAAAGCACAAACAGCTCAGAGCCACATGCACTGTCAGCTCTTCCTGATGGACTTTCTGTCTGGGTGCCACAGGCCTGCTCAGGCAAACACCTGTGAAATGGTGATGCCAGGGCTGTGAACTCTCACTCCTCCCAGAGGAAGTTAGAGCTAGCATCATAAAAATGGCACATTGAGTATGATTGTCTTTAAGAGGACGAGACTGAGATTTCCTCACAAAGGGGCTGGGTTAGCCGACAGATGCTGCTAACAGCTCGCTGGTGATGCCAAACCAAGTTACCCTTAAATCTGTACTTTTAATCTTTTGTCTGCTAAAGTGATCTCTTCATGATTACCTACCAACTGTTTAACAAGCTGGTCTCAGGCTAGCCACTCCACACTGAAGTATAGTCACTGTTTAATCAAACAAACACTTAAAGTTCCTGACAAAAAATGAAAGCAATTCTACCACTGTGCAATTTTAAAAAAACACTTAGCTTGAAAGTGTGATGAAGCACATACTTAAAAGCATGTCCGTGCTACAAAATCTTACATGGCATGGCTCCACCCTCGCTTAGTGAGTTTGTTAGCTCAAGAACAATTCCACATCACATTACTAGAGGAGTCCCAAGAGGGGACTGTGTTTTTCCACTTCAGAAAAGTGCTTTCAGTCAATCAGCCTTTTCTGTAAGAGCTTCATGAGAGTGGAACAACATCACAACGTGTATCAGAGACCTCACATATACGTTCATTTAGTTCTCATTTGAAATGGTGGCTCATTAATAACCAAATCTGTCAGCACTGAAACTATCACAAAATGCCAGACAAAGGATCCACATGCAGACATAGGACACAGGTAAAAGTTCAAATCTGTTTAATGGAGACAGTGTTCGGTACACAGGAGGTCAATAGTCTCAGGCAAAAGAACAACAGCGGCAGGCAAACTCGGAAAACTAAGGTCAAAACTGCGTCTAAACACGAGGGATCTATCAGGATAATAAGGCTCAAAAGTAATGCACACTGGAACTAGAACAAGACGAACGCGCACAGAGGGAAGGGAGTGAATGGTATACAGGTGCATCTCAAAAAATTAGAATATCATGAAAAGTTCAATATTTTTTGTCACTCTTTTCTGAAAGTGAAACCCATATATTGTATAGACTTGTTACACATTGAGTGAAGTATTTCGAGCCTTTATTTCTTTAAATGTTGATGATTATGACTTACAGATAAGAAAACCCAAAATACAGTATCTCAAAAATTAGAATATTACATAAGATCCAAAAAAAGGATGTTTTAAACAGAAATTTCAGGTTTCTGAAAAGTATGTTGATTTCTATGCCTTCAATACTTGGTTGGGCCTCTTTTGCATGAATTACTGCATCACTGTGGCGTGGCATTGAGGCGATCAGCCTGTGGCACTGCTCAGGTGTAATGGAAGCCCAGGTTGCTTTGATAGCGGCCTTCAGGTCATCTGCATTGTTGGGTCTGGTGTCTCTCATCTTCCTCTTGACAATAACTCATAGATTCTCTGTGGGGTTCAGGTCAGGCCAGTTTGCTGGCCAGTCAAGCACAGCATCTCAACTCTTCTAGGTCCCAGAGTCTAGAGGAAGAATTCATGCAAAAAGATCCAACCAAGTATTGAGTGCATAAAATCAGCATACTTTTCAGAAGCCTGACATTTCTGTGTAAAACATCCTTTTTTCTATTGATCTTATTTGATATTCTAATTTTTTGAGACACTGTATCTTGGGTTTTCTTATCTGTAAGTCATAATCATCAACATTTTAAGAAATAAAGACCTGAAATATTAAAAGTAGACCTAGCCTACCTATTTCCAATGAAGGAGTTGCTCTTCAACTGCACATGTAACTTTTGTATAGCAGAAACTTGAGAAAAGTACAAAAATGTGTGGGAAATATGCAAAAGTGGGGCAAAGAAAACAAAATGCCAGAGGGATAAATAACAACAGGAGGCTGAGTTTTAAGAGAAATCCCCAAGCTAACAGGATATATCATAGCTGCAAGCCCTGATGAAGACACTGAAAACCTTCCAGTAGCAATAACCGCAGAGCCACCAGGTGCCAATGAGCCACCTCCAGGACAATAACAGCTGGAACGCTGGCTTCATGAGCCAGCTGTGAAAGAGAGCAATGGAAATATAATCATTTTATCACCAGCCACTGCCACGAGTTAGCAAGAAGAATCATGTCTAAATATTTCTATGATAAGGTGTTGTGCCAGGCTACACCAATTATCATGCATATAACATTATGAATTTCAGCTTGAATATGAATCAAGTCTAACACTGCACAGTTCTGTGCTTGGCTGCAGCTTAGCTGTAAAACGTAGCGTTTTAGAGGAGCCTGGTGCTGATACATGTCCAGCCGTTGGTACTGAATCCAAGCGGTGGCTGCTCCAGCAGCAGGTGTTCCAGGGCCAGAATCTGGACAAGACAGACTCAGGTGTTCAACACTGATATCCAAGGGAAGTGACAGTGTTAGAAAGTTGGACTTTAGTGCTCAAACTATGGACTTAAAAACAGAAGCATTTGAAAAGTGAGACTGCTTGTTTTTATTTATTTATTTTTTAAATAGCTCATTAGACAACACCCCCTTAATCCTGGTCTTAATAGTTGATCAACATTCATCTAATCAGCTTCAGATGACATTATCAACCAACACCACCACCGCTAGTGTCTGGACTCCACAGGGGGATATCCTGCTCAGGGCGTGGAGTTCAAGCACCAAAGAGACTCTGACAATAATTCAATATCCCATCTATACTAATGGATATAATTCACGATCACATATATGTCAAATAAATATTTATTTTTCGAATTGGTCACTAGTCTCTCCTGATGAAGTGGTCCCGCCAATAATACCCAAACATGAACCTAAGAGAAGATGTCACATGGGAGTCCCGTCAGCTGCTCTGGCCATGAGTCAGCGTCCATGCCTCCAAAGAGTAACGTAAGACCGGGAGGACCAAGGACTGAAAGACTCTGGTATATCTACAGAAATCTTCATCAATATGCACTTTCACTGTAAAATAATGAAAAAAAAAATACAGATTTGATGGCTGGGGCTGCCTTTCGTACATAAACTCGGGGGTTAGAATCCCAGTCAGGGCAAGATCAATATCCAGTGGGGGCCCTTGGGCCAGGTCCTTAATGCCATCACACCTGTTTATCAACTCAGATGTACGTCCTTTTGGACTAAAGTGTCTGCTACATGACATAGTAACATTGTATAAGGAGTGACAGAGTTGAAAGAAAATTTGCAGCGCATTTGCAGAACATGTGCTCAGGACGTTTTTCCCGTAGTATTACTTAGGATGTACTCTGCATCAAATAAATACAGCTGAATACCTGAGTCAGCCAAAACACTGCAAAACCTGGCTGCTTGTCCCCCTGCAGACTTTGGTTTCCATTTTCTTCGATTTGTAGCACATCTGCGAAACAAGAAAAGCCTGAGAGCAGAAATACAGAGTTGTTTTTATGACTGAAAAGCAGATTCGCAGCTCGCCCTGAGATAGAGAGAACATTGGCACAATTGCAGGAGGTTTTCCCCCCATAGCTCATATGGATGTGGATTTAATTTAAATGTGAGGTGGAGGAAATTGGAGTGCTGTCTGATGTGCTCTTACCTGACCTTTGTTCTTTTGTTAGGTGTAATTCTATTTGACCTCTGCATCTCTGTCTTCCTGTCTTTTGCTGCAGTCTGTCTCTAACACTTTCTTTGACTCCGGCTTCTTAATTGAAGTGTTAAAATGAAGCTCAATAGTAAATTGCTGGGGTTTTCTTTATATCAGACCATACATCAAACTGTTCACTATGCATTAAAACTTTCAAGCATGTAGCTTTACCAAAACCAAAATCAGTGATTTCACAGCAGTAGGCCTGCCGATATTGAATACTGGTTTAATGTGACAATGAGTAATCCCATTGGTTTCTATATGTTCACCTCTCTTAAAGAGTCTAAATTACTAGTTATGGCTCTGTAGTTCTACTGATTTTCTTTTGTGAATGATTAATAGTGTAACCATATCTTAAGCATTACTTTATTGTAACACTCATCTGAATAGTGTGCATTTTTCAATGGCTCCAACAGTGCAGCATACACCTGGCAGGATGTCAAAACAAATAAAAGAGCAGATAAAGCCTTTGTGTGGTGGTCTATTGTGGCTCACACATGCACTCATAATAACCCTTTTGTACTTCAAAAGCCTGATACAATACGACAGAAGTGGTGCAATAGCAGACCCTCACACTTACACACAGACACACACAGCCACTCAGTGCCTCTTGACATTCACAGTCTCTCTCGGTTCTTGCTGTTCTCTGTGTCACCTGTGGGGTCAAACTTGAGCAATGACGCAGAATAAGGCGATGCAAACGTACTTTATAGGACACCAGGTATAAATGTGGAGAGCATTTTCATCACTTCATATGAAACCCATTTTTCAGTGGACACTTGGGCAGCAGTTCTACAGAATAATTAAAATATGAAATATTAAAAATGTGATATTAATCCCAAAAGGCATCTTCACTGCTTTTACTATTTGCACCCTACAAGTCTGTAAGGAAGATGTGAGGATTTTGAGACTGTTTTCTTAATTTCCTTGAGAATGAATGGCATATCTTAAAATTACGATCATTTTACAAAAAAAGTCAGCTTTCTCAAGTAGACCAAGAGAATATACAGTGCCTAAAAAAATCTACCAAAAACCCTTGTTAATGTCAAAGTAAAAAAGATATCTACAAAACAACATCAATTAAATAAAAATCTTTAATGTAAAATTAGTGACTGCATAAGTATTCACCCCCTTCAAGTAAGTATTTAGTGGATGCACCTTTGGCTGCAATCACAGCACCGAGTCTGTGTGGAGAGGTCTCAATCAGGCTTGCACATCTGGACACTGCAATTTTACTCCATTCTTCTTTACAAAACTGCTAAAGCTCTGTCAGGTTACACGGGCATTGGGCTTGAAAAGCCCTTTTCAAGTCCAGCCACAAATTCTCTGTTGGATTGATGTCTAGGCTATGACTCAGCCACTCCAGAAAATTCACCTTGTTGTCTTTAAACTAGGGATGAGACCGATTCGATCCAATATCAGTATCGGGTCCGATATGGACGTAATTAATAGATCGGATATCTGACTGACGGTGCCGATCCAAGTGACCGATCCCAAATCCACCCTACAGTTTGCGGTGGACCATGAACGCATCGCAGTCTAACACGAGACAGTCTGTGTGTAACTGAGCTTGTATTAGTTAGGATGTTCTTAGCAGTATAATTAACTAGTAGATTAAATGTAAATATATATTTAGAATAGTCAAAATTAGTCTAAAGATGTGAAAACACAAAGAAGAGTGGGTGTGACGTTAGCCTGATAATGGGTGGCGCTAGCTTTCACTAGCGCCTTTGTTCCTCTTTGCAGATTAATATCAAGCTTTGATATGTGCCATCTTTTCACTTTTGATGAGTAGTCATACGTGAGCTTAACCCTTGACAGCCCACATACCACTTTATTTCCATTTACTCCTTTGGAAAGCTGTCACTAACTGCTATTAGCCATTAGCCACCAACAAGCTACTGATTGTTGACATTGGGTGAAGGGTCAGAGAGGAAGGCTACGACCATTAACTGAAGTTAGTGGCAGGAGGTCTGTTACAGTTTAAAAGAGCATTACAGACAGGGGTTTCAAGCACGTGTTCATAAAAAAATGGTAGGTAATTAGTTTAATTGACTAGTACATCAATGTTTAGTAGTAATTAAAATACATTTGTTTGGAATACATATAAATTCAATTCATTTTTGTAGTTTTGCTTTTTAATAAGAGGAGCTGGGTGGTTTACTACAGCCTCATGTAACCTCACACATTATACCAACAACATTAATAATTGTTAAAAAAAAAATATCGGAATCAGTATCGGTATCGGCACATTTTTATCGGAATCGGATCGGAACTGAAAAAAAGTGGATCGGTGCATCCCTACTTTAAACCATTTCTGTGTGGCTTTCACTCTATAATTCGGGTCATCGGCTTGCTGGGAAAATAAATCTTCTCCCAAGCATAGCTCTCTTGCAGACTGAATAATATTGTCCTCCAGGATTTAACTAGATTGTGTCGCATTCATTTTAGCCTCTACCTTCATGAGCCTTTTAATACTGGTTGCCAAGAGACATCTCCACAGCATGATGCTGCCACTACTTAGCTTTACAGTGGGAATGGTGTGTTTGTGGTGATGGGCAGTTTTTGGTGTCCACTGAACATAGCGTCTTGTCTGATGGCCAAAGAGCAGCATTTTGGTCTCATCAGACCAAAGAACTTTCTTCTACTTGACCATGGAGTCCCCCACATGCCTTTAGACAAATGCTAGTCGAGGTAATGAGCTTTCAATAGTGGGTTTCTCTTTGCCACTCTCCCATAAGGATTTGACTGATTAAGAACTCTGGGAATGTTAAGTGTCTTCATTGGTCGTTTGTTTTGTATTCATCCCCTGACTTAGACTTTTCAATAACCTCTTCTCTGAGTTGTCCGGGGTGTTCTTTTGTTTTCATGGTGTAATGGTAGCCAGGAATACTGATTAACCAGTGACTGGACCTTCCAGAAACAGGTGTGTCTACACTACAATCCCTTCACTGCACTCAGGTGATCCCCACTAAGTGTGAGAGTACTAGCACCACTAGCATCCGTTGAATTAGGCCAGTCACTTTAAAGTGGGTAAATATTTATGCTATCACTGATTTCACATGATATATTTTTATTCATTTGGCATTACTTTGTAGAAATCTGTTTTCACTCTGACATTAAAGATTTTATGTATTTTTTCTGATCAAAAAGCCAAATTATATTGACTATGATTGATTTATGAAATCAATAAATATACAAAATATCTAAAGGGGTGAGTATGTTTCATAGGCACTGTAGTTAAGCAAAAACAAACAGTTTTCAAAGATAAATAGTTGAATAGTCGATTAACTGTGATCAAAAATTATAATCGTTTAACAGCAAAAATATACAAAGTCTGTCTTGGTGTTATTTGAGGATCTTCACAAACATAATTTCTACTATTTTCTTGGTAATCTCCTATGATTAAATTTTATTCCATGATCTGTGTGCACGTGTTAGAAGTGAATACAAGGATAGATCATAGAGTTTAGTGAGGACTGGTTAGTGTCTGTGTGGGGGTGCAGGAAGTCTCCATTAAGACTAATGGGTCCCTGCCTCTAATTACAGGAGCACACACACATAGAGGGGAGTAACACACAATATCATTCAACAACCTCTTTGCATCTCAAGCCAAAGACCTTCAAAGACTGTAAGTTCAGGATGTATACAAAGCAAATAAGACCCAGTGTATCCCCAAATAAACCTTAGCACGTGGGCTTCTTGTAAATTAATTGCTTGTTCTCTGAGGCAATAACAGGATTATGCCAGTACAGTAATTGGTATGCAACAGGTGAGCGCGTTAACCCCTTAACTTCCTAGCCAACTTCTTTGAAGAAGGTTCTTCCGTGTTTCTCTACATGTAGATGTGCTTTGTCGTCGATAAGGAGAGAGTTAGCTTGAGTTCTTGCTAGCTTACCTGCGTGTTTTCAACGTTGAGCGGTGTTACAAACTTGAGTAGCAAAATCTAAAGTAGTCTGTTTTTCGTAACAGTAGCAGGCTAACACTGAGTGTAAGTTTAGATTTTTTGTGCTGTTTTCATTTGTTTCTTCCATTTTGTAAAGGGCTGGCTGCCTGGCCCCTGCGCGCGCACTCTCCATGCTCCGTAATTGGTGCGCACACTCGTGGAGGTTTGGCTTATCGCTGCCGCGCGGCTCAGCAAACTCATGAGGCAGAAACTTTGACAAACATCGTCAAATGTATGTTACAAAGCTAACAGCAGTAGCGACAATTAAATGCTGGCAGTAAGCTCTCCTCATGTCTGACGAGGGCGAGGAAAGCGAAAGCGGCGAGAGAGGGCATCTTTCCGGCTCTCCCTCCCCGCCGCTGTCTGTCTGTCTTCCCCGAGGATCTCCTTCCTCACCCCGGCTCCTGGATCTCTTCTCCTCCGCCTCACCGCTGCTGGGGGACACAGACCCGCCTTACCTCGCCTCCCCAGAGTGTCTTCACCCGTCTCCGGGGAGCCGGGACTCCCCGCGCATCACAACACCAAAGTTGTGCCACAGCACGGGGGACGTCAGCTCTCCGTTTCAGTCGCGGCAGAATGTGCGGGTAGACGCGGTGTACGACCGCTACGATGACCCGTTCCCCAAGTGGAGAGGACGAGGCGCGGCGAACGCGGAGCGCTTTCAGCACCGCGGACAGAGACTCCAGAGGACTCCGGAGCTCCCAGACCAGGACCAGGGGAACCACTACTCTACTGAGCACATCCACACTGAGTTCAACTCTGAAACCAGGCAGACGTGAGTCACTTGTTTGTTTTCATCTGCAACTTTTATTTATTCAGTCACAGACATCATGAATGAGTAAAGTGGTCAGATTCTTGGCCTTGTCTAATTATTAAAAACTCAACAGTTACTGCCATAATAGTGGAGATATAGCACTGCTTGAAAATGAAATCAGCAGCTACTAATCCACCTGGAATTTCAACAAGAACAGGCCAGTAAAAACGTAAAACAGGGGCTTTCACGTATCTGTGCAGCCACAGACCAATGATTGATCAGCTTTGCTCTCCAGCTTCTAAATGAATGACATTAAGGGTCCTGGTTGGGAAATACAGTGTTATATGATCATTTTCATCATTAAGTGCACCCTTACTTAAACCATTCTGGTGTTATTGCAGCAGATGCTAAAATTCCCTTAAACTGGAAATATATTTAAAAAAACTGAAGTGTTTTTGGCATAATCTCTCACCACAATCTGCTAATGTGGTTGTGTGTGGTCAATGTGGTTGGACTGTAGAGTGTCCCTTGAGAATAAATGTATGCACAGCATGTATACATGAGGAAGAGAAGGATGGGGGTTTGGATGAATTAGTGTGTCTGTGGGGGTTTTCCACTACAGCCCTTACAGTTATTCATCCTTGTGCAGTGAGAGAGAGAGCAAGAATCTTGATTGTTTCCAGTGCATGAATGCACAAGCAGCAGTCAACAGGGATTGTGTGTGCATGTGTGACAGAGAGAGAGAGAGAGAGAGAGAGAGAGAGAGATTAGTTTTAGTGCAGGAGAAACACACCAGGGCAAAAGCATGTGAAACTGAGCTGGAACAAACTGCCAAAAGCTGCTTGTATACAGTTCATCCCTACTCTCATCACACTCATTAAACATGCACAGAAAAACCTGGTTTAGAAGCTCTCTACCATTCTGAAAGTAAGCTTTGTAATATCACACCATCTTTTTATATGTTTAACCATTTCAGACAGAGGGCACTGAGGATGGCTGTGATCACATTTGGATTGTGACAGGCCCCACTGTGGGCTCTTTGATCCTCCTCGGTCTGCTCCTTTGAAACACCAGTGTTCATCTTAAAAGGCCTCGCCTGGAAAAGGAACATATGTGCTTCCACTGATGGTTAAACGTTGGACGTCTTTGTGGGAGGGAGTGTGTGTGTGAGATAGAGGGTGAACATGCCTGTTTCTCATTACCAGTGAAATATGGTGAGCAAGTCACCTTTGATCTTTAAAATTGGCAATTTACTGCTTGAAAGAGTGTCTGTGTGTGCATATTTGATAAAGAGAGAAAGAAGGCAGAGAGGGAAACTCGTCTTATATATTCTGCTCCCGTCTGTGTGCTGATAAAGTACAAACTCATTAGTCACTTCTGTAAATATTCCTGCTGAGTTAGAAAGTTGATTTTTTTACTGATTATCTCCAGAGTTTGGTTTCAAACTCGATCTACCCTCTTTTCTTCTTCCCAGGTTTACTCATAAATCACATAACCTACTGAAATAATGGATTTATCGGTCTGAGAGTATCGAATGCAGCCCTTCAAATGACAGTTCTGCCAGGATAAGAAGAAGTAGAGCCCATAAAGTGTTTAAATTTATCTATTTTAGAAATTTCATAAGCACTGATTCTAAAAAGTTAAAGTTGAAGAGGTATAAATTTAACTAAATTATTATTTTGCGCATTAATAATGACTAATTTTACAGGCAGCTGTCATACCTTACGTGGCACAATACTGTATAGATTCTTTAAAGAACTGTATTGATATTTTATTAATTATTTAATTTCTCTGTGCAGTTGGTTTATGTTGTAATTTAACCTCCAGCCACTAGTTGGCAGCAGCAGTTTCTTCTAAACAATTAAAGATAGTACAGCGAAGACAAGAGTCATGTTTTGCAAGATAGAGTGAAATACTCAGAAAACACAACAAACCTATGAACACAGATACCCGAAGAAATGTCCGTCTAACTCTGCAAACTGACTTCAATAATGAAATAACTACCCTGGAAACAACTTCAGAATAAAAGCATTGTTACAAAACGCGGGCCAATAATTGAAAAACATATTGTGCCTTTACTTTGACGTATTCTGTACCTTACAGTCTCACCAGGGGTGTATTGACTGACAGGATGCAGAGTTTGCAGACAGTGAATCTTTTTCGATGATGTGCGTTCAGTCGTCTCAGATTGAGCAACGCTGCAGGCTGCAGGAGAAGCTGCCGTCATAATCATAATTGAAACTCAATTAATCACCCAGCAGTAGCAGACTGTTCTAATAATGTAGCATATAGGAATATATGCATTCCCATATAGGAATGCACAGATGCATCTGTTTAACATTGATATCGGCCCTTTTGACAAACATTGCAGTCAGCATACAGTGTGGGATAAACAGACAACAGTTACAGATTGAAGATGTACTGATTCATTTTCATGGTCAAATATGAGAGAAAATGTTGGCATTGTGGGAGAGTTACACCAAAAGAAGCATTGAAAAAAATATCTCTATCGGCCATCGGCTAAATTGTTGATTTAAACATCTGTATCAGTGTTGGTCCTCATTTTTACAATCTCTAATATTTACATTTTGGTGCCAGTGCCATGTAAGAGTAAGGATAATGTAGAATATCAGTTGTCAGGAGGTGGTCTGGTTTGATGGATGGAATCAAACACCTGCTTCCTTGAAGTACTTGGCACAATTTACAGTTAATATCCTGGTTTCACAACCTAACAGAGTAGTTTTGATTTTTTTTACCTGTCGACGGAGTCAATTATTTTTTACCATGAAGGCAAAAGTCCCACAACACTTAGCCTGAGACTACAGATGGCAGACAACTTGATAATAATCGATAATTATCACTTCCTGGCCTAGTGCCTGGAGCAGTTGTCCCTGTAGTATTCTAATGGTAGCAATAACAACTGAAATGGGCTATTTGTTTAGTAAAGCTTACTGTCTGATGATTAAAAAATCCTCTCACTAAAGAAAGATGACACATATTAAATGTGATTTTTTTGCGTTTCAGTTACATTTTATAATGCTTTACAAATCTACCGTGTACAAATAATTATGGTTCTAAAAGCACTTTCTTTGTGCTCAGATTAAGAAATAACTTACATCTGCACAGACTGCAAAGATTCACCTACAAAAAGACTGTCTATTGTGAAAGAACAGTATGTTCTAGGTAGGTTAATCCCCATCAATGTGAGTGAGCTTTACAATTACTGGAGTGCACATCTCTTATGACGCTGGTCAGATACAGGGAACATGGCCTTTATTCTTGATCTGTCAATGGTGTAGTCCACAGTAACAGTAACTTTTAGGCTGTTAACTAAAAATTCGGTTGGCTGTGCGTTTTATTCATTCATTTTAGTTTTCTAACAGCAAATCAAACACCAGAGCACACACAAGGTCAAACTCAAATTTTGAACACACAATTTAAAGTGAAATTAGCATATTATGTCTCTCTAGTGGGCTAACTTGACATGACTGTTGGCTGCCAGTAGGATATAATCCAAATGGAGAATTACAAGTGTGAAAGACTTGGAGCTTGCTTGTGAAAAGAGGGTTTAGCTGTGGTGTCTGGCATTGTATGGCTGAAATCCCCAGTAGCAGAGGTGAAGGATAGTTTCTCCCCTTTCTGACAGTTTTGTTGTTAATAGGATCGGGAGC
Organism: Cheilinus undulatus; assembly: GCF_018320785.1. Taxonomy (NCBI): domain Eukaryota; kingdom Metazoa; phylum Chordata; class Actinopteri; order Labriformes; family Labridae; genus Cheilinus; species Cheilinus undulatus. The sequence continues at coordinate 29,243,942 of NC_054874.1, read as the reverse complement.
TGCTTGCATGAGCAGGAGCTCTGAGTGATTTGCAGCAACCTCTGAGTTAGAAGCTGTGTTGAAATGAGAGCTGTGTCGACTCAGTAACAGCTGAGCCTGTACAGTGTTGGTTTCAGGGATCAGAACTGTTCCATGTGATTGCAGACAAGTCACCCTAAACAGTCAGTTAACTCTAAAACAGATTAAATGTGGAAAGATTGCTGTCATTACTGTTCCAACTGTAAAGCAGAGTCCATTGCAAGGTTGGATCCTCACTACCTTCACACACGCTGACCAGATGTTACTTGCTTACTGTGAAATGATGGAGATCTGAAATTAGTCAGTCAGACAAAGAATAAGTCAAGGGATATTTTCCAGGGCATTGAACATCCCCTGGAGTTTGGTTAAATCCATCATCAAGAAATGAAAGGAATATGCTGCATGTGTGAATCAGCTTCGATGAGGCCGTCCTCACAAACTGAGTGATCGTGCAAGAATGAGACTAGAGGCCACCAAGACACCTACGACTACTCCAAAGGAGTTAGAAGCTTCAGCAGCTGTGAGGGGAGAGACTCTGCATACAACTGTTAGCTGGGTTCTTCACCAGTCAAAGCTTTATGGGAGAGTGGCATTTTGAAGAAAACTCATATTAAATGACACCAAAAGACATGTGCTTGACTGTCAGGATAAAGTTCTTTGGTCTGATGATGAAAGTGGTGCTTTTTGGCCATCAGACAAGATGCAGTGTTCGGGTAACACCAAACGCTGCACATCACCACAAACACACCATCCCCACTGTAAAGCACGATAGTGGCAGCATCATGCTGTGGGGATGCTTCTCAGTAGCCAACCCTTGAAGTCTTGTCAAGGCAGAGGTTAAAATGAATATAGCAAAATATAGGAAGATCCTGGAGGGCAATCTTATTCAGTCTGCAGGAGAACTACAGGTTAGGAAAAGCTTTATATTCTAGCAAGGCTTTGACCCAAAGAATACAGAGAAAGCTACACGGAAATGGTTTAAAGACAACAAAGTGAATGTTCAGGAGTGGCTGAGTCAAAGCCCAGACTTCAATCCAAGAGTTTGAGCAGTTTTGCAAATAGAGTAGATTGCATTGTCCTGATGTCCGAGTCTGACTGAGACCTATCCACACAGACTCAGTGCTGTGATTGCAGCTGAAGCTGCATCTACTTAACACTGACTTGAAGGCAGTGAATGTTTACGCTCTGTGGTTTGTTACATTTTAAAAAAAAACATCAGTTCCTTAAGATAGTACACAGTCGAGGTAAATTGAAGGCACACTCCTGTTTGATATTTAAAGCAAGTATTGAAAAAGTTTTACAGTCCTACAACCTGAAGAACTTTGAGAACTCTACCTCTAGGGAGAAGAGCCACAACTACAAAAATACTTGATCCCATCCCACGACTTGTCTATCTGAACTCTTTTAGCTCTTTAATCCATGCACCTTTAATCCCTGCTGGTTCACCAACACCTGAGGAAAAAAAGTCAAGGTTTATATATTTATGTATCTCTATAGATGTTGACTGTCCTCACTAATTTCAGCTCTCCTCCATTTCAAAATAAGCAGGTAGAACTAATTGTAAATGTTCAGTGAATCCTAGAAGATCTTTGAGGTTTTCCTCATTGAAAATGATGTTAAGATACATAAGCAATAGGCCTGCATGATAAGAGGAAAGTGTTCTGTATGTGCAATAATAATTTTCAAAATCACAACACTGTTTCTACATTAACTGTTTTCTAATCTGTGCCCCAGACTTTGTAAACTGTGTGCACTGATTTGTAACCAATGAGACTTTCTGTGTCCTTTAAGAGCATTGTAAATCTGTTTTGTCTGCTTGTTTTTGTAGTCTGAAAAACTATGTCTAGAAACCTTGCACACAGTTCTTTGTAAACAGCTTTTTATTTTGTTTGTAACAAAATGCTGTCTGTCTTAACTCCAAAATAATCCCAAACAGTAGCAGCACCATTATTATCACCACAGTCTTTATATTCCATATTTACCTGCTCATCACTCCTGTTGAAAGATTGATTCTGTACACTTCTTATTGAGGTGGTAATGGGTGTTGGTGTGAGGAGCATCATACTGAGGAGTCTATGATATTTAGCCAGCCCCCCTCACATGCACCAGAGGGTCAAAATATTAGGAACACCTCTTACACCAACAGCAACACTCACCATAATCTCAGTGAAAAGAGAATCGTCTCTCTGACAGTATCAACAACATTTACAAAGTCATACACTATAGAAATAGAATTCATGGTAAATATATTGTTAATGGTATGCATTATATTTCACTGATGTCTCCAATGAAGTAGTCAGTGAGTGTATTGAGTGTGTGTCACCGGCAAAACACAATTTGAAATGCTCCTTTCTGTTGTTCTCTTAATGTGCATTCACATTTTCTCTCCACTATCTTTTTGAACCCTGAAGTTATTATGCATCAAACTCTGACCAGAAACATCCCGCCCACCTACCCCCGCTTGTTACTGACTCGGCTAATGTTTGTTAGCTAATGTTAAGCTAGTTTATCATAACTTTAGCTTGCTAACATAAACAGATAAGTGTGGCTGACACAATGAAGCACATCATGACTCATGGGGCGACTATGGCTCAGTAGGTAGAGTGGGTCGTCCTGCAATCGTAAAGTTGTGGGTGACAGCCACATGTTAATGTGTCCTTGGGCAAGACACTAAACCCCAATTTGCTCCTACTGCTTTGTCCGTGGTGTGAAAATAGGTCTGGACAGGATGAATGGGATTAGCTTATACTGATTGCCAGTTGTCCAAAACAACCTCTGCCATCGGTGTGTGAATGTGGAGTGAAAGGTTGTGAATGGGTAGGTGTGACCTGGGCTGTGAAAGCACTTTGAGTTGTCAGACGACTGGACTGTAACTGACGCCAACCTTAAGCTTGTCGGGAGAAGAGCAAAAACATCATTAAGAAAAGCGTTTAGTTCGATTCTTTGCTCTTCTTGATGTGAAGAAATGTGGTCCAGCTCTGATAAAAAACAACAGCAATACCATAGCTACATCTGCTACATCTACACATCAAATTTTGCAGTGTTAAATGAACACTTAAAGAGTTAAATTTAACACTGTGTCCGAGTGTATTTGGTGCTTATTAGAATTGGTGTTAAATTAACTCTTTGCTGTGTTAAAATTTTGGAGTAAAATTGACTCAAAATTGAGTAAAAAATGAACACTGGCTACCACTGTACAGTGTTAATAAAACTTAACACTACAGGTTAATCAACTCTGAGGAGTGTAAAAATTACTCCCAGTTGTGTTAGTTATCTATTCTTCTGTAATAACAAATCAACTCTATGTCAGTGTAAATTCAACTCCCATAGTGTTAAATTTAACACCTAAGCTGAGTTTATATAGTCCTCCTACAGTGATACAACGTAGCATTTAAGTGTTACTTTTCAACACATGAAAGTTTTTTTAAGACCATAGTAAGATCATTCTTTTCTGATGTGTTTCAGCAGATTGATAATTAACACAATCAATCAATTGCTTAAGTGTAATACAAGGTTGTTACATAATTGAGACTTAAATGGTAGACACACTTTGCTCACTCATGCAGCCCTGTTGCTTTACGCACATACTACACTTTCCTGCCAGTGGCAGGAAATCACTTACTCAGAAAACAATTTCACTCATGGTGGAAAATTTAAAAACTTAAAAATCTTCAACAATCCACCAGAAACATGAACGAAAGACTCCAAGCAATGATTACTGTACAAAAGGCATCATCTAAACATATCCAAACACAATTCAAAACATCTAAAACACATATGAACACTCTGCATGAGGGCATCATGGGAAAATTATTCAAATTTTAAAATGAAAGTAGGCGGAGCTTACATCAATTGACTCTCTGCAGTGTTAATGGGATCAACACTGTCAAACAGCTCTAACGCTGAAGACCACTTAGCTCAGGGTGGAGTTAAAATTACACCTAGGGAGTTAAATCAACTTAACACTGAGAAATTAGCACTCCAGCTTTTACTGTGTAATTGCTAGACCTGTCGCCATTGTTTACCGCCTTACCATACAACTAAACCCCACCTGTTCTCTTCAAATGACACTGATTGGTCCAGTCCATTATCAGACCTGGCACAATAGTTCAGATTGGAGCTTTGCAAGATGGATCTGCCTGATGACAGATATGGAGTCTGGTTAATCCATTGGCTTTGCAAGGTTAATGTACAGTACGTATACATCCTGCATTTTCTTATCATGATGACAAAAAAAAATACTGCCAGATGTTCAGCCCAAAAAAAGTTAAAAAAAAAAGAAAAAAAAAAAAAGAAAAAAAAGTTTTTCTGAGAAGAATTTCATATGTTGGCAAAGTGGTTTGAGATTAATGTCATTATTTGTCCAAGAGTGTAAATTTTGAGACTCTGATGTGAATTCTTTCACATTTACGGAGTATAAAATCTAAATCCAGGATCTTGAAGCTGCACAGTCTCCACAAAACTCTTGAATAAATTGGAAGTGCTTTGGTACTGAAACGTTGCCGTCATATTTGTGAAGTTTAGACAGTGTGCAGGAGTTTGCCTGCAATTTTTGAATGAAATATGAGACATTTTGGGATCTTAGAAATTGTATTTTTGTTGCCAAACAGGTATGACTTACTTGGATTTTTACTAGAATCACACTGAAGCTTAACCCTTCATACGCAAATCGATCTTCATGTTCATCGCTTTGCTGGTCTCCTCTTACTCCCACACATGCACACACACACCACACACACACTTCCTCCTAATCCATCTCTATTGTCTCTGCCTCCTCCTTACTTTGAAATACAAATTGGTGCAGAAATGATGCAGGTAAATTCTATTTCAAATCAGTCACAGATGGATGGAGAGGAGGATGGAGAATGATGGAAAATGGCTATTCATTACCCGACTATGAGGTTATCAAAGTGGGCTGCCAGCCAGACCATCCCTTTATTTGTGAAGAATCCTCCCTGTGTTTACAAATGCCTGAGTCTGTGCTTATGTGGCAGTGGGAGCACTGGCAGGGATATTAGGTGCACATTACAGCATAATGCATCATAGTTAATCAACATACAAATAATGTCCTGGAGAAACCATCTTATATAAATAACACCATCTTAAAGACAGTATATACATTTTCATCATATTCAACACATGATTTGTGCTGCTGTGTCCATAATCTGGATGGTTTGTCTATCACGGCAACATATATATATACATATATATTAAATATATATATGTATATATATATCTTCTCTTGTGTGTAATCATCTGGGGAAGAGATACCAATTGCTATGTGTGTGAAAGAGAGAGAGGGTGAGAGAGGGAGAGAGAGGCACATTTCACAGCCTGCCATTGATTTGCAGCCCAAGGCACACACAGCTGATTGTGTAGATCGAAAATCAAGAGCTCCAGACCTTTTATACCCGACACATACATTGAGAAACACTCACTCTATCTCTGTCCCTTACTTTTACACACAGTCTCACACTCACATGCGTACATACATTTACAATCTCTCACGGTACTTTTCCAGGGGAGTACTTTCCATCTTCTCTCTACTATGTCTTTGACACCTTACAGGATTTTTTTCACCATGAATAGGTTTCCATTTTCACCTTTTCTTAAATATCCAGGTCTGTGCAAACCAGTAGAGAGCGGTGTCTTGTGATGGTAAAGTGCATCAATTTAGAGAACACTTCAGCGGATTAAAATCAAGTTCTTTGATCAGTTTCAAATTGGCAAGTAGCTTTTTAAATTAACTAGTCCCACAGGTCAGTTTTATTTTATTCAATTCAGTATCACAATGCATCACGATTCATACAATGTACAGGAAGGTGAAATCACCTGCTGGGCATTGCTGCCAGTAAGACCTCTTCCAGTGCCCATGGGTCAGCTGCAGGGTCATCAGCCAGGAACCACCATTCACCAACAGTTAGCTCCTTTAATCCTGGAACATCTCCTGGTGGCAGAGTGGTGACAGGGACGTCACTCCTGCGTCCTTCAAAAGGTGTATGGTCGACAGCCCTACGTAGCCTCGGCATTCAACCTCCACTGGGTAGATGGTAGTCTTCCAACCCGCCTCCCAGCACTCAGCAGCCAACTCTGAGTACTTGGCCTTCTTGTGTCCGTGGGCGGCCTCAATCCCCTCCTCCGCTGGTATTGTGAGCTCAATGAGGAGCACAGATTTTGCCTTGGTGGACGACACCACTATGTCTGAGAGATGTGGCAGTGATCTCGACCGGGAAACGGAGCTGCCTGTCAAGGTCGACTCATGTCCCGCTCCTGGTCGGGGGAAAACAGCCTAGGTGTTTCTCTTGGCCTGATGTTTTCCCCCTCCCCACCTTCTGTGATGAAGTTGATGTGGTTTTGGTTTTCTGCTGGTGGTAATCCTTTGCTCTCCTGTCGACACCCCTCCAGCACCTCAGCTAGCTTTCTCAGGACCTGGTTGTGGCCTCATCTGTAGCATCTCTGGGGGAACGTGATCTCACAGCCTGACAAGATGTGCTGGAGGCTTGCGTTAGGGGTATTGCAGAGTGTGCAGCATTCCTCACTCCTGAAACACTGGTGAAGGTTCCGAGGACACGGAAGCGTGTCATATGTTGAGCGGTTAAGGAAGCTGAGCCTTGCCTGCGGGATCTTCCACGGGTCTGCCCATCTCGTGTTTCGGTTGACAACCCCCTCCCAGGTTGTCCAGCTTCCTTGTCGGCCCTGCGAAACGGCCTTGATCTTATAGCGCTCTTCCTCCAGCCTTGTCACCTCCTCCACCACCATCACCTTCCTCCCTCTCCCTCCAGCCTTGGACCAGAACCGTGGCGCTTCTCCCCATCCTAGCCCTGCTCTTCCTGCCTGGACTCTGCTGTCAATCTCTTGACGTTGCAGACAACTGATGACTGGGTCAACCTTGGTTTAGGCGTTCCACTTCCAGCCTGTTGAAACCTTGGCATTCGTGCACCTTACAGTCTGGTCAGTGGACTTTCTCAACTCAAGAACGAGCCTGGTCTCTGCCTGGTTCCTGCATGTAGCCCAAACTGATGGATTGAAACAGCAGCTGGAGGGTGTTCCTTCCGAAGAGGCCCGTTTTGGAGAGGCACCGTGGCAGCCTCAAGCACTTTCGGATGAATGAGTTGGCTTTTCCATCCGTCTTACTTGCGGTGGATGAGGGAATCTCACTCATTTTCAGTGGCCAGATCACTCTCCTGTAGACCTTGTACTTTCCTGGGAGCTGGCTTCGGTCTATCTTTGCCAGGCCTTCTGAGAGCTGTTTCATCATGGTTCTCCCCAACTGTTTGTCTGAAAGCTCTGCTGTGTACTGTCTTCCCAGGCTTTTAATGGGTTGCTCAGAGAGAAGTGGGATTTCTCTAGGGCAGATAGCTTTCATTTGATTGGTCGACTGGTCGAAAAGCTTTTGTTGGACCAAGATCACCCTGGTCGGCGAGTTGCCCCCTCCCCAAAGGCGCTGGTCAGGGGGCAGAAGCGGTAGTGCACAGCTGACTGATATAGAGAATCGTGTTGCTGGGGACAGAGGAGCAATGCAGCTCTGGGAATTACAGGTAGAGAAGCACACAAAGTGACGCAGAGTGGGAAACTTTCTGATATTTTACAGCACTAATGCTCAGAAACAACACATCAACTGCCGCTGTCTGAAGGAGGCTGGTGATGTCGTCCATGTACGAGTAGAGGGGGTAATATCTATACAGATGGCAGCTTGTACCCTCCAACCATCTGTCTTGCTCCGATGAGGAGTACCTCAAAGGCTGCCATGAACAGGATGGGAGAGATGGCACAACTCATAGCGATTCCTCCTTTTAACTGTTGCCACCTGGTGGTGAAGTCTTGGAGGGCAAAGCACATCTGCAGGTCATTGAAGTAGGATGCAACCATGTTCTTGATGCAGGAGGGCATGTGCAAGAACTCCATGGCGTAGTTGATCATCTGGTGTGGGACTGACCTAAAATTAATTTATTTTTTACTAAAATATCCCAACATGAATCGATATTGAATCAAATCGAATTGAATCGAGAACTGAATATTGTGATTTATCGTTACCACAATAAATACAGCAAAATATCATGATAAACTTTTTAGTCCATATCGCCCATCCCTATCCCAGATCATTTTAGAGTGCTCTACAAACCCTGGGAAGCATGGGACTCCCGCCTCCTGGCAGTTGGTGTCTATGTAGCCATTCTCAAGCAGGTAGGTGGGCATCTTTCTGGCCAGCACTGAGACGAAGATTTTTCCATCTACATTCAGCACGGCGATGTTTCTGAATTGGCAGATGTCCTTGAAATTTGCCTGACTTCACTGAGCTTGGGGGCGCAATGTTGAACTCAGCAGTCGGAGATGCAGGCCGAGGCACATACCCTGGTGTTCCTAATGGGTCATCCCTTACTGGATCATGGTACTGCTCTTTGACATGCTGTTCCAGTTGCTCCCTGGTGGTTTCAAGCTTCCCACTCTTCCTCCAGCAGCTGTCTGATGTGTTTGAAGGGGTCTCGAAAGAAGCTAGCCCGCCCTTTTTTGTTTCCGTTTGCTGCACTTACTGATACGTTTACCACTGCGAAGCCTGGACAGTGTTTGCCTGACCTCCAGCCACAAGGCTTTCCGGAGGATCTTCTCCTCATTTCCAGGAGTTCTTGTATTCATCTCGTTGTCTATTTCCTTTGCTGTAGTTACTGTGTGGTCTGTCCTGTTAGGCCCATCTTAACATCTGTTAGGCTACTTTTAATAATCAACTTTGGGAAACTTATATTGAATAGGCTTAATATTTGAAAGTGTAACAGAAGACATAGTCAGGTTTTTCCCTTTTTCTTAATTACTGGGCTAATTTTTTTTTCATAAGCATTTTTAATAAGCAATATTACAAGTAGATTTTTTCCTACATGTTGCCACATTCATCTTACCCTCTACCTTTATAAGCCCTCCAGAGTCAGCTGCTGAGAAGCATTCCCACAGCATGATGCTGCCACCACTGTGCTTCACAGTGGAGATGGTGTGTTTGTGGTGGTGTGCAGTGTTTAGTGTCCGCTAAACATAGAATCTTGTCTGATGGCTAAAAAGCACAATTTAATCTCATCAGACCAATTAATTTTCTTCTATTTAACCACCACATGTCTTTAGGCAAATTTTAGTTAAGATTTAACAATTTTTCATCAACAGTGGCTTTCTCTTTCCCACTCTCCTATAAAGCTTTGATTGGTGAAGAACCCAGGCAGCAGTTGTTGTATGCAGAGTCTCTCCCATTTCAGCTGCTGAAGCTTGTTACCCCATCAGAGTAGTCATAGGTGTCTTGATGTCCTCTTACACTAATCTCCTTCTTGCATGGTCAAACAGTTGTGTAAGAATGGCCTGATCTTGGCAGATGCCATGTTCCTTCCATTGGATGGATTTTACTGAACTCTGAGGAATGTTCAATGCCTTGGATTTTTTTTATCCATCCTCTGACTGATACTTTCTAATAACCTTTTCTCTGAGTTGCTTGGAGTGTTCTTTTGTCTTCATAGTGTAATGTAGCCAGGAATACTGATTAACCAATGACTGAGTCTTCCAGGCACAGGCGTCTTTATACTACAATCACTTGAGACACATTTACTGCACTCAGGTGATCCCCATTTCACTAACTGTGACACCTCTAGCACTGAATGGCTGGACCTCTGTTGAATTAGGTTAGTCACTTTAAAGGGTGTGAAGATTTACGCAGTAACTTATTTTACGCTACATATGTTTGTTTAATTGACATTACTTTGTAGAAACTTGTTTTCACTTTGACATCAAAGAGGTTTTTTCATATTTTTTGTCATAAAAGCCAAATTATATGACCATTATTGATTTAAAAAATCCATAAAAGGTAAAACATTCAAGGAGGTGAATACCTTTTATAGGCTCTGTATTTGCTCCCTGCTGTGGTACTGCTAGATGGAAAAATCCAATATGGCAGAGTCTGTGGAGGGGACCCTCCCTATGTATTAATAAGAGCCTTATTCTAAGTTTATAAAATATTTTTTTTTGTATATTCAGGTGATTAAATGCTCATTTAGACAGGATTACTTGTAAATATTACATTTCATTCGTTCCACTAGATGCTACTAGGCTAAATATTACACATTGGACCTTTAGCACAGGAGTTGACTGGTTGAGTAGTGTCATGTGTGACTTTTGCTAATGGTAAGGGGAAAACCATTTAAATATACAGCCATCCACATTGTTGCAGAATTTTCCACATTTGCATCATCATCAGCACTACTGCTGTCCAATCTATTAACTGGGTTCAGGTTCCAAGTTGTAAACTATCATACACTGCCTGCCTTTAAATCCAACTTAAAAACACATTTGATTCCCTGGCTTTTGGCTGTTTGTGAGCATTTTTTTCTATCCACTCCTTTCTATTTGTCTTAATATTTTATTGTTTTTTAATTTTTGTGTCTTGTTCGTTTTTTTATAGTTTGGATTTCATTGTACAGCATTGTGATTTGCTTTGGTGTTTTGGTTGTAAAATGCCCATTATGATTAAATTTGAATTGGATTTGACTGTTTTTCATTTGATAAATTAAATAGAATCTCTGAATGGGTTTCCCCCAACAGTGTAACTAATTCGCCATAGCCACTTTTCATGTAATTTTCTCTGCTTCCATGCTGTGTTTCTTCTCTTTGGATAACATTAAAGCTATTTTCACTTTGGGTAAGACCGCACTGCAGGTCCAGCCATTGTTGTAGATCTGTGTGCTCCAAAAACACTAAAGGGGAACACAATAGTCCCTAGAAGGTGTTCTGATTTCTGACTTTATTGATAAAGACATTTTTTTCTTACCCTCTCTGTCCTGCCAGGATGTGAAAGTGTGTCACTGGAAACTGTCAAGTGCTCCATTTAAAAGAAAAAAAAATCTTACTGAATAGGAGGCACATGTTCATGCCTCTGTACGAGCATGTGTTGATAGATAAAGACAGATTCATCACGGGTCACAGAATCTTTTTCAGATGACCACTGACTCAGAGTGTGAGTTTGTCATCCCGGAGCCAATTAAAGTGACAGATCCATCTCTCTCCTGCCAATCAGAGCTGTTGACCTGAGATGGCCTCGCCATATGCTTTGACCCTGGTGGCATTTTATTGATCTGTCCAAGGGACAGATATATCACAGATGCACTGTGGGGCTCTCTCTTGGGTCAGAGTTGAAAAATGTGTTAAGGAGTGCTTATTAGGTTTGAGCCGTCCTCCACGTCCAGAGATAGTAATGACTTCATTTGCTTTGTTCTACCATAACCTATTTAATGTTACTAATGATACCACATTCTCCTCTTGCTCTTCTCTCCAGTTTTCCATCAGCCGTAAATGTCTCCTTTTCTGTTTCTTCAGGGTGGAGGCCATGCATCGCCGGCACACCACACTGAGAGAGAAGGGGCGTCGCCAAGCAGTGCGGGGCCCAGCCTACATGTTCAATGAGCGTGGCTCGGCCCTTACTGCGGAGGAGGAGCGTTTCCTGGATGCTGCTGAATACGGGAATATTCCCGTGGTGCGCAAAATGCTGGAAGAGTCCAAAACTCTCAATTTCAATTGTGTGGACTACATGGGCCAGAATGCTTTGCAGCTTGCAGTTGGCAATGAGCACCTAGAAGTGACCGAGCTGCTTCTAAAGAAGGATGGTTTGGCTCGGATTGGAGATGGTCTGCTTTTGGCTATCTCTAAGGGTTATGTTAGAATTGTTGAAGCCATTCTTGCCCACCCTGCTTTTGGCGGAGGTCTCCGACTGGCTTTGAGCCCACTGGAGCAGGAGATGCGTGATGATGACTTTTACGCTTATGATGAGGATGGGACACGTTTTTCTCACGACATCACGCCAGTCATTTTAGCCGCTCACTGCCAGGAATACGAGATTGTCCACATCCTTTTGACAAAGGGGGCCCGCATAGAAAGGCCACATGATTACTTCTGTAAGTGCTCTGAGTGTGTGGAGAAACAGAAAAAAGACTCGTTCAGTCACTCTCGCTCCAGGATGAATGCCTACAAAGGCCTGGCCAGTGCAGCGTACCTGTCGCTGAGCAGTGAGGACCCCGTACTAACTGCCCTTGAGCTCAGCAATGAACTAGCAAGATTGGCCAACATTGAAACAGAGTTCAAGGTAAGATATGTATATTTTTTATCCAATTTTGAGTAATTTAATTTAGTAAATTAGAGGTTTTTGTACACCTAAACGTATATTATCTTACTAATTTATATCATTTGAAAAAGATTTGACAGAGATAAGAAAAACAAAGTGAAACAGAAAAATGCCAATTTTAAGAAAACACAAAAAATTAACAGAATCTTCAGACTAGTGATTGTTTACAACAGCTTTCTTTCAACTGTAAAGCCCATTTCAAACTGAGAAATGCATCACCACTGCAACACAGGTTGAATTTTATTTTGTTGAAATGAAAATCAAATGACTGCCAGTTATATAGATTACTTAGAAAAAAATGAACAAAAACAGTGAATGCATATAAACTTGAAACGCAGTATAAAGTTGTTACCTTCAGCCTCATTAGTGAAGCTTTCTGTTTCTACACTGGAGGAAAATATTAAAGGCAAGATGAAGACAATGCAAGTACACATCTGGTTTGTGCTTTTCAAAGTAAAAGCCCAGTTCAGCATTTCTTTGGAGAATCTTTATTTGTTCAGAATGCTTTTATTTTGATTTTTTTTTCTGGCTCAGCTCAGCATACAATGAATCAAGACACTTGTGGGACAAATACATGTAGGAGAAACATAGGAAAAAAAAAACACTGCACATGTGCTTTGCATGAAAGCTGTGACAGTGCATTCTGGACCGGACATGCATGTCAGCTGCAGTCAGCAAAACACACACTGCCAGTCTGAAACAGGTATAACTTATCACCTGTAGTACGATCACATCATAGCATTCTAATATTTCCAGGTATTTATCCATTTATCATGTTTAATGAATTCAAGCAGAATATGGATCTAAAGCTATAAATGATAACTTGCATTTTCATTTCACCCAATGTTTCAGTTTGTTCTTGCCAATGATTAAATTCAGTCACAAAATTAGATTTCCAAATGCTGTTCCAGATTTGTAATACTTTTTTAAAATATTCCAGCACCAATTCAATCTGTCCTCTGGCAAACGTGAAATGAGAATTGTAGAGTGAAACATTTTTTTGGTGATGGAAGATATAAGTATGCTCTTAAACTTACAATAAAGATTTTATTTGTAGAACAGATGCTAAAAAATATATGCAAGGTAATTCACGGTAGGTGGAAAAAAATGTTAATGACCTAGGGACTTTTTGCAGCTACAGTATTAATTTCCCAGAAGTCCCACATGCTCCAAGCTGTTTTTAATTTTTAACAGGAAGTTTAGACCTGTTTAGATATATTGCTGTTCATCCTGATTTGTTGGTTTATTGGCTCAGTTTAGGGGACAACATACTCGCTTACTCACACAGTTTGTGAGGTTTGGGCTGGCTTTACTCTACAGGACATGATTCTAGCTTACTGTGCCAGCTTATACACCTGTCTGAAATAAGTTGGCTGGGGATATTGATGGAAACAAACACACTGAAAAATGACAGCAAGAAGCAAGAAAAAAACCTAAACAGCCTAAAAGTGGACTTTGTACAACAAGTGCTCAGTACACAATCATACGAATGAACCGGTCAGATAATTCTGATTTTCAAGTCTGTTTATTTTTGTCTGCTTTTGTCCACCATGCTTTTTGTCCACTAGTCTCTGTTTATTCCTGTCTGATCTCATTCATCATGTCGTCACTTTTTTTTTGGCCACCTCTGTGTTTGTCACTCAGCCTGCCTGTTTGTCATTCTGTTTCTCATCCACAGACAAGTTAATGAGAAGGGCTCACCTGAGGGAGCAGTGCTGTGTTGGAGCTCATCTGTCTCATTACCATCTCATTATCACCCCCACTCTCTCCTCGCTCTATCTGACTCCCTGTCCTCCTTCCAGCACCCTATCATTAGATATCAAATAATATTAAGAAAGTGTGCCAGTACCTTAGTAGTGTTTCATGAGTTATGAATGAACAATTACAGGAGAAGAGATTAAGGGATCATGTCACTGGGAATAATGTTATGGGGACAGTTAAGCCTGATTAATCCTTCTGCGTTGAAGCTACACTGTAGCCTACGCTGTAGGTCCATACAGTCCTGCACCCTACATAGAGGCTTACTAAAGTAGCCAACATTCTACTCCTCAAAATGTAACCACACATCGAAATGATTCAGACTAGAAGCCCCGTGATTGGTCAGTTCTGGGAGACTGTTAGTTTCTGCAAATGTTTACAGGTATATTGTGCATACTTTAGAGCTTGGTTCTCAGCTGTTGGGTCGGGACCCTAAAGTGGGTCATTAAGCTATTTTCAGTGGGTCGCAGATGTGTGTCTGGAAAAAAAATATGTAGAAAAAAGTCTTTGATGTGCTTTTATTTTGAAGGATATCACCATCTCTTGTTCCATTACATTTTTTGCTCCATCTCAAGTTAAAATTGAACACTTTTTCCCTAAAACATTTGGTTATGATAGAAAATTTTAAGAAGTTTGGGTTACAACCTTTTGTTGAGGAGATGGCAGTGGATCCTGATGCTTGACCAGTTGAGAACAACTGCCTTGGACAATGAGAAATGGCTGAGAAGGGCGATGTTACCTGTCAATCTACTTGCCGACTGCTAAAAAAATAAATAATCATTCCTCATTCATGTTTCCCTCAGAGTCCCCTGTCCTCTGCTACAGCTGATTCCTTGGCTGTACTATCCACCTCCCCTGATGTCTCCTCTCTTTTCTTCTTTCTGTAGTATAATCCACTGCTGCTCAATATTTATCAGCTCCAACTCCTACAGAATACATCAGGTTTCAGTGGCCATGTTTTATGTACACAGACAGAGAATGTGACAATGGGATTGGAAACTGGATAAAAATCACAATGCTGAGTAGAATGTGGGTGGAATATTGCAACAAACATGTACAGGTGCATCTAAAAAATTAGAATATCCTGAAAAAGTTCTCTTTTTCTGTTGTGATCAGCTTCAAAAAGATTAACTTTTATAAATTCTAGCTCCATCTCATACGAGGTGAATACATTTTTTGTTTTAATCCTGATGATTACAGCTTACAGCTCACAAAAACCTAAAATCCACCATTAGAATATTGCGAAAAAGTGCAAATGTTTCCTGAGGTTTATTCTTTCACTCGGCTTCAGTACACACAACCCTTTTCATTGGAAAGACTGCTGACTTGACAAATGTCCAAAAGTTGTCATCCTTAACGAGGAGTTTAAGCCACATAAGATCATTGCTTAAAGGACAGGCTGTTCTTAGAAGAACATATTCATGGAAAGTTGACTTAAAGTGAAAAGTGTGAAGCACAAGCAACAGGGATGAGCTCAGCCTTCAGAGGATTGTCAAACAAAGCAGATTCAAGAACTTAGGGGAGCTTCACTAGGAGTGGACTGAGCCTGGAGTCAGCGGAACAAGAGCCATCAATCACAGACAGGTCCAGGATTTGGGGTACAAGTGTCGTCTTCTTACTGTTTAGCCATTCCTGAACCACAGACAACATTATAAGCTTCTCATGTGGGCTAAGGAGAAAAAGCACTGGACTATTGCTCAGTGGTCCAAAATCCTGTTTTGGATGAAAATGAATTTTAAATTTCATTTGGAAATCAAGGTCCCAGAGTCTGGAGGAAGTTCAGAGAAGCACAGAATCCAAGGTGCTTGAAGTCCAGTGAAGTCCAAAACACAGTTCGTCAGTGTATTTTGAGATATTTTTATGAAAAGAATAAAGCTAATGCAGTAAAGCTCATTTTCTTCCCCATTTACAAATACGTATATGCAGCCCGTCAGAGTACACAGATTCAGCTCCTGATGCTGGTTGACTTTGATATTGATGTGGGGAGTGCTTAGAAAGCTCATCAATTCCACACATAAAGCCTCTAGACATACAAGGACACATGTACAGCACACGCAGAGAGGTGGAGAGTGAATGAAAGGTGAATGGGTCTGTTGAATACTTAAATCGTGCTTTACTTTGTTGAGTTACTTTTGGTTGAAATTACTAGCATAAGAAGGAAAGAAAAAGGTGTTGGTGGTTAAGCTCCGCTGATGTGCAGCAGCACAAACTCTGTCTCTTTCCTTTGCTCATCCCTCCATCATACAACACCCTCCCTCACTTCATGTCTGAGGCTTGTTGTCCCAACACCCCGGTTCACTCATCTGTAACCATTCTCATCGCTCCATCTCTATTTTCAATCTCCCAACATTGTTCTTGTTCCTTTATCTCAGCGCTCGAGGCACAAGCCCCATACGCTGGGCTGGGATTGGATTTTCAAACATGCTGAACATGTATTCCGTTTTCTGGGCGTGTATATTTGCTGTGTAGCAGAACACTATTAAATATGAAAGAATTCACAAACATACTTTGCAATGTACTACCCTGAAGCCGTGCCTTTCCCATAGGAGAGTAATTGATTTCTTTCACTTCACAGCCTGAAGCCAGCATAGACCAAATACCAGGTTTGACATGATCCTCCCATTGGCCCATAGCTGGATTAATAGATAGGTTGATGCCTAGAAATTATAATTTTGTCAATTTTCAGGTATTAATGTTGCCTATTTGCTAACCTTTTCAGAATCTGAGCCCGTAGGGGCAGATTTAAATGGTGATCATTATATATATATCACAGCTATTTGGTATTCAAGAGTAAGAACTGGCTGTGACTGCACTAAACTGATGATAGGATTCTAAATTCAGAAAGCTGTTCAGCTCAAACCAGACAACAGCCACTTTAAATGCCAATGATTTTCATGGTCAGAACATACATTATGTACCAAAAGTGGTTTAGACTTTTTAAATACCTGCTTCAAGTAAGAGTGTGTCCCAGAAGAGTCGAACATTGGGAGGATTTGCAGCAGGCCTGTGTTAAGAGTTGGAGGAAAGTGAGCATTATGAAAACACTGTAATGGTATGTTTGGACACATTACAGCAGAATGCTGAATTCATAACAAGAATCAGTCCTCAGGGACTCCAAACCTGCTAGAAGCTCCAATCTGCTGACTGTTTGCTGCTCGGCTAACTGTTGAGGAGCAGAATAAGGCAGGGAGGCAGGGAGAGGAAGAGTGAGGAGACGAAGGAGCAGAGGGTTTCAAACTGTAACAATCAGTAAAGAAACAGGAGGAAGGAGGGTTGAAAAGGCCTGACAGGAATTGTTAATTATAATAAAGTGGAAAAAATTAGCATATATTGAACTAAGGGGTTTTGAAGTTAAAGCCCAATTCAACTTTTGCGTTGAACAAAGAAGATAATGACTTTGAGCCATCACTCCTCCATGGATTAATAAAATATACCTTTTTTCCGTATCCAACTCTTGGATGTAAAAGTTTATGCATTCCCTGAAGCTTCAAAAGATAATAGTTTTGTATGTTTGCCCTGAAGCTATTATTCTGCTCGTTTAAGATAAAATAAAATTAATTCCAGCACCAGCAGCTGACTCAGGCAGAGGAGCAGTAAAAACAGTGCACCAGCTGCATGTGGTGCGCATCACATCCTCTCCACTGTCAAGTAGAGACTACTATAACGACACCTAAGAGTCATCTCATAGCAATCACTTTAACACACCTTAAACTATTTACTGCTCTGTTCTGTTCTTCTTGTGATTTTTGAGCATCATCCAGCACCAAAAAAAAACTCTTACACTGGCACATTTTTGCTTAACATTACTTATCCTCTCTACATCATAATGCTCTTCCACCAAGACACAACAGAAGGGTTTTATTAAAAGTAATACTAATTTTACTATATAACTGATAAATATGCAGCATGTGTTTTCTGCTCTGATTCCATGTTGACTGACTTCATCATAACAGCTTGTGAGGTCATGAATGCAGGTGATATTATTGTTCCTTTATCACAGTTATTATCAGTATGGAGGGACACTGTCAGTCTTCATGAGTTAAATAAATGCATCTGAGTCCCATGTTTTCAGTTATATTTTTTGCATTCAATTGATTTGCATTTGCTAAGTTGTAAACACATTTGCAAAATGAAATGCAAATCAGACTTCTATCAACCATTTCTATGTAAATCCTAGAGTGTACAACAACACTGCCATACTAAATTTGTGGCCTTTGTTGATCTCCACCTAGGAGGACAGTTATTCTCACAAAATGAAAGGGCTGGCATCCAATGTTTGCAGTGTCTATCAACTTTGTCTGTTTATCTTTTGGATAATTTTCTCAGATGCACCTTTATCTTTTTTCTTCTTTGTGGTTTCTCTTCCATGGTTTAGAGTCTCAGGCCTTCCCATTTGATTATGATGGATGCAAATTGAATCTGGATGCAAAAAGGTGGATCAGAGTGTGAGAATCAACATTTGAAATAATAACAATGTCATTAGGTTTAAAAGCTTACCACTTAACCTGTAACTGCTGATGAGACGGTCTAGCTGCAGACCATTCATTTCTGATGGCCACACAAAGACACACATCTGGGACACAATGTGTCTCAGCAGAAATACACTCAAAACTTTTGATATAAAATTGTATTAAACTTCCGTTTGGAGTTACGAAAAGGGTTAGGGTACCAAAAGTCAAAACCTGAGCTGCAAAGCCTAAATACTAAGCGTTTAATAAAGCTAAAAAAAAGTCTAACTGGAATAAAGCTCATCCTCCATGAAAGTATTCCAACTCAGCAGAAATAAAACATAGCTCCGTTAGCTGCATAAGCTACGTAGATATCGGAGCTAGGTATCTATCTAGCTAACGGAATGAAAGCTAAGATCACAAGGCAGCTAAGAAAGCTACATATCTAAGTTATTTGCATAGCTATGTTAGCTTTAGCTACATTTGCTTAAGCTCATGTTGCTAAGCTAACATAGCTATGTTGCTAACATGGTTACATAGTTAACATAGCTACAGAGCTAACATAGCTACATAGCTAAAATAGGTAAAACTAAGCTCACAAAGCAGCTATGTAAGCTACGTAAATTATCTAGGTAGCTACTTTAGCTTTAGCTATGTTTACTAAAGCTCATGTTGCAAGAGCAATCTTGGCTACATTGGCTCATGTAGTAACATTAATCACGTAGCTAGTGAAGCTATGTTAGCTGAAGCTTAAGCTAACAAAGCTAAAGGGAGCCACTGTTTGTACATCTCCTTTAAAAAGAATCTATGTATATTTTAATCCAGATTAGATCTCTGATGTTTTTTCTGTTTCATTTATAAAATGAATCTTACTCTGTGATGTGTGCAGTGTGGTCATTTATATCACTGTAACTGCCAGACTTTGTTTATGAATAAAGTTTAATAAAAAAAAAATCTTAAACTGAAATTATGTGGTACTGGCAAATTACAGCACTTCCTTTCTAAGATCAGTGTCTCAAATGAACGGTCTGTGAGAGTGGCCGTCAGAAATGAATGGGCTAAAGCCAGACACGTCTCTTTTCTGATAATGTATTGAATTTTGCAGTTTAACGTAAATGACTTTTTATTCCATTGATGTAATTTTCAGGATATCTGTTTTGTCCTTACAAGGATAAGGTTGGCCAGTGATGGTTGGTTGTTGTCAGATTTACATCAGTTTTCTAATTTTTAAGACAAAATTAGTCAGTTAGACCCTTCCCTTAGGAAGCTTCTGCTTTAAACTGTAGGTTTAAATGCATCTGAGTGTATTTTTTGTAAATTCAAGCTGATTTACTTTGAGATTGAAAAAGTCATGAAGAAATCCTCACTCAAGCACCATATTATAATTTCAAATGAGAATTAATGTCTCTATGAGGTTGACATTTCCCAGGTCGTTCCCCATAAAAGTGACTTAATGTCCAGGCTTGTACACATAGAGCAGTAGGCAGTAGAGAAACAGCCTCAGAGCTGCGCTGGAAATGTTCAGAGATTCTAAGAAAATACACAAAACACAGGTTTACTGAATATAGACAAATAGATGGCATCACATATATGATAGGACTTACTGTCTGCATACAATTGAAGAATAAAAGAAATACCATCAAGACCCAATAGTGTAAGTAAACAGCTGAGGACCTGATGGTTCCTGAGAGATGCTTACATTTGTACATTTAAAGAATAATATGCTATCTTTTTTCTCTTTTCCGTCTTTCATCTTTCTGCTTTTCACATCATTACCAACTGAAACACTTTGCTCCCTCCCTGACTTTTACAGAATGATTACCGCAAGCTGTCCATGCAGTGTAAGGACTTTGTGGTGGGTGTGTTGGACCTTTGTCGAGACACAGAGGAAGTGGAGGCCATACTTAATGGAGACGTGGACCAGTGTCCTCCAAGCCCCTACAACCGACCGTGCCTCAGTCGAGTCAAACTCGCAATCAAGTATGAAGTCAAGAAGGTAAGCTGGAGAAAAAAAACAAAAAAACAGTGACTGGTCAATCAAATATTTTGTACAGAAAAACAGGAACAAAGAATGAGAACAACATCACATGTGATTGGTTTTTAAAAACAAACCCTGAGTGATTTGTTAGCAGTATCAATGTCAGTGTAGCATGGGGTTTGACTGGCTTTGACTTTGTATCCTGTAGCTAGTTTCAGAACTATCTTCCACAGTGAATTAAATGCAGGGTTTTAGGGAATTTTTTTGTGTGTATTTGCAATGGTCAAAAAGTGGTATATCAGGGTTCACTCACTTTACTCTATATATGAACGATGTTGCATATGCTATGATGTACTTTATACTGACATTACAGTTTTATATTGCTTTGCCAACACTGCTCATTCAGCTATTCCAACCTTACAGCAAGCTTTTGATCAATTACAACGTGCTTGGTTGAGTCTAAAGCCCCGTCCACAGGAGTATACGCTAAAGTTTTTTGTCGTATTGGAGTTTCATCCACATGGAAATGCTGTTTTGGGAGGCCATAAATGCTACTTTTTGAAACCGGGTCCCAGGGTTTAACAAATCTGTAAATGGTTACCATTTCATTTCCATGTGGACAGCCAACTGCATCTTTCTGGAAACGATTACCTCATACATAGCATAGCACACGTAAGCCACATGCGCATGTCAAACCAAAACAACAATGGTGGATTATAGGGGCGTGTTCCTGCTGCAGAAGCTATTGAGCTTATTTTGGCTTTTACAGCAGAATCTGATGCTCCTTTACCACCACCGAGAACAGCATACACCAGATGTTCTTAAATCCATGGAGAACAACCATAAAGGCAGCTAGGAGAAAGTTTTGGGCAGTCCGTAATCTTCTGCATTGGCATGGCAGCATTACAGCGCCACTTACAGGCTTGGAATATATGCTACAGCATTTTCAGTCATTTTCAGTGGTTCCTGGCTTACACGGGCATTTCCTGAAATGATCCCATATTTATGGAAAATCTCCTTAAAACGAAATGAAAATATATCATTTTCTTCTCCGTGTGGAAAAGGCCTAAAACTGGCCCTCAACCCTTACTAAAACAAATTCATTCTATTCTCCAGAGCTACAGTTTTCACCACTCTGACAGGACACAGCATTGAAAGTCTCTGAATATAAATACCTTGGTGTCTGGTTAGATCACAACTCATATTCAAATTCCAAATTGACTCTCTGACCAGCAAATTAATGGTGCAGTCTGTAATTTTTAGCCTAGCTGCATTTAGTGGAACAAAGAGAGTAAAAATTAGACATGATATTTATTAGTAGGCCTATTTAGATTAATGTTCAATCTCCTGAATATATGCAAATGTTTGATTTTTATTTACTTAGAATAAGCCTTTTATTCATACATAAGGAAGATCCCCGCTTTCACATGGAACACTTTACAACAAACATTAAAACTGTAAACACTTGTTCCTATTGGTCAGTTTAAAACTATAATAATGAACTATTCTGCTTTTGAGGGTAACTGTTTTAAATTATGTTGCTGACAATTTTTAACTCTTCTGTTTAATGCACAATTATTTTACTTCATGTTGTTCATGTTAAAAACAAGGGCATGCCCACAATGATTCTTTGAGATTGGATGAAGGTTGAATGAATTAATGACTATAAATGAAGCCCCTCTCCCATGATGCATGTCTTTTAAACTCTGCTACCCCAGGTTGTGTCCTCAAGTTCCTTTGTGGACTTTATGGCTAGTTTATGGCCAGTAACATTTTGAAATGTACACTGATTTGAACGCTGACAGTTTAGCTCACAAAAGCAAAGAGGACGATCAGAAATTCTAATTCTATATTTTTAATTATTAATGCCAGAAAAGCTGAGAACTGGAGATACCTGGAGAGATAGGCATGGGCCTGGTGCAGGACTGGATGAAGGCCATCTGGATCCCAGAGCAGTACAGGGCCAAGGTTGACATGGCAAAATACCGATCCAGCATATACTCCCATGCCTGACCTGATCTGAATTATTAATGCCTGAAACCACTGCTGTGGTTGCAGAAACAAAACTGATAAATTACACCATTCTAAAATAGTTTTAAAATCTCTACAGCAGAGGTTCTAAATAAGTGAAAAGTTTCTTAACATAAAACACTAATTACAAATGTACAGGCCCAAACGATCAAAGATAAGAGGTAGGGCTTTGTCCACAGGGGCCTCCTGAATCCGAAAAGTTATTTTTCTTATATACAGGATAATTTTTGTGAGGCCACTATAGAATCAGTCATAGTTTATTTTCTAGAACTCTTCTTTTCCAAATCCTACACAAACAATACACACCATTTTCACAATCATACAGTATGACAAGTCAAACTGATGTTGATATTGTTTGTTGATGCGAAAACAAGCAGTAACTTCTGGTGTTGAAAAAGAAAAATACAAAGTGTAGTTCCTCTAGTGTCCGCTTGAACCTCACTGCAAAAGCTCTTAAATCTCACTAACACCTGCATAAAACTCCCATTTAAACAACAGAAATTAGCATGTTCACAGTCTGGCTCAAAATAATGTCATATGGCTAACAGCCAGAAGGCCTAGGCCCTGCTTCAGCTCCAGTTAGTGTGTGTAAAGTCAAGCACCTAGCAATACAGTCTCCATTTACATAAAATGTAAAAGTCGCCAGTGTTCTGCTAATTCCATAGCTGAAGAGTTCTGAACTTCCACCATTAATGTAAGAACAAAAATTGTGTGTTGGGAACTTCATGGAATGGGTTTACATGGCTGAGCGGCTGCATGCAAGCCTCACATCAAAAGCACACCGACACTGGGCTGTGGCATAGTGGAAACATGTTCTAAGGAGGAACAAGACAGGCTTCTCTGTTTGGCACATGCTCTACAGAATAAATGGGCACAAATTCCCACAGAAACACTCCAAGATCACATCGAGGACTACGTCTATTCAACCAAAAGTGCATGGGCAGAAACCTCATTCATATGAATTTTGAAAATTCTTTTCCTTTTTTTTACTTATTTGGTTTAATTTGTAACCTTATGTTCAGATTTCTCTGTATTGCTTTAGGACAGTTTCTGCACATGTTTATTAGATCAAATATGTACTTGATTTATTGGTATTGAAGGGGATTATTGTGGACTAATGCAAACTTGTCTAACAGCAGTGTTTTACAAGCCTGAACCTGACCTGTCATTTGAGTGTGCCCACACAAACTGCAGTCTCTGAGTGATTTTTCTCATCAGTACATAAACTATTTCTTGGTGTGTTTGCGTGTGTTTTGTGTATGTCATGGCCTTTGTAGGGCCTCTGTAAACAACAAACTGGCCTAATTTTCAGCAAGGAAATCCCTGCTGACCTGAGATGTTCTTCCAAAATGTCAAACCGAATCCCTTCTCCAACTTCAACACTCAAACCATGATTACACAGGCACACACCTTTTCAGGCAGGACACCAGCAATTGTGTTTTTATCCTGTACAGGAGAGCATGACTGATGCTCACAGAGCTAATGACACAGGAGGCAGGTAAAGAGGGAGGGATAGATTTCCGTGGTGGGGCGTGACTGCATGTTGGGTGCAGGCAGGGTTCATGTCGAGGGTCACAGGTCTGATGGAAAGTTCACTGGACACCACTGGGAAACTCTGTTAACATAATGATGACTGTGTGTGGTTTTCTGCTGGAGGTAGGGATGACAGAGTGAACAAACATTGTGTGTCTCGATCGACCGATGGGAGCAGAGCAGTCAGTCTTCAGCTCAGATAAACAATCCCTCATGTGAGCGGTGATTGAACTGGAGCCAGTAGGTGAAAAGGATGAGATTGATGAGAGAGGACACAGAGACTAACAGAAACCTATGGAGAGAAGGTTTGACAACAGGGAGGCCTGTTGTGCAAATCTTTGATGTGAACGAAAAACAATACACAAATGAGTCTGACACATGCACTGGTCGACCTCCTACTGAGCATCGATCACTCTGTTGTTCATATCCTTCCTCCTAGAGGAACAAATGCATCCATCCTCTCCTTCCTCATTGGACCGGACTTTTCCCTCATTTATCTGCCCCTTTCTAAGGGAAAGTTGCCAACAGATGCTGACACGCCAGACCAAGCCTGGTCTAGCTATTCATTCTCTGACCTGTTTGGCTGTTCATCCAGCCAAGTGGCAGCTGTGCATCAACCAGGATAATAATTCTTATTGTGATATTATTGTAACACAATGGATCTGCTCTTAATTGCAAAGCAGCCTATATTACTACTAGCAGGGATCGTCATTAATTTAAGTTTAATCAATATAAACACTGAGACATTTCATCTGCTGCTCTCACCTTAACTCAAAGCAGGATCGGAAAGCATTTTTAAAGGGGACATATTATGCAGAAATCACTTTTTCAGGCTTTTCTTGCAAAAATATTTGCTCCTGGCCTGTCTACAATCCCCTCAAGTACCAGACCCCCCCCACCCCACCCCCTTTCTCCCCCTTTCAAAAAATGTGTGCTGAAACAAGCCATTCTCAGATTTCCCCTCATGATGTCATTTGGGGAGTTAGCCCCACCCCTAGGTTCGGTTGGCCTTACATGCTTGGAAGAAAGTTCCACCCTCCTCTCCTGATCCTCATCTAAGCTGCCAACTGAGAGGAGGATCAGGAGAGCCACATCCATTAAGCCACATCCATTTCCTGAGAGGGGCGGAGTCAGACAGCTCAGTAAGATTTAAAGCCACAGACACAGAAACAGCTCTTTCTGAGCACAGCTGAAACAGAGAGGGGGATTTAGACATGCAAAAGTCAATTACTGGAGTGTTTATTCAGCAACAAACTTTACAGGCATGTTTTGGGGACCTCTGAGACCAATATGAACCTGTCTCAAAAGGGTAAAATATGTCCCCTTTAAATGACACTACCTAGACCATTCTAACATTACTTGCTAGAAATACAACAAATATTCAGACCCCCTTCACTTTTGTCTATTTTGTTATGCTGTGGTCCAAAAAAGATTTTTTTTTCCTTATTAATCTACACTCACTACCCCTTTGAAAACAGAGTTTTAAGGAGGTCACATTAGGATTATGAATATTAAAAATTTATCTGCTTTTGAAAGCTCTTTGAAATATTTGAGGAAATCTAGGAACTCAGCTCAGATGTACAACATAGTAGTTGTCATACTTGAAATTAATAGAGACATTCCAGTGCAAAAAATTTCCACATTGTAGCTTAAAGAAAATAAACTCTAGATATTCAAAACAAAAATGTGCTACAGCAACATGTTGTTCGTGTTTCTTCAACCAGGCCCTGGTGTAATTTTCTTCACCCTGTCACTGATGTGTTATATCCTGCTATGAGACAGTGTTAAGATCATTACAAAACTGTAAAAACACTCCAAAGTTAAACTAACTCCTACAGTCACAAATACACTTTTAAAACAGTGAAATTCTGGAGCAGACCTTTTATAGTGTCATAGACAGAAAGACATTTAATTTTGAGTGGTCTAAGTAGAAGGTTAGTCTTTGTGTGTGAACATTAAATGCTCCGAGAAAGGTTTTCATAGCCACTATGTTCTATCTGGGTTGTTTTTTTGCTAAATAATGAGCCCCAATATAACTCTGCCTCTGCTGTCAGCCTGTTATATAAGCCACCTTCTTCCTGTTTGTGACCACTGGGCCGTTTCAATTCATCTGCCGGATATTTAGAGTCAAGATGTTTGCTCAACATGCTGCTGCTGTGGAGACTTCACAGATTCCTCAAGGGATCAGTTAAGCAATCAGACGAACATATTGTAACTGCTTTATGAAGATTGGTTGAGAAAAGGAAATTGCTTCTCTAAAAAGGGCCCTTATGCTGCTAATAATTCCTCCTTCCCTCCTTGTCTTTTCTTCTCTGTGCCCACATTCCTTGTCATTTATAAGACACTGATTACATTTTCTTGTCTCTGTCTCTCCCTTCAGTTCGTTGCTCATCCTAACTGTCAGCAGCAGCTGCTGACTATCTGGTACGAGAACCTGCCCGGTCTGAGGCAGCAGTCTGTCTGGGTGAAGTGCTGGACTGTGCTGGGGGTCACTGTAGGTCTGCCCTTCCTGGCCATCTCTTACTGGATACTGCCATGTAGCAAGGTATGAACTCATGTGTTCACATAGAAACAAAAAGAAACAAACTCCACCCTGCCCACTAACTTCAGTTTTCTATTGTCTGGCAAGTTTAATGCACACAAAAAAACACAGCTAACCCCAAAATATTCTGCATGTGCATTTTATTTTTACATTCCAGCATACCTCAGATATCAAGCAAGGTTACAGTGGAATAAACTAGATTGAGTATTTGAATTGAACATTTTGAATTATTATTATTATTACAATAACTTTATTTGTACAGCATTTAAAAAAGGGGTTTACAAAGTGCTTTGGCATGTAAGCAAAGCAAGAAAAAAGCAATAAAATCCAAAAGACAAAGACAGGACAGATGACACCCATCAGTATCATTATAACCCAAACAGTTAAAGAATCTAACCCATTAAAGTTGGGATGGTAGTAATGATTAAAACAGCTGAAGAGGCAAGTAAATAAAATAAGGTAAATTAGGACTAAAGGCATGTAAAAGATTGGGAAGAATTAAATATACTAAGAAATGCAAAGGAAGTTTTTTTTTTTTTTAAGACTTATTTTTGGGCTTTTCATGCTTTTATTTAAAAGAGGAGGACAGTGGTTTGAGTTGCAAACAAGAGAGAGAGTGGGGAGAGACATGCAGCAAAGGGCCATGGGCCGGATTCAAACCACATGGGTAGACCGCTAGGCCATCTGCGTGCCATAAGGAAGTACAAATCTGTGAGATGATAAAACCAAATAAGACGTTGACATCACATACAGGTCTGTAAAAGTCGATAGAAATACTTTTAAGCAGTGGTTTAAAAGATATCACAGATTCTGCAAGCCTTAATTCCTCAGGTAGGTCGCTCCAAAGTCAAGGGACCTGGATGAAAAGGGCCCTGCCACCTTTAATTTTGAGTCTTGACTTTGGAACAACAAGGACAAGATAAAAACTACATAGGAAGACAACATCACATACAGGTCTATAAAAGTCTAAAAAATAGTTTTAAGAAACTGTTTGAAAGATGTCACTGATTCTGCATGTCTTATCTCCTGGTCAAAAGCCAAGTGACCCTTTTAAAAAAGGGTCTATAACTGCAGTTTTAAGTCCCAACTTTGAAATGACCAGGAGGCCCCTGCTTGCACATCTAAGGCTCATTATGGGGGGGGGGGTAAAAGTTCTCTTACATAGTTTGGCACCAGAACCCTTACGTGCTTTAAAAGGGATGACTAAAATCATAGAGTCAATTTGTAAAACTAACAGGAAGCTGATGTAAAGATGCTTAAATTGGGATGATGTGATGCTATCTCTAAAACGGGGAGAAGCCTTACTGTTGCATTTTGGACAAGTCAGAGGCAAGAGAGAGGGATTTTAAATTTAAACCAGAGAGGACTCAATTTCAGTAGTTGGATCTGGAAAGATGAGAGTGTAAATGAGTATACCAGTTTTGATACCCAGTTTTGAACTATTCCTTATAGACTGTTCCACTTCAGGGCCTAAATGACAAAAGGTCTGTGCCTTAATGGATTGAGTCCTTGGAAACATGGCTAATTGTGAAAGTGCAGCTTCTCCCTCTTCTTCTTGTAAAGGCCAGCTTTGCTCCCTATGACTCCTGAATGTTAAATAAAAGTTGTGCACTCACTCACACTCCCTACAAGCAATTAGGAACAACCAATTAATCGACAAAGTTTGTCTTTGGACTGTTGGGGAAAGCTGAAATCCCCAGATTAGACTCTGAATGCACAATGGAAACACACAAACACAAACTTTTGGAGGAGAAAGAAACACCATCACTGCACTGATACTTTCTGATGCGATGACACCACAACAGTGATAGATATAAGACCCTGAGGGCCAATGAATTAAAGCTAACAGTTGCATTATATGACTGTCACTCCACCCAAAATCTTCAGCGCCTGAGAGACTGTTTCTCTTATTTCCAGCTGATCAAGTAAAAAAAGTCAACATGAAAAATGTCATTCCAGTGGTTTCTTGTAAAACATGAAAATGTGGCTAGAGTCAATGAGAAAAAAAAAATCACGCACTTGTGGTCAAAATGTTATGACTTACATATCATCTAGTTTCTGTCATACAGACAGCACTGAATAATCAGCATTTTACTGCAGAGCCAGGAGACACTTTATTACAGGTTGTTAATGCTCCATCAAGCAAATTATAATCTGTAAAGTGACACAGTATGACACAGACAGACACACACAAGCGCTGACAAACTCACACTGGAGCGGAGTGCAAATCTGCTCATCTACCTGTTAATCCTCAACCTCAACATCGAGAGCTGCGAGTGTGTATGAATGACTGCTTGTGTCTGTGTCAGTGTGTTGGAGTTTTTTTGAGGACCTTGAAGTGGGTTGTGTCAGGTGTGACTGTTGAATTAGTAATTTTGTAGACATAGAGAGAACAGTAGCTCTGGAGTGTGTCAGAGATCAGTCACGCTGAGAGTGAGACCTAAATATAGTCATAGAACACCATCTGCTTCTGATTCTGTGGCTGTCAGATCAAATCTCTAGTGTGTGCTTATTGTACAAACTTGAATTTGTATGTGCATATGCATGTCTCTGCATGTGTGTAAGGGAACATCAGAGTAACCAGCCATGGAGGGGGTTGGGGGGGGGGTCATTACATTTACTCATGTTGCTGTAAATAAGTAGCTTTTTATATACATGTACTTTTGCTTAAGTATATTTTGAGGGAAGTATTTTACTTCACTGCATTTAAAAGAAATCAAGTATTGACTAAGAAAAATAAACACTAAAAGTCAAAACAAGGAGTTCTACGCTTTCTGTCACTAATATGAACTGGCCAGTTGTTCGACTGCATTACTCACATCCAAAACCATTGTTGCATTTCACCTCATTATGGAGATGTGCCTCAACATATTTTAGATTTTATCTTCTTTTGTTGTTATTGAAAATCAAGTAGAGATCATATTTTGCTGTACAACCCCTTTGGGTATCAGAAGCATTGCTCAGTAGTAGTGGTAGTAGTACAAGTAGTAGTTGCAGTTTCAGTAGTGGCAACATATTAAGATTGTGTTTTATTATTTGTCATATTTCATTGAAACAGACTGCATCAAAGTTTTTAAGTAGTGAAAATACAGTATGTTTAGTAATCTTACTTGTACATTCATGTTAGATCAACTTGACTTTTTTAAGTTAAAGTAGATGATGTAAAACCTTAATTCTCTTAGAAATTAAAAATGTTTAAGTATTTTTTTGTAAAGCTATATGGTCTTTATCCCCTGCAGTTTTCCCTTATTTCTATCACATGCTTTAATCTTTAGCATTTATGCCACTCAGAGTAGGCCAGCTTAGTTACTACAAGTGACAATAGTCTCACTAAAAGTGGTCAGTCTCACAATGTATCAGGAGAGGAGTAGTAGTATTAGTTTTATAATCATTATTAGAAGTAGCTTAGAGTGTGACATGGGAGTGGTTTTTCACTCCTCTCCCATTCCACTTTCACAAAATAAATCCCATTCTGTCCCAGCCGGATGACTCCCAGTCTCTCCTGCTCTTGTGTTTTTTGTTGACTTTGCATTCTCCATTTTGCCAGTGTGTAGTTAACCTTAGTAAGAGGTTAAGAGACTGGACCTGATCAAGCACCTGATATCTGGTGAATATCTAGGTAACATGAGTTGTGATGGGAAGTGAGCCTGATAGGGTAAACCATTAGCAAAACCTGTTAAGTGAACACACGCTCCTCGTACCGTAGTCAGGATGCACCCAGCAACTACAATTGATATAAAAGGAAAACACAAACTTATTTCAATCAAAAAATCAGATGCTCTGTGCTCGCAAGTTAATACACTGTTGAATTAAATGCCTAAAGTTTTCATCTTTGACACTCTGCCTGTAAACCTGGTGTGCTTTATTTTCTGACTCTGCCTCAGTAACAGCTTGTTTTTCTTGTTTTTTTCTTTTTTAAATACTTAAAGGGATATTCAGTGAGCGTTTCCTCTTCAAAGAGGAGGTGTTTGGGGAAGCTAGGCCATACACCGTCACAGACGAGTATGTTTGCTCTGCGTAATTTAGTGAGTAACTTAACTAAAACAACACTAAAATGAGCGATTCTGACTCGGTGATGACTTGTCAAGATTTAGCCCATTAGGCTCATCTATTATGCAGTTTGAGATGTGTCTTGTGGCATCTCTAAGGTTTGATTTATCATAAACTAAAACCCTGATGTGTTAAAGCAAGACCATCATTTTAATGAAACCAAACACGCCAGGCTGATGAATATAAATCAGTAATAGACTACCATGACCAAGCCCAGAGGGAGAGCCAGAGAGGTTCAAAGGGAGCACATGCACACAGGAGCTCTGCCCTGTACGTCCGTATACATGACATAAAATTGTATAAGTTTAGGCATACTGGAGAGATGTTTGGTCATTTGGTATGTCGTAGCAACAGAATTAAAAATTAAACCAATTACCAAAAATACTTGAGGTGTTTTCGACTAAGGATTTTCATAGTCAAATCTGATTCATCAGATTTTGCCTTTAGTTTGCCTTTTTTTGTCCCCGGTCAAAATGACCGGCAGTCCTCAAGAATTCTGGCCATTTAGAACAACTACCGGACATTTGCTTTAACATTATTTTGCTGCATTAACAGCAGCAAAACACATAAATCTTTCTCTTTTTTATGTGAGTGGTTTAAAGTATCATAATGAAAGCTGCGCGCTTTTCCTTACACACGCAGTTACACAATATACGCCCATGTTAAACACATAAACAACAACAGTTACCTTCACATCAGAACTGTTAGCCTGTTGGCTCATTGGCCACTATCATAACTTTGCAGCTTACAACAGCCAAATACCATCCTCCACCGACAACAACGAAGCATCCAAACACATAACAAAAGTGCTCTCTTGACTGGACACTGCGTTAGAACTCTACATTTCAAATGAAAAATGAGTCTTACCGTCAGTTGCTAGTATCAGTCCTCATGATGGTATAACTGTAACCTCTCTAAAGAGAGACAGAGCCTTCGTTTTAAGCTCCAAGTGGTCCATGTCGTTCTGCACGATGTGATTCTGTGTTGACTACAATCCAACTTTATCTGAGGATTGGTCATAGATAGCTTGTCGAAGTCCACTACAACTCTTTTTTGTTTTTTTTTTCCAAAAATTTATTTTTAGGCATTTTTTGTGCCTTTGTTAGATAGGGGAGGACAGTGGATAGCAGAAAGTTGGACTTGAGTCATAGGGACTCGGACTCGAGTCAACTCGAGTCGCTAATTTGACGACTTGCAACTTGACTTGGACTTGGGAGGTAAAAACTTGAGACTCGACTCGGACTTGGGAGACAATGACTCCAGACTCGACTCGACTTGAGACAACATGGGTTGGAAAAATTGTAGCATATGTTTTTTTTTCATTGTATGTTTTTTTTCATGTGGATATCATTCTAGTATGACCAGAGCGGTCTGTGTGCACACTGCGCTCTCTAGCAGGTTCAGGCAGGCTCCCTTTTTTTTTTTTCATTTAAGCGAGAAGCACTGGCAGGCTGGCAGCTAGTCGTGCTCAGGCATTGTATGAAGAGCCAGACAAGACATTAGAAGCTCTTACCTCTTAGGTTCACTTTATTGACGCTCCATTCACAGTACACTCGGTCCGTCACCTATTATTGTCCCACACCTGACAGGGTACACACATACATTCCTACTACACATCCGCTTCCGTTACAGTGATAATCAGTGGGCACTGTGCACGTGGGTGTAACAATGGCAATTGCTGTGCCTGCTGCTAGTTCAACTTCAGTGCCCAAAGTTATTCACTTTGCTTATAAAGACTTCCATTCTGATGGAAAACGTAGACACGCCAAATGCACGACTTGCAACGCTACAATTAGCGAAAAGAGGGCACCATGCCCAACTTTATCCGCCACTTGAGGACGCATGGAGCCAAGTAAGTGAAACCTGCAAACATTAGCCAGGTAGCTAATGTTACCTTAACTGCCCAACCTGTGGCCAATATGTAGCTAGCTAAGCTAACATTAATAAAAGTGTGTGTGCGTGTGTTGGAATAGTCGGAATAGTCTGCATGCTCTTTTTTGATGTTGACCTTAGGAAGATAAGGTTTCTCTCTTCAATATATAAACCTGAGTGCTTTTTGGGTGGGCTGGGGAACAATGGTGGAGGACTTGAATTGACATAACCTGTGACTCCACTTGACTTGACTTGCCCACAACAGGAAAAACTTGGGACTTGCTTGAGACTTGGACCAAATGACTTGACACTCTGTTGGGACTCGGATCAGAGGGACTTGGGCAATTGTCTGGTGGATAGAGTCGGAAACAGGGTCAAGAGTGGGGGAGAGACATGCGGTAAAGGGCCTCAGGCCGGATTCAAACCCGGGCCGCCCGCATACATGGGGAGTGCCTTTAACCACTAGGCCACCTGCTCCCCGAGTCTGCTACGACTCTGCGGCGTAGGCCTCTCTCTCTCTGCTGCTGCATCGGTGTCTATGACGCTCAGCCATACAATTCCCTTTGTTTCAGGCTCTTCATTACTCACAGTGATGACACAAAATCCCTCCATACTGCTGATGATAATAAGCCTTTGGTTAACCAGGAAAACCTCACTTGGATTAAAATTCTGACATTCTGACATTTTGACCGGTTATTTTTATCTGCCAGACTTCCGCCCATTTTACCGGCCAATGACCGGCAAATGCCGGCTAACAGAAAATCAGGCTTAGCA
Organism: Cheilinus undulatus; assembly: GCF_018320785.1. NCBI lineage: Eukaryota > Metazoa > Chordata > Actinopteri > Labriformes > Labridae > Cheilinus > Cheilinus undulatus. Next base: position 29,210,796 of record NC_054874.1, on the reverse strand, counting down.
GCCCCATGTAGTCAGAATGGTATGATCTTGGTTACTTAACAACATTCGACTATGAGGTTCATGGTCAAATCAGACGCCTCTGAATCGAATTGTCGACTATTCCGGATCACCCCTAAAAAATACATCAGTTTTATGCATGTGAGTAATAGCACTGTGATAACGCTTGACAGGGTCAAAATGGTATTTCCCTTCATTTGAAGAGCAAATGTTTTAATAAAAACAAGAAAGAAAAGAATGGAGACAGACACAGGTTACTTGTGGGCTCTTTAATACCTGAGGCTTATCAAGGATTTAGTTCTGCTCATCTCAATTACTCTCCTACAGCTAATAATGTTCTCCTTTTTACTCTTCCACTGCAGGTTATTATCACAACCCTGAAACCTCATGATATTTCTTATTAGTGGGTAGAGATGAAGGCAATATAAAAAACTCTTTGTAGCTTGAAAATAAGCGATAAAATAAGTATGCTTTAAGAATGATAGAAACTGATGACTGTTTATTATCGAATTACTACTACTGGGTGATAATAGTGAAAATGATGAGAACATGCATATTGTGATGTTACATGCATTGGAATGTGCAAACAAGAATTATTTTCCAGTGACAAATCAGAGTCTAATCAAGAACAAGAGAATCAGAAACAAAAGCCCATTGGTGAGAAAATTGCTCACGATATGTATGACTTTTTTGACAAACTTCATGTTTAACCCTTGTACATACCTTAAAATTGACATACACTTGTTAACCTCATATACACAAACGGTCTGTCTCATAAAAGTGCTATAAGAATGTAATACATAAAATACATGGGAAAAACACAAAATGTACAATATTTCCAAAAATGGGGTGCAAAGTGAAACATTTGTGATGAAGATATTACAGCCTTGACCATGTCAATAATTGATAACAATATTGATTTTAGTGCATTATTATTTTTGGCACAATGAGAGTTTTAAAATAAAATCACACTTGTTAACCTCGTGTACACAATTGGTCTGTCTCATCGAAGTGCTATAAAAATGTAATACATAATTTTTTTTTTACTTTCACTGCATCAGACCTCTTCAACAACCTCTGACTTACCCACAGATATAAAGTTTATTAAAGTTTTTCAATTTTTTTTTTTTTTTAATGTTTTTATGGTCTTTTTGTCATTAGAATACCTGATTTTTTCAATGAGAAAAACACGCATGACCATCCATTGAACTGACTTCACAACAACTAATGACCAAAGTACTGAGTACTGGGTCACTCACAAAGAGCTGGGCATAAAAATCCCAGAACTAGAGCAGGACACGTGCGAGCCAGCTGTAGTTGGGATACTCATTCTACCACTGGAGACAGCAGAAGAGAATAGTCTAGCTAAGACTCATTCTACCACTGGAGACAGCAGAGGAGAATAGTCTAGCTAAGACTCATTCTACCACTGGAGACAACAGTAGAGAATAGTCTAGCTAAGTGCATAGCGTTCCCTAAAGAGCTGGGTCTTTAGCTTTCTCTTGGAAGTAGAGAGGGACTCTGTGGAGCGAATGGAGTTGGGTAATTCATTCCACCATTTAGGGACAACAGAGGAGAAGAGTCGAGTTAGTGACTTAGGAGCCCGATGTGTTGGAATTACCAGGCACCTTTCACTGGCTGAGCATAGTGGGCAAGAAGGAGTGTAGACCTGGATGAGGGACTCCAGATAAACAGGAGCAGTTGTGGTTACTGCTTTGTAAGCAATGATTAGAGTTTTGAATTTAATGCGAGCTGCAACTGGAAGCCAGTGTAGAGAGATGAAAGAGGAATGACAAGCTCCCTTGGATTGGTTGAAGACCAGACGTACTGCGTTCTGGATCATCTGCAAAGGTTTAATTGTGCATGCAGGGAGGCCTGCCTTTCACATGAATATATGCAGAGGTCATAATGTCGTTTACTGTGGAAGCTAGGTGACCTTGTAAAAGAACAAAGAAACCATATTAGAAGTTTTCTTTAGCTTTCTGGATTATAATTTCTTAAATATTTCCTAGATTACAGTGTCTTGCTTGAGTCTACGATATAATTAGAAATGTTGTTCTGAAATGGCTAAACCTAATTTATTTATCATGAAGGAGTTACTCTCAATAAACCTTTAAATGTGAAAGACTAGATCATCCTTACTAAGAGCAGTGCCCTACCCCTAAACTTAATTTGACAGACTGAAAATGTTCAGTATAGAATATCTCAACCAACAAAAGAAAGGCACAGGATAACAACATAAAGTTCATGCTTCCTTTTTTTTCATCTGTAATATACCATGGGCATATATTACAAGATTTCATGCAGTGGTCATGCCATATCTATGATCAAGTGTTTGAAAAAAAAATGTTTAATTGTAATGCAACTATTCAGAAGAGGAACAAGGTTCATGGTATAATAAGTCCTTGGCTGACTTGGGTTTGTAAAAGCTCCTCTGTAGTTGGTGGTGGCATCCTGTGTAGCTCACCATAATGTCACAGGTCAGCTGGCCTCCTGCTTTTTTGCTGTGGCATGCTCCAGTTTAATTTGGTGTGGCTTTGCAGGATGGCCTTCTGTAGTTGTGGGATGTAGCCATAGTCTTTCTCTACCTTGCAGAATGTAGGTTCCACTTCCTTGATTTCTTGTTGAACAGCTGAAAATGAGAACATGACCAAAATAATTATATTTAATGATAACATAATTTTAAAATTCCTGACATAGAAGTGTGGAATTTAAATTTTTACAACATGTGCTTTAGACATTCTGGCCTGTTGAGTAAACAGTTTTACTTATATAAAACTACCAACACTGTTATTGTGTGCCAATATTGAAAGCGTATTTAATGGAACCATCAGCTTACTTTGCACTGGTCGGTGGATATGATAGTGTTAATCCAACTCAATTGATGAGTGAAAATGAGTTCAAAAAGAACATAACTTATTACATTGTGGATCTTTTTTCCCAGGTTCTTTGATCCATGCCACATGTCGAGGGTATGTCTAACTCAACTTGACTTGTACTTGCCTTTGCCTGTATGGGCAATTGACAACAGAGATTTTTAAGCGTGGATATTTGAAACATGAGGTAGAAGTAAAAGTACTGGCCTATAAATCTACTCAGGGTAAAAAGACTGAGGTTGGTCGCAAGATGTGCAAAACATTACCTGCGAAGACGGTAATGTTAGTCAGTGTGACTCTTGCTCTTGTTTTTATAAAGAACTTTGCCCAGCTGTGATGAAACAAAAGGGTCTGGCTGCAGACCGTATATCTCTGACAGCCCCTCTCGCAGACTGATTGTTTTAAAATTAGATTAACCTTTCATTTAGGGTTAGGGTAAGAGTTAAGGTAATGATTAAGACACCAAAAGTTAAAATTTAAAAACCAGACCTGCAAAAACTAATTACAGTACACCTAATAAGGCTGAATAAACAGTCTGCTTACAGGAAAAGTATGCCCTCCATGAAAACTTTTTAATGCAGCAAACGTGGTTTAGGTAGGTCCATTAGCTGAGTAATCTACACAGCTAATGTAGCCAATGGCTAACATGGCTAAGGCTAAGCTCACAAAGCAGCCATGTATGCTTTGTATAAGTTAGCTACGTTGCTATCCTAACTTTAGCTGCATTTGCTAAAGCTCATGTTGCTAAAGGTAATGTGATTGACTGAAGTGATACGCCCCCCCCAAAAAAAAAAAAAAAAAACGAAAAACAAAACAAAACAAAACAAAAAACGCTTGGTGCTGATACAACTGCCACTTGATAAAAGCTCTGCCCAAGCTAATTGCTGCCCTGACCATTGCTATCATATCCACTACAACAAAGCCCTGCTTTTACCACCTTACCCTCTGGAAATGATGCTGATTGGTCAGATCAATTCTCAAATGAGGCATGAGTTATAGATATAACAGACATGAAATCCAGCCAATTTATCTGCTTTGGAATGTTACCTTAAATTCATCTTATTCATTATTGTCGCTCTGCTTTGTTTCTCTTTTTCTACACCTCCCTCTTAACCTAACACACCAGACAGACTGTTTCATATATCCAATGCATGGGGTTTGTAAGTATAACATCTATCTGAGCAACTACCAATGCAAAGTGTTTGGGAAAGGCAGAAACTTTTGTGAAATTCTTGGAGGGTGATTACAGAAACACAGGACTGTCATGTCCATTACCGGCCAATCAGGCAGATCCTGTTGTTGTTTACTAACAGCCATGCCATATAGAGAATCAAACTCATGCGAAACAGGAATAGCGCAAAAACATAATTTTCCACCAAGAAATCTTTCAGTGTGGTTCTCTGCTCTTATCTAAAGAAAGAAATGCAGTTTAGTTCTTATGAAAACTGGCACTGTAACTACATGCAAGCTTCCTGCTCCATGGGCAGCAGCTGTTAACCATGCCTGCTGCTCCCTTCTTCTCCTTAAACAATGCTGATTGGTAGCACACAGATGGTTGAGTGGTTTAAGGCGTAAGGCTGTTTCCGAGTCTATCCACTGTCCACCTCTCTTAATAAAGGTATGAAAAGGCCCAAAAATAAATTTTAGAAAAAAAAAAAAATCAATGCTGATTGGTCCAGTAATTTTTCAGTCCAGGCACAAGCATTTCAGATAAGGAGCTTTGCTTGAGGGATTTGCCTGATGACAGACATGGTATCTGGCAGATCCATGTGCTTGGCAAGGTACAAGTTTTACCCAGCACGACTTCAGTAGATGTCTTTAAACAGAAGTCTGGTTCTGTTCAGCTATATGTTGCTTAGTGCTGAGCTCATGTTGGATTCATATTGCGTCTGTCTTTATTAATGATGTAACAGAGAGTTTAATCTAGACCTGTCTTCTTTGTAAAGTGTCTTGAGATAACATAGGTTATGAAATAATGCTATACAAATAAAGATTGATTCATTGATTATTTCTTCATAGTTATGTATATTTGATTTATAATTTATTTGAAAGAGTAATCTGTATTGGTAAAGGTGATTGGTATGTATGTTCTAGCTAGCAGGTTAAAGAGAAACAGCAGTGGGGACAGCAGCTTAAATCACACACGTGTAAATCTCCATGATGTAATATCTGTTTGACACAAACTGCATGTAGAATATGAATCAGCGTGACAGTAGGTGTTTCCTCCCATCTGGATAAGTAATTATTCATCATGGACGCCTGTCTGCTCACAGCGTATGTCAGCTTTGATTCTCCCTGGTGGAGCCATGTAAGGGAATAATAAAAGACCCAGCAGCTCTATTCTGGTCATTTCAACCAAACCATATTTACATACGCCCGCCTCTTTCCAGCAGACACTGTCCACAGGAGGAGAGAAAATCAGTTCTCGTCATCATCACACTGATATAAAAAAAGAAGCCCACAGTGTTTGCAGTCCTCACTGGGAGTCTTCAATATCTGTGATGGCCATCTCTCTTAAGCTGAGGGCTTAAATGGATCAGTGTTATCAGAGTGGGAGGTGAGAGAAATGAAGGGGGCAGAGCCATTCCAGCGGCAGGGAGAACTTTAAAGCAGGTTTAACCAAACAGCCCGTTCCAACATGGTTCGGTCATGCGTGTTACATGGAGACTGCTATTGGATCTGATGTGTTACTGTGCATGCAGAGAGTCGAGGTTTCCTGTGGTTAGTTAATATTGAACACAGCAGGTTTAGAGAGAGCAAATTTGATGATCACAAAGATGTCTCTATGGGCTTGGAGGTAGTGTATGTTCTTGTGGATCACCATGTTGCAGCATGTATTCCCCATACAGTGCATTCAGGTACAAACGTTTAGTATGTATTTTCTCTGTCATGATGTTGTAGTGAAAGAGATCAGTGGTTTCAGTGCTTATTCACATTAGTGAGGTATAGCAGCTGCCTGCTAAGGTAGCCATGTCATGGTGTTTTCAGATGTGTGTCTAGAAAAATCACACTCTCCCACACTGTTGAAATCCGTGTCAAATGTAAACAGCATTAAATAATGAAACCTGAAAAGAAAATAACTGATTTTAACTGATAATAGGAAGTCAGAAACTTCCTGAAATCAAAAATGTGTTTCAAATGAAGTGAATAAATTAGAAGACATTTGGGTTGATTCCAAAACTCTCCTGCATTTTGTGTCTTTGGTCTGTAGGTGGCAGTCATGTGTAAAAACTAAAGCGTTATGCCAGGATGTGCATGCAGGAAGGAAGAGGATTCAAACTGATATAAACAATCAGCTCAGCTAATGTTTCCAGAAAGGAACTGGTAGAGCCCAGTTATTTATATGGTTATTAATGGAGTGACACAAAGTATCCACACAATGCAAAACTCAAATCTAACCAAGTGTATTTGTATAATTTTAATCAGAAATGTCTGCTCTTATCTACTCAAAAGGAAATTACAGCACAGTTCCTAGATGCACTAGCTGGCCAAGTAGGCAAGGTATGAAGTAAAGAAAGGGATTTTTTACTATAACTTCAGTCTTTTTCTTCCAGCTGGGTCAGATCCTGCGGAGCCCCTTCATGAAGTTCGTAGCCCACGCCGTCTCCTTCACCATCTTCCTGGGACTGCTGGTTGTCAATGCCTCCGACCGCTTTGAGGGAGTCAAAAACCTGCCCAATGAGACAATAACAGACCACCCTCGACAGGTGTTCAGAGTCAAGACCACCCAATTCTCCTGGACAGAGATGCTGATCATGAAGTGGGTGCTGGGTGAGTCTCCTTCTCACATGCACAGTCCACACTTGCTGTGAGGGTTTGAGACTCTCCAGTGTGACATCCAATTAAAATGCAAATAGATGTGAGATAGTCTTTGTCAAAGCAAATTCTCCATCGTGTTAAAGAATGACACTAAAGGGAGACAAAGCTTCAGATGGATTTAGTCTTTAAATTGCATATTTAACCAACATATATATACTGTATTAATACTGTAACATGCAACAGAGTTTTTGATGTTGTTTATCACCAAGGTTTAAGAGGTGCTATTAAATTTATTAAATCATATCTATAAGTATTTTACAACCAAAACCTCCCCTATAAAACACTGAAGTTCCTTTAGAGAAGCTGACCTATTAATCCCAACTTTAATGGAGTAAAGCAGAATGCGATTCTCTTTGATCATCATAGATATCTAATAAATGTTTGTTGGGCCCAGCAGACTTCTGGGAACCAAACTAAAAGCTGGAGGGAAATACAGAGGTTGACCTGAGAGTTGGTGCCTGAGGGACGATTTGAGAGTAGAGGGAAAGAGAACTAGAAGAGCAGTTAAAGGAGCAACTTGAAAGAAAAGTGAGGAGAAGAGATGTTTTAGGAAGCAGGGAGAGAGACAGGGATGACAGGCAAACAAAGAGAACCCCAACAGATAAATAGCCCATGGCAATATCTGTCAGGCCTCAGCTGCTTCCCATCTGCTGATGTTCCACTGTCTCTCAGCATACACACAAACACACTCATCGATATAACAGCATTATGTGAGTGTTTGGTGTATGTTGGAGCACATATGGTTCTCTTTTTATTTGTTTACATCTAATGGCGCCATTCTCTTCCCAGGCTTGGTTTTTTTCTGGCTGCAGGTGCTCCTGTGTGTTTGTGTGCGGTGAGCAGTGGCTGGGGGAGAGCGGGGTAATTGTAATTCCAGCCGCATGCTTTGAAGGCCCTGTAATTGTTAGAGAGATGATTCTGATCAGGGTTGCTTTTTCAGTAAGTAATTTTCTCCTTGTTTGGGCTCCAAATAGAGAATGACTGAGTGTTTGTGTGGGAGGTATCCAGGTTTTGCACTCTGTGTTTGTATACACCTGAGAGCTCAATGGAGATGTTGGAGTGGTTGGATATGAATTATAAGCCTTGTTCTCGACAGCTGTCTGTTAGTATGCAATTGTGACAATTCATATAGAGACTTGTTTATGTCAGTATGAGGGCTTTAAAGGGCCTCTTCTTCTTCAGAGTCTGCAGGGTCTTAACACTAGAACCACCATGGATCTCTATGTACCTTAAACAGCTATCGGTTAAAACTGACCTGTTATTTGGGTGCATTGAGTTTCATTATCAGCACTGATCAAGAGCAGTTGTTTGCCAAAGACAATAAACAACTCCTTACTAGATCACTGTCATTATAGTTATTATGATTAACTAGTTTTTGACACATATTTCAGGTCAAAGAAATACATATTTAGCCTTACAAAGCAGATGGATCCACCAGTTTCAATGTTTCTTAATGGCAAATTCATCTTGCAAAGCTCCCATCTGAACCGTTTGGGCCCAGTTAGAAAGTGACAGGACCAATCAGCGATGAGCTGTACTTTCAGGTGCAGCAGAGTTGTGACATATGCAAGCAGCGACAAGAGGCCAATGCAATTATGGCAGAAGACATTAGCGTGGATGCTGCTGTAACGTAAGTTTTATCAGAACTTGATGACATTTCTTCATTTAAAGAAGAACAAAGAACAGCATTGAGATGTCTTCTTTTCAAAAACAACAGTCGTGTACTGACATGTCTATAGTTGCCATGGTTCACGTAGCTCTCTACGGAGTTTTATCCTCGGTTTGTGGCTACGACGTCACATGTTTTGTTGCTCTGATTGTCCCGCAAAGATGTGACAGAACTTTCATCCAATCGCCCTCCAAGTTTTTTTTCAAAGCCTCCGCCTTTTCCCAAATCCTGTCTGTGAGTGGTTGTGTGTTTCACACATCCATCTGGCGTGTCAGGTTAAAACATCCTGCCATTGAATCTAAACTTGATTAACTGCCTGGCCTTCATGCTAATCCTATACTTGTCTTGGGTTTGAACGGTTGTTGTTTCTTTGCAGTTTACTTCTGCTAAACATAAACTCAAAGGCAAAAAAATAACTACTCACTACTACTATGTATTTTTATAGGTATGTAATGGTATCATGAGTCTACTCACTCGGTTATCAAGGACAATGCAGAGAAATTCTAGTTTGGGAAAGTTTATATCACAACTCAAAACATACAAATATTAAGTAGCATTAAAAAAAAAGTTTTTACATTACTACTTTCAAACTAACTTCATATTTTCCCAAAAGATCAAAGTTTTCCTTTTTGAAAATAAAGGTACGTCTACAGAGTTCAGTAGGGGCACTATTATAAACTAAAAGGCCTTTCTGGAGACATTTTTATAAACCATTCAAGTATTACTCAGGGTCGGAAATGAACTTTTTCATGTACCTTTCAAGAATGTACCAACCATCCTGTTTTAGCAAGCAGCAAAATCAAATGAGGTATAATTTAAAAATTAAGAATTGTAGTATTCAAGTTATGGGCTATTTAATAAAGGGAAATGCTCACACTATTTAAGAAAATACTGATATCAGCTTCCTCGTGATCATAATATTTTGGGACTAGTTTGGGTCTCCATTGCAGCCAGGTTATAAAAACTCAGATTTAACTGCAATCAAGCTTCAATTTAGAGATAAAATAAGCAGTCTGTTGTTATGAGATCATCTTGGGAGAGTTATCACCATCAGAGTTATGCTGGAAAGTGTGTGTTGAGTGTTATTGCTCATTTTTTTGTTTGACCAGTATGAGTGTCAGACACACACACACACACAAACACACACACATACACACATATATATATATATATATATATATATATATATATATATATATATATATATTAGGGCTGTCAATAGATTAAAAATTTTAATCGTGATTAATCTTGCAAATTCCATAGTTAACTCGTGATTAATCGCAAATTAATCGCACTTTTTTTGTCTATTCTAAATGTGCCTTACAGTACTATTTATCAAGATTTAAATACCCTTATTAACACAAGTGGACAAAAATGCTTTCTTTATGCAAATGTTTGTTCATATCAACAACCTAAAACAACAACAGATAAAGTCCAGAAAATTCTCTAGTCTGAGCTCAAAGATACTGAACGCTGCAAAAATATGCTGAGAGCATAACATGGTAAACTCAAGCCACAACAGATGGAGATACTGACCTTAATGTAACATTACTGAATAATACCACAATGTAGAGTTAAACTTTAGACTTCTAGAAGTTAAATCCTCTGTTCTCAGCAGCTGAACACCAAACAACAGATCTCATCATCACACATGGACATAAAGAAGTCAAGTCTCTGCTGAGAGCTCAGCAGTAAGGCACAGACACATCTAATGGTGTTTCACTGTTCTGATGTGAGTAAGGTGGACACACCTGCCTTGCTCAAGAGAAAAAGCAAGTAATTACTTAAAAAATGTCTGCTATTATTTATCATATTTTTACTTTCAAACTAAAACATGTAGTCCAAATGTAAAATAAATGCTAACAGTAAGAAATGACTGTCATCAGTCCAGTAGATTTACTGGAATGATGTCAATAAACACACATGTGAAGCTGCTTTTCAAAACTTATGAACACACAAAGTAAAAGAAGTCTGAGTGGAGAACTTTTAAGGTAAATTAAGATGACTTAACCATCTCTTCATTCTTCAGGTCATAGAAGAGCTACAGATTTAATCTAAAACCATTTTTTTCTTCCTAAATAAAGAAGACCCACAGTCTAATAATGCTTTCAGCTTATATTATGATACTCTACAGAGCTCATTCACTAACCTCTGCTCTCCTGTTACACACCAGCCTCTGCTGCTCTGTCTACTCCTCCTCATGATGCAGCTGTACATTTACCATGCATCAGACAATCTCCTCTAGGGACTGCAGAGTCTTTGACAGTTTTGCAGCATCTTGATTGACTGTTATTTAAATTTGGCGTTCATTCACAGTTCCAGTCGATCGTTTTAGTAAGTTTCGTTTTTTTCCGAATACTTTCACTTTCAAGCAGGAGCTGTGTGGGGATGAGAGCGGACCTTTAGGAGATCTGATCAGACCAGTCAACTGTCAATAGCGCAGCTGTGGTGCCGGTTCATGGCAGATATAATAGCCTAAATAAATGAATAAATCACACTGGCCCAAAAGTGCGTCGACACACCGGGAAATGCTCAGTATGCCAGATTGCGAGTCCATCCCTGCAGAGTTATCTGAGTGTCTCCATTGTAAACAAATCCAGCATGGCGAGGGGGGCGGCTCTCTGCATTAGCGGTGTGCATGGCTAGCGAGTGGTGCGGGCTATATAAGACTCTACGAACTTCCTGTAACTCCATTCATGCCGACAGTAGGAGAAAATAACTTCAGTCTTATCTGACATGATCTGAAAGCTGAACCTGTCATTCAAAAGTCTCTGTTCTTTATCCATTTCTGCTCACTTGTATCGCATCACGATAGCGCCACTTCCTGGTCTGGCAAACTACGGGATGGGTCGAGGGTCATACAGAACACGCATGCGTTAATCGTGCGACAAAAAATTTAGCGGCGTTAAAAGTAATTTGAGTTAACGCGATATTAACGTATTAACTTTGACAGCCCTAATATATATATATATATATATATATATATTTTTTTTTTTTTTTTTTTTTTTTTTGCATGATTCCTGCAGTCTCACGCTGGAATTCAGGCCTTGTTTAACTATCTTGGACTTAAGAGGAGTGAACTATTTGTTTAACAGGTAGAGCTGCTGCAGTACTACATCATCCCAAATCTGTTAGCAGCTCTGACATAGGGACAAGGGAGCTGGGTTCTTTGGTCAATTAGTGATAAGATGTTCTCGGTTCTGATCTAAAATGTCAGCAAAAACAACTAGAAAGCCAGGACTCAATTCATGCCATTTACCATTACAAAATCAGTCTGTTATGTTCCTTTTATTTACATGCCCAGGCGGACAGTAGGTTGAGCATATTCACCAAACACTGCTCAAAAATACCCTCATTTGGTTGGTGGCAGGTGCTCAATTCCCACACTGGTACTACCTAATATGAAAGTAATTGCAGTTTTTTACGTGATTATGTAATAGCAGCCTGATGTCGCAATTATGATTGGATTAATTATGCAGCACTAATTTGTTTGACACCTTTAATCTGGCTTAATAGATTTTATATCAACATTAGTCATACTAAACATGATTAATGAATCATATAGAGCATGTTGTGCCAGCATATCTCTAAAGCATGCTGGGAGAATTAAAAACCCTTATGGAAATAAATAATCAAAATTAATATCTCTGACCTATGAGCTTATCAACCGCAACAATAAAATGATGGTCATAGACATGACACTGCATCAAATCTGATTTAAAGAATATAATATGAATCCTTAAATGCCCTGTGTTTTGTATTTGTCGTAAACCTTAAATGTATGCCGTTGTACTTAGTTTAGCAGTTTCAACTGCAGTGCCAGTGGATTGGATGATTGAAGTCTGAAGAAACAAGATATATTGGCAATTTAACAATTTATTCATTTAGCAAACAGGAGAGCTGACTAGCGTGTGGAAGAACCATACACAGCCACAACAGCCTGGCACCTCCTCCTCATGCTGGTCACACACTACTATGGGGTGGCATCCCATTCTTTAGCAGGTTGAGGTCAGGACTGCTAGGAGGCCATTCCATCCTCTCCACTCCTAAGTTCTGGAGGTAGTCTCTGATAAACCCCTCTCTGTGGGGGCAAGCATTGTCATCTTGGAGGATAGAGTTAAGTCCCAGACTGTGGAAATATGGGATTGCCACTGGTTGCAGGATCCCATCTTGATATCGCTCTGCAATGAGAATGCCAATCAGGCACCTGATTGTCAGCACCTGAGCTCAAAACCAGAGTCATCAGCAACAGCAAAATAAGCTGTTTGGCACTGGCAAAAAAGATTTGGCAAATTTTCAAGGTTGCAATCCACATAGCTCTGCTGCTCATCCCACAAATGCATGTTCCTAACAAATGTGGCACCATTTAACAGGGAAATATAGGCTTTCCTCTGGTATAAGATTGACCGCCAAGAACTGGATTGCATTGTTACAACAACAAAAAAATAATCTACTAAACACAAATTCAGAGGTCTCTATTTTTCATAGCCTAATCTGATAATCCTCCAAGAAGGCTTAATTCGCATTAAAGCCTCTTGATTATTGCAAAAATCTATCATTATCTTTTATCTATGATATATATTATATCTATTATTATGCTTAATAATGAAATCACGAATTTTCAACCCAATTACTCATTTATTCAATCTATCTATATCACATGTACTGTCCAAGCTTAAACATTTTTAACAATTCAAATTCTGCCGAACAAGTATTTTAAAAAAATATGCAAAACAATAAATAAACTAATATGATGATAACTAACTCAATTCAAAAGAATTAAATGATGTTTTTCAGGTAGTAATGTACTCTTATGTGCTCTTGGACTTTGCTCCAATAACAGGTGCCACAACTCATGTGACTGATCTTGTTTTCATGATTGTGGACAGCCACATTAGAAACTGTAATGGAAATGTGATTGATTGCCCAGCAGTTATTTGCAATAGCAAATATTACTGGTGTTTTATTTTCTTCTTTTTCCCAAATTTTGATCTTGCAATCACCACAAAACACTCATAACTGCGTCGCTAATGTGACTGGTTAAAAACTGGAGATGCAGTAGGGTTGTAAAATGTTTGAAGAGGATCTTACATGCAGTATTTAAAAAGGATAAAGTCTTATGTGACATTTTCTGTTTAAACCCTGATCTTTGTGTTTGTGTTCCTTTATTGCCCATATGTTTTTCATGGTGTGGGTGTCCTCTTTCCTCAGGTATGATTTGGTCAGAATGTAAGGAAATCTGGAGCGACGGGCCCCGAGAGTACGTCATGCATCTGTGGAATGTTCTGGACTTCGGCATGTTGTCCATCTTCGTGGCGTCCTTCACGGCACGCTTCATGGCATTCCTCAAGGCGTCCAAAGCGCAGCAGTATGTGGACATGCATGTCCCTGACGAAGACCTCAGCAACGCCTCGCTGCCTGAGGAAGTTGCCTATTTCACATATGGTGAGAAATATATCTTGTTTTTTAAGTCTGATTGAAAGTTTTCATGGACTACATATTTATTTGTTTTTGGAGTACTTAATTGGGGGCAAACATTTCCAAAGTTTAGGTGACAATTATCTGTGAAGCCCTTTCTTTAAATCCTCACTTTTCCTCTGATATTGAGTCTCTTTCTGTGGCATGAATTGTCAAACTGTCTCTTGTCTTATCTACCAGACAGTTTTACCCTCAAAAAGCCAATTCTGACAGCACATGATAAAATGGAAACACTTTCATGAGGTGCTTAAGTCTTTGTGCTTCCTTGGCTCCTGATAAGGCAGCAAACCTGACCAGTATTTTTGAATGTCAGAATTAATCCAAGTCCAAAGCTTAGGACACTCCAAAATGAGAGTGTATTTATTGTTCAGAGAAAACTGTCATTTTTGCATACTTAATTCAGAAACATATTTGTGCACATATGCTCCTGTTTGATTCTTGTTTGGATGGCAGAGTTGCACATTCACTGCCCAAATGCTTGCCCAGACTAATTGTGTTCACAGAGTATGTGCATGTGTTTGACTGATACTTTCTATGCCAATGAAGTTCACAAAATGAGCAGAGTGCAAACCTCAAACAGTTTGACTCCACCTCCTGAACCAAAAATCCAATACAGCTTAGTAAAACCCGCTGCAGGCTTTAGGTAACACTGGACTGTACACACCTTCAGAGGGAACCTTCATCAGTACTGTCATCTGGTGGTGTGAATCTGACATGACACTAGAAAGGCATAAAGATGTGAATGCATTAAAGCATCAGTTATTTCTATCCCTCTTTTCACTCAGAGAGCAAACATTGTGTATAATACAAACACTCCTTTTATTTTAGTTTAAAGACAGTAAATGATACTGAGCCTTATTCTCTTACTTTTTACCATATCTTAAATCTCATTATTCCATCAACCAAAATAATTTTCTATGCCTTCATGACTAAATGTGCCTCTTTTCTGCTCCTCCCCCACTGTTCACTCCCTTTTTGCTTCCTTGAGCCATGGTTGCTGTCATCCCCTATCTTTGATAACAGTCTTATTCTGGTTTGCTCACCTTCCTTGCTCCAACATGGCAGCCCTTTATCACTTAATTCCTCTTCTTACTGAACCCTCTCCTTCCTCAAAGATCACATCCCTTAAGGCTAAGATTATTCTCTTTAAGAACACCTCCTGCACACATGGTGATTCTTCTGTAACTGTAGGATTGGTTATGGATATGTGCAGCTCGTGGTCGACTTCCTCATCAAATAAAAAGTTGCTCAAATTACTTTAATATTTTTTTTATATATATTATGTATATTTCATCATTATTATTAAATAAAAAATGGTGAATGTGCAGGTCACGACTTGTCTATGACACATTTTGGAGTTGTTGGATTGTGTATTGATGAGTTTGATGAGGGAAAGCCGAAATACCGTCTGCTTACATTGAGTTGGCACAGCAGGTCCGAACTCGGCAGCAGCCGATCTAAAAACAGCTTGCACCGACAACTGAAGGTAACGAACCTA
Source organism: Cheilinus undulatus (assembly GCF_018320785.1). Lineage (NCBI taxonomy): Eukaryota > Metazoa > Chordata > Actinopteri > Labriformes > Labridae > Cheilinus > Cheilinus undulatus. The sequence continues at coordinate 29,195,459 of NC_054874.1, read as the reverse complement.
TTACTAAGACTATAGGAATTATGGCAATGGACGAATTTGCCAAAATGTTGAAGTATCCCTTTAACGACACCCTTATCAAAGACTTACCTTTATGTGCTTTGGAAAACATGGTTTTGTGAGAGGCAGTCACTACGAACAAGAACAGAGATGTCGAGGAAGTAAACATGACAGACAGTGACAAAAACAGGCTAAAGCAGTTGAAAGTGTGGCTTCATTTCTCAAAAAATGCAGCGAACAATGCAATGCACAATGTCTGTCAAACAGTGTTTTCATGCAAGGCATGCATCTTTTTGCACATGAACTGTTGTACAAGATTCAAATCTATTTTGTCCTCCAGAGATCTAGGATCCAGAGATTAGTTTTATATCTATTTTAAGGTTTCGTTTTTTGAAAGAAAGCATTGCAAATTATTTTTATTATTTTATTTCGATTTATTTATTAAGGCATTGATATCAATAAAATCATATCAATTCCCATCCCTACACTGAACAGTCTTTGTTGTATTGGGAGAAGAAGACACTGGAGACTCAGATGCAGGGTTCCTGTGTATCCTTGAAATGTCATAAAAATTCTTAAATTTGACATATGAAATTTAAGGCCTTAAAAACTCTTATTTTTACCAGTGAGAGGTCTTAAATTTTTGGCACAATGACAAAGACTTGTATGTATCCAGTATTAGTCTTCTAGCACATGTGATATGTGATATGATTCTGAACATCCTTTTTGCATATATGCTCGTCCACGTCATATTTAACAACACTTACAGCAGTGCAACCTCCACATAGCCTGTTTGTAAGTCTTTCTCTCTGTACTCCGACCCCTACGTGTAAGTGGGGCTCAGCGAGGAGCCTTTAGTGTTAGAGAGATAAAATAGTTTCAGAAATGAAGAAGATATGAATTCAGCCACAGAGAAGTGTTCAAGGCTGTCTCAGAAAACCATGGAAAAATAATGGCAGCAACCTGGCGGTTAAAGAGTTCACATGAAGAGGTGTCTGTCTACATGTTCAGACTCAGCCCCTTATGTCTGCATCTCCTCCCCTTTCTCTGTTGTAAAGTAATAATGAGCTGATACTTTGTATGCTTTAAAGCTGATATTTATCACCATGGCTAATGAAGTTATAGAGAAAAAAGTGATCTCATGTTAATAAATCCGTATTTTAACACATTCTTTTAAAAGTAAGACAGAACATGAAACACGTCCATGTGCATTATAGACCAATTAATAAACACATTATATCAACAAAAAACACAAGACAAATCTGAAAAGCTGTAAAATCCTAAACTGAATTTTCAAAAGTTTGTAGGAGAAACAGTGACACAAACACACTTTAGGGTTAAGGCCAGATTTCTGAAGAGGCCCTAAGTAGTTCCCCTTTTTATTCCTTTAGGGCAACCTTAACCTTAATCGCAACTCAAAATATGATAACACAGACTCCGTTGATTGACGTCAAGTGGTAAGAGTCAGACTGTCTCTGTGAAAGGTTCACAGACTCACAAACTGTGTGTCCTGACACTCTTGACAGTAGAAAAAACAGCATTTAATCTAACTCAAGCTGATGAAATTAGACTAGGAAGAGAGGTGAGACTCCTCATCTCTACTCCTGATCTTGACCTCTCTGATAGCTTGAGCTGGGTCCTGGAGTGACTTTAAAAAATCCTCTGTATATCTGTGGAGACACAGAAATGTTAGACATAGTAGAAATTTCCATAAACTCAGATCCACTTTAGAAAAAACTTTTTTCTGGAAAAAATTTTTCAAATTTGTAAAACCAATTCAGAAATACAGCTTTGGAAGATAATTGTCTGTTAAACATACATCACAATACATCACACTTGCGTATGCATCAGATTTAAGAAGATATTACATAGGTAAACTATGATATTATACGACTAGGGCTGGGCAGTAATACTGTTATACCATATCCTGAGTTTTTTTTTTTTTTTGTTTTGTTTTGTTTTTTTTAAGCCACTGTATTGCTTTAATTACTGTCGTGAAAACAGTGCTGTGTTGTCAATGCATGTTGACAATAAATGCCTCAAGATTGTGTTTCCCAAAGCATTACTTCACATTTCTCATCTTGTCTAATAATAGCTGCGTATTATTATCTCTCATATTATCTCTAGGAGGGAGTGAGGGAAGAGGGAGGAAAAGAGAGCACATTACACACAGAGAGACAGGAAGAAGAGCCTCTATCCTGATGTAACTCTGTTTACTAGTGAAGTGTGAAAACAGTAATCTAACTGTAAATCACTTGCACTTGCAGCACCCCTTTAGTAAACATCCTTATTGTTTATCTTTGAGATTTAAAGCCCTTTTTAAGGAATGAATGAAGCCTTCTGTAGAGGTACTCTGCTAATTGTACTTATGCATGCACACAAGTGCTTGGTCGCACCTGCTTCTGTGAGGCTTCTTAAACACCTGGCAGTAATACTATATACACAGTAAAAGTCTGGAACCGTTTAACAGTGATCCTAGATAGAAATTATGGGAAGTTCTTTATCTTAGTGGCCCCTAATTGACTAGTCATTGTATAGTACCAAGTGGTAATTATCTAGTAATTTCTCAAGAATAAGGTGGTGATAACCTAGTTATACGTTGGCATTTTACCAAGTGATCACTGGGCAATATCAATGAAGTATATGAAGTAATAATGTATCAGTTATCAAGTAATTCTTCCTAATATTGAGGTAATTAGCTGGTATTTTACCCAAACCATGACCCTTAATTTAACCCTAACCCTCATAATATTGTGTCAGTTCTCTGGTAATTAGCTGGTATTTTAACCTAACTCTTAACTTACCTTAACCCTCATAATAATGTAACAATCCTTATCCTTAGCCTTAACCTAACCCTAACACCAACCCTCGTAATACTGTGGCAATTCTGTGGTAATTAGGTGGTACTTTACCAGATAATTCCTGAGAAATAAGATGATAATTTTCTGTTTAAGTTGCTTGATAATTCCCAGGAAGTGTCTTTCTTTGTCTAATTGTTTAAGTGTCTATTTAAAGTGAGTCCTTCCTAAATAATTTTCATGTAATATTTTGGGCTAGGTAATTAGGGTAAAATACCCCCTAATTACCACAATATCACATGCAATTACTTGATACAAATACATTTTTATTAGGTAAATACTGCCATAATATTATTATATTTTGAGTTATTACTTGTAAAATGCCAACTTATTAGAAGAAAATTACCACCTTATTCTTTAGAAATTACAAGATCATTACCAGTAATCGTGATGAAATTACTGGGTAAATAGGGCCCACTAAAATAAAGTGTTACCAAATTGTGAATTATGAAATGACATAACATTACACAAAATAAAACAATGCAATACAACACACTATGTTGTCCTCAGGGGTCTTCAAGTGCATACATTTAGCTGTCTTCATAGTTTTACCAGGTAATTCAAATTCAGGGTCCTATTTGATGGTCAAAATGGTCAAATAATCAGTTTACCTCCAAAAGTCAATACAGCAGCTCATTGATGATACACTAGCAGCTCAGCCTCTCTCTTTTTCCCTTGCTTTTCCTTTCTTCCAGCCAGGAACAAGTGGCGCCCCTCAGACCCTCAGATCATCTCAGAGGGGCTGTACGCCATTGCTGTGGTGCTTAGTTTTTCCCGCATTGCCTACATCCTGCCAGCCAATGAGAGCTTTGGCCCCCTGCAGATCTCTCTGGGGCGTACGGTCAAAGATATCTTCAAGTTCATGGTCATCTTCATCATGGTGTTTGTGGCCTTCATGATCGGCATGTTCAACTTGTACTCATACTACCTGGGAGCCAAGTACAATCCTGCCTTCACCACGTGAGTAATGCCTGACAACAAGAGTGTTACCCTGTTAAAATACAGTGCTGTGAAAAACTATTTGCCTTTTTTACAGCACTGGGTGTATGACTTTGCCAGCAGATGATGGTCATGTCTTAGCATCTGTTAGTTGGTAAATAGGGTTGATTTATTTGGCACATTGAAGAAAGCAAGGACTTGTCAACGTGCCAAGTCTGCTTTTTAAGGACTCACCCTCTGTGTTTATTCATACACAAATATCTTAACATATACATGTAGGCACAAGCCTGATGTAGCTAAATCAAAGATCTACTCTGGCTGTTTGATATCAGTATTGATTGGTAAAAAGAAAAAGAGCTCATATCAGAAAGTATCTGATTTGGGTCCTTTGTGGCCGTTGAACATGTAAATCCTGAGAATCCTCTGAATCGGCATATACCCTCTTTGATGAGGCTGTTTGTGTGGTTCATTAAATCCTTGGTGCTTTATCAGTGGCAGAAATCGAACTTTAATCTTCCTTTGGGCCTAATAACAGCAATCAGGCTGTTTGCTTATATCCAATCAGTGAACAGTGAACAGAGTGAGCCTCTCCATAATATCTACAAACACAGTGTCTTTTATAGTAAGTTTATCTTACAGCTTTGACAGAGTTATTGGTAGAAAACTGCAGTTCTGAATATTTTTAAGCATCTGTACCATGAATCGATCCTCCCATAAGAACTATAAAACACAAATTGAACATTTGCAGCTGGTGGCAGTAAGAGAAACCGATGACAGGTTCATTCTGAACTCTGGGCAAACACATCAATACTGTTAACATTTAAATGCCTCATGTTTGATAGAATAACCTTGATTTGACTTGCAGTTAAAGATGAAGCAGAACATCTCAGGTCTATTGATTTTTTTAAATCCTTGTAGTTCCAGATCAATGAGGATGAGAAAGTACTGAGAGCAGAAGGAGCTCTGGGAGACACTTTGACAGTATCTCAGAAGTTTTTGGTGTCGTTTAAACTATTTGGCGAAGATTCTCTGAGGCATAAGAGCTTTTCCCATCATTTAATGATGTGTCAGAGTGCTGTGAATTTTATTGACCAACTCTGCTCTGAAGCAGAAGTAGGCGCTAAAAGGTAGTGTTTGAAAATGGAGATATTGACACCATTCCTAGAAACCTCAGCCAAGTAAGTGGAACCACAACTTTCTAATGTGTATTTCATTCATGACTCCTTATTGGACCCTTTATAAGTGGGTTCAGCCCATGTAAATACAATATTTATCTACCATGGCTGGCAAAATCAAGGGTTTTTCAAAGCTTTTAAATTGTTGCTTTAAACAAGAATTACACTGCACTGCAGCTTTCAAGTGCACAGTTGGATTTCAATTGAAAGCTGCCGTGCATAAATTGTCTATAATCTGTTATTCTACATTCCTGATTGGTAATACTGGATTCAGAGCTTTTGAAGAGATTTTGGTACAGGCTGGTTGATGTATAAGCTTGCTTAAAAGCAATCCACTTGTCTGATAAGTTTGTGCTAAGCATCAGTCTAGCTGTCAGTGTTTCTCCATTTTAACTCGTCTGTGTCTCATTCCTGATGCTGGACCTTTTTGTTGTCTGATACTTGTAAGCGTTATCAATCTCAGGCTGCTGACAGAATCTCTCAGTAAGTCTGTTGATCATCGTCCATCAAAAAATGAAAAACCTCTCTGAGGTTTCCTTTGTCATGTATCATTCTTCATTTTCTCAGAAGAAGACATCTGCAGATTTAAACTGATAACCTGACACAATCCAATGGAGCAAAGCGAGCTTTAAACTCGGACTGTAATAACATTGCCAAATAATGTTCTTTTTTTTGTGGAATGGAAAAGTCTGTGTGATTGAAGCTTTATCTTGAAGGTTATGGTTCAGATTTACTCTTCATTTCTTAAAGACAGGCTGAAGTAAAGATTTTTTTGCAGGTGTGGCTAACAGTCACCAAACAGGTTTGCAGGTTTCATAACAGTGGAGAACACTTTAAGATAGTGGGTCCAAAGTGTGACTTGAATTTTTGCCCTTAGGCATTTTTGTTATGAGGCTTTCCAACCTTGATAAACTGCTGCCAGATGGCAGCATCTGTTTCCTCATGAGCAGTAACCTTGTCTTGAAGGTTTGGTTGTGGTTACATGTATAAACTCCTGAAATAACCTTGTTTTCAGCTGTTTTTGTGGCCTGTACTTCTTGTGACTGAGGTTTTCTACAGGATTTCTTTTGTGTCCTGTACATTTATTGTGTTAGACTTCTGGCTGTCCACCTGTTGATTGCACCTGGTCTCAAGTGCATTTAAAACAATTAGAATATCATGTAAAAGGTTATATTTTTTCCTGTGATATAATTCAAGATATAAAACTTCCATATATATTCTAAATGCATCATTATAAAGCAAAATATTTATTTTGATACTTTTTTTGATTGAATGTTGATGGCTGTGCCTTACAGTTCACAAAAATCCATCATCTCAGAATATTAGAATACAACTAAACCCCAGTACAAAAAAGTCTTTATGCTACATAAATGTTGACCTCAAAAATTATGCTCATTTACGACTCAGTTATTGGTTTGACCACAAATAACTGCACCTATGTGAAATATCATGTAGCCAATCAGTCTGTGACCCCGCTGGGGTCTTATGAAGCCCAGGTAGCTCTGATGGCAGCCTTCAGCTCATCTGTATTGTTGAGTCTGGTGTCTCTCATCTTCCTCTCGACAACACCTGAGAGATTGTCTACAGGGTTCAGGCCAGGTTGCTGGCCATTCAGCAGTGACCTTCAGTGGCTTACCCTCCTGGTGAAGGGTGTGTGTTATTTTCCTCTAGACATTTGTCACAGGAAATGTTTGCAATATATGTATATATATATATATATATATATATATACACAGTATATAATATTCTATTATTATGAGATAGTGGATTTTTGATATTCCTGAGCTGTAAGTCATAATCATCAAGATTAAAACAAAAAAAAAGTCTTGAAATGTTTCAGCTTGCATGAGATGAATCTAGAGAATATGGGAATGTAACTTTCTGATGAACTGATGCACCTGTATATATCTACTTAATACAAGCTCATGGGGCTTAAAAAATTAGCAAATTAACTGTGTTTATCCACTTACCTTTTCATAGTATTTATCTCTGGCTGTATATTAAAAGGAACAGTGCTTTGGTCACCTTTTGCTGTGCTGAACTGAAGCCATAATATTCCCTTTATATAAAGATTTTGGTGACAGTTGGTCATAAGAAATCATCCAGATGTTTTTTTTTTTTTGTTTTTTTTTTGTTTTGCTTTGTTTTGTTTTGTTTTGTTTTTTTTTTATATCATGTGCCTACAGATGGTAAGATTCATAAAAGTAGATTTGATCAAAATGAGATGCCTCAGGCACCAGCTTAACTGAGTGCCAGTTCAGCTCAGTAAGAAGAGCATGCACCTATATACAGAGGCTTATCCCAATCCTGATGCAGTTTGGTGCACTCTCTCTTCCCATGTTTCCTGTCTCTCTAGCTGTCCTTTCTTATAAAGTGAAAAGCCCATGAAAGTAATCTTTTAAAAAAATAGATGCATTAGATACTGAAAAGGCCCCATGTTTGACTGTCTTTAGCCCCATCTTATCTGAGGCCCAGGTGCAAATAACCTGTGTATGACCCATTGCTGCACATCCACCTTACAATCACTCTAAAGTAAACAAACTACTTGCGCCCAATAGTAAAGTGTGTGTGATAATAATCCCAGTGTTAGGAGCCTTCGTTTCCCCTGCTGTCTACCTCTTCCTCTGTGCTGTGCATAAACAACAGCTCCTCTCCCGTTCCCAAGCTCAGGGGTCTTAGAGGCTGTGAGTTCTGCTTGGCTGCCCACATGGAGCTGAAGAACCAGGCAACGTGATGAGCAGACAGACACAGAGGGAGTTAACTGACAGAATGGTGGACAGGCAGGTAGTAAAAAAGTCTGATTGAGCCAGAATGGAAGGCCAGAAAGATTGCGGTCGCAACCCGAGAGTCAAGCATAAAGAAGACTTTCAATAAAGGCAGAGGACGAGTACAGAGAGGACCTCAGGCTGAGATGATGGAAGTGCTTTATTATCATTATTACACTCTCAAGGAATGATTCAGCTTTATACTTCCTTACTCTATCAAATGTCCTTTTTGCTTTAGAGATCAGCATCCTTGCTGATTTCATTATTGGAAATTAACAAAGCTGTGTTAAAAATAGCAACTACTTTGTTTTCTTCAACACCTCAGACTGAATTTCTTGTACAAGAAGTTTTTTGTGTGTGTTTTGGCAGGATGAAACATCCCTGCATGTCTGCTTTTTAATGAGCCATGCTGGTGTTCCTCTGACAGTTTTTAAAATTGCCTTCCCTGTGGGGGCTGCTGAATAGAGATGTTTTTTAGCATGTCAACACCTCCTGACATATGTTGTTGTCAATCTTACCACTAGGGGTCAGTGTGGCTTTAAATGTGAACCTGCCTGTGTGCTGGCTGCCAGCAAATGCCTGAAGTAAGCTGGAAATTAAGACAGTGATTGATTTATATTTTTCTTTTTCTTTTTAATGACTTCCACAACTCTTTTTATTCATTTTCTCCTAATGTATGACTTTGAGTGCCTTCATGTCAGTGCAATTGTAATTCAGAGTTAACTGTTTTGTTTTTTTTTTAAGTTGTGAATGTGCCAAAATTATGTATTCAAAAGAAAAAATCCCCCGTCCATTTCTTCCATCTGTCACTGAGCTGAGAGTGTGTGCCTAAATGGATATGCATATGCGTTTTTCTTGTGTGTGGGCTGAGACTTAGTGACAGGCCATGCTTGGTAGAGGGCAGAAGAAAAAAGCTGGTCTGATAGCTCTGATGCAGGAAGATGAGGAGGAAGCCAGGTGGAAGGAGTAATGACACCCCAGGAGGGGCCACTCAGCCTTAGGAGGAGGGAGCGATGTGAGGAGAAGACTGGGAGGGGTGTGGCTGAGGAGCGAGTCTCTCTGCACACTCAAACTCTCACACACGTAAATGCACAGCTGGATAGGGCTTAATGAATACTGAGCAATAATAGCCACACAAACCCAATCCCCAGAGGCACAGCGGACTCTGGCAGCTTTCTGACTCACACACTTAAAAAAGAAACACACCACATGCTCTTTATGGAGTGCCCACGCAGAAACATCCAATTACACTTAAGGAGCAGTAGGCAAACAAGGGTCACGCTCTCACATCTCTCTTTTTGCGTTTCGCTTTTGCATATGCTTAGAATGCAAACAAACATGTATGCCCAAGAAATTACACGCACGTTTATCAGGATTCTGATTTGGACAGAGCTGGTGGACCTGTCTGTGTTTTGTGGTAAACAATGCATGACATCACTGCACAGGGAGAGAGAGAGAGAGCAAACAAAGGATGAAGACAGAATAGCAGATTTTGGGCAGAGAGAAGTATGAGAAACAGAGGGTCATAAAATATCTCAAGGAACTCATGTTCAAGCCAAGCAATGGAGTTGAAAGTGAGCCACAATTTTAGTGACGGGTAACAAAAAGATGTATAGTGCCTATAAAAAGAAATCACCAGGGAGTCAGGGAGGATAGAAAATCCAAGGATCTGAACACCCCCCAGAGTTTAGTTTATCCATCATCAAGAAATGGAAGGAATATGGCACATGTGTAAATCTGCCTCGATCAGGCCGACCTCCCAAACAGAGTGACTGTGCAAGAAGGAGACTAGTGAGAGAGACCACCAAGACACCTATGACTACTCTGAAGGAGTTCCAAGCTTCAGCAGCTGAGATGGGAGAGACTCTGCACATAACAACTGTTGCACAGGTTCTTTATCGGTCAAAGCTTTAAGGGAGAGTGGCATGTTGAATCCTGACTAGTGTTTGCCCTAAAGCCACGTTGGAGACTCGATGCTATGTTTGGCAGACACCAAACACTGCATGGCAACACAAACACACGATCTCCACTGATGCAAGGTGGTGGCAGCATCATGCTGTGGGGATGCTTCTCAGCAGCCAGCCCGGAAGTTTTGTAAAGGTAGAGGGTGAAATGAATGCAGCAAAATATAGGAAAATCTTGGAGGACAATCTTATTATCTCATTTGAATAGAGAATTCAATGACAGGACTTGAAAATGGCTGATAACACCTGATCCCTATGTAACCTGACATAGCTTGAGCAGTTTTGCAAAGAAGAATAGAGTATAATTGCAGTGTCCAGATGTGCAAGCCTGACTGAGACCTATCCACACAGACTCAGTGTTGTTCAGCTTCATCTACTAAATACTGACTTAAAGGTGATAGTCACTTATTTTACCTTACATATTTTTATTTAATTGGCATTACTTTGTAGAAATCTGTTTTCACTTTGACTTTAAAGGGGTTTTTTTTCCTGTCAAAAAGTCAAGTTATATTGACCATGTTTGATTTATAGAATCAATAAAAGGGTTAAACATCCAAGGGGGTGAAAACTTTTTATCAGAACTGTAAATATGGTGGGCCAGTCAGGATGCAAAGACAAAGAAGGGAAAAAGAAAGGAAAGAATGGGTGAAAAAGTCAATCAGACTGAACAACAGATGCACATGCTCTTCGCAAATCAGAGAACAACCCATACAACATGTGTTAGCACAGATTTTATCAGCTGTTCTTTTTCTGCTGCTAATGAGGAGCATTTGTTCACTTAACTGTCATTTCTATAGCATAATGGGATGTTTTATGTTTGATGTTGGTTGGTAGCTTTGGCAGCATAGCTTCCTTTTTCATACTATTCAAACATGATTGAATTGAAAGACACGGCGAGTGCAAGACAGTATAGGTAATATTGAGAGCATATCAGATTAAAGCCAAGGACAAAGCCATGTAATGCAATGCAAAAGGAGAGAGAGAGAGAGCAGGGATACAAACAGGGACAAGGGTAGAGTAGAGTGGCTAAAGCATGGGACTCTGGATATTGAATATGAAGTTGAAGCATTGTCCAGTAGAAGAGGGGGAAATAAAAAGGTGTGGGTTATTAAGTTTAGAGTCACGGACTGAGTTTAGGCATGGTGGCTAGACAGGGATCCTAGTGTGAGAGACGGAGGCTGGAAGGAGGATAAGAACTGCAGTAGAGGTAGAGTCAGGAAAGAGCAAAGAGAGTATTATCTTTGAAAGCAGAGTAGAAGTATCATTTTCCCATCAACTACCATTAACAGAGATCAGACTGAGAGAGGGGGCAGATACACACAGAAATATAACGTGCACTCATACTGTGTGTTCAATATAGGCTTTTAAATGTCAAAAGTCAGATCAATAGCTTTAGATTGTGGGCCAATGCTCATAATGTTTCAATAAATTCTTCTATTACCATGCTATATGATGTCAAGCATTATACAGCTACAGAACATTTAACTTTGAATGCTTATTGGAATTCTTTAGTTGAGTTCAGACACTCTAAACTGAGAGATCATGAGAACACTTCAGCATTGATCACTAGGTCATCATATGCAGTATTTTTGATATGAAATTGGCTTTTTGTCAAAGCCTGCAATCTTGCTTTAAAACAAACCAAAAAAACAAGATATTAGTCATATTTATTGATTTTCGGTTGGATTTTTACCCCCTATGTACTCATGGAATAGGTGACTTTTTGCACAAGCCCTAACATATTGTTTCCTGGACTGTGGACATTGATATGTGGCCTCAAATCAGATTTTCTGACATTAAATGGAACTGAACTGAACTAAAACATACAGTTTTGTGATTACAGAGCTGTAGATTAGTTGTTACTCCATATTGCAGTGATTCATTTATTTTTACTAAAGGTAATCTGTGAAAGACCACTCTGTGGTGGTTAAATCTGTTTGTAAGAATGCAGGGTTTATTTTAACACAAGTTCAGTTTAGCCTAGCCTGGCTCTCTTACTTATGCTGCTGTCTATTTACCTCGAAAGTCAGTGCTGGGGATGACATCATGCCTAAGTTGAATGTGTTGCTCCAAATTTCAACATGGGAGTTCCAGGTACAAGAAGCATTCTTGATGATGTATACTCTAAATTTCCACGTTCAAAGATTAAATGAAAAGAGCCATTAATCCTGTTTGATTTTAACATTTATTAAACCTCAAAATTTATTTCTAATGTGACAAATTCACACAGTACAACTCTAAACTTTTATATATGCATTATAGATGGTTATAGCATAGAAATGACAGAAATAACTTCAGTATTTAACCAAATAGAGATCAGGTTGGTTTACTAAAGCTACTTTATTGAAACTGTGACTCTTAATCAGAGGACTTCACGATTTTTTGGTCTTTTCCTATAAGGTCATGTTAATCAGACATTGCAGGACTGTACAGTTATGAACCATAATCTGCCATCATCAGATACCTTGTCACCTTAGGTAGTATTTTACTGTATGGATTTCCTGGAATTAAAGGTCTAAATTTTCCTTTGAGGTAAGAGGAAGGAGAATGAAGTGGGGTTTAGATTATATTCCTCACTACATTAACGTTTGTTGTAGCTACTGTTATAGCCCAGCTTTACTAACAATGTCCTCAGTCCTATTTTAGTGCGGGCATGAAGCTGCATCACAGTGTTTCTGTTTTTATATGTTTTATTTATGTTAAATGCAGGTTAGTTGTTCTAAATCAGTGGTTCTCAACTGGTGGGTCAGGACCCAAAAGTGGGTCGCAAAGCCCTTTTCAGTGGGTCATAGATGTGTGCCTGGGAAGAAAAATTGCACCAAATTGTCCATGAGACTCTATAAAACGTGCACGTTTTTTCCTATTTCATTGTTTTTGTTACACCTTTTGCACTGCCGTAGGCCCAAGCGCTACAATTTTTTATTACATACATCTGATTGACCAAAAAATTCCCCAAATTTGGGTTGCAATTCTCCTTGAGGAGTTGATAGTGGGTCCTGTGACTTGACCAGCTGGACCGCTGTTCTAAATAGCTGAAATTCTTGAAGACTGACTTCACTTTGGCCAGAGACAAAAAAGTCCAGCAGAAACTCCTTTTAATCTGTTGTGTAAACTTCTCCAAATATTTGCCCTTTTCCTTCTAAACTTAGCACAAAAAGTAAGGAAATTTTTAGGTAGATTATTTCTTCTTTATATGATTGGATATATGATGTATTGCCAAGGAGCACTATTACAACAAAGAAATGATCTACCAAACACAAATTTCCCTATTTTTTGTGCTAAAAATATTTTAAAGCTAAAACAACTTCAGAAATTGTCATTTTCTAACACTATTCACACATAATAAAATAAACTTTCTGAGGTTTGCCTAGTTACAGTGGCTTACTGTTACTTGGATAGTTTCTGTTTGTGCATGAGGTTTGCTGAAGGCACTTCAATTAGCAAATGAAATAAAGATTGGAACAGACCACTGGGCAAAATCATCTAAAATCTGGTTTGTGTCGCATGTTATGAGAAAAATACGACCACATAGAGTAAATGATGAGCAGCAAACATAACAGACAGCAAAGGAGCAGACAGATTAAAAAAGAAGTTGATGTCGAGCTATCAAAACACCCTAATTGCTTGTCTTGCTGAGATGTATTCCCCGCTTAATAAGATTTCCCTCCCAGCTTTCTTAAAGACACTCGACAAAACTGCTGCCTTTTCCATAAATGCCGTTCTGTCTCATTTTACATCCCGCTGTCAGTCACACAAACACAACAACCCACATCCATCCATACATACACAGGGACAGGAAAGCATTTCACAGGAGCAGTGTTCATTCATTAAAAGCCGAGCTGGGCAAGACCCTTGCTGTCGCCATGGTGACAGCTCATTTGGTGCAAGAGATAGAAAGTTAAACTCAGTTTAATTTTTAAGATGTTTGGTCTTCACCTGCTTGTTTGTTTCGAGGAGGAGGAGAGAAACGGAGGAGAGGAGATAAGGGAAGAAAATAAGGCAAAATTTAATATGTTGCTAATAACTGAAGGGCAGAAGGGGAGAGACTGAGCAGAAGGCCGGGTGCAGACTCTCACAAAGTCTACATTTGCATTTTTACATTTACATTCAAACACTGCGAGAATATTGCTTCAGATTAAACAAAGAGGAGAAATATACGAGTGGAGAAAAATAATGAAAAAAAGAAAAAAGTATAAATCAAATGAATAGATTGAGTGACAGAAATAGCTAAAAGCTGTTGGGATGAAAGATGGAAGCAGTGTGAGAGGGGGAGGGAGGGTGATGAGGTCAAAGATATAAAAGCAGTGGCAATGGGAATATAATGAGAAAAAGGGTGAGGAGAGAAACAGAAAAAAAAGAGAGAGAGAGAGAGGAGTGACAAGAACAACAGAGACAAACAGAGCAGGAGAGACACAGAGAGTGTGAGAGCATGTCTCTGTGGGGAGGGGGGTGATTTGGGCCTGTTGGTGATTGGGTCTGGACTGCTCCTGTCAGGCCGAGGTGACTCACCCGTCTCCCACACACAGACACACACTATGATGTATGTAGAGTGAGAGTTTGTGTGTCTGGTAGAGATAGAGAGATAGCAAAGTCAGTTCTTCATTGTTAGGGTCCTGCAGGGCTTAGTGTAAGTGTGTTGGGGGTGGGGGTTTGTGTGTTATAAGCCGTCATGTTGGGTGCAGTCTATTGGGAGCTGCCACTCTTGATAACAGATAATAACCCACCGTTCATCTCTGTCTCCAGATGCCCACTGTCCCTGTTGATTCACTTCCTGCTGTATAATGGGCTTATAAAACACAAAAATTCACACAAAGACTTTCAACTCAAATCTTCACTCTTAGGTGGCTAGAAACTGTGCCAATGTCCAGAGCAGCTCATCTGTCTGTGTAACGGCATATTTCATGATACACAAATGGCCAGCACCTCAGCTGACATTAGCAACAGACTGTTTCTAAATTTATTGATGTTGTTAATCTCTTAGGATAGATTTCAGACGTTCCATAACTACACTTCCTCCCTCAGAGGCATCTCTGTCATGTTTAAGTCAATTAAAAGAAGCAGAAAACAAATAAATAAATAAAGATACTTCAGCACAACTGGCTGTCCATGGATTAGCTTTAGGCAGAGTCCAAGAAGATCTTCAACTTAACTACTGTACATCTTTGTCCTTACTCGTTGTTTATAATCTCTATTAGAAATAGTAATGTGCTAATAATATACTAATACAAATATTTACAAACTACATAAAAATGTAGGGGCCTGGACTATACACCAGAGCAGATTTTAGACCAGTGTTAATATAATTCAGTTAACTAAAATCAACTCAAATGTCAAAATCATTTCAATGAACTGAAGGTAAAATAAAAACAAGGCTTTAGAAAACTAAAGTAAACTGTCTTGTGTGCTTACAAAACTAAATAAAATTTTAAAAAATCAGAGATTAAATATCTTTAGTTTTAGTATTTGACATGGGCATACTGACACATACACCTAAGCCACAGGAGAGTACCCCTGATAAGTACCCTATATTACTTAAAAATAAACTAAAAACTAAAACTAATAAAAACTAAACTAAAGATTTAAACTAAACTAAACTAACACACATTGGCTCAGTAGGACGAGTCGGTCGCATTGCAGTCAGAAGGCCAGCTCCTACAGTGATTTGTCAATGTGTCCCCTGGCAAGAAGCCTAACCCTTATTTGTTCCCAATGCTGTGTTGGTGGTGCATAGGGGTGGAGCCAGACGTGCCAACATCTGGGGATTAGCCCAAAGAGAGCATAGTCCTGGGAGCTGCTTCCCTTCAATTTTTTGTCTTATCGGGTAGTTGTGTGCACTATTTTTTTAAACACTTTTATATAGTTTTTGTTTCAAAGACAAGCACCCGCACACTGTCCAACTTGCAAAGAAAATGAGTATTTTATATAACGTTTCGGTACTAGACCTTCATCTGGTCTAGTAAACCTTGGTTAGCCTGATGAAGGTCTATGAATGTTGCAAATATAATGTTGCAAATAAATACTCATTTTCTTTGCAAGTTGGACAGTGTGCGGTTGTTTGTCTTTGAAATGTTCACTGGATACCCTGCCCTCCGATGCACCTGTCCTGAGAAATAGATGTGCGAAGTAACCTTTCCATTATAGTTTTTGTTTAACATAACAGTGTTAACACCAAACACAATACAAAGACAGAGGCAAAAAGAAAAACAAGTAAAGAATTACTGTACAGGAGACAGAGTTTTCAATTGCCTCATATTTGTCAGCATCACTTTTAGCATTCTACTTTTAAATATTCCAGTGACTGGACAGTTATGTCTTATGGTGTACTCTTGATCACCCTATGTAAACAGGTAAATAAATAAATAAATAAATAAATAAATAAATAATAATAATAATAATATAAAAAACATAGAGTTGGGATATATGGCAGAAACCACTAAGTAAAAGGTAATGAGGTACATAAAATAGATAAAATAACTTAAGACTTAATAAATAATGAAAGGGAAAAGGAAACCAATAAATAGTGTGTGCTATTTTTTACATAATTTCAAACGCAAATTTGGATATAAAATGCCAACAAATCTGTGCACTGTTTGATGAAAAATATGCAGTTTAACTTAAAAAAAAAACTTGTGCTTATATCAATTCTTTCTCAATCTAATTACACCAGAGCTAAATTAAAAAGTGTCATTATCATTCTTAAATCATAATACCCCATGTTGGAGTTCAATAAATATAACTTCTACCTCCTAAAATGTCTGTTTTTATTTTCTAAGTTATCTTGCATAGGTGGGGTGGGAATTTGGGTAAAAGTTTATAATTGGAACAATGCATTTTGAAACAAAGAACAGTGCAAAAGCACTTTAAGTTGTCAGACAACTAGAAAAGCACTACACAAGCTCAAGTCTATTTATCATTTACAAACTGACTGTAAAAACTAATAAAAACCAGAGGTGTCAAAAGTATTCACAATCATTACTCAGAAGTATAGATACAAGGGTTTAAAAAGACTTTAGTAGAAGTTGAAGTATCAACTCAAGCTTTTTACACAAGTAAAAGTATAAAAGTCCTGGTTTCAAAAATACTTGAGGTATAAAAGTAAAAGTAATGTAAGGGGGAAAAAATTACTTTAAGGACAAAAGTTTGCACCATGCCACAGGGGCCTATAGTGCACTACCCCACCTCCCCAAAAAAACATTTTTCTAAAGGCCATAATGACTATAATGTTATACTAAAATGTTAATGTTGAAAAATTTGGGATGCACCTGTTTCAGTCGCATTTATGCCCACTGAAAATGAACACATTTTAATACAAAGCAAATACATTCAAGAACCATATACAGTATGTGTACTACCAACCTCCTCTCTCGTGCTTGGTTGGGCCTTTTCGCTCGAGTTCTCTCTGAGTCTCTGCCACGGACATCTTTGTACTAGGCTACATATGTCTGCTATTTCCTTGTTGGAGTGTGACGTGATTGTGTCATGTCCAAAGGTGCAATGGATTGCGTACAAACTAATAGGGTGTCGGAATGGTATTATGTTTAAACTTCTCATCCAACCACAATCAAATTCACTCTATCTGGATGGCACAATTTATCTGGATTGGTTTTTGGGTTCTTTATTTGTGTTTTTTTGAACAATGACAAGCCGGAATGAAAACAAGCTGAAATGAAATAGCAGTAACGAGGCTATTTTTAAAATGTAAGGATGAGAAAGTACAGATAATTGTTTGAAAAAAGGAATAGAAATTGAAAGGAATAGAAGTAAAAAGTAGGCTGAAAAATAATTACTCCAGTAAAGTATAGATACCCAAAATTTCGACTTAAGTAAGGTAACAAAGTATTTGTACTAAGTTACTTGACACCTCTGATAAAAACTAAACTGAAACAGAAACACAAAACACACACACAAAAAAAAAAAATTTAAAACTAATGAAAAATCAAAAAACTACTGTAACCTTGCTTCAGACCAAAACAAATGCTGTCTTGAAACACTCCTACATCATCCCTCAGCATACCCCTCCCCTATTGCCTTCCTTTCTTTCTGTTTCACTTGTACTGCAGAATTAATTTAATGCCCCAGGGTGTCATTTATTTTATGAAACTTAAAACAAACTATTGCAACAAACAATTAACCTCTTGATGCTACTTGGTTAATTTTATATCCGTACCTCAAAATTCCCTGAATCTCACCCACGCTTTGAAGTATTTACTGCTGAATGTAAAACTTATTCTGAGACTATTAAAAATAATATGGACTCTTTCTTGGTGTTGCTTGGTGGATTGGATGATTGAAGTCTGAAGAAAAATATTTGAAATTTAACGATTCATTTAACAAACATTAGAGCTGGGTAGCGTGTAAAGAACCATACACAGCCACAACAACCTGGCACCTCCTCCTCATGCTGCTCACCAGCCTGGTCACACACTGCTGTGAGATGGCATCCCATTCAACCAGCAATAGTCACAAGTCAGCCAACGTGGTTGTGTTGGTCACTCTGGCACGAGCAACACGCCCAAGCTGATCCCACAAGTGCTCAGTGGGGTTGATGTCAGGGCTGCTGGCAGGCCATTCCATCCTCTCCACTCCCAAGTTCTGGAGGTAGTCTCTGATAAACCCCGCTCTGTGAGGGCAAGCATTGTCATAGAGTTTGGTCCAAGACTGTGGAGATATGGGATTGCCAAATCTCATCTTGATATCTGCATTGATATTTCCTCCAGTGATGACAAGCCTAATTTTTCCAGTGAGGGAGATGCTGCCCTACACCAACACACTGCCTCCACCAAAAGATATTACTCTATCGTACACACAACATTCCTCCACAATCTCAGATTCCAGTGCAGGTGTTGCAGATGCCAACGCAAATGGGCTTGAAAGTGAAGAGCAGTCATGGAGGGCCTCCTGAAAGCCCTATGAGACCAGAGGTTGGCTGCATGCAGTCTTTCCGGATTGTCTGGGCAGAGAGCCTCCAGTCACATCGACCTGCAAAGCTTGAATGCAAACCTGTAGAAGACAGCCTTGAGTTCCTAAGGACAGAAAGAGGGAGGAAACATTTTTCTTTGGGTGTTGTCTACTTGAGACAACAATCTCGTTTGTCAAGATTAGTCCTAGCAAAATGCCAGATGCTTTTTAGACCTGCACTGGTTGAAATTAAGCAGTATGATGTAATGCCTTTGCAGAACCACAGGTTAAAACCCCCTATTGTATGCTACCCGTCTTAACAATTTTGCATATTTAAACTACATATTTAAAGGAACCACAGTCCAATGGGTAAATTCAAGTCCTGTAAACAGCAAATAAATTGCAAGAAAAAGTGTTTCTTTTTCTGTGATCATACTATGAAAGAAAGCCTGTGCAGCCTCTGTGAAACTTAGTATTAAAGAGCTAAATGAAAAGGACTAGAAACAAATAAATGGTTGCTACTCTGGGGGATGTAATGGGAAATATGTATTTTGTAGACATATCTTGTGGGCAGCTTGCCTTGCTTTTTAACATATGATTGTTTCTAAAGTTGCTAATTGGACTGTAAACATGAAGCACAAGAAATCGGACATCTTGGCTTGGCGTTGTTTATTTCTAATTGCTGGCTACAACAGGCTTTCTGAGAAGTTAGCCCTAGTTCCCACAGGCATAAATTAATGTCAGAAAAAAAGCAGATGGTTTTCACAATTCTGGTTCTTATAGAGACCTTTGGGTATAAATTATTTGGCTTTAGGTCTACATTTCATACACTGATGATAAACACAGTCTGAGGATGAACAATGTATATAAATAGTGCACAATGTGAGTGTGTCATTCTAATTGTGAGCGTGTGTTTGTCCCTGCCAGTGCCGAGTTTAATGGCACATTAATGCTGCCTGGAACAAAGCCCTTCATCATTATCTACCCTCACATTTTGGGAACATGAAATTTTAAATCCAGCAAGCATTTCACACGGGTGGGAAGGAGAGCTGGAAGAAAGGATAATTTGATTAAAAAGATAATGAGGGTATAACATAATTGAGAGTAGATAATTGTCCTCTTTTTTGTTTGTTTCATATTTCTAAGCCACTGCAAAGCATTTTTATTGTGTAAAAAGAGACTCCAGATAAGAGATGAGACATTATTGAAGGAAAGGAAGATGAAAATAACCGGTTTTCAAGGCAACCACCAAAATCACCTCTCCTGGCTCTTCTGATTGCTCGAAAGCTGGGTGGACGTGTGTGATGTGAATGGAGAGTGAGAAGATGGTATTGTTGATAACCGCCTTTGGGTGCTTCAAGCCTCACAGCAACAGTCTGTCTGATGTTCAGGCTATCTTTTACAGCAACAAAAAGACAGATACCACCAGAAAACTGCTATTAATGTTTGGGAATGTGCTTGTGTTTACTCCAGGGTCCTGTGTGGCTGTCTTGTGTTACCATTAATCTGAGTGATAGTGTAATGTGCAGGCTTCTGCAACCATGTTAACTGTCAGAGAGGAGCTTACAAATCAAGATGGTTATTAACAGAGTGAATGAGGTGGTGTCAATAGATGTGATATCAATATGACTCAGGAAAAGATTGTTTCTATCATTATATGTTATAGCTACATGTTTTTTTTTCTGTGAGAAGATTAATACTGCTTTAATTTGCAGGATAAAACATGACACTGTCAAGTAATTAAAGAGTTTCAGAGGTTAGTATTTTTCATTATTGTTCTTATCAATTCTTTTCCAGAGCAAGTCGATGTAAATGTTATGTTTTATAAATTCTTGCTTTGGGACAGTGCGGGGTGGGTTCTGACTCTTGGGGTGATTGTGGACAGGCCAGGGGCACGTAATTTTGCTAGAAAAGACTAAAAAAGTGTATTTTGCCTAATATGGGATCTTTAAGAAGTCACTTCGCCAAATATATTTAAAAGGGTGCTTAAGAGGGCACAAAGTCAATTTTCTCCACAAAGAGGGCACTACATAGGACACTTTGTCATTTTCTCCCCAAGTAGGACACTTAAGAGGGCACTATTACAAGATTTTTTTACCACGTAGATTACACTTAAGAGACAATTTGTCAAATTTTGACTATTTATAGGGCCTGTAAGTGGGCACTTTGTCATCTTTTGGATAATTAGACAGCACTTAAGAGAGCACTTTGTTAACTTCTGTCAATTTCAAGGGAACCTAAGATGGCAACTTAAAAAATTCTTCATTGAAAGGGCACTTAAGAAGGCACTTGGCCAAATTTTGTCATAAAAAGATAGAGGTCATAAAAATGGGCACTTGCAAGTTTTACCACTGAGAGGTTACCAGATGGGGCATTTTTTGTGTCTATCTACCATAGGAGCATACATGAGGGCACTTTTTAGGGGATTTCTGAAACAATTTGGCACCAAGGGGGGCAATCCCTCTGCCCCCCACTCTTATTCCACCAGTGCTTTGGGAAATTCCAGGAGGGGCTTTGGAAAAAGCTGCTTTTCTCAGTGCTGCAAGGTTTGCAACGAGTACCTTAAATTACATCAGGTGCCTGTAATGAAAGTTTCCAAGCTCGGAGTTTGTACACCTTTAGGATCATAATACTAACATGATATGCAAATACTGATTAAAAGAAAAGCAAAAAATAAAAACCTGTAGGGATCATGGGATTATTAATTTAAAAAATCGACTGCAAACATTCTTGTACTTTTATGAGTGTTGTGTCATGATGAGTATAGCCAATAAACTAAAGGCCTGGAAGAGTAAACAGATTCAAATTTTAATGCAAACACTAACAAGCAGTAAAATATCTAGAGTCTGGCTGTGTAACAAGCACTAAATCTACTGTCTGACTCTGGTGCATGAACAAATCCCGAGAGCCCTGAGTCCTTGGGGGGGCTTGTTGGTATTGCACATTCTGTACTGGAAGTTTCGATAACAGCGAGACTGTAAGAGAAGAGGAATCAGCAGTGGTCGAGTCAGGTCGAGTGTCAGGTTTATGGATTTGTAGTAATGATCTGTCTCAACAGAGACAGCTACAGTAAGCCCAAAGGGGAAACATGTATCCTCCACCTAAACTGCTGATATCAAGAGAAACTTTTTCCCTACTCAAGCAGGTTTGTAACACTAGTAGAAGTTTAATGCATGAGTTTATACAGCATGTGAGATGACAGATAAAAGCAGAGTGGGATTGGGGAAGGTTTGATATTTTCCCCAGAGGACAGCATATTACTCCCAAAATAGGTAACCATTTTTCAATCAGGGGAGACTTGATACAAGTTTAACAATAATTTATTTATTAAACCTTTCGCGGAAAGACTCCATCCTGATGGCTTTATGAACTTGAAGGGGGCACGAGGAGCTGGACTTGGGCACCATTGAGATGGCTTAGAGGTGGCAATCAAGAGATTCATGATGGCCTGAAGGAGCTGGACCTAGACAGGGTGTAAAGGAGATGGCAGGGGAAGGAGAGTTGCAGCCGTCACACTGAAACAACAGACTGCATAGGACAGGAGAAGAGATTTTAAGATATGACTGCAACAGGATGATTGGATCAAGAGAGGTCGTGGCAGAATGGGATCGGCTCGGAAATAGAATAGATGCCCAAACCAGCCTTTCCTTTACAGCCAAAAAGTTAAGTAAGAAATAATTAGGAGCAGGGATTTTTGCCTATACCAGTTTCAATACCACTATGCACAAGCCAGACCACCCATGAGGGGTATAAAGAGGAGAGCTTTCTGGAGACCAGTCAAACTGGAGGCCCATGGAGGTCTGAAAAATCATGGCCCATTGTAAAACCTGTGATAACCATATTTTGTTTTTAAACCATTATAACCACTCTTACCAAAGCAAAAAATTGAAGTTGAATTTTTTTATTTATTTATGTTTTAGAACAATAAAGCCTTTTCAAAATAAATGTAAATGTAAACCCCAGATGGCACTCTGATATAAACATTTAGGAAAGTCATGTCAGACTTCAGAGCTAAGTCATAGTGTGCACAAATGTCACAATGCCATCAAATACAGTGGAAGAAACTGAAAAAACTTTAATGGAAAATAACTTAATTGTGAAAAGAGAGGGAAAATTGGTAAAAAAGTGGATTTAAAGTGTCAAAATGTGGGGAAAAAGTGGCAAATTTGGGTTAAAAGTGGAGGAAAAGATTTAGAAGTGGCAAACTGGGCAAAAGTATTCTGTACACATCAGCAGAAATGCCGAAATCTGCCAGTACCTCAATACTTGTGACAAGAGGGGGGAAAAGGGTCAAAAGTGGTTTACTGGAAAAGTGGGGGAAAAGTGTTAAAAGTGGTGAAAAACAGTGTTAAAATGAGCAAATAAATCGCTGAAATGGGTTTAAAGTGGAAAAAAATGTCATACATGGTCAAAAGAGAAAAATGGACATCCTTTTCTGCCTATATGTTGGACTGTTACGTCTTCTATAAGCATCAGCAGAAATGCCTGTATCTGCCAATAGTGATATGATAGAAGAGGATATATAACAATACTGATAATATGACGATAGCATGGTGCTGTCTAATCGTCTCTTATTTTGACAAAAATGTGGGTGCACGTTGGACGCCATGACTCACAACAAAAAGCTCTAAGATATAAACACAGATGTGGCTTCTAAGGTTTTCAGGGTAAAGTCTGGTGTGCTATTGACTGAATGTCTGATAAATTCATGGCAGAAATGTTCTATTCAGCCAAATGTTTTATTCGTGTTAATTGCATTCAGCGTAACATTCACCATTCTCTCAGGCCCCTGCACAACCTTTATATCTGACTGAGCAGCATGTAGGGGGGCTGCTTAAAGACATTTGTCTTGTTGGCATATGAGCACACTGTAAATATATATTAACATGCAGAAATCAATGAACACAGGATGCCTTCTCCATGTGAGAGCTTGTGTTCAAAGTCCATGGACCAACGAGGAGGTTTAAACTATGGAAACATTTTTTAAAATGTAGGCTGTTATTTAGCCTCGGTTCAGAGATGCAAATTTAACTGCAGACAAAATGTGGTTGTAATGAAGGGAGTCAGGAGAAATTCTAATGAGCAATAATAAACAAGGTTGTTCTCTTCTAAAAAGCAATGCAAGAATAGTCAGTAATGGTTGCTTTTATTATGGTAGTAATTACAGAGCTTCAACAGTTTCTACCTGGTGGGAGTTTGCAGTGTGTTATGCGACTTTCTGTTTTTTCTCTTGAAAGTGATGTTTCTCATAAAATGTGTCACACAGGGGCAGATCACATTCCTAGATGCTCTGCAGCTGAGTTAGAAAGAGAGAGAGAGAGCACACAGAGAGTAGTGTTGAAGGTGAAAGAGTATGTTTGGGATTCCTCCTCAAAGGTTAGAGCTGGGGAGTCTCTGTTTTTGTGTGTGTGAGAGGAGGGGAGTGTCTTCCTACAGGTTTGTGTGTTTTGTGTCTGTCTTTTCTGTATTTGTATGCACACCTAACTAACTCTATCCTAGCTTTCTCCTTTCCAATGAAACTGTTTTTTTTTTTTTTTTTGCAAAGACGTAACCTTGGAAGAAGCCCACAGCCCCCTTAAAAACCAGGGGCCAACATATCAACCCCCCGACCCTAAGACTCCCCAGCAATCCAACTGGGCAGATCTTCCTTCCCTACTGAGCGCCCCACCATCATCCCAAGCTCCAGCACACTTTCTGCTCATGGAATTTTAAACATCAGAGATGTACCTGAATGTCAATGTGAACATGTTCAGTGAATGATCCTCCAGGCTTAAGGCAGATATGAAGTTTAACCTCAAGAAAAAAAGGGACATTTCATGACTTTTTGATGACACACAGTTAGCAACGATTGATTTTGAATGCCAGGAGAAAAAAAAAACTTCAAGAACTTAATTTATGTCAACTAAAACTGCTTTTTTGTCTTTTCTACAACTTAAAGGTACAAAATGTGGAATTTTTGTACTGAAATGTCTACAATGATTAGAAAAACAACAACTCATAGTATTTTAGGAACGCACTGATACCTCATTTTTTGAGTACGTAATAATACCATAACTGTTCTTAAAATTATTTTAAAAGTTTCTTTTAATTTCATCAGATGTTCTTCACACTTCCTCTTGACAATATTTGTAGGGATGCATGATATTCAACTTTTGCTGATATCCGATGTGCCAATATTTACAGATTCATTTTAGCTGATATGGATGCTGGTACTCAAATATGTATTTCAGACCTGAAACTTCAGTGCTTTGAACACATTTTATTTGATTTATTTATTTGATATTTTTATTGATATTATTAGATTTTTATACAGAATGAAGAAATAAATTTTAAAAAGGAAAAACAAAAAAACAACAAAAAGGGCTTACATAGTCAGACATTTAACAACACTGCATCACTAGCACATTATTGTACATCTCAAGAAGAGAAAGGTAAGAGGCAAACTAAAATTGCTCTGCACAGAGAGACTATGATTCTGTAAGGAGGGAGAGTACCTGAATAATGCTATATCTGGGTCAGGTTTAAATACATAACCATACATTCTGGAAAACCAATTGAATATCTCACACCAAAAATTATACAGTCTTGGACATGTCCAAAAAAGCTGGGACAGAGAGCCCTCAGCAGATTAATAACGATCACATAAAGGAGTAATAGTAGGAAAAATTCTGTCCAATTTAGATTTCGAATAATGAAGCCTGTGTATCACTTTAAAGACCCTGTAAAGTGAAATCCAAAATATGTGTCTTAAAACACTAGATATGTCGTAATATGGTCGCTGTAACCATATGAAAACACTGAGATCCACATGTGACTGAATTCTGGATTTAGACTGTTGGAAAGATTTTCACCTCTTTCCTGGCTTGGTTTCATGTGGATGGGGCCAATATGTGGGCTCATGATGTCACGAACCCGCAGTGGGGAATGACCCCGCCCCCCTAACACTACAATATAAAATCACAGCATCACAGCAGTTCATCTCAGCATAGTCTGTTGTTAGCTGATGTCACTGGCTTTACTGAAAGTTAACAGTCAGTTAAATTCTGTTTTTTGTTCATTGTGAGGTAAATCTATCAGCCACAGTGGTCTATGGATCATTTAAAGTATCATAACAGAGATTTGAGCCAGAAAACTGATTTTGTCTCTTCTTCTAAGGTCAACAAAAGGTCAAGGGGCAGGCTAATGGCGTGAGTGCTTTCCTCTATTCAGATTTTAGCATTTTTCAAGTCTGAGAGGATCGTATTTCTCCTGAGTGGGCGTGGATTCAGCTAATTCAACAGACACGCCCACACCATCCTGGAGCAGATTTTACTGCCTCATTTTTCATGGTTTCGAAGCTTAATTTTACTGAAATTTGGCCTTGGGGTTCATAACACAGTGACCTGTCATACAAGAAACCTAAATAAAGATCTATTTTCACTTTACAGGGTCTTTAAATTGAATCATCTCATGTCTAGCATTAATGGAGCATGATCGGATTCTGTCAAGGCTCTCCTCCCAAGCGTCCTCATCTGCATTCATCCCCAGATCTTCCTCCCAGGCGCTTTTCAGGGAAAGCGTGGCAAAATTTTCTTGTTCAGAGAATATCTTTACGAAGTCTGAAACTAAATTTTTTTAATCAGGCGGGCCCAACTAGAGCTTGTACATCCTCCTATCTTCAGTGAGACTCAAAGTTAGACACACATTGATGAACATAGTTCCTTATTTGTAGACAATGAAAAAAATGCATAGAGGGAAGAGAAAACTTGTTTTTAAGCTGAGTAAATGAGGCAAATTTTTTAATCAATATACAAGTCTTTTAAAGTGACTATACCTTTAAGTCTCCTATTGTTAAATGTTGCGTCTGAGAGATGCTTCACTCAGAGAAGGAACAGTGCAAGCAAAGAGAAACGGCTGGACGTCTATGAGCAGCTCGCTGCTGTAGAGACACGCAGAGAAGTCAGAGGAGTCCCAGAAATACAGCAGAGAAAGTGAGTCAGGAAAGAATAGAGACACTGTGGTTTGAATAAGAAAGGAAGGCAACAAAAAAGAGACTTTTAAATTAGAAAGTGATCGGCTTTTGCATGTTTATTATTCCCATGGGTGGATTAAAACTAATCTTGTATGGTTCAATAAACTCTGGATCATTAAATGTGCCAATAGCAAACATTACAAGTGAAAACACTTCTTTCATAAAGCACACTGAGGACAGAAAATCAATGAAATTAGAGCTTGATATCATCAGCTACACAATCGTTCTCTGACCATTAATGTTCCCTTTGGCTTGAAGATGTCTCATCCCTACATGACTCCTGGGTTGAGGGACATCGACCTCAGATTTAAACTTAGCAGGAGGGAAGGACTGAGAACAGCACCTGTTAAAGCTGTTCAATTTTAATTTGTTGAGATTTTTAGCCCCTTTAAAGAGGTATCAGGTAGGCTGTTTTAAATTTATTTATTTATTTATTTATTTATTTTTTCTTTATTGTATTATTACCTCCAGCTTAGGAAAATGTTGTTTTCAGTGTTTCTCGTGAACTAGACTCAATAAGAATACAGGTTAGCTGAAATTATTTTCTTAACTTTTGGTGAAGGAAATTCAGTCCATCCAGACCTGTGAGAACTTTAG
The DNA here is from genome assembly GCF_018320785.1 of Cheilinus undulatus. NCBI lineage: Eukaryota > Metazoa > Chordata > Actinopteri > Labriformes > Labridae > Cheilinus > Cheilinus undulatus. Next base: position 29,168,255 of record NC_054874.1, on the reverse strand, counting down.
TGGATGGCTCCTGAGCTAGGAGATAAGATGTACAACTTTGACCAGGGGGCGCCAAAATCGATGCAAACTGAAAGCTGTAGCAGAAGCCTTAATGCAAGCTTGACCACCAGGCTTTTAATAATGATTCCTGTGTTCTAAATAAATGGGCTTAAATCTGATAAATAAATATTTATCTTTCCTGATAAAGCTTAAATAATTCACCAGATGGGATTAAGGTTCTTTTATGCAGATAAAAGGCTTACTTCTGTTGTATTTTGCAATAAGTGTAGTCAGTTTACCTATTTATTTAGCACAACGGAAAGTCACAGGCTTTCAAAAGAAATCATGTGTGTAAACCAGCTTTTCTCCCAGATGCTGAAGTTATTTCTGCTTAAAGTAGTGCTACTTTGTATGTGTATGTGCAGAGCTGGAGGTGTGTAACACATAAAAAGAATGATATGCTGTAATTGGACATGACTCATCAGGTATTTCATCAGTGCCACTTCATAAACCCTGCAACATAAAACTGCATTTGCGTGTATTGTCTGCCGTTCAGTGTTTGCTTACAGCTCCATCTTCTCTCTTTCAGGGTGGAGGAGAGTTTTAAGACGCTTTTCTGGTCCATCTTCGGGCTGTCTGAAGTGATCTCAGTGGTACTTAAGTACGACCACAAGTTTATAGAGAACATTGGCTACGTTCTGTATGGGGTCTATAACGTCACGATGGTGGTCGTCCTCCTCAACATGCTCATCGCGATGATCAACAGCTCATACCAGGAGATAGAGGTAAGGAAATAAGATGGTCATGTATTACAGAAAGGATCTGAGACAACAGGTTGAGAAGGATCATTGTTGATCACTGCTGTGTCGGCAGAAGGATTAGAGAGTGAAAATAACAAGAGGCTTAAAGGATCAATGTAGTGGCTGAAAACAAAGACACACAATACAAAATAAAAGCAGAAATTACACTAGAAAGCTGTCACTAAAGACCAAGATGACAATAGTATTAGAGTTTTACTAAAACACTTTTTCTTATAAGAAAAGGCTCTGGTATTAAAGAAAGTTCAGGTGGGTTTTAATACGTTTTCTGCTCCTAGCTAACAGAGGTGGACACAGGAGGACATGCAATCAAGGTGTATAAACATCCCAGCAACAACTGATAGAAATGGGAGGAACCTGAGCAAAATCAAGTTTTTTTTTCTTGCTAAAGGTCTTAATACTTATGGCAATATAATATTTAAGTTTTTTTTATTATTATTATTTCTAATAAATTTGCAAAAAAAGTCTAAAATTCAAAATTTAACTTTGTCAGGATTGGGGTACTGAGTGTAGATTAACAAGAATAAAAATGTTTTTTTTACTGTAGTATCAGGCTGTAACACAAGAAAACTGGAAAACTGGAAGGGGGTCTGGCTGCTTTCTGAATGCACTGTATACACAGATAAACAGACAGTTTGGTATTGTTGAATGAATTTAATATCATTTATGGATTTTTATGAAATAATGGAAAAAAAACGTGTTTGAGTTAAAAGGTTAGGTGTAATAATGATAATATAATATAATATCATATCATTTAATCAATATCATATAATATCATATCATAATAAAATATCATATAGTATGCAGCATTTATGGTATAATTAGCATGGACAGTAAGAATATTGTGGACATAAAATGAAAGAAAGAGACAGTGGTAATTCTAAGCTTGACAGATAGGGTTTGCTCAGTGAAGACAGACAGTGGCTGATGGCAGTGGCTAGAGCTGGGCAATATGGCCTAAAATTGATATCCCGACGTATTTTTGCTATATCCCAATACACGATATATATCGCGATATTTTTGAAATGGCCTCTCAGCCCCAAATGACACTAGTTTGGTGATTGAAATAGACTGTTCTGTTGGATTTTTAATAAAATTTTTTGAAGAAAGGGTAAAAATCAATTTAAAGTCAAATTTAGCAGTTTTATTTCAAAAAGGACTTCATTCAATCTTTTACTGATAAATCAAAAATACATAAACCATGAAATACTCAGTATTTTACTGTGTATGAAAAGTTCTGAAATGTTTCCTGTGTTTTATTTACTACTGGTGATTATAAAATGTTTATTTTCCTCATCAAGGGTGAAGCAAACCTTCACAAAACTAACCAATGCAGCCAAAGGCCAAAACCCTGCAGTGTAGTCCACCATTCAGGCTCACAGCTGTGATTATATTAGTCTGTTATCTGTGCTGATGAACGCTGGAGAGGTTTCTGACAAGTTCATAACATGAGAGCACCTTTAGACCTTATTCAAGAACTGTCCTGTGTGATCATGGGGCGAAAAGCTTGTCTAGAGGCCCAGCCCTAGCAGTGGACTTAAAATCTATGACAACAGGGCCACAGAGCAAAAGGCATTGGTCAAAATTTTTACAATCTGATGCACCTTTCTCCAACACCTTCTATCTACTTTTGAAAAATCTAAAGACTCCATCTTCCCCTGACACAGATTTTCCTACTGCAGATTCTGGACGGCAGGAGCGGCATACCTGAAATTCCTTGTACTCATTTCTAGATGAAGTTTGTAGTTGTGTAAATCTTTTGACTTAGTCACAGAGTAAAGGTTGTTAAAAAATAAATTACACAAGTATGAGGGAAGTCGATTGTGTACGAATATGGAAATTATTTTGTCAATGAGTAGTCAATGAAGGCCATGCAACTCAATCATACAGAAGACAATAATTATTTGAGGACTTATTTGTTATAAACCTTAGTGCTCCATGGTACCCAAAAAATGTAAGGCATTGAGAAGATGCATATATAAAACATCACCATAATCAATGAACATCCCTCTGTCTACAGGGGGTGCCAAAATTGAAGCAAATTCTTTTTTTTTCATGTAATAACTGTGCTGTTCTTAATTACATCCTCACTCTCTGTGTCTCTGCAGGAGGACGCTGATGTCGAGTGGAAGTTCGCCAGAGCAAAGTTGTGGCTCTCTTATTTTGATGAGGGACGCACCCTGCCTGCACCCTTTAACCTGGTCCCTAGTCCCAAGTCCTTCTACTACCTGGTCCTCCGCATCAAATCGTGCCTGATCCACCTCTGCAAGGCCAACAGCCGTCGTCATAACAACGAGCTGGAGCTGGGCATGCTCAATGCACAGGCCAAGGTCAGAGTCAGGAACTCTTCATTTTCTAATCTTGTGACAATTTACAAGCACAGAGTGAAGTTTTTGTTTTAAGCATGGATTGTTCAATAGTGCGGGACAGGAGACCACTAATGGGCTGAAGTTAATTTTCATTTTGTGATGAATGTTTAATCATTTTCAAACCCAGCTGCAGTAGCCATTAAAAATATTTTAAGTGCTTTTTATGAATTATTTCAACATTTCAGAAGAGCTGTGGCAGCAGCCACTAATTACAGTTTAATTGCTGGCAACAGGCAAATTGTTTTTCTACTTCCTTTTCAGCATCTCAATGTCAGGAATCAAGAAAATCCTTCTGTGATGTGACTGCACAGCAAGCTACAGACATTTCTTAAAGTTGGTTCATCAGAAGTTTATTTAGTAGAGTTTTTCTGCAATGGTAGATGTTCTTATTACCAGTGTACCTTTATCCAGATTTTTCTAAGCTGCTGGCCCCTCCTCAGCTCAATGATGTTTTGTTTTGTTTCTAATGTGGCATCAGCTATTTGACTGTTGGAAGTAATAACAAAAAAGCTTTCTAATTCACACCCAAAAGAAAATGTCTGTACATAGGTTTGATTTTTTTTTTTTTATTGAACCTTTATTTAACCAGGGAAAATTGAGATTAAAAATCTCTTTTTCAAGAGTGTCCTGTAACAAAGTTACAGACAAAGAGCATTCATACACAGCAGACATAGTACAAGATACACAGACAATTTGAATTTAAAAACACAATAAAGCAGGTTCCAGCAGCAATTATTTACTAAATCCACCACATGTCAGTTAATCAAAGCATCTGCACCCGATGTTTCTTTCTCCAAGTCAATTATATTTCTCCTAAACACATCCGGTGCGAGCAAGTCTTTTTGCTGGTCAGTCCAGAGAGACAGAACCTTAAACTTTAATGTTTTTTTTCCCCAGCTCTGTTTTGCCTTTTGGAATAGACAGCGAGAAAAGATCCTGAGACAGAAGAGTATAAATTCCTGTCCTCTTCTGACTGATGAAGGTCAGGAGATATGAAGGAAGAAGACTGAGAATGGCCTTGTAGATAAGAATACACCCGTTTTTTAGTCTACATGAAGACAATAAAGACCATCCCACACACTCATACAATAAGCAGTGATGAGTGAGACATTTAAAGTTAGTGATGACCCTCAGAGCTTCATGATAAACGGTGTCAGAGCAGGCCCGCCCCTCCCTGTAGGCAGACCACACAGAGTGCTTGGGCCAAAGTACCCAGGGGGGGCCTCATTTTGAGCATTCTGTCTCTCTCAGCACATGTTTGAAGTTTGTATGATAAGTATGATCAAGGTAATGTATACAATGTTGAGAAGACATGAACTTTACCTGGCTTCACACATTAGTAAACTAGCCCTAAAAAATCTATTTTTGGAGATAGGTGCCATTCGTGACTAATTAAGTGAGCGCAGTGTCCGCCCGCTGCTCGGGGACCTCATATCAGAGTCTGGTTAGGCCCTCACTTTTGCCAGGGGTGGTCCTGGTCAAGCATGTAAGCTCTGAGACCAGGCATGAAACATCACCATAGTCCAGCACAGACATAAAAGTGGCAGCAACCAGTCTCTTTTTAGATTCAAAAGAAAAGCAGGATTTGCTTCTGAAATAGGCACCCAGTTTCAGTTTTAACCTTGAAACCAGCTGCTGAATGTGAGGAATGAAAAATAAAAAGATACCTAGATATCTGTTGCTTGTAACAAACTCGATCTTTGTACCCTGTGAAGTGGGGATCGGAGGTAGGTTTAGGGGCTTTAAAAAACATGACCTTAGTTTTGTCAGCGTTTAAAACTTGTTTCACATCATAAAAATTCTGCTGTATTAGAAACAATTTATAGCTGAGTACAAGATCTTCTGGGGAAGATCCTGACCAGTTCAAATAATAATGAAAATTTGCATTGATAACATTTTGATAAGTGACATCATTTAAGTATAATTAATGTTGAAAGCGTGATTGGAAATGAATAGATCATCAGCATATATAACATGTCCAGTGTGCTCAGATGCCCTTATGGGTATAAAGACATGAATAGAAAGTAATAAAAGGCTTTCCAGGCTGGCAGGAGAACTGAAAATGTTCAAAATATAGTGTACACAAGTTTATTCAAGACATGACTGTTATGAAATTGGGTAAAGCTAGTTTTTCTCCACAGTGGTGCACAGCTCTGCTTTCATGCTGCTTCTTCTATTAGATTCTCAGAACAAGGCCACAATTTACTGCAGGTAATGCACTTTCAATTAAAACATCATACAAAGCAACACTAACATATATGAGCTAACCCATGAAGAACATGTTATTCTCACTGCAAGCCTGGGATGTGATTTAAGCTCCTTTATTTCTCAACTATCTCCCTCTTAAGGACTGTCCATCCAAATAAAATCACTGTAATGTAAAGAAAGTCTTGCATGAAAAAAACAGCACAAGCCATTAACCACAGAATTCATCTTGTTGCCGGTGTTGTCCGCAGGCATTTCCTCTGTCTGATTCCACGGCTCAAACGGCTCACATCAGTGCCCCAGCTGAGCTTTTAGCCAGGCCGCCAGATCAGCTTGTGTCTGCTCAAATTGCTGGACGGCTTTTGGATGGGGACAGGACAGGTTACAACCTGCTGCCTCTGTCAAATCCTAAAGCTCTCTGCAGCTCTGACACTTTTACTGCAGAGCCAAGCACGTTTCAGGAAGTGATCGATACCTGAGCTTACACATGTCCACATTTCAGCTCAGAAAATGTCAAGTAAGATTTGGAGCAAACTGTCTTGTCTTTCTGAATCAGTTATTTCAGCCTTTCTGTCTTTTTGTTCATGTTTTTCTCATGTGAAGCATCCTCTATTTGAGGGGTGATGCACTGAAGCTTATCATGTTGGTTGCAAAGGAGCACATGTTCACTGGAATGAACATGGCTGACCCTTTGTTAATTTATTTGACTTTGCAAATTTGTAAGTAAGTTTCATATAAGTTATAAAAGTTTGCATGTGGTCTTTTAGCGTTTGCACAGTGAGTCGATGTGTGTGCTTGCGTTCAGTAATTGAGGTTCCTGCCCTTTGGTGGAAATATCTTTCATATATTCACCGTAATGAGGACAATTAATTTCTCGCCAGAAGCAAACAAATTGAAAATCTCTAAATGAAGGAAGCATAACAGGTTATTGATGGCGAACAAGTCAGAGAGTTCAAAACAAAGAGTTTGAAAACCTTTGCATAAGAGAAAAAGTAGTTCCTCACATTTACATGAAGCTGAAACAGTTGCTGTCTGGGTGTTAATATGTGGCGTTAGCTGAAGATTAGTCATGCAGTTTTATAGCACTCAAAATTTCATGTAGTCCAGCTGAAAGAACTGTACATCTTGTTCTTTCAAACACAAGAGGAGGTTCCTAGCAGATAAACATGTATTCAGAGACATGGTTTTGAAATCATGAATATCATCTGTGATGGTTTCTATTGTATGTTTCTCAACTCTTCAGCTTAATGGAATGAAAGGTTTCTGTTATGATGTGTTCTATTTTGCAATCAATCTGTTTCAGTTTAGTGCAGATGACAACTGGGTGATATGGCCTAAAAGTAATAAATAAATCCAAACCACTTACTCATATTTTATTCTCTCTCTCAAACTGGTGTGTTTCTTGACTTGTTAAAATTGAATAAAATCTCTTCACTTTTCAAAGCAATCCCCTAACAGGCCAATATCTCTACTTCCATGTAAAGGAAAACTCGTCTTTACCTGCTTACTTCAATATCTTAATGAAAATAATATCCTTTATAAGCATCAGAATGGATCCAAGAAAATCATTCAAACTTCACTAGCACCCCTCACAGTAAGGAACTGATCCTTGGAGTCTAAGACTTTACATGCAGTCAGCCATGATATTTTAATAAAGAAACGTTTTATTTACAGTTTAAATGGAACAAATCTGATTTAAAATTACCTATCAGCAAAAAAAAAAACAGTTTGTATTTGAATAATACCTCAGCTGATTACAGGATGATCTCTTGTGTTGTACCACAAGGGTCAATTTTGGGACCTTTACCTTTTCTCATTTGTATGAATGGTATATATTTAGTCTCAAGTAAAATATTTTTCATCTCGCCTGCTGGTGACCAGAGGTGTCAAAAGTATTCACATTCATTACTCAGCTATAAGTATAGTTACTAGGGTTTAAAACGACTTCTGTAGAATTTGAAGTATCAACTCAAACTTTTTACTCAAATAAAAGTATAAAAGTACTGGTTTCAAAACTACTTAAAGTATAAAAGTAAAAGTAATGTAAGGGGGAAAAAATTACATTAAGGACAAAGGCTTAGGCCGCACCGCAGGGGCCAATTCCATTCTACCATTCCATTGCATTCTACCATTCCATTCCATTCCACCATTCCATTCCATTATACTTTCCATCCCATTTTACCATTCCATTCTATTCTACCATTCCATTGCATTCTATCATTCCATTCCATTGCATTCTACCATTCCATTCCATTATACATTCCATTGCATTCTACCATTCCATTCCATTATACATTCCATTCCATTCCATTATACTTTCCATTCCATTATACATTCCATTGCATTCTATCATTCCATTCCATTGCATTCTACCATTCCATTCCATTATACATTCCATTGCATTTTACCATTCCATTCCATTATACTTTCCATTCCATTATACATTCCATTCCATTCCACCATTCCATTCCATTATACTTTCCATTCTACCATTCCATTCTATTCTACCATTCCATTGCATTCTACCATTCCATTCCATTATACTCTCCATTCCATTATACATTCCATTCCATCCCATTCTACCATTCCATTCCACATTCCATTCCATTATACTTTCCATCCATTCTACCATAGTGCACTACCCCACCTCCCCAAAAAACATTTTTCTAAAGGCCATAATGACTATAATGTTATATTAAAATGTTAATGTTGAAAAATTTGGGATGCACCTGTTTCAGCCACATTTGTGCCCATTGAAAACCAACGTATTTTAGTACAATACAAATACATTCAAGAACCATATACAGTACGTGTACTACCAACCTCCTCACTGGTGGTTGGTTGGGACGTTTCACTCCAGTTCTCTTGAGTCTCTGCCATGGACATCTTTGTATTAGGCTACATACTTCTGATACTTCCTCTCTGGAGTGTGATGTGATTTGTGTCATGTCCGAAGGTGCAATGGATTGCATACAAACCAATAGGGTGTCGTAATGGTATTATGTTTATATTCTCATCTAACAACAATCAAATTTGCTCTATCAGGATGGTGTGATTTATCTGGATCGTTTTTTGGGTTCTTTATTTGTGTTTTTTTGAATGATGACAAGCAGGAATCAAAACAAGCTGAAATGAAATAGCAGTAACGAGGCTATTTTTAAAATGTAAGAAGTAGAAAGTACAGATAATTGCATGAAAATGTAAGGAGTAGAAGTAAAAAGTCAGCTGAAAAATAATTACTCCAGTAAAGTATAGATACCAAAAATTTCTACTTAAGTAAGGTAACAAAGTATTTGTACTAAGTTACTTGACACCTCTGCTGGTGACTAATATTTTTCTATCTGGTAGTGATGTTCTAAGATTAGGCTCAGAGATGAACACAGAATTTATTAAGTTGACAGCTGGTTCAGGGCAAACAGACTAACTCTCAACACAGACAAAGCCTATACATGATGCTCATACCCAGAAACCAACAGACCAAAAGTACTTTCCCCCAATAAACACATTTCCAATAATGTTTTACAAAGGGTTACAGTGACCAGATATCTTGGAATTGTCACAGATGAAAACCTCACCTGGAAAAGTCATACTATACATATTTCTGTATTTGTAATTTGTAGTGAGGCCATGATTCAGCCATACATCTTGTACTGCAGCATTGTTTGGGCTAGTATCATCATAGGCAATCTAAACTGTAATTTTTCTTTACAAAATCATTTAATCAAGATCATTACATTCTCCAACAGATTCAGGGGCTCCTTCAGTTTTCATTCTCAAATCCATCATTATAATACAAGGTCAGCCAATAATCTTCTTCTAGTCTTTTTTAGGACAGCATTTGCACAGTTTTCCATCCAATTCCAAGGATCCCCATTGTTGGAACTGATTCATATCAGTGACTGCAACAACTTCAATCAATTTACAATCCTCTGATATAATTGTCTATTTCACCTTTTTTAGCCCGTTTTTACCCCATGTTGCCTTTCTTACCTTTTTGCATCTTTTACCAAGATTTTTATTCCAAATTTACCAATTTTTGCCGCATTTTACACTTCAAACCTTTGCTTTACCTCTTTGATTTTTCCACTTTTAACCCTTATTTGCCACTTTTAACTGACTTTCACCATTTTGCACCATTTTTTATTCCTATTTTGACCCACATTGGTCATATAAACAATTTTAAACACTTTTTAGCTCATTTTACCCATTTTCCTGACAGTTGTTGCCCCTTTTTGTTTTTACTTTTTACTTTTTTTCCACACGTTTTTGAAACTTTAATGCATTTTTGCCTTTTTGCAGTTATTTCATTATTTTCATTATATCAGTTCCCTTTATGTTATTCTCTGGCACCCTGATGTTTGTGCACAGTCTGTCAGTCTGTCATTACTTCAGTGTGCTCATCCACATTGTTAACATTATCAAATATAAAGAAAAAGGTTAATTCTGATTTCAGAAAAGAGGTTTGCGTTTGGTAAAAGGCTATAGCATGAATAAATTACATTATTTTGTGTTGCTCTGATAGAGTGGTTAATATTCAGGTTAGAAATAAAACAAGGACAGCTCTCCCCTTTATCCCCTCTTATTGGTGGCCTTGCGTAGGTCAGATGTCTCTCAGCCTTCGCTGCTTCATTGCATGAAGAGTAGCAGCTAGTTGTGAGTGTCCACACCAAAGTTAAAACTCACTTTGACATTCTGGTGCTAAAATGACACACAAGCTGCAAAGCAAGGTTGTGTTCGTAGAAGGCATTTAGAAGTCAATGAACAAAGATTCACTCGTGCCAAGTGATGCTGTTAACTCCTTATGTGTTCTCCTTTGAGACATCTGTGAGCATGAGATACACTAACACAGCAGCCTGCCCCTTATTGCTGTTTTCTTTCCAGCAGCGTTTCCCCCGTCTAACGTTCTTTTCCATTATAGAGTGTCATTCAACCCTGAAATGTGACATAAACCCAGACTGCTGTTTTTCTATCTTACAGCTGCAACAGGATGAACGCTTCAGGACTTATCCGTGTCCAGGAGAGGAGTTCATGCCCAAAAAATCCCGAAAACACCCGACTAGATACCAGGTAAGACAGAGAGATGGGAAGGGCTGCTGGATCATAGAAACAAGCAAGAATGGTAAGAAAAGAGTAAAAATGAGTGACACTGAGTCAAAAATGACACAGAGCGGTGCAGATGCACTGAAGCAGAACAGCAGCTGGGTGTTAAAAATTTCTGGAAAGATATATGGAGGGAGGAAAGGAAAGATGTGGGAAAGGTAAAGTAAACAGGATATGAAAGGTGAGAAGGAAGGCTGGGGAGAGAAGGGAGGTAAGACGATGAAGACTGAGAGGAATGGATGAGACAGCATCAACTGAGAGGAAGTATAGGGATGGATCTTCTTAAGGGAAGCCCGATTTGTACTTATGTGTTGAAGCTACTTGAGATGTGAATCTTTGATATGATGTTCGAGTCAGGGGTCACCATGTGATTCAGAGTCCATTTTCTATTCTGACCAATTCCCAATTCACGGCGCACTCCCTAATTCCTATTTCAGCATTTACCCTGGTCTGCTGTGCAGTAAGGAGCTTTAAATTATTTTGACATTACAATCTGAAAAAGGGTGTTTGTGACAGTTTTATCAGATGATTAAAATAAAGTAACTGCAGAGGAAAACCTTAAACAAAGATAGAACTAGAAAAGCACTCGGAGAGCGCAGACCTCCACCATTAGCCCTATCTCCCAATAGTACAGAATCCTTTAAAAAATTCCTGGATCCAGACAGTGATCCAGATCACTCCCAAAATCTAATCAGTTCTTCCTTATGCCATTTCTGACATTTCCTGAAAATTTCATCAAAATCCATCCACAACTTTTTGAGTTATGTTGCTAACACACAAACTAACTAACAAACAAACTAACTAACAAACCCTGCCGATCACATAACCTCCTTGGCAGAGGTAATAATTTGTATGAATAAATATGTGGGCTTAGGCAAGAAAAGTATCAGAAAGTTGTCAGGGGAAAAATAATCATAAATTGATGCTGATGCTGTAGGAGAGCAGGTGTTAGGTTTTAATGAGTGACCGTGTTAACTGATGACTTTTCAGCTCAGTGTGGATGGCTGTCGTAGTTTATAACGTTGTTAAAAAAATTGAATATTTTCAATTATATCTTAAATATGCTTAAAAGGTATGATATTTTAATCATGGAGAAAAATTGTGACATTTTGAAGTTAGTTAGTTGGCCCGTAAAAATGTGACAGACAGAACGGTCATCCAATCACCCTTCAAGTTTTTTTTCAAAGGCTCTGCCCTTTCCCAAATGCTGTTTATGGGAGCTTCACCACATGGATGTGTTTTTAGAGCAAAACAAAAAGGCTATGGACGCTTTGTTCTCTTTAAAACAATTTTCTCTTGTCATTAAATTAGTGTTGTACTGATAATAATTGGATCGGCTGATTACTTTTCAGTTCCTTCCCTGACATGATGATAAAGATTTTTTCTGATTTTAACTAAGACTAATCTCCACCAGAAAACTTCCTACTTTCTTGTTTATTTGTATCCCTTAATTTACGGTGGAGTTGATATTTCATATTTGTTATCTTTAGTAAATAGCAAAAATACATACCAGAGTCTGCTCTTGGCATCCCTGTTAACCTGACTGCCTCTTTTCCTTCCTCTGCCTTATTAGTGGGTGAAGAATTTTGCACACATTCTATATCTGCTATAAATACTTCAATTATTTCATATTAAGTGATAAGTCTGATTGAATTTGAGTCTTCTCAATCACTCACTCGGACTTCAGGGTTTTGTCACTTAAGACAAGAACGGTTGGAGCACCCAAATCGATACAGATATGCAGATCCTACATGGATATAAGGTGGAGAGGAACAAATGTTGCACCTGAAATGTTTCAAGGCTTCATCTCCTATAGCTTGAGTGTCTGAAGCTCACACAATGCAGAGCTTATTTTGTCCACACTACACTCTGTGCGTGCAACACAGCTCACATGTATGGTTCACTGCTGAGCAGGTCGACATCGGTTTTATAAAAATATAACGCCAGTGGGGCAAATAGACTATGATGATAAATATTAGCACTGTTGTCTTTATAACTGACGGTAAACCCCAAGCTCTGTTGAATGAGGTAAGTAAGAGAAAATCAGACACTTTGGATGCTTTGTTATCTGCTCCTATTTCTTTGTTCCATGCCCATCCTAACGTGAGCAACAGAGAGGTAAAAGGAACAGGGTGATGGAATTGTGCTGCATCATGCTACATCGCTTGCATGCTGTCAGGATACTCCAGTAGGAAACAATCATCTAGTTATGTGTTACGATGTTTTATATACACACACATATATATATATATATATATATATATACAGTGCTTAACAAATTTACTAGACCACCTGTCATATTTGTCTCAGAGACCATCCAGCATCATGAAGTGCTTTAATGCGGACTCTTTTATTTTCAGTGAGCTCTCCACGTTTTACCATTTTGAACAGGAATGAGGAATTTCAAACTGAATTCACCTTTTTATACCCAAATTTGAGCCAACTCACTGGGCTTCTCTGAGAAGTCAGAAATCAATCAAGCATACCATTAAAACACTAAAACTCATTTTTCTGTTCAGGAATGCAAGTAAATAACTATAATTTGACATATTAATCAAGAAATATTAATGTGCTTTACTATTTTTTCAGTTCTTTTTGTAAATCAGTAAATTTGAAAATTCATGGATAACCATAATAGTTATATTTTAGCATTAAAAATATCATTTGGGTTAAAAAGCTTCTACATATTGGTGTATTAACCATTGCAGAAACATAAAAAATGATTTTGGTTTTACCAATTTTTACCAATGCTGCTAATTTAGGGCAGCTGTGGCATAAACCTTACTTTTGTTAAGCACTATATATATATATATATATATATATATATATATATATATATATATATATATATATATATTATATTTTTATATATTTTTTCTTTTTTGTTCCTTTTTACAATTTTGAATCCACTTTTTCCAGCTACACTGCAGCATACAACAAAGATAGGCAGGTATGTAGAAGTCTACGCAAGTACCTGATGTGCACCTTCTTATAGCTAAAACTATAAATCAAAACAATGCAGACTGCAAACCCTGCAGGGTCTGCTGGGAAGCATCAGGTGACTACCAGTCTCTGAAAAGTGTGTGCAGGCACATTGTGTGTACTCTGGTGTAGGATAAATGGCTGCAGACAACAAAGAAATCTTCTAATCAACATACTAATATCCAAATGTATCAAAAGTGCATTTTTCCAAGTGCTCCAGCCAGGTTTAAGATGGGCTCTGTTTTCCAATTGGCAGCACACCGATACACAAGTGGTCTCACTGCACACATCAACGCGTCACTCTATAAAACGTTTGTACATGTGGTGACAGGTATCGACCAGTATCAAGATTGCCTACATGCAAAGATTGACTGCCTGAGCCTCGGCAGAGTGTGCAGGATGTCCCTGATGGCTGCAGCAGATCAATACTCAACATTTGACAGTCTGTGAGACTTGGTGTTGCTCTTTAAACACTGTGTGGTTTTCTGTGTTTGTGCATAGACACGTTATCTGCACAAAAAGTAATTAGAGAGGGAGAAGTTTGCTCACTTGAGACACGGCATGTGTTGTCACATCACCTAGTCACCATCTTTCTATTAAATCTTCTTTCTTCTTCCTCTCACAGAAGATCATGAAGCGTCTGATTAAGCGCTATGTGCTGAAGGCTCAAGTGGACAGAGAGAGCGACGAAGTCAATGAAGGTAAAACAAAAACCCTTTAATGAAGGCAAGAGGCCTTCTCATTGTGTCTTTTTCTTTTCAGAATCTGAGCCAGTATGGATTTACATGAGGTCTTGCTGCGTATCATTCATGCACTGCCTAGTCACCTGCAGAGAAGCTTCATGTCCTTGTTCATAAGTGTCTAAGCAGCAGACATGTCTGTACTTACACACATGCGCTCACTGTTGTGTCTTTGTGTTTTCTTGTTACAGGCGAGCTGAAGGAAATCAAGCAGGACATTTCTAGCCTCCGCTACGAGCTGTTGGAAGAGAAGTCACAGGCGGCCGGAGAGTTGGCTCTGCTTATCCAACAACTTGGTGACAAGTTTGGCAAGAACACCATGAGGCACTGACGGGACTCGCAAGAAGGAGAGAGGGAGAGGAAGGGGGAGAAGGGTGTGAAGAGGAAAAAAAAGGGTGACATCAAAGGCAGGAAAGAAGGGTCAGAGTGGTTTTTATAAGGGGAGAGATCAAGCAAGATTTTAGATTTATTTTTGGCCTTTGCCTTAACTTTAATAGAGGATGGAGAGTGGAAATGGGAGAGATTTGAACCCGGGCCACCCACTTGGAGGACTGTAGCACCTGCATATGGGGAGCGTCCTTACCTTTAGGAATCTCAATGGAACAAGATTTTTAAGAAGAAAAAAGGCAATTGTTTTCTATATGCAATGACTAGTTTGTGAGAAGATGTAACTGAAATTGATCATGAGGTCAACAGGACAGAGGGGATGTGAGGTTTGTGTTGACGGCTAATTTAAGAGGACTTCTCCAGGCACGACAAAGTCACAGGCAGGGTGGGAGACAAAGGAAGACGAATGAGGAGGTAAACAAAATCACCATGAGATACGATAAAGAAGCAGTGCAGTGATGAAGACCGCTGCATCAGCTGCCAAGACATATCTGTGAAGGAGAGAGGGAAGCCTAGAGGAAGGATGAGGCAGAGGAAGGGCTGAGGAAAAAGGAAGGATGTGTGTAGAAAACTGCCAATATTTTAAAGAAAGAAAAGCTGACTTTGTTTCTCTGTGTTCACTTTGTCAGGAGAAGGATTATCACCTGTGGAGATACGGCACAGCCCTTTATACAGCAGGCTATCTAATTAATGTACATCAGTCCATGATGCACAATGATTCAGGAAAAAGTGGAAAACAAGTCATTGAATGCAATCCCCACATTTTAACATGTTTCTATAGTGTCCATACCATATGGTGTGATGTACAAAGATTTGCGCGTTCATTTAGACTGCCTCACAGAGATCTTATGTTAATGAAAACTGACTTTGTGGAGTTCTGTTCAGCTCTGTTATGCCAACATTATCACTTTTGACTCATCCAGAATGATTTCAAATACAGTGAACAAACACACAAACACATTCTGCCTGAAAAGTTGTAGTTTTGGCTGACTAACAGACGGCAAAAAGAAACAGAATACACAAAGACGAAGAAGACAAATTCACACTTTGTTTAAAGTCAAGGTCACATTCATTTTTTAAGAACTTCAGTAAACAATACAAACAGCCTTAGATAAATTAAGTGGATATGTTCCCGTTCGTTGAGCCACTGCAGCACAATCTTTTCTCTGCACAACACTTTGTCTAGAATAGCAACTGAAAAGCGACACGTCCTCCAGGATTTGTGTTTACAGCTGGGAAATGCAGGAGGTCAGTGCTTTCAAGGAGAACATGAAGGCAGGAAAAACTCCTCAGTCTGATGGCTTCAGGGCACACACGCATTTGTAAGATGAGAAAATGTGCGAGTTCCTTCAGATTGTGTGAACAACAAAGCAATCATTTGGCTATAAACAGTGAGATTCTCCTGTGGAAGCTGTGTGGAGGCATTTTATGGTTTTGTTTATCTTTTTTGGGTCTCTTTTGACAGAGTGCTGCACCAGCTAAATGACTGTGTTTAACTTCACCCGTGAATGGGCTTACAGAGGGGATGTTTGTACCGACAACAGACTATATACAGATGTAGATATTACTGGATCACTATGGTAACGATAACCGTTCTCTATGTAGCAGCAGGCTACAAAAAAACTGCCTGTTCATAGCTGAGATTCTTTAGATCATGCATATTCTTATATATAATTAAAGTGAGAATGCTTCTTATAATACTGGTTGAAGATCTATTTTTGTTTTAAAAACTCCTAAAATGTAACAGATTTTGTATTTTAGATAAAATCAGTGAATTGGAATAATTAATAAAATTGCAAAACATTTAATTATCCTTTCTTTCACTTTTAAAACCAACTTTAACACCAAAATGACAGAGTAACACCATAGTCATAGGATACTGTTATTGTTTGGAGAATATAAACTTAGCACAAAAAGTATGTAAATTTGTGTTAGGTAGATTATTTCTTTGTTGTAATAATGCTTCTTGGCATTCTTATACCTATTATTGTTTAGCATCTACAGAAGATTTGGCAAATTTTTCATGGGCACAAGCCACACGCTCAGCTCTGCTGCTTATCCCACAAATGCATGATCCTTAAATTTGGCACCTTTTAAAAATAAACAGTATAAGTGTTAAATGCCTAGAGGCATTGTTACAACAAAGAAACAATCTACCAAACACAAATGTTCTTACTTTTTGTGCCAAGTTTAGAATATTATTGGGCACATAGGTGAGTATCAGCAGGGATATATTTCACAGATTAGCACATTTAAGGGTCTATCATCACACATCACACATCAGTTATTTATACTGGGTAAAGAATTTAAGCTAACATCGTCATCCACAAAAGAAAATTGTACTTATTTATGCTCATTTTGAATATATCTGTATTTAAATCATTATCTGTAGTTTTATACGCTGAAGTAAACTCCTGAGCAGGTGTAGTCAACCCAAGCACACTTCTTAAAGATTTGTTTTTATTTGTTTCCAGATGGCTTAGTGCAAACAGTTTCCACTGGGGATATGGGGCACAACCTAGAGTGATTGAATGTTGTCTCAGATATGAAAATAATGTTATGCTCTTTTGGGAATGAACTGTGGGACTTAAATGTGTGTCTGTGTTTATTTGTCTTGTGTGTCAGAGATTGAACAAGCAGTTTATCAGGATCTGAGAAGCTTTGAAGATCCACACCTCCCAATATACTGTATTTTTAACTTGTGCGCAAGAAATACTGATGAAAAATCTTTTACTGTAAATTGTCATATTTTTGATCCTCAAATTAAAGAGATAAAACCTCCAAACTGCTTGTCTGATCATTTGAATTCTCTGTACATCTGTGCTGAAAGGTGGAGTCTAATTGAATTACATTAGTCTAAATATTCAGTGTCTATTTCGTCTGCAGCCCTCGGTAGAAATCCAGACATGGCTACAGCACTACAGTATGAACACATGCATACGCTAATGTACACATTCTTCAAACAAATGTTTGTGCAGCCGGCAGGACCCAAACTGCAAAAAATGAAGCTTAGCGTTAGCAGGACATGGCTAATTAATTCTGTCAGGTGTGGTGAAAAACTCAAAATGGAGGACCCAAACGCAGAACTCAAAAAGGATTTAATGAAACAAACAAAAGAACTTACTCAAACTAAATACAGGAAAACCAAAAACCAAAAGTCCATGAAACAAAGCAAATCCACAAGGAGGCACGAGTAAAATCACTGAGAGTAACACGAGGAGTACAGGCACGGAAGACATTTGACGAACTGACAAAGGACAGTGAGAAACACAGAACTTAAATACACAGGGAGTGATTAGACAAGGAGAGACAGGTATGGTTAACAAGACTCAGGGGAAACTAGTGAGGGTAATGACAGTGGAGGGAAACTGAAGCAGGAAGTAAACTGGAATCACACACAAGGAAAGGCAACTTCAAAATAAAACAGGAAACATGGAACATTTCACAATACACAAGAACACTGGACCAGGAGGGAATTAAAAATGAGGCAATAGGACGGAGCAAGGAAGCAAATACAAATACAGGGAGTAAAACTAAACATGAAACACAAGGAGTAAAACTAAACATGAAACACAGAGAATTTAAAGCTAAACATGAAACACAGGTAGTAACACTAAACATGAAATCAGGGAACTTAAAACTAAACATGAAACACAGGGAGTAACACTAAACATGAAACACGGGGAACTTAAAACTAAACATGAAACACAGGGAGTAACACTAAACATGAAACACAGGGAACTTAAAACTAAACATGAAACACAGGGAGTAACACTAAACATGAAACACGGGGAACTTAAAAATAAACATGAAACACAGGTAGTAACACTAAACATGAAACACAAGTGGTAAAACTAAACATGAAACACAGGGACTTAAAACTAAACATGAAACACAGGGAGTAACTCTGAACATGAAACACAGGGAACTTAAAACTAAACATGAAAAACAAGGAGTAAAACTAAACATGAAACACAGGGAACTTAAAACTAAACATGAAACACAAGGAGTAAAACTAAACATGAAACACAAGGAGTAAAACTAAACATGAAACACAAGGAGTAAAACTAAACATGAAACACAGGGAACTCAAAACTAAACATGAAACACAGGGAGTAACAATAAACATGAAACACAGGGAGTAACTCTGAACATGAAACACAGGGAACTTAAAACTAAACATGAAAAACAAGGAGTAAAACTAAACATGAAACACAGGGAACTTAAAACTAAACATGAAACACAAGGAGTAAAACTAAACATGAAACACAGAGAACTTAAAATTAAACATGAAACACAGGGAGCAACTCTAAACATGAAACACAGAGAACTTAAAACTAAACATGAAACACAGGGAACTTAAAATTCAACATGAAACACAGGGAACTTAAAACTAAACATGAAACACAGGGAGTAACACTAAACATGAAACACAGGGAGTAACTCTAAACACGAAACATAGGAAACTTAAAATTAAACATGAAACACAGGGAACTTAAAATTAAACATGAAACACAGGGAGTAACACTAAACATGAAACACAGGGAACTTAAAATTAAACATGAAACACAGGGAACTTAAAACTAAACATGAAACACAGGGAACTTAAAATTAAACATGAAACACAGGGAGTAACACTAAACATGAAACACAGGGAACTTAAAATTAAACATGAAACACAGGGAACTCAAAACTAAACATGAAACACAGGGAGTAACTCTGAACATGAAACACAGGGAACTTAAAACTAAACATGAAAAACAAGGAGTAAAACTAAACATGAAACACAGGGAACTTAAAACTAAACATGAAACACAAGGAGTAAAACTAAACATGAAACACAGAGAACTTAAAATTAAACATGAAACACAGGGAGCAACTCTAAACATGAAACACAGAGAACTTAAAACTAAACATGAAACACAGGGAACTTAAAATTCAACATGAAACACAGGGAACTTAAAACTAAACATGAAACACAGGGAGTAACACTAAACATGAAACACAGGGAGTAACTCTAAACACGAAACATAGGAAACTTAAAATTAAACATGAAACACAGGGAACTTAAAATTAAACATGAAACACAGGGAGTAACACTAAACATGAAACACAGGGAACTTAAAATTAAACATGAAACACAGGGAACTTAAAACTAAACATGAAACACAGAGAATTTAAAGCTAAACATGAAACACAGGTAGTAACACTAAACATGAAATCAGGGAACTTAAAACTAAACATGAAACACAGGGAGTAACACTAAACATGAAACACGGGGAACTTAAAACTAAACATGAAACACAGGGAGTAACACTAAACATGAAACACAAGTGGTAAAACTAAACATGAAACACAGGGACTTAAAACTAAACATGAAACACAGGGAGTAACAATAAACATGAAACACAGGGAGTAACTCTGAACATGAAACACAGGGAACTTAAAACTAAACATGAAAAACAAGGAGTAAAACTAAACATGAAACACAGGGAACTTAAAACTAAACATGAAACACAAGGAGTAAAACTAAACATGAAACACAAGGAGTAAAACTAAACATGAAACACAAGGAGTAAAACTAAACATGAAACACAGGGAACTCAAAACTAAACATGAAACACAGGGAGTAACAATAAACATGAAACACAGGGAGTAACTCTGAACATGAAACACAGGGAACTTAAAACTAAACATGAAAAACAAGGAGTAAAACTAAACATGAAACACAGGGAACTTAAAACTAAACATGAAACACAAGGAGTAAAACTAAACATGAAACACAGAGAACTTAAAATTAAACATGAAACACA
The DNA here is from genome assembly GCF_018320785.1 of Cheilinus undulatus. Classification (NCBI taxonomy): domain Eukaryota; kingdom Metazoa; phylum Chordata; class Actinopteri; order Labriformes; family Labridae; genus Cheilinus; species Cheilinus undulatus. Next base: position 29,147,862 of record NC_054874.1, on the reverse strand, counting down.
GGGAGCAACTCTAAACATGAAACACAGAGAACTTAAAACTAAACATGAAACACAGGGAACTTAAAATTCAACATGAAACACAGGGAACTTAAAACTAAACATGAAACACAGGGAGTAACACTAAACATGAAACACAGGGAGTAACTCTAAACACGAAACATAGGAAACTTAAAATTAAACATGAAACACAGGGAACTTAAAATTAAACATGAAACACAGGGAGTAACACTAAACATGAAACACAGGGAACTTAAAATTAAACATGAAACACAGGGAACTTAAAACTAAACATGAAACACAGGGAACTTAAAATTCAACATGAAACACAGGGAACTTAAAACTAAACATGAAACACAGGGAGTAACACTAAACATGAAACACAGGGAGTAACTCTAAACACGAAACATAGGAAACTTAAAATTAAACATGAAACACAGGGAACTTAAAATTAAACATGAAGCACAGGGAGTAACACTAAACATGAAACACAGGGAACTTAAAATTAAACATGAAACACAGGGAGTAACACTAAACATGAAACACAGGGAACTTAAAATTAAACATGAAACACAGGTAGTAACACTAAACATGAAACACAGGGAGTAACTCTAACAATGAAATACAGGGAATTTAAAACTAAACATGAAACACAGGGAGTAACACTAAACATGAAACACAGGGAGTAACTCTAAACACGAAACATAGGAAACTTAAAATTAAACATGAAACACAGGGAACTTAAAATTAAACATGAAACACAGGGAGTAACACTAAACATGAAACACAGAAATAAAAGTAAACATGAAACACAGGGAGTAACACTAAACATGAAACACAGGGAACTTAAAATTAAACATGAAACACAGGTAGTAACGCTAAACATGAAACACAGGGAACTTAAAATTAAACATGAAACACAGGTAGTAACACTAAACATGAAACACAGGGAGTAACTCTAACAATGAAATACAGGGAATTTAAAACTAAACATGAAACACAGGGAGTAACACTAAACATGAAACACAGGGAGTAACTCTAAACACGAAACATAGGAAACTTAAAATTAAACATGAAACACAGGGAACTTAAAATTAAACATGAAACACAGGGAGTAACACTAAACATGAAACACAGGGAACTTAAAATTCAACATGAAACACAGGTAGTAACGCTAAACATGAAACACAGGGAACTTAAAATTAAACATGAAACACAGGTAGTAACACTAAACATGAAACACAGGGAGTAACTCTAACAATGAAATACAGGGAATTTAAAACTAAACATGAAACACAGGGAGTAACACTAAATATGAAACACAGGGAGTAACACTAAACATGAAACACAGGGAGTAACACTAAACATGAAACACAGGGAGTAACACTAAATATGAAACACAGGGAGTAACACTAAACATGAAACACAGGGAGTAACACTAAATATGAAACACAGGGAGTAACACTAAACATGAAACACAGGGAGTAACACTAAACATGAAACACAGAAATAAAAGTAAACATGAAACACAGGGAGTAACACTAAATATGAAACACAGGGAGTAACACTAAACATGAAACACAGGGAGTAACACTAAACATGAAACAGGGAATTAACTAAACAAAACTAAATACCAGATATATACAAACCAGGAAACCTTTAAAGTAAAACTAGAAACATGAAAATCACAGAATTAACATAGGAAAATACCAGAGAAACTTAAGAACATAACAAATCAACACCAGGATCATGACAAATGCCCCCAGCTCTCAAAGCCAATCACATTTCTCTCTTGCAGCACAGCGGTGTATTTAAATGATGTACTTCCTACTAATCCCTGCTTTCATTAATGCTGATGCATCATGCTGCTGCTGCTGGCAAAGCTTAACCTCCTCCGCCCCAGCCTCCTCCTTTATAGCATAAAGCTTGTTGCACCCTCATATTCAGATTCATGCTACTATGGATTAATTTCTTTGAACTAATTTTATTGCATTCAGTATGCATTGTATAAAATGTATCTATCCATATGGTGGTTTCAAGCCATCCACTACCAGGAAAGTCAAGGCATGCAGCTTTACTATCCCAGGGAGCATCTTTTGAGCAGAGCTTTCTCCACCAAGTAAAACTATATACCCATTTGACTATAAAATGGTTAAAAAAGACAAGAGTGTTCCTAAATAAAATGTAAACTAATTGCAAGCACAGCTCAGTAATACAGAACCTTAGTGATGCGCTCACATGTTATTTTAGCAGGTGAATTCTCAGTCCTCACCATTTAAAACTTTTCACACTGAGCTCTTCGCCAACGCACTGATCAGAACAAGTTTTACCTAAACTCCCAGCCAAAAGACACTAACAAACCCAAACTATAAATACAGAACTTGGACAAGTCACATGTATCACGCTATTATGATGTCATATACGCAGGAGGTCTACAACAGGAAGACAGATTTGTGTTTAAAGCCCTTTTATCCAAGATATTTTTATTTCATGACATCTAATGTCTCATATAGATCTACAGATGAGCAAGGAGAATTTTTTTTTTTAATACTACACATTCACAAGACTGACAATAACCACAAGAATCCACCATCTCAGAATATTATATATTACAAAACGTCTGATAGAAGGAGTTATAATGCAGAAGTGTTGACCTTCTAGAAAATTATGCTCATTAAAGCTCATTAAGGACAAAAAGAGGTGCAAACACCCAGCAGTGTAAACACTACTCTGCCAGAAACTGGTATTAACCCCTTAATGACCACAATGGAATTTAATGATCTCTTTCACAACATGTTGCACATCCTGAGCATCAATTAAAATCTTTGAAATTGGTATAAGGCTACAGTGCATGTTTTCTTCATTTGTTGGTCACAAGGGGTAATGGATTCTTTGATTTTCATGTTTAAAAAAACTTGTGCACACCCATCTTAATTATTAAGCTGTAACAGAATAATCGGTCTTCTCTTAAGTTTTTATAATTACATTTGCTCAAATTAAAACAACAAAAGAAAAGAATGTATCATTTTTTTCTATGTGGATCCGGCTTTTCTTAGATACATGTGCTGGAATAATATTGGGAACCCCTGGGCTGGACTAGCAGGTGTTATATAGAAACACTACACTCTACTGCAGACTTCAAACATCCTCTCATGTTTACATCAGGAGCAAATCCACCCACTCTTCTGTAAAAGCTTTTCTTGAGGAGGCTCTGCGTGTTTGCATTACAGCACATAAAGTGAGTCTTTACAGTGAAAGAATTCCACTGTGACTGGGACGTCAACCTGTGTGTGTGAGTGTGTGTGTGTGTTCACTGTGCAAACACACTTGGCGTGTCAGAGACATCCTTAGAGCTGTCATTTAGAGCAGCACTGTAAACACTCCACTGTACTGCATGTCCAGATGTTAAATATACCGTATGTCAGTGGGTCTCCCTCTCTCTCTCTGCTGCTGACACAATCTCTTTCATTGTCTCATCTGCCACTTAAGAAAGGCACACAAACTCTGCAAAGTCAAAACTCACACTTAACCTTACGTGTTCATCTTTTAAGCTTTACAGTGCCGATAAAAAGTATTCACTCACGTGGATGTTTTACCTTTTAATCGATTTTATGAACCCATCATGGTCAATATAATTTTTTGTCAATAAAAAAATATATATATTGACCATTATTGATTTATAAAATCTGTAAAAAGGGGAAACATTGAGGGGGATGAATACTTTTTATTGGAACTGTACCCTCTGGCTGTCATCAGTCTGCAGTAGGATCTTCTGAATCCCTCCTATATACCCAGGAGACACAGACACTTAACCCTGAAAACAGAGGTATATTAGTTTTAAGTCTCTCTATTTGCATAGTTTTAAGATTTCAAACACATTTTTCCCATCTCAAAAATTTCCACCAGAGACCTTAGAAGTCGTCCAGATTTAGCACAGAAAAGAGCACAAAGCAGCACAAGTATCCCCCTCCTTGCACCCTGTTTCATTAATGACCCTTGGCTGGACATCATAGCTGTGGACTGACCTTGCATCACTCCTGGTCGTAAATCCCAAAACATGTCTTATCTCAATGGCATGTGCTGTGTATAGATTTTTCCCAAGTATAGAACATTTTAGTGTCAGTAAATGGTGTGAGATATTTTGGTGGTGGGCTTAGCTCAAGGCAAAACATTCCTTGCACTAGCTAGTGAAAGAAATAGCTGTGATATCAGGATATGTGATGTCACGAAGACTGAATGGATGATTGACAGGACTGACAAAGGAGGAGTGGACGGACATTCACAACTATCTGATAGAAAACTAAGAGAATAAAACGAAGAGAAATGCACTATTCATGTGGAATTAGTATCATCTGTGGACCTTTAATGATTTATGAATCACCCCTGACGTCACATGGCACGGACAATTAAAGTCTGTAATAAACCATAATTTAGCGACTGACATTTCTGACTGAAAACACGGAGGTACAGCATGACAGCGATCAATAACATTGTTTGTTCTTATTGTTTAATTCAAATCAGTACATTCAAAGGTCATGCAGAACACATACCGTTTTACAGCTGACATTTCTTTATGTATCCTACACGTATAGTTTACCAGGGCTTCAAACGGACATGTGACTAAGTCTAGCCAGTTTTTCAGATCTTCTTTACATGTTTATAATCTGTATTAAGCTGTTCATGATCAATGAACTTGTGAATGATCCCCCATTGCCCTTCCATCATGTACTCTCACATGTGTAAATGTACACCTGATCACACAGAGAGGAAGAGAATGACTTCCACCTTCCCCCTGTTAATGTATGAGAGGTGAGATGGTCTTTCACCAGCATGAGCCTGTCCCTTTAAGTAGGTGGCTTATGGGTAATGTAGGCAGTGAGATGTAGCGCGCGAAGGAGAGAAGTATTTTTTTTTTTTATGCCACCGGAGCAGGTAGGAGTGTGTACAAGTCTAGTGTGTCAGTGAATTAAGTGACGTTATGCTCTGTCTCCTCTACTGTTTTACCTGCCACATCAGCCAGACCTGCAAGTTACCTGCATTAAACAAGCCAAAGCAGCTGTCCTGTACTACGGTTAGGGACGAAGAAAAGTGAGGTAACACGTCCTATGTTTGATAAGAACCACCTCAGTCAGTGTTTTCACAGTTTCATACAGTTGATGCTGTTGATGTTATTCTGCATTTTATTGATCTGGGATCGTTGCATTCCACATCAACAACCCTCCTCACGCAGATCAGCTGTTGATGCCAAGCACTGAATACTTAACAACACATTTCAAAACATGAACTGAATAACTCATAAAACATAGGGCTAAATAATACTGATATAAAATCAGCTACAGGTGAAGAAAGACTAAATTATACTGATATAAGATCAGCTACAGGTAAAGAAAGACTAAATAATGCTGATATAAGATCACAGGTAGGGTTGCCAATAGTCCCTGAAAATACGGAATCGTCTCGTATTTGACAATGAAATTCTGTATCCTGTTTCTGTCAACACGGAACGCAATAGAGTGGTGCAGAAATGAGTCCTAAAACGGGGAAGTAAGTTAGCATTTTAGCACTTCTGGTTCCCTAGTCTGAAAGTCTATGGGATTTTTAAGTGAGTTTTCAATGAGTTACAGTATTTCTCAATTGCTAAAACACTAAACCCTATTGCCTGAAACAAATGCTCAGCAGCCTGAACCCATTTATTGAATCAGTCACTGTTTTGGCAAAACCATAAGCACTTTTCACCTGGTTAGACACAACTTGCAAACACATTCTCACTCACTAAATCACGTTTTGCACTGTGATGTACTTGTGTTGCATAATGGTAAACACAGATAGCAAAAAGTTAAACACATTTGAAGCACAGGTGTCACAGCTTAAACACAATGACTCAAAATTGATCACACTTGTGGCTAATGATGTGAAGAAACCAATATAAGCAAGTTCAGAGAGCACTGGTTGTAAATGGTTGTACAATGGACAGAAATATGTTGTGGATGAAGTCCTCTGGCCTGACCCAGCATGTAGAGATGATGCTGTGGCTGAATGATTGTAGATACTGTAAGCACTTGAGTTTGATTTTGTGGTTTACACTGTAATGTGCTTCTCCTTTATATATGTTTTTAACAAATTTTCTTTACTGTATACAGGTACTAAATTCACAAGGGTTTTTTTTTTGTTTGTTTGGTTTTTTTTTTTTTTTTGCAAAATTCATTTTGCCTACTGTGAACAATTAAACATTATTTCTACAGCTTCATGCCCTGAGCTAGTGTTTTCCTTTTTTTTTTTTATGTATTGTGTAATGACTGCTCAGTAGTGTTTTTAATTTTGACTGACTTGGGGTATGATCTGACAACATTGTTTGGTTTTGCAGGAGGAGTCAGAGGTTTAGTGAATGTAGTTTGAAAATTGGGTTTTGTGATTATAATGTTGAAGAAAAGCGTGGTGGATGTCAAGAAATGTGTTTTAGCAATTCATAAATACTGTAAATGCCTGAAATAAGGTCTTTGGTGAACACAAGCTCAAGGGAGTTTAACATTTTACTCTACAACATAAAATACATCTGAAATGTAACCCGCCTTTGAATTGTGTACCTTTTCATGTCTTAATGACGGTGGTTGCTAAAAGACAGCTAACAAGGACTACAGAGCTTGTCGGGAAGCCTATACATCATCATGCGAAGCATGGCAGCTGAGCCTGTTGTTCAGTTGTATTCGTGGGTGATGACGTTAAATTCAGTTGACTGTGTTGTAGTTCAAAATAGTGTGACATTAGCTTTTTACTTTCGTCAGTTAGATTAACGAACCAGATATAATGCTTACGTATCTTATCAATTTATGAGGATTATCTTTATGGAAAAAATGTGTGCCTAAGTTTCATAGACTTTTACTGGACACAGATCTTATTTCCAGCAATAATCCAAAACCCCGTTGAAAAATCCCATTGGCTCGACGCCGAGGGAACCCATGTGATGCTAACTTCTGGGTTTGCCTACAAAATTACGTCACGACTGCACTACTCTATGGCCCAATCCTAATGTCCACACTCACACACTCACTGACTTTAAGGCACGCTCCCGCTAGGTCCGTGAGGGCTTAGGGCTGTCCCACTGTCAAATCACAAAGTGCGTGAGGGATCTCGCTCTGACTTTATGAGCCCTTTATGCACCCTTTCCGCGAGTGGGCATTTCTGCAGACTTAGCGTGAGGGAATTACCCGTAGTTCATTGCATTGTGACGTATGACAGGGATTCTTGGGGGATGCCCGCTGGTAAATGTGGCAAAAGTGAAGTGAAAAGAGCGAAATTGTAAACAAAAAATATGGAAGGTGCAAAAAGCAGTGGATATTGCAAAAAAGAAGTGTTTTTCCTGTAAATATATTATATAAAACAGCCTTCATCCACTGAGAAAACAGGTATATAGGTGATGCACGCTTGTTTTTATCTTTGTTTAAAGCTCTGCAAGATGCTGACTGTCAACAAAAAACAAAGGGCTGTCTCTTTCCTGTTTCAATCACTTCAAGCCCTTGCAGCCTCACTCACTCAATCACTTTCAAGGTGCAGTGTAGCGCCACATTATGTAATAACACCGCATTATGTATGTATGTATGTATAACTCCAGCCATAGGACTTAATGTGGGCTCCAAGGTATGCCCTACCCAACTACCTTGCCCTAACTCTAACTGCTTAGTGACTTATGCCTAAACCTAAACCCCCTTCAGGGTTCTAGACTAAACACCTAACCTTACCCTAGGACTTAAGGTGGGCTCCAGGGTATACCCTACTACCTTGCCCTAACCCTAACTGCTAAGTGGCTCACAAAATGCGGCGTTATTACATAATGAATTGAAAATGTATTACATTATTACATAATGCGGCGTTATTACATAATGTGGTGCTACATGCAGTCAGTTAAGTCAATGAGGGCTCAGGGTTTAGGGAGGAGTTTGAGATTCAGCCTATTTTTTCCGTATTTTCATCCTTCCTACTCTGCCACTGATGGTTAATACCCTTTGCATTTGTCAGTGTGATTGGTCAGCTAAGACACAGAGCCAATCAGAGGCAGAGGAAGGTGGGTCTACCCTTGGGATGATGCTTCAAACACTTGCGCAGCTGGAGCGATTAAAGATACCCGGAAGTGAGTGAGAGAATTAAACACTCGGTCGGACAGAAGCGGTGGAAGTGAGTAAAAATACAAATGCAGTTTGTGCTTTCAAGTGTTTTTTGTGAAGCACAGTGGACTGACAGACGTTAAAAGCTTCCAGAGAGTAACACAGACATAGGACTCAAAAGAGCCAAACTGTGGTGTCACAATTCTTTATTACCCAAACATCTTCCGAGACTGATACAGTAATAATAGCTTTCACGCCTGTTTTGATGGAAGTTCCATTCATGGGACATCATGAATCTTTACAAACATCATGAATCATGAGGTTTTTCTGTCTCTCAGTCCGTGATCTCCACTCAGCTCAGAGATGTAACGCAGCAGGGGGGCATGGCTTCAGATGCCATGTGTCCCCATGAGAAGAAAACAACTGTGATATAAGTGTAGCCAAGCTGAAAGAAACAGCATTTATATATAAATCAAACAGTCCTCAGAGAAAAAAAATATTTCACCTTATAATTTTTGTCTGGATTAGAACTGGGACTAGAGATTCTTGTGTATTTTTCATAATTGGTCTGATTTCTTTGTTTTTACATCTAAGTGAGAGACGTTAAAAACACAAGATGCTTTAATACTGTTTCATAAGTAACCTTCAGTTGTTTTGTAAATTTGAGAAGGGTCTGGGTGAAGACCGTACATCTCTGATGGCCACTCACAGACCATTCATCTGAGACACCATCTCTTTCATAACGGAAATACACACTAAAAACTTTGAAATAAAGTCAGATTGAACCTCTGTTAAGGGTTAGGGTAAGAGTTAAGGCAATGGAAAGTTTAAAACCTGATCTGCAAAGCCTGTGTTTAATAAAGCAGAGTAAACAGACTGCCTACAGGGAAAAAAGCTCATCCCTAATGAAACATTCTAATGTAGCACCATAGCTTACGTAGCTCCTTTAGCTACACAGATAACATAGCTAACATAGCTGAAGCTAAGCCCACAAAGTGGCTACATAATTCACGCTACATTCTCTACATAGCTATGTCAGCTTTAGTACAAAGCAAGCAAAGCTAAAGTGAGCCACTATTTGTGAACCCAGCTTTGAAAATACCAAAACATCCCTTTAAGGTCAAGTTTTTGGGACAGCTCTACAGCGGACCAGCTTACAGACACATTGCTACACTCATAGGAGCATCCTGTCTTCCATTTATTGTTGAATCTGCTTTCTGACCTTTGTTGCATCCTTTATTTCTTCCCCCTGTCCTTTTTATTTAATCTTACACTGCTGCTCTACATAAATAACCAATAAAGCATGAATGCCAGAACACTGTCTGTAATGAAAAAAGGACTCAGTTTGAGGCCAGAAAAGCAGCAAAGACCCTAACTGGTTAAACTACATGGTAACTGAATCGGTCTGAGGGAGAAGGAAGCTTCTATAATCTGATTTCCTTCACTGCCCCCCCCCCCCCAACTATTGATATGAGTTGTATCCCTCAGGCTGCTAACCAAGAGCACACTACATCAGTGTCAGTGTATTATTTTTGTGTCTTCTACATGTATTTCTGTGTTGATCACATGATAAAGTGTTCATAGAGTATGAGTTCATGCTTGGTTGCACATAAAGACCTGTGAGCAGAGGTTAACCAGCATGCTTGCATAGAAAACCTTGAAGACTTGTGTGTGTGTGTTTTAAAGAAACACTGTTTCACTGACATCCCTTCTGTGGTGTAATTTGTCCCAGGGGCCAAATGCATGGGAGTGATTCCAGCCCTCCCTCTTCTCCTCTTACTCTCCTCCTTCTCATCCCGTCTGTTTCTCTATCTCCCCCTCTTTCCATCACTCTGAGCAGAGCACTGAGTGAGCGATGTGACCTCCTGCCTTTTAAAAAGGCTGGGATTCCAGGGATTTGGAGGAGAGATTAGACTCCCGCCTACTCACTAGAAGCTCCCTGAGGAGACGAACTTAGCGGCAGGCGCACACATATTTAAAAAATATGCTTGCTTGCTCTCATAAACGCACAAAAATAGCAGCTCAGCCTTCGTGGTATAATATTAGAAGCTTTGGCACACATATGTGGGCTCAAAAAGCTTCTCTGCCAGAACTCAACACAAATTTCACACCCATTGAGGTGTGAATACTCCCTTTTGCATGCACACACAGCAGACTGTCAGTCAAAATCCCACATTTCAACTGTAGATGCCGACTTGTTTGCTTTGGAAGAAATACAAGCTTTAATGACATACTAATGGAGACAACACAGCAGCAGTGTTAAACTGGAGAACTCTCATTGCGACTTTTGCTCTCACAGATCCTTGTGTGTCATTCATAATTTTCACACACTTTCAGCTCTGACGTGGACAAGAGCTGCTGTCTCAGCTTCTCATTGCAGTGTTATATTAGAAGACGTCCATCTGAATCAGAACAAACCCCCTTAATAAAAGAAACATTTGTAAAACATATGCTGTCATGGCTGTACATTCATCAGAACAGATGAGGACTGTGGAAAGAGGAACATTTTTCATTGCAATTAATATTAGAATTTCTGTAGTTAATTTTGAGTATTTTTATCACATTTTAAATTCCATTATTTCACATTCAAAGCAGATTTTGTGTCCTTTTGGATTTATTTACTGTCATTACCTCCTCAGTCCCTGCATGTACATATAAGGTCATACATTTAAGCTATAATGTTAAAATAATAATTTCTGCGAAGAATTGCTTAAAATGTTGGGAGAACTTGCTTAAAGAATTTCAGTAATTTTAATGAAAATTCTGAGGAACTGTTTTGGATATTTTAGAAAATTGCCTTCAATTTTTACATATTTTCATGGAAATTTTGGGGATATGTATGTATATTTTGGAGAGTTTTGTCTGAGGTTTTTGGGTGGAATTGCTTTGGAAATTTTTGTTATTTTTCTGGATATTTGAGAAAGGCATTTGTAATACTGAGAATTTTGGATTTGAATTTGATTTGTTTGTAACTTTAATGTTTTTAATTTAAATTTTGGAAGTGAAATTCTACATTTTTGGGAATTTGTTTGGGAATTATGGGGGTGGGGTGTCATTTAAAATTTCCCCAAATTTTCTTGGAAGTTTCAGAGAATTGTCTTAATATTAGGATTAATTTTCTGCCAAGTTAATAGATTTTGGGGGAGTTTTCTTATTAGACTATTAAAGCTTTATGATACAGTTACACAGAAACATTAGGAAAATATTTGAAGAAATGTTGGGACACTTTTCACAGGTTAGTTTACAAATATGCTGAGGATTTTCACATAAATATTAGATCATTTCTTTGAACTTTCAGGGGATTTGTGTTGACTTTGTAAAGGTAAATTTCCCCCAAAATTCAGAACTTTAAAGGGGACATATAATGCAAAAATCACTTTTCAGGCTTTTCTAACAAAAAATATGTGCCCCTAGCCTGTTCAAAATCCCCTCAAATACCAGAAAGTACCAGAATTTTTCATCAGAATAAATGACAGAGCAGAAAACAACTGGATTTTGTTGAAACATGCTCACAAGTATGTGTATTTGGCATGCCTGGATTTGGCGTGCTAGACACTTCCTGATCAAAGTAAGTGCTCTTTAATGATAAAGCACTACTCCATGTTCATATTAAACAAGATAACACGGGAAATGTGTCACTTGTTGCTGAAAAAAAATCACTGTGTAATTGCTGTTATTTATCAGTTGGAGTCACAGCTGCTGGCTAAACATGTTAGAATCTGGGTTTGTCCCTGAACAGCTAAATGGTGTGATGCTGTTTTCAAACTCCACAATAAAGTGCACACATTAAAACTTTATCAATGAATCATAAGGCACAGCTTTAATAGTGTGCACCTCACAGTAATGGGAGCACCATTACGCTGAGCCATTATGCAGTAACTTGGGAAAACTCCCCTTTCCATGCAAATTGGCCTTATTGCATTAAGCATCTAATGACGAGGACAGTAACAACACGGGGTTAATAGAGTAAAGATAAACCTACTGTCTGCAAGAGCTGATGGAAGTGCTCAAACTGTGGTTTTTCCAGAGATCAATAAACAATTCCACTTCTGCTTGACTTAAAAATAATTGATGTGTAGATAGGGTCTCTGAATAATACTTTGACATTACTGCTACTATAAGCTATAACCAACAGTTAAATCGGTCAGTTGAAGTGTGAATTGGCACATCTGTTGTGGGAACAGGTGGGACTGGTAATGGTCAGAGCTCAGGTCTCAGGAGGTTAAACCAGGGATAATTTTATTGACTTCCTGTTTGGATACGGACGTACTGTTATAGGTAGATCAAAGATTTTAAAATGAATTCAACCATGGAAAAGGAAACTTTTCATGGATTGAAAAGAAAATAAAGAGAAAGTCAAAAGGTAAATGTGTGATTACACATGTTGCAGACGGTTTCTGACTTGTCCACTGAGCTGTCTGTGAAATGAGAAATTAGCAGTGGTGGACTTATTTTACATCACTCTGGCTGCAGAGATTCACTGCAGTGGCTTAACCAACGTGTGTTGAAAGTGATGATAACTCATGCAGTTAATCACCATTAAAAAATTTAGTGCACTAACTTTGGATAAATAATCCAATAATAAATTAATCTTGGCAGCCGTATTTGAAATGAAACCTCTATTATAGTCAAATGTCTGTCATCTAGTTTTTTCTTTGATGGCAGCATTTTAAAAAAATCACAAATCCATAATGCCAAGACTTTTTTTTAACAAAAGATCCCATAGCTGGTGAAATGTCAATATCTAATTCCTGAAGCAGCCAGGGGCCTGATGAAGCATAGAGGTAAGGGGCTTTCAAAAACAAAGACCAGTCCAGTGTTTACCCATTCTTCATAGCCACAGGGCACCACTTCAAGATGGATAGAGGGTCTGATATGACGACTGCCAGACAGGCCCTCTAGGTGGTCCAGCCAGCTCTTAAGGCCGTACTGACAAATGAGAGTTTTCATCACTGTGAGTGTTGGCACGGCTGCAAGTGGAGTGTGTGAAAGTACACGCATTCACAAGAAAAATATGTCAGGTGTGGAACTGTCAAGAAGATGCATCATCATCATCATTCCATCAGAACTGTCAAAAAGATAAAAATCAAAAGAAACTGAATTTGTGTTTTCTGCTCTGTGGAAAATGTCATAGGAGAGTTTCTTTCTTTTTCAGATGTCCGTCCATACATTTGTGCTGCTGGATCATAAAGCAGCTTAATGTTTTCTCTTATGGAAAGTAATGATGTACATAATCTAAGGAGCTTTAAAGTTACGCCTTTCAGATTTGGGATAACTCAGCAAAACTGCAGGAAGGATTTCCACACAAGGATTTAGGATAAAAGGAGACATATTAAAAAGGCATGTTTTAGTATTTTTGCACATATTTGGGTATCTGGAGTGTTGTATCTACCAGCCCACAAATAAGAAAACAAAGAATGCTGAAATGCTAACCCAGTCCATTGCTCCTGGTCCTCCTATGTCTGAAATCTGACTGTATGTTCTGAATCTGTGCTCAGGTAACATCACCATTAGTCACTGTAATCATAATTACCCCTAACCCAATATCTCCACCTACAGCAATGAAGCTCACAGCTGTACTTGTGTCAGCCCAGAGAGGGTTGAGAAGGTGCTCATTTACATTTAAGAAGACACCAAAACCAAGCACTCTTACAAAGGCTGCTCTGAGCTGGTTTGAGCAGAGTTGGAAATGTCCACTGATGATACAGTTTACATTTGACCTGAAGCACTGCACTGTTATTTCAGTGAGATCACAGGGGGCTGTGTTCAAAGGTGGAAAAGAGGACGATAAATCCTCTTCAAAGCTTAATTCTGCCAACAAATTCGCCTACAGTGAGAAATACCTCTTTTGTAACACTCGATTCATTCAATTTATTAAAAAAATAAAATCTTCAGAGGGTTCAGTGGTGAAATATTCAACATTTTAAACACACACATGACAAGATATATAAATAAATCCAAACATCCTTAATGACTTCCTGATACAAGAGCAAAGTCAAACTCCGTCTTGGTTTGTTGTCCTCAGCTCTGTGTTTACACTGTCTGGATGTCCCTTCCTTACGTGTTGCTTAGAAGCTCAAACATGCTTCAGGCTTTTTCTGACTGTTTATCCTTACATGAACTGTTCCCTCCAACCATAAGGGCTTGGATGCTGTTTGCTTTGGCACAAAGGCTGAGTTTCATCTCAAGAATTTGTCTCAAGGGGGACCAATTGACTTTCTAAATCAAAACAAATATTTTATGTTTTGGTCTAAAATACTTGAAAGAAATTAGAACCAAATCAAGTGTGGGCTGCAGTCTGAGAGAAGGCTTTTAAGTTTGATATCTACTGGATGTCAATCTAAAAGTTTCATATTATACCTTTAAAACCCACAATAAAGGTTAATAATATATAGTTAACCACTAAGAGGTTCACCATGGGATTGAGCGTGGTAAGTCTTTGTATCAGAATGTCTTGTCCAACTGACTGATTCACCCTATCTCAAAACTGGTCTGACATAGTGATAGTTTGGCAACAAAGTATGACAATTTGAGTTTGGTAGGTTATTTCTTTGTTGTAACAGTGCTTCTTGGCAATAAATCGTATACTGCTGGACAGCCTTTGTATGGAAATGCATTTGTGGATGTGCCCTATCTACTCTTCCAATACCAAACAGCTTATTTTGTTATTGCTACTGGCCCTTGTTTTGAGCTTCTGCTTCTCCCAGGTGCTAAATCAGCATGCCACGTTAGACTGATCTGGATAAGGCCCATGCAATAGAGAAACCTCAAGCTGGTGTTCCACTAAACCAAGCTTCAGCATTATTTGGTGTGAGCCCTAGTACCATCTCCAAACTGACGGCCAAGTTCCATATAACGAGGGATGTCAGAGACAGGCTGTCCCAAGAAGACGACACCCAAAGAAGACTGTTTCCTCAACCTGTCAGCACTGTCTGTCGGCTGTCCTCTACAGATTTGTAGTCAAGGTTTGCAGGGTGATATAGCTGACAGCTCTCTGCCCAGACAATCCAGATTACACTACACGCAGCCAATCTCCAGTCTCATAGAGCTGCCAGGAAGCCTGCCATGACTGACCTTCACCATCAGGCCCATTTGCACTGGTGTCTTTACAGTTCAAATTACAGTGGAGCTAAAGGGAGCTCAGCTATCCTGAAAGCCTCAGATGAGACATTTAGGAGGAGCTCTAAAAAGTTGTCAACATGAAGATTATCATTTTATTTTATGTGCATGGAATATCCTGAAATATAAAACCAATAGTATAAATATCTCAATGTTGTTTTTTTACTTGTTGACCATATAATAAAGTAACATTTTCAACCATCTTTCCCCATCTTTCCCCACAAATCAACAAAATTCTCTAATTTATCTTTAATCCTGCTGTGGTCATTCATGCATGGCAGTGCTGCACTGAAAAAAAAGCCCAGAAATATGTTCAGTAGGGGCCTGAAGTGATCAGTGAGTTAGAGCTGCACTTATATTTGTGCGTGCAGTGCATGTGATGTGGAACACCATGGTGCACATCAAATGGGGCTCCCCAAAAAGCCACTGCATAATTCAAACATTTGTGGAGGAATGTTATGTCATGTCAACATTATGAGTCCAGATTCTGTCTTCAGCAGTTGGATCACAGGGTCAAAGTGTGGAGAAGACACAATGCTATGCTGATTGCTGCTCTGATAGAGTAACATCTCTTGTTTGAGGAAGTGTGATGGTGTGGGGCGGCATCTCCCTCAGGCTGTTGTGGCTGTGTATGATTCTTCCACATACAACTGAGGCTACTGTTTGTTAAATGGATGCATTGTTAAATTGTCAATATATCTTGTTTCTTCAGACTTCAATCATCCAATCCACCAAACAAGAGTCAACAGACGAATAAGCCGTTTGCCAATAGTGGAGAAGATTTGGCAAAATTTTCATGGTTGCAACCCACATACTAAGCTCTGCTGCTCATCCCACAAATGCATGTTTCTTATGAATGTGGCACCATTTAAAAGGGTTATAAACAGGATTTCCAACAGTATGAGATTTAATACCAAGAAGCATTGTTAAAATGAAGAAATAATCTACCAGACACAAATGTCTTTACTTTTTGTGCAAGGTTTATTTTATGACTGCATAAATTCTCATCTGCATCATTACAGCTTTATAGCTATGTGACATTGAATATTTTGCCTCCATCCCCCTCAAAATCACTTTCTATTTCAGATCTGCTATATAACCACCAATGTCATCCTTGGTTTCCATCACATCCACTTTCTGCTCCTTATCTCTGACTACCTGACAGCAGAAAATAATGGCTGTTGGACACTATGGTGTTTCATGGATGCACAGTGTCCCATTCACTGTCTGTAAGACGCATGTAAGAGTGAGAGGAGAATGAGTGAGACATAGAGAGGAAGTGATGTTTATAACAATCCCAGCCCTGCTGCTCGTCATATACAGCAACATTTCCCCTCACTTTATTTATGTACCTACAACATAGTTTCCCTTTTATGGCCAAGCCATAGCTGGAGCACCAACATCCATCTTCTGACTCACTTTGCCTTTCTTTGCCATTCCTCTGCTTAGAGACTCTCACTCACCTTCATATTCTGGGTTTGTTTATCCATCTCTTATTAATGTTTTTCTGTCTATGTTGATAGCTTTTCCCTTCTTTCTGTCTGGTTGCTGTTTTTCATCTCATTTCTTTTTACATGTCTACTTGTGCATCCCTTATCATGTCATTGTCTTAATCACAGGTGGGCATGACCTAAACGACCTTAGAAATGTGATTTCTCCAGTTGACTGTTTTTGTCTGTTTCCTCTGACTGCTCCTCCTCTTTCCCCATCCAGACTCTGAGTACAACATGCACATTCTCATGGGGGATCAAAGATTATGACTTGCAGGGAACGCTGCCTCTGTTATTTCCCACTTGATTTGTTTAGTTTCCCGCCTCCTCCCCCTGTCCTCCCTCTCCATCAATTTCTTCATGTTTTTGAGTGTCTCAGACTTCTCGGATGTGTCGCTGCTTTACTGCATGGCTTCCCATTCCAAACTAAAACAAGCACCTTCTTTGCTGATCCTGAACACAAGCACTCTGAGATGATTCACATTTGAAATTCAGATGAAAAAGAAGGTAAGAATGAAGCTACCAGAGTCTCAGCATCTTAGATCCTTTTTTGTTGTTTGTTTATTGTCCTCGAGATCACACTGAAGATTTCCCTGGTGGCTGTCTGTAGATTTTGTTTGCTTTAGAGCTAAGAGCCACTTGACCTGTGCTGAAATCTGGAGTTATGCTGCATGCTGGGTGAAAAGGACTTTAAATTCTGTACCACAATGAAATATGTGAATGAATGGCATAGTAAATAAAACTTGTAAAATGTGACACGATTACAAAAAAGCATGCAATTTGAAGTAATAATTCTTCCTTGTACTTTGATTGGATGTAAAGTTAAAGAAGAAAAAAACAGGTAAGTGGGCTGATGTTCATTTGACTATTTTTACTGTAAATCAAAGAAAAAAGCAAGAAGAACACATGAATTCACCTGTCTGTAAAAATCTGGAATAAAAACCTACTTGATTTAACCTATTGAATTATATAACATTATTTGGTTGTATTAAACTTTAAAGAAAACATTGAAGAAATCTTAAAGTTTGTGTCAGTCCTTATTTAGCTGTAAGCTTAAAATGTATACAAAATCATGAAATTATCTGTTAAGATTCACAGTAAAGTTTCTTTAAAACAAAACCTTTAAAGCAAATTGTGTCTTAACGCTCAATGAAGTTGATGTAAACATGTGGAAAGACTGAGAATTGAGTGTGACTGGGTTTAGGATACAGATTGTTTTACAAGTCTTTAGAGGGAAGGTCTATTTTGGGCAGGGCTAAATTTAGCTCACTGTGATACGAGAACCCTGAGTCAATTACCCCCCACTCTACAAAGATAATAAAAGCACTGAGCGTTTTATCTTCACACAGTCTTTTTTTTTATGTCTATACCTTCAATGGAAATTAGCGGCCAGCTAAATGCCACACAAAAGGATCTGGCTGCAAACCTCAATGGTGGGGTGTTTTGGGCTCATCTGTTACAGACTTCACAATGGGACAACCTTGACCGTAGGGCGGGACGTGACTTATATTACTCAAGCCAGAATCAGAATGTTGTACTGAATGACCTATACACTTGCAAGAAAAAGTATGTGAACCCTTTGGGATTTCTTGGATTTCTGCATAAATTGGTCATAAAATGTGTTCTGATCTTCATCTAAGTCACAACAATAGACAAACACAGTCTGCTTAAACTAATACCGCACAAAAAATTATGTTTTCATGTTTCGATTGAACAAAACATGTAAACATTCACAGTGCAGGGTGGAAAAAGCATGTGAACCCCTGGGCTAATGGCTTCTCCAAGAGCTAATTGGAGCCAGGAGTCAGCCAACCTGGAGTCCAGTCAATGTGATGAGATTGGATGTGTTGGTTAAAGCTGCCTTGCCCTATAAAAAACACACACCAGCTTTGAATTTGCTGTTCTCAAGACGCATTGCCTGATGTGAACCATGCCTGGCACAAAAGAGCTCTCAGAAGACCTACGATCAAGAATCGTTGACTTGCATGAAGCTGAAAAGGGTTACAAAATCTTTAAAAGCCTTGATGTTCATGTGTCCACGGTAAGACAGGCTGTCTACAAATGGAGAAAGTTCAGCGCTGTTGTTACTCTACCTAGGCGTGGTCGTCCTGTAAAGATGACTACAAGAATACAGCGCAGAATGCTCATCGAGGTGAAGAAGAATCCTAGAGTGTCAGCTAAAGACTTACAGAAATCTCCGGCACATGCTAACATTTGTGTTGACAAATCTAAAAAAGTAAAACATTAAACAAGAATGGAGTTCATGGGAGGACACCACGAAGGAAGCCACTGCTGTCCAAAAAAACCATTGCTGCACATTTGAAGTTTGCAAAAGAGCACCTGGATGTTCCACAGCACTACTGGCAAAATATTCTGTCCATAGATGAAACCAAAATTGAGTTGTCTGGAAGGAACACACAACGCTATGTGTGGAGAAAAAAAGGCACAGCACACCAACATCAAAACCTCATCCCAAACTTAAGACCATCTATCCACCAACTGAAGCTCAACAGAGGATGGGTGATGCAACAGGACAACGACCCAAAGCATAGAAGTAAATGAACAACAGAATGGCTTCAACAGAAGAAAATACACCTTCTGGAGTATTCAACTCAACTCAATTGAGATGCTGTGGCATGACCCCAAGAGGGCAATTCACACCAGATGTCCCAAGAATATTGCTGAACTGAAACAGTTTTGTAAAGAGGAATGGTCCAAAATTCCCCCTGACTGTTGTGCAGGTCTGATCTGCAACTACAGGAAACATTTGGTTGAGGTAATTGCTGCCACAGGAAGGTCAACCAGTCATTAGCCCAGGGGTTCACATACTTTTTCCACTCTGCACTGTGAATGTTTACATGTTTTGTTCAATAAAAACATGAAAACGTATCATTTTTTTGTGCGATATTAGGTTAAGCAGACTGTGTTCATCTATTGTTGTGACTTGGATAAAGATCAGAACACATTTTATGACCAATTTATGCAGAAATCCAAGAAATCTCAAAGGGTTCACATACTTTTTCTTGCAACTGTATTTTCTGCTCTCAGTCAGAGGTTACAGTAACTGGCTGTTTTTCACAACAGCAGAATTTTATGAATAAAAATCAAGCATTTAATAAAAGGGATAAAATTTAGGAGGGTTAGGCACCTGAACCCTGAAGGTTAGGGTATGGGTAAGAGGGAGGAGAAAAAAATTTAAAATAACACACGAAAAACTAAAGAAAAACCCTACAAGGGCAACTACATGACTTCCCACCCTATGGTCAAGGTTGTCCCATTGTAGAGTTCTGTAACAGATGAGCTTAAAATGCCAGATGAAGCAGGAACAATCATCTTTACCTGAAAGTGTGTTAAACTGATCTCGAGCTTTTTTTAGTCTTGGATGATTAAAAGAAACGAGCAGAGGTGGAAATGAGTACAAGACTATATTACTCATGTAAAAGAAAAGTATTTTGGTTAAAATTTACTTAAGAAGAAGTGAAAGTACTGACCAATAAATCAAGTCAAGTTCAAGTAATAAGTATTTCATTTAAAGTATTACAGACTGATGAGTTGTACAGTAAAATATGATATTTCCTTATTGGTTATAACAACTTTTTTTAATTCACAATAGAACATCAACAACTTATCAGGAGTTGAAACAGATACATTTTATAATTTCAGGAAGAATATTAGCTAAGTTTGAATTTTCAGCAACAGATTTAAAAAAAGTAGGGACTGTGAGACAAAAGGCTAGAAAAGTAAGTGTACTAATGAAAAACAGCTGCAGGAGCCTTTACTGGGCTATTACTGGGTATAAAATGATTATTTCGGAGAGGCAGAGTCCCTCAGAAGTACAAAGTCCCTCAGTACAAATATACAAAAAACTACTGATCTGAGTCATTTGAGTAAATGTAACTAGTTTCTTTCCAACCTTGCGATAGACACATACACCAGGTCAGTCACAATAAATGTTTCCAATTGCTGTTATCACTGAAGACTTATTTTGAAGAGCAACATCAGGAAATGGATTGAATTTGGCTGCAAATTAACAACTCAGACATTTTCTAAATGCAAGAGAAACATAACATCACTTATAGAAAATGATATATTAGGAATACCTGAAGTTTTTAATGCAGGATGAGAAAATGAAACTCAGACTTGTTTGCACTAAATCCTACCTGTCATGACATGAATGTTACTGTGACTCCAGTGAGTCAAATTTTGCAGACAGATCCAGGTTGGAGCATTTTATTCATTTATCCTGTACTAAGAAGGATTGCTTCAACACATTTTACCAGCATGCCTTCAGCATCATGGAGTAAATATTACTCCTTCGTTGTCAGGATTTTGAAATTTAAGTTGTTCTTTTTTTAACTTATTTATAATTTTCATGACTAAAATCTGGCCTAGTGGTTAATATTGCAGCCGCCTGTCATATATCAACCCTAAAATACAAACCAAACCTAAAACACCCAATGCTTTGGTGTACCCTGCAAAAATTCCCTTTTATCTCTTTGGTAATGTTCTCCTGTTTGTGTTAGTAATAGTGTATCATTCACTATAATTGTTTGCAAATCATGGAAAATCATAAAATGCAGCTGCATTTCCTTTGACACCTATCCTGCAGTGGTGTTATAAGCATTTAAAATAAACATGTAGAAATGATCAGTACTGTCGCTAATGGTCTTGTTTGCTTGTGTTGGTCATAAAGAGGTATCAGTATTAATTGCAGTCTGTTTCATAGCCATCTTATAACACCATTCAGGAGCTTTAACAGAAAAGGTGCATTATTGTGTGGAAACACTGTGCATTCAAGAATGAGATTTCATATAATGCTGTGTGTGAAATATAAAATGTACAACAAGCTAGTTCTGTTTCAGTGGTTACATGACAATTGCTGCTCACTTCAAGTGTCCATATGTATTTTTTCCTGTGAGAGTCAGTCAGTGCCTCTTCTTTTATCCCTCCCTGAGATGAGGAGCAGCATTTGGTGTTCTGGTGAGATAATCAAGTGACTAATTGTAGAGCGTCTGATTTCTGCCAATGGGGGCGTTTGATGTGCTGGCAGGGAGAAATCCTATTTTGCCACCTGATTTTTTTTTCTGCTGAGGTTGAAGATGAGGTGGTTTGAAGAAAATTAAGACCATTTTAGAAATGTGAGAGTGGGGGCATTTTTGTGTATGTTTTGTTTGTTTGAGATTCTTCACTCACACAGAAAAATGAATCATATTGACAGAGGATAAAAAGGAGTCCTAGCTGCTTGTGCAGCAATTAGACATCTTATTGCTTGTATGTGGCTTGTGTTTATCTCTGTAGGTGTTGCATGTGCATTAAGTCTGAGAGCATGCTCTCTTTCTCTGTGTCTGGTTATGACCATTTGTGCATGAGAAAAATCTCCTGTGATTGTCTGTGTGCATGCAGGAATGTGCACCTTAGTGCTCACACTGTGTCTCTTAGGCTTCTGGAACTTGTATCACTGCTCAGAGATGCTATCTGATTGTCCTTGTGTGTGTCTGTCCTAGCAAGTAGAAGCTGATTGTTTCATTGTTTAGACGTATTGATCATGAATGATTTTGGGGCTTTGTTAGCATTGTTATCATGAGCCAGCTTGCTGCTGCAGCGCTGAAAAGCAGACAGTGATAGACTCCACACAATATCTGGTTGTTGGACTTTTGCCTGAGCAGAGAATAACTCCACTGCTCTGTGGAGCTTAAGCTGAGGGAAGCAACAAAACAATATGACTCTCTTGTGAAGAAAAATAAACTAAATATGGCAGACTCAAGTAGTTTTGTCTCTGATGAATTAGGAATAACAGCTGAGGAAGGCACTGGTGGGCAGATTATCACCTCTTTTGTTTGAGCTCTCATTTGACATGACATAATGTGAGCAAACTGAAACTTAATGAAGTAAAACCCTGGCAGTGAGCTGTAAGGGAAGACTTATAAAACTTGAGGCTTTCCCCACAGGAAATAAAGGAAAATAAGGGCGATAAAATATCAGCGCCTGAGTGCACACAATTCTCCAGTTAGCTGACAGTGCAGAGCCAGTGCAATACAAGTGTTTCATCAACATATCTGCACAAGAAAATCACAGAAAAACATACGTGGAGGGCAGTGTACATATACATAATCCCTGTTGACGTGTACCATTGCACTGTTTATGTCTCATCAGAAGGAAAGTTAAGTCAGAAAGATGGTGTCTTGCAACAAGCTTCACTTAATTCAGCGGCAAACAGGCACTGAGAGAAAACAAATTTAACATTTCTTGTTTATCTCAAGTTTGAAAGCCCAGTGCTTCAAGGATGAGCTCCCCTTTCTTATGGATTAAAAAGATTAAGTAGCAGAGGGAGGTGGCAGAAAAGAGGTGTAGAGAAAAAGAGAGAGGAAAAAGACATGGCAGAAACTGGCCACAAAACAGAAAAATGGGAAAAGAGGCATGAGGTAATTAGAGCAGAAAAGACGTCTTAAAAAAACAGCATCAAGAGGAGGAAGTGGTGTGCCCTTTATGTGCAACTAGGCTGTTTGCATGAGCAACACAAAGAGGAAAACAACCTAAACAAGAGGAGGAATGTAAGGAGGTCATTGACATATTTTGTGACACTGTTTTCAAAAGCAGTAATGCTGTTGGTCCTGACCTTTAATGAAGACTACAGAGGAGCACAATCATCATCATTAATGAAAATTCCATTGCTGTGGGTTACAACTAATGAGCAAAGCATGATCACTCCAACAATTAGTCACAGAGCAAGGCATCTGTCAACATATATGTCTTAGTTGTCACACCACACTTGTCTCTTCCTTTCAGCTTAAGGGAGTTCATTTTTTTTTTTCACTGAGGGCCACCTACAGAAAAATGTAAGGGTCATAGGGTGATTTTGATAAAACTCACCTTTAGTGTATTAAAGTTAGTTAAAACCAACCCAGTGTAAGTTAAGATACCCTGAGTAATTGAGATTTCAGGAGGCCATGGTCAGCCCAGGCTACAACTAAATCCTTTTCTAGGGATGACAGCTCATCTCCAGCTCATCTCCATGTTTAGACACAGATCAAGAGCAACAACACTAGCTACCAAACTTTATTGAAATATTGGTGCTTGAACATGATAGGTGTAGTTTCCTTCATAAATCTAACCTGACCCTATAGATGATATGGTTCTGTTGGCCTCTTCAAACGCAGATCTCCAGCAGGTACTGGGGCAGTTTGTGGTGGAGTGCAAAGCGGTCAGGATGAGGGTCAGCCCCTCCAACCAAGGCCATGGTTCTCTGTTGGAAATGGTGGGTTGCTCCCTCCGGGTGGGGAGTTCAAGTACCTCGGGGTCTTCTTCAAGAGTGAGGATAGAATGTATCATGAGCTCAACAGGCAGATCGGTGCAGCATCTGCAGTATTGCAGACGTTGTACTGCACCGTTGGGGTGAAGAAGGAGCTGAGCCAGAAGGCAAAACTCTCAATTTACCTGTTGATCTTTGTCCCAACCCTCACCTATCATCATGAACATGACTTAAAGAACAACACTGCAGGTTCAAGCAATCAAAATGAGATTCCTCAGGGGGGTGGCCGGGCTCAGCCTTAGAGACAAGGTGAGGAACTTGGACATCCAGAAGGATCTCAAAGTAGAGCTGCTGCTCCTTTGTGTGAAAAGGAGCCAGTTGAGGTGGTTTGGCATCTGATCAGGATGCCTCCTGGTCACCTCCCTGTGGAGGTCTTCGGGCACATCCAACTGGAAGGAGGGAAGACCCAGAACTCACTGGAGGGATTATACATCTCATCTGGCCTGGGAACAATAAGACACTTGAAAAGTTATCACATATTTAATCCCAATATTGGGAAAAAAATTGAAGCTAAGAAATAGAGTACAGTCAAACACAAGCGTTTTGTTGTAAAGCAGGCTATATTTCATTGTATTTTAAGAATTTGCTGAGGAACAACTAAAATTGGATCATGGGCCACATTTTGTCCTCAGGCCATAGTTTGGACAACCCTGTTATAGCTGAACCATGTCACCTTTTCATGAAGCCTGAGTGAGTTTCCAAAATAATCACCACTTAAAGGCAGCTACAAAGGTTTTGTCAGATGGGTGGAGTTTGCTTTGTGTGAGGATTTTCCTCTCTGGGTGCATGTGTGGGATTGAGTAAATGTGTGTGTGATGGGGATGTGGATAACAGCAGGCCTGTGGCAAAGCAGGGAATGAGTTCAGAATCCAAAAAGCAATAATAAACACTAATCTCCTTAACCGTCACAATTATTGCTGTCCCTCCATGTATGTAAACAGGGCTTAAGGCTTGGGTTTAGATTTCCCATGAGACATTGCACATTTCCCCAAACTCTTGTTCACTTTTACCCTCTTTAATGTTGAAAAATAACTTGATGTGGGACACTAGAACACTGCTGGCTATTTGTCTTTTTTTATTTGGGAACTAGTTTGCCTCAAACATTTCAGAGTCTGTTTGTTTGTGCATGTGGCATCAAAGTCATTTTTCCAATTTGGGGGATGTTTGTTGTATTTTTGCTGCAGCAGTGTTTGTGCATGTTTGTGTGTCCCTCTGTCCTTGTTCTCTCTAAGCCTGCCAGCCTTTCTATTGTGACAGAACAGGTGCAGATGAATATGAAACAGAGCGGCACAGCTTTTAGGGTCTGGCCCTTCTGTATGCATGCTCATGTCCGCACTATCGTGTAAGAGCAAACTGGCTTCCAGTCTCCATCTTTAGCACCTTCTTTTTAGTGTCAAGCACCAGTGTCAAAGCTATTTCACAGAGAGCAAACACATTACATGCTCTGAACACACATACACCAGGCTGTGTGAGGTCCAATCGCTGTTTGTTTCTCTTCCAGTCTTTCCTACAGGAGATAATCTGCAGCACTTGGAATAAGTCAGGCTCTGAACAACAGGCTACCTGTTAGCCTTCTTTAAAATGTATCACCCCCTCTGAGTTCTTACAGACACTCACCAATCTCACACCTTTTTCATGTTCACTCCTCACCTCAGAGCGAGAACATTCCTCACTCTGGCCCTGAAATGACCCTGACTCTTAGTCATTACTTAAAAATAGATAGATGAAATTAAAGAGGCAAACTTTAAAGCCACATATTGTCTCTATCTAACTCCATTAAGGAGGCATCAAATATCAGAAGATATTTCACCAGACTGTCCAAGATGTGTGACTAAAGAAGATGCATTTCTTTAGTTGTGAAAATATATTTGGACTTCAAACCTAGTGATTATTTACTTAATCATTGGTTCCCAACCTGGGGTCCAGTACCCCCTATGGAAGGTTCCAATGATCTCAGGAGGGGTGTGAGGCTTTGTTGGCTCTGAGGTTGTAAAAAAATGAGACTGGCATGCAGTGCATTCAGAGAGTTTTCAGGCCTCCATTCACTTTTTTTTCAATGTTGTTATGCTGCAGCCTGATGCTACAGTCGATCATTAATATTCACTTAGTACCCCATGATGAAAATGTGACAACAGATTTTTCTTTTTTAATTTTGCAGATGAATTAAAAAATAAGAAAATGAAATGTCACATTAACATAAGCATTCAGACCCTTTGACAAACACTAAATTTAGCTCAGGCTCCTCCAGTTTCTCTTGATCTCTGCTGAAGTGTTTCTACACCTCGATTAGAGTCCGTCTGTGGTAAATTAAGTTGATTTGAGATGATTTGCAAAGGCACACACCTCTCTATAGAAGGTCTCACAGCTGACATTGCATATCAGAGCAAAAAAACCAAGCCACAAGGTCAAAAGAACTATCTGCAGAGCACAGAGACAGGATTGTTGACAGGCACAGATCTGGAGAATAATTCTGCTGCACTGAAGGTTCCCAAGAGCACAGTGGCCTTCACAGTTCTCATATGGAAGAAGTTTGGCACAACCAGGACTTCTTCAAGAGCTGGCTGCCTAGCCAAACTGAGCAATCTGGGGAAAGGGGTTTTAGTAAGAGAGGGGACCAAAAACCCAGGAGTCGAGATCACGAGATCAGGAGGAGCCTGAGCTACATTTCAAGTGTTTTTGCAAAGGGTATGAAAACTTGTGTCTATGGGATATTTCAGGTTTTTTTTTTTTTTTTTTCATTTTTAATTCATTTTAAGAAATCCTGTTTTTACTTTTACATGATGCTCTGAGTGAAGATTAATGACAAAACAAAAATTAAAAGATAAAAACAAACAAACAAACATAATACAAACAAAAAAAAACATTTTTTTTGACTGTGGCATCAGGCTGCAATATAACACAACTCAAAAAAGTGAAGGCAAAAAAAAAATTTCAAGGCACCACCATATCTTTACAAAATAGCCTCTTACATGTTACAGTAAATTGCGTGTGTAGTGTTAGCTCAGGCAGGCCATGGAAGTAAGCACTGCCATTTAATTGAGATCAGCTGATCTAATCAAAGTTCTTGTCAGCTGGTGTGCTCTAGACATGCTATTGGCGAATCGTACTCATGCTGTCATATCCAAAGACTGTCTATGCTTTGCTACTCCCTCTGCAAGGTTCTTTTTACAACCCTCCTCCACCCCAGCTCCTCCTTTATTGTGTCTCTTACTTCTTCAGTGTAATTCTGTTGTCATTTATGCCTGTTCTGCTCTCTTTTGTTGTTGTATAGTTGTAGTAATAACGCATGGTTGTACAAATTCCTATGACACACCAAGACTTGGCTCAAGGCACACCAGTGTGCCTTGCCACACCATTTGAGAACCACTGCCTTAGATCATGGCAGAATTTTACTTGAATAGCTTATATAAAATTATTTGGTATAATAAACATACACAGACCTTTTTCTCAGGGTTTTGTCCATGAAACAACTGATGTTGATGTTTGGCTGCAATGTATCACTTTTAATTTGTGTGGGTCTTTATCAAACTCTGCTTTTCTTAGTTACAAGCAAGGGAGGATAAAAGGGGTGAGCTTTCTGGAGCCCAGCCAAATGGGGGCCCATGGTATAGTCAGGAAAATCATGGTCCATTGTAAAGTTAAGCTGGGATAACCATATTTGATTTTTTTTTTTACCTGAATAACAACCACCCTTATCAAAGCAACAGATAATTCATTAATCTGCATGCCATAGTATAAAGTTTTCTTTAAAATAGAATCTCCTTTTCTTAAAACAGAATGAAATGTGTTTAAAGAAGCAAAACTGGTTAACAGGAGCAAAATAAACGGGGCATAAAATGTGGTGGAAAGGGGTTTAATGGCAACAAAAGGGTTAACAGAGTCAGAATGGGCTAAAAGTGGCAAATGGGTTTAAATGGGCAAAAATTGGTTGAAAGTGGAAAAAGCGTTAACAGGCAAAAAAAAATAGGCAGAGAGTGGCTACATTTTGTTAATAGAAGCAAAATTGGTTTGAATCGGCCAAAACGGCAGAAAAAAGTGGGAAGAGGGGCTAAAAATGACTACAAATGAGGAGAAAGTGGCAAAAATGTGTCAAAATGGGCAAAAATAGCCGAAAACTGGTGGAAAATGGTTAAAAAGTGGCAAAAAAAAAAAAAAAAAAAAAATTAAGAAGGGACAAATTGGATAAAAGTTGCACAAAACTGATGAAAAGTGGCTAATAAAAGTGACAAAAATTAGTTAAAAAGTGGTTTAAAGAGGTTAAAAGAGGCACAAATAATTAATATCTTCAATACCAGACCCAAAAACAGCTTGACACACTTTGAGCTTGCACCAGTGCTACTGATCCAACATACACTGATATCAATAAAACACAATGAGGGCCCATTCTCTAGGTTTGTCAGGATTTGTCCAGCCAAATCTGTGATCAGGCAATAGATCAGAAAACAGTATCAATTACTATAGCATATTATTCATAGAAATGTATTTTTATTTTGGAAATAAGACATTTGAAATTTCTAAATTACTACCCTTAGAGACACTGACTTTAAAAAAATGTATCTGGGTCCACATTTTTTAGACCTCTGGCTCCCATTAGTGATGTGTTTGGAAAACAGAAACAGAAAAATGATAGATAGATAGATAGAGAGATAGAGAGATAGATAGATACTTTCTCCTGTGACTCTGTTGCACATCCTTGTCCCGTGACGTGCCTCCAGCCCCCCCTCCCCCGCCTCTCTGTCTCTCTCTCTCTCACTCTCTCTCCCTCCCTCTCTCCACCTTTCTCTTCATCTCCCTCTCTCTCCTTTGCCCTGTGATACGCACGCAACCCAGGACAAAGATGACAAGCCGTTCAAGACCCGAGGTGCCGCCGTGTTTTGTCCTCCATTAATCCTTCCTTTCGTCTCATTTCAGTCACACTGGATCAATAGACCCATGCGGGCAGGCTGCTGGTTGCACCTAAACGGCGCGTATCGACCTTCCTCCAGATAAAAGCATCGGCATAGCCGTGCCTTGTACGCACAAGGTGAGGCGATCTTGCCTTGCTGCGCACCCCATAACATGTGTGCGTACCAGCGATCGCTGTTGAACTTCACCACCTCTGACAGTCCCTAAAGTCATCTGGAAAGAGCTACAGCAGCCCGTGACAACATATTCTGTGTTTTGTGCAAGAACGATTTGGATTTAAACACCAACAAGTGGGATTGTGCTCTCTGGTTGGGACCTCTCTCAGCGCTGTCACATGTGTTTTTGACCAGGTGTGTTTAATGTGACAGGGGACGCTGCATTATAACTCACAGCGACATATGGTCTGTGGGCGCAGCTTGGAGGCTACCGACCCGCCACTGCTCCAAAGCGCGTCCTCGGCGGAGCAGGAGCGGACAGAGCCGGGGACACTGAGGAATGCGGAGCCGGGATTTTGTCCTTTTTACCTCACCTGCGGAACCCTTCGCAGCGCACACCAAAGTAAGTCATTTTTACAACTAAAACAGTGCGTTTTGGTTTGTATAGCGTTGCTTTGAGCTTTACCTAAAGAATATATCAAGATCCAAATGATAAAATTATACTTGTGTTTGATAATGACTTCCAGATTTATTGTTTTCATTATCACTGGGATGAATCTGTGACATCTGTGCCAGCGGAGAGTTTATCAGTGACCTTGTCGGACATTAGAGGGGTGATGACGAAATGTTCTGTCCTAAAAGCTTGATCCTAAAAGTGTCACTGTAGGATCTTTTCTGGTTCTTGTTCACTGCCCTCCCACAATGATCCAACACCAGTTCAGTTCGCCACATTACCTTATTCTTGTGTTTCCATCCTGCAGCCGACCCACGCAGCCGGTGAGCCCGCTGTGCGCCATGCTGAGGCAGATCCTCCTCAACTCCACCAACTCCCCAGACTTCGACCTGGTGCTCATGGCCCAGTCCTCCACGCACGCCCCCGCCTCCCTGAACGCCTCCCATGGCGGTTCGGTGAGCGTGGCCGCCCTTCTGAGACCCACAACGGGGCGTGGGGGAGGGGGTCTCCGGGAGGGCGAGCTCCACAAACCGGACCTGATCACCTACATTGTCATGTGCCTGCTGCTCTTCCTTTTAGTGCTGCTCATTGTGTTCTTCATCAACTGCCAGCTTCGGAACTCTTTCTTCGCCTCCATGCCATATGACAGGTCGCTGAGAGAGGCCAGGACCTCCTACAAGTAGGCCAGACCACAGGGACTACATTCTGGGACTCTGCTTCTTTTGGGAGACTCCTGTGGGGGGGTTCAGGACAAATTGTTCCCCTTGAACTGCTGCTGCCACACAAACTGGACACATAAAGCTGTTACCTTTATAATTTATCTTGAACTCTCTGGATGGCTATAATTACCTGGAAACCCTAAAAGAACCCCGAATGCAATCTTTGGCTCTATTTTACCCTTCAGCTCATGAGTTTAAGGAGATATTAATGCCTAAATTTGTGATTATTGTATTTTTGGTCACTAATGAGTATAATGTGAAACAATCTATGCTTCCTCTGTAGTCCCCACACTTCATACGGAAATAAAACATCTATTGAAGGCGTCCTCCATGCAAACTCCAACTCTGCTTCCAGATCTGACCTGCAGTCTGGCTCTAAACTCCCTATAAGATTCACCTGCTTTTCTTTACCTGCAGACCTTCAAAGTATTTAAATAAAGACATAGCCTACAGTAAATTGTACATAGATATTTTGTATGACAGTAAATGGATTGTCTTGTCCCGTGAAAAGATGCACCCCACACCCCTCTTTTCATTGTAAAGTGATGATTAAATGACATCCTGCAGACCTATATCGTCTCATAAGGATATTCAAATGCACTCTGAAGTCTTCTTTATCTATCCACCTGTTCATGAATAGAGATGCTGCAGCTGCTGATGTCAACTGTTAATCATTTCATGCATGTACAGACGTTTTTACGAGTGCCACATGGCCGGGAGCCTTATCCTGCACTTTTACTTTTAATTAACCTTTCCCCCACAATTTATGGCACCAATATCCCAGAGAATGAAGACTTGAGGCTCGAGTTTATGACGAGTCCTGTGCGATAAACCAGACTGTAGTCGGTCCCAGTGCCACTGGTTATGCGCAAATCCTCCCCAATCTTGTTGTTGGAAAACATCTTTCACATACCGAGACAGATAGATGAGCCTATCTCTGTAATCCGGTGCCTGTGTCTGCGTGTGCGTATTTGTGTGCGCGTGGGTTTGTGAGAGTAAAAGAATTTCTGTGTGCATTCACTCAGTGACTGCTGACTGCTTCGTGCAAGATGTAAAATTCCACTAAAGTAAACACGGTGATCATTGCTGTCTGTGGTGAGTATTCAAAACTTTTCAAGCAGGTGTAACAGAGAATGCTGGTCATATGATACCCTGCTGTTCAACCCTGTGTTCACCTATCAGCACTGATAGATTCACTCAAGGATTTTTTACAGTTTGGTATCACAGATGTTTCTTCTCTGCAGGTGAATTTTCATTTGACATGAAATATTAGGCCTGGTGACACTGTGGCTCCGGCCACCGCTTGATGGCGCTTCATGCCTGACTTTTTATTTGCACCGTGTGAACAGGACGCAGTAGCTGAGTGCCAAAACCACACATGCTGTAAAAAACAGACTGAACTGGAGCAATTCCCTTTCTACAGGAAGTGGAAAACGACCCAAATTTTTATTTAAAGCGGCAAATAATTACTGAAACACCAGTACAAAGAAGAATAATACGAATTCCTAATGATAATAACTTGGGTGATATCATGAGGTGCGCAAATTCAAGTGGACGCAGGCTACCAGTGAACAGTGCAAAGAGAATATGTGTTAAAGCCAGACGACTGAAAAAATAGGCCTTAAATAGACTCAAAAAAGGCAATATGATTTCTAAAATGTTTTTTTATTTAACATTATATTTAACTACAAATGCAAAATAGGCTATTCTTAAACTTAATATTAAATTAGTGTGCGGCTGAACTCAAACACAAGTTGAATTTTTTTTAATGTTAATAACTCCATATTAATATAGTTGTCACTTTCCAAGATTACAAAACAGCATCCAGATAAACCTGACTGTGCTGTTGTCTGCTGCTGGATGGTTACTCCTCTGTTCTGCTCATTGGATTTTCCATTGTCAACTCTTTCCTTCATTGTGGGATTTGGAAACTGTATGACGCAGTGCATTTTTACATCGCTCGCTCTGTATGCAGCTGGAAACGCACACAAGCAGAGATGCTTTTAAAGCACAAACACATTGTCAAAAGTGGCTTTTTCGTTCTAATTTGACCTGTAATTCCTCCCCGGAGCTCTACCAGTGTCACCTCTGTGTAGTCAGGTCAGTATCCTCGATTAAATCCTCTCAGGTGTAACTACGGAGTGCGTGTAGGCTCCTCCCCAACCAGCTCTGACCGGACTGTCAGAAGAACAGGAAGAATCTTCTACCGCTATAGACATAGCTTTCCCTGCTGTCACCTAGGGGTTAAAAAAAAGTTAACTTCAACTTGCAAGAAACATGGAAACTAATTTGGCACACTCCGTTAGGCATGGTCATCCGTGAGACCAAGTCGTCACCCGTGTTGTTGTCGACGAAAGCAACTCTGGAAGTGGGGACAGCGGAGTTTTTTTTCCTTCTCCGGACTTACCTACTGTAGCCTGACAAGCTAACAAGCTAATGCTAACGTTAGCACAGTTAGTACTGTTTACTTTTAGGACTTATAATTCGCGCGGATAAAGCTCCGGTGTCTGTTTGTCGTGGCTACTAATAGGCTTCATTCCAGTTTGTAATTGTTATAAGCAACAGGTTGCTTTGGTGCTTTTCTCTGCGAGGACCTGAGGCTGTGCTTTGAATTTCCCTCCTTCACTTCTAACAGACAGGAGGCTTAGCAAGGGGTTCGCTGCTTGTTGGCTGTCGACCAAATCATTAGCAACACGGTGCTAATTGCGGCTAGTTAGCCACAGCACTAGCACAGGCCCACGGGAATAAACTGTTGTTTCCTTCGTAAGCTGAGAAATATCATTTAAGTGGAGAAGCGTTGTTTTAAGGTTTAAGTGCGAGGGCTTTGCCGCCATTCATGATTGTTTTGACACCCTACTAAAGGAAACGGATTAGTTTGTAACTATGGATCCCCCCGTGGGAAATTCTGCCTCAGCTGCTGGTCCGAAGAAGGACAAGAAAGCGAAGAAGAACTATGAGGATGGAGAAGGGAAAAAGAAATTTGTGAGTATTCCCAGAACTTTTTGTTGCACTTTTATGATCCGTTTGGTTGATTGGGTTCAAATATGCTGCTCCTAACTCCACTGATGGTAACTTTTTGCTTCCTTTTGTTTAAAGTGAAGACAGAGTAACTTACTGCAAACATACCTGTTATTAATTTTAAGACAATCCCCTGACATATCCTGTAGGTTTTATTCTAAACACTATTTAAAATGAAAACAGCATGGATCTGTGTCACAGGATTTATCTCACCTTCTTTGGCAAGGTGTGGCATTGTTGACACATTGAAGTTTCTAGAGGTGACTTAATTGTGATGACATCATGCTGCACCTCTCTGACTATGCCAGTTTGTGTGATTCACAGAGGGGATTCTGTGGAAGCAGACCAATAAGAGTCACCTTTAGTGATGCACATCATCTGCCAGTAAGGCTGTTGTGTAATATAACCCCTTAGCCATGTCTAGCAACAAGTGAAAACTGATATTGGACACAAAGACAAACAGTAACCATAGGAGTCACAGAAGACACGTGTAGGCAGAGAATAAAGAATTCCTCCACACAATCCTTCATAATTCCCCCATCATGCATGCTTAATATCCAATAATATACACAGAAAGGAATGAACATAAAACTTTTTGTGATGCATGCACACAGGGTGTCTATTCAGTTTTTATATTTGTTGTTTTAGGAAGCTTTTGACCAAATAGCATGTCTGCAAAGAAGTCACTGATATATTGCAAAACAGTCCGATGTTAACTTAGTTCAGTTGCATTCCTAATAGTCACAGTCTCAATAATGAAAACTGTCACAATAGCACAGTTATCATACACTCATGTTCAGACACACAAAGAAAAGTCATAATCTATAAACAGTAGATTTATCATTGTAAGCTCTTTATCAACCTTTGGAAACAAAGATGGCAAAATAAGTGAAAATAATGTTAGTATTGGAATAAATAGCCTAGGATTACAAACTATGGACAGGTTGGAGTGGGGCTATAAAGAAAAATGAGCCACAAACAGAAACAGGTTGTGCAATTTCCCCAGATAACACTAAATACACAAATCTGTGTTTGAGTGTGCATGTCTGTGTGTGCATCTAAACTGCCCACCTTAGGTCTGAGTATGCCCTTGACTTCATAACACCAGTAAAGAGAAAAATATGTGATGCGTGATTACATTGCTCAATGTCATAATGATATTACTTGCAGTTATTAAAGAAGAATGTGTGTGTGAGAAATGAGCACATTAGCTCTAAAGTTCCAGTGTCCTTTTGCTTTATTGGGTACCCTTTACATTTTTAGATGCTAGAGGTGTAACGGTTCAGTGTTCATGGTTTGGGTTGTTCCTCAGTTTTGGGGTCACAGAGGCTTTTTAAAAACAGCATAGGGAAGTTGAGGAGAGGCATGAGAAGCTGACGGCTCTGGTAGCTGTTCATGCTGGTTGCCAGTGCTGTTAACTTTTCTTTTCAGTGTGTTTTATTGTGTGTACTTCAGTCAATCACTCAACACTCTTTGTTTTATAAAGCCATTCATACCAAAAGTTATTAGGGATGCAGTGGTGAGTGGTGTTGAAAATAATCATTTCCTTGATGCATCAAAATGCAGACATGGACTATTCTGCATTGTGATGCAGAAGCAGCTCTTTATTGATGCAGACAGATGCTTGTGTATTTTCTCCCTTTTTATCGAGGATTGGGGAACTGAACATTTTCATTTTTCCCACAGACAGTTAAAAACCATTGTTTTTTTTTCAACACTGTTGCGATTGCTACGTGCAATCATGTCAAACATGCGAGACAAAACGCACCTGTGGAGCAGACATAATTTCTGTACACATGTAAAATAAATGAAGCAAGAGCCCAATATGATTGATTTAGCATTACCCTAAAACAGTGAAACACTTCCTAATAGTGTGGCAACAATGTTTTCTTAAAGCTACATTAGTTTGAGTTGATATAAAACCCTTTAATGAGTGAATAATTTAATATGACAGGAGGCAACCTGTCCTATTTCCTTTTCCTTTTTCTCAGTTTGGAATCCTAACATGATGATCTGAAGTTCATTCCTAATACGTGTGAGAGTGAGGGAAAAACAGAGAGAAAGGAGCTGATAAGGCTATTCAGTTTCAATATGCAACAGTTATTTCGATGTTTTATAAAACAAGTTAACCTATGAGTTTATGAAAAAGGGACAGGTAAATTTTATAAAAGAGTAGATTTATTACGTAAAGAAATTTACATTGACACAAAAAGTTCATCAGACTGTTGCCATGTGCATTTATATAGAAAATGGAGGATGCATTGGATGACTCTTGATGCACTGGGATATCAAATCTAATCGTTGGCCTGATTTTCACAATCATATAGAATTGTGACACCAGTGAAGGTGCACAGCTCTACTAGCCCGCAAATGACATCTAGTTGCTTTCACGCATAAAAAGCCTGACAGGCATACAGGAAAACATGAGCACCATAATGACAACTTTATAAAGTTAGAAGGCGACTTGTTTAGGTACCGTTGTACCACCTAGGGGTGTAACATTGCGTACTTACCTCAGTTTTAGAGTCATGGCTATGTACATTTACAGTACGGTAACTGAAACCAACAAAAAAGGATTTCCTTTTTTTTTTTCTACATAAAAACATAAAATAAATAAGCGAAATAAATCACATTTAAATTACAAATACTGGTGCAACCTCCTTCCAAAAGATCTTCAGTGAATAAAAATACTGAAAGAAATGTTTTAAATTCTAGGGTATTTTTATTGATGCATTGCCATATTGACTTTAATCTTCAAATCCTCAAATTTCCCAGCCAACCTTGAGCACATTATCATATAACTGGCTAATTGATGCCCTTTCGATTTCAACACAGACTTCAGCATTGGATTACTTTATTAATCTAT
Organism: Cheilinus undulatus; assembly: GCF_018320785.1. Lineage (NCBI taxonomy): Eukaryota > Metazoa > Chordata > Actinopteri > Labriformes > Labridae > Cheilinus > Cheilinus undulatus. The sequence goes on along the minus strand of NC_054874.1, from coordinate 29,111,731 downwards.
GGGACCTACAACAATGTTTGGGAGTACTTTTCACAGCCCATCTAAGCAGATGAAGAGGTTAGAGTCCGTCTGGAGTTTGTAGATAGCTGTTACTAATGCTATGACCTAGCTGCAGACATGACTGAGTCCCCCTTTCCCTGCGGCTGACGTCGAAGGCACCGTATTTAGGTTTAATTTGATTTACATAACCAGAGCACAAGTGTTTTGATAAAGAGACCTTAAATTACGGAAAATTCATGAAGGGCTAGTCAGACTTTTTAATGAAAGATGGAAGATTTTTTTTTTTTTTACTTCGATTCAGTTAACTTTAACAGGTTCTAAAACCCCATCCAAACTCAGCTGTGTCTGCTCTGTTTTTTCTCCTAGTTGCAGTGGCGTTCATGTTTGTGTGTGGTGCTGTTTTGAATGCTTTAATTGAGCCGATAGATGTGCTGTGAGTGACGCACCTGCTGAATAATGTAGTCGCTACTTCTGTCTCACCCTTGTTTTTGTCCACTGTTGAATTTCACTGAGAAACAAACCGTTCTCAAACTGGAGACTTTTATCTGGGAAGATTCAGGGTAGTGCTGTCATTTGCTGTGTGGTTGCCTGGATGGTGTGGGTTGTGCTTGAAGGAGCTTGGCTCCACATGTCTTTGTTCAGTACACATCTGTACGGTACCAAGAGGCCCACACTGAATCGGTACTGTACAGATATGTGTACTTTTACAACTTAATAGCTGAACTGCTCACAACAGGGCTACTAACCTATATTACATGTAATTATAGTGGCACTATGATAGGCCTGGATGATATGGCTGAAAAATGATATTGTGGTATTTTCTTGCCTTTCACTGTAACAGTATTATGTTATTTATATATATTACAAAGTTAAAAAGAGATAATGCTTTAAATCCACATTCAAGTGTTATGAACCGCCTTCTCCCCTATAAACAAGCTTTTGATTGCATACTGAATTTATGCCTGCTGAGGTGTGTTAAGCTGCTAATGACTTGAGCACATCTCCTAATGAGGCCATTCACAATAAAAGCATTTCAGGGATAATAACATCCGCAGATTTTATTGGGAAGAGCTTGATGAAAGTAATGTGTTTAGCATCGATTTGTAAAGCCCTGGATAAATACAAAAATAAAATGGGATTTAGTCACTGGAGCAATATTTTAGTGTATAAGGCCCCACTCTTACACTTTATTTATGCAGCACAGTAATCATTTAATCACAATTTTTCTGGTTTTTCTAACCGTGAGAAGCCAAATAGTGATAGAAACTGAGACTCAGTTTATTGCCCAGCCCTAGAAGGATCTCTTTCTTGTTTAAAGAGACACACACTAGAACCATTTGTTTTGGTGAAAGGCTGTTGTGAGCTGGTTCAAAAACCTCTGTTACTTGATCCATATTATATTTAAACCTAACACAGTACAGATAATTTATTTAGAGCACAGGGTACTGTGTTTAACGGTGGAAAATGGTTGTTATGTGCCATCTTTCTTTTTAAAATTATTTCTCAGTTAGGACAGTCAAAGTGAGACAAGAAACATGGGGAGAGAGCGGGAAAAGACATTCACCAAACAGCGCTGAGACCAGGAATTGATCTTGCAGCCAGTGTGCCGAGGACTCATCCTCTACATATAGGCCCTGCTCCACCCACTGAATCAAACCGATGCCCTATATTCCATCTTTAAGTGTCCCAGTGTAACCAAAGAACATTACAGGAATATTAGTTAAATCATAACGTCCTGTGCTCACCCAGCCTGCTGGGGACACGAGTGCACACATATGGGCAGCATTGACATGCTGATCCACAGTGGGCAGAGAGGTGCTTTCAGGCAACAGGAGCAGGTGTAGGGAGACAGTTTATGTTTATCCTCAAATGTTTCCAAGATTTGGCTTCTCTGCTAATGGGCACCTTACATCCATAATGCTGACATGCTAAGTTATGTGTGTGTGTTTTGCTTTGCTGTGTGCATGCATAAACCACTCATGTCCATGTGTCTGAGACTGACTCAACATCTGTTGTATTTGAGAAGACCGGCATGTCAGTGCAGGGTAGAGCAAAAAAAAAAAAAAAAAAAAAAAAGTCTGATTCTAGTCACTCACTGATCAATGGGTGCACCTCTGCAAATAACGAGTCATGTTCATGGTGCGCATATAAGCACTGTGTCCTTAGCCAAATAACAAGTAATAGCCCCTGCTACTTATCTATGGCAATTTTTTTTGTTTAATAAAAAGTTACTCTCACAAAACTCAGAGAAATTGACCTTTGTTGTTATAGTTACAAGGCTTTTGACTTGCTGCCACTCCACATCCTAGGCTTTGTTGTTTTCGAGTGCATGTAGTTTTCTGATGGTTGTGTTTCAGGTGTAGAGATGAAAATTTGCTGTATTTCCCCAGGAAGTATCCACAGCTGCTCGGCAAGCTTTAGATTGTACCTCTTTTTATTGAGCTGAGTATTTCCCCCAGCCTCACAATATAATAGATATCCCGGTACAGAGGCCCTGATATGATATGTATCGTGATACACGTTGATTAGTGGTAGTAAATCCTACACTAAATTCACTACAGCAGCCAGTCTTTATTGTAGAGGATAACAAAAGAGGCATCGTTTCAAGGTTTTTACACTTTAAAACAGCTAAACGCAGATCCTTAAAGATCCAGGTAAATTAAAATAGTCTATTTATAATGACCTGTGCAGTCTCTGTGAAGAGAATACGTCGTTTATGTAGTACTTGTATGCGCACAGATGCCCTCATAGTATCGATATTTGTGTTTTTGTAACTTTGATTCAATTGCTGCTGTGTCATGTCTGCTTCTCATCTCACTGTCTTTCAGTCACTCATCCATCAGCTGTTGGCTGTGCTATCATCAGTCAGAAGCTTAGCATGTGTAGCGCGACGGGTCGTTGTATACTGCAGCGGTAAACTTAGCAAAGCAAACTCTGTTTGATTATTAGCTCCAAAAACTGAAGCTATAGCCCAAGTTAAACGCGCCCTATTTGTTGTTTGACAACAGACAGAGCAGAGACACACACTTGCTCACCAACACACACACATTAACACACACGCTTATCTGTGTGTTGTGTCAAACACTGTCAGAGCTCATATGAGAAGAAAAGATAACAAAATGATAAAATAATCTGTTTCTCTAAATTACAGCAAACGTGTTATTGACAGATTTCTTGTGAGTGTTTTTAATATGGATGTCCTTAAAGAGGATGAGAAATAGTTTAATTTTACTGATGCAGCTCTTTAGATTAAGGTCTGTTGCAAACAGTTTTTAAAGAACTTTCAGAATAATCTAAATGCTTTAACTATATTTGTAATTTTCAGCAACGAGTGCATAGTGTAGTTAATTAAAATTTGGTAGAGTATTAAAATAAAGGTTTGATTTGAAGGGCATTAAAATGTAGTTTCAGACAGAGTTAGATGAGACACACTAAGTAAACACTGATAGCTTATTCAGTACAAGAGCAGCTAGTCGAAAAATTTCTGAATATGTCTGAATGCTTTGCAATTATGACTTTCAACTGCATAAAGGACTTATTTTCCACCTGTGTATTTATTTCTCCAAAATTGGAAAAAAAAAAGGTCTTGTCTCATTCTCTTGGGCCCAAATATTGTCTTGTCTTGTCTCGTCAGATAAGAGCCTCATCACACCCCTATTTACAGCTGAGGGCAGATTTTTATGACTAAAATACTGGTTTTAAATATCGGCAGAAATGACCAATATTCAGTTTTTTAGCTAATATCTGCCAATACTGATATCATACTGATGATATGTTGCATCCCTATTATATACAGTGCTTAACAAATTTATCAGACCACCCTAACCCTAATCAAAGTAAGGTTTATGCCACAGCTGCCCTAAATTAAAAGCATTGGTAATTACCAAAATCATTTTTATGTTTCTGCAATGGTTAATACACCAATATGTAGAAGCTCTTTAACCCAAATGATATTGTTAATGCTAAAATATAATTATTATTGTTATCCATGAATTTTCAATTTTACTGATTTACAAAAAAACTGAAAAAAATGTAAAGCACATTGTTATTTCTTGATGAATATGTCAAATGATAGTTATTTACTTGCATTCCTGAACAGAAACATGAGTTTTAGTGGTTGAATGTCATGCTTGATTAATTTCTGACTTCTCAGAGAAGCCCAGTGAGCCGGCTCAAATTTGGGTAAATTCAGTTTGAAATTCCTCATTCTTGTTCAAAATGGTAAAATGTGGAGAGCTTAGTGAAAATTAAAGAGTCCGCGTTAAAGCACTTCATGATGCTGGATGGTCTTTGAGACAGATATGACAGGGGGTTTAATCAATTTGTTAAGCACTGTATGTAAAATGTATTTTTAATGAAACACTTCTTAGATTTTATTTTGGAGTGAATTTTTGCATTTTTATGTCAAAATAATAATGAAAATGCAGCCAATCATTCAGCCCCACCAGTTACTGAAATATGAGCCCTCCTGGCAGAATTGGTCCTACATCACAGGCAGAGTTCATAGAGAGGTTAAGGAGTGTAGAAATATGCTCTGTGTACTTGATCTACTGGACTGACATTTTAACTCTAATCTATCCTTTCTATGGCATTAACTTACCTAAGACTTCATCATCATGGCCTTACACCTCGTTCTAACATACCAGGGATGATAACATGAGGAGATATGTCAGCTAGTGGTAGTCAAAGCAAAACTCACCGATGTGGTAATGGGTCTTTTAGGAAGAATAGGTGTGGGTGGATTATCAAGACAGTTGTCTCTTTTTGTTGTCCTTGTTACAGCAATAATGTCTTACTTTCACTTCAGCTGGGTTTTTCAGTGTATAGTATTATGGAAGATGGAAGTTTTAGCCATTGGCAAAAAAGAGTGTTATATTGCTTAACCTTAACATCAACCCCTGTAATGTTTACTATAGCTCAACCCCCACAAAGCATACTGCTCCCCTGCTGTGTGTGAGCATGCCTGTAAGCCTGAGCGTGTCTGAGTCTGTGTATGTGTCTCTGTTCACACACTTGTTGTGATTTTTACAGATGTAACCGTTAGTTATGCTCCACAAGAATGCCTGTAATCATTTTTGCTGTTCTTACAGGTTCGGTGTGGCATACATTGCTTGCCTGAAGTAGATCATTCTAGCTGCCCTCTCTGAGGTGCCACCCGTGGTCTAAAGGCAACAGTGACATAAAAGAGCAGCATCCATGAACTCTGTTGACATAAACAAGCTGGCTTGTCTCAGCAGGCAACCAGCATGGATTAGCCAAGGATCACTGACTTTTACAGCTGTTTAGGATACAAGGTGAATTGCAGATCACAGATTCTGGCTCTAGGACATGTTTTTGAGTTTGGCAGGCTCCTCAAAGCATGGAGTCTTGTGCCTGTGTGAGCCTTTGTGCAGCACTGCACCGACTTCCTGGGGGAACCACCTCAGCAAATGCTTAATTTAAGATAACGAGAAGTACTAAGCCAGTCAGGTCATAACTCTTGAGTTGCAGAGTCTGATTCAAGCTGTCTGAATCAGGTACAGTAGGTAATAATTTGCCTTGGTGTTTAGAGCCCCCACCCCTTTTTTTACCTCCTTTATATATTTTTCTTCTGTTCCCTACACACACCTAGGCCCACACAGACACACGATTTCCTGCTCACTACATCTCAGGGGATAAAGGAGCATGCTGTGAGCTGAAGAATAGGATGACTGAGTGCCAGCGTGAAACTGGAGTGGTTAATGGACTGCTAGTGGCAGGGGCCTCTTGGCTCAGAGTGAACAGGAGTATTTCAGGGAGTTAGGCTAAGCAAGGGAAGCAAGTGAGCCGTCAATGAGCAGTGACTGAGGAAGGCAGAGAGGGAGAGACAAATTGGGCACGATAGAAGAAAAGAATGTTTGACTGAAAGCAAAGGAATGAGTGGGAAAGAAGCAAGAAAGGAGAAAAGGAGATAAGAGAAGACAGAGAGCACACTGATATAGAGGTGAAGTTGGTGATAAGATTCAGGTGGTGAGATGGTTATAAAAACTTGAATGACTGAACTGATTGTGAACCACGCTGAGTAGTAAAACCACTTTGACGCTACTCTGGAGTGCTGCACAATTGATCCAGTTACAGTTGTGGTGTCAGGGTGTGCGATGTCATAATTGCATTAAAAGCTGCCGTTTTAAAGTTTTTAGTTGTACATGAAAGGTAAAAAAAAAACTTTTAAGTTTACAATAGTGCCACCATTGCACTTTGTAGAAGTACTTTTATTTTTTTTTTTAGAAAAGGACAAACTTATTTTTTGGGAAAATATTGCAATTTTTGAATGCAGTGCTGTATAAACTTCAGGTTTTGTTTTTTTCTGCTACTTAATATTTTTATTTTTTGGTTCAGAAATACACACAAGCAAGTAAATTCATGATAACATTATATCCTAATCACGATTGCAAATTGTCTAGTATAATCGTTCATTACTACCAAATCGTGTAACACTACTACTCTGGGGTTTGTTCCTCCAAAGTCAGAAGGTTTGTAATGAGATAGCTCGCAAGACTGAAACATTATAAGATTTTTTGTCATTCTAAAACAGCTGGTTAAGGGTTAACCCTGAGGAGCGCTGTGTCTGAGTGACATCACGCTTCCAGTTTACACCAAAACTTGGCAGCCTCCTGGAGAGTTTATCAGATCAAATTTAGTCAAAATGCTGATATCTAGTGAGGTTTTTAGTTCAATGTACAGTGCTTGACAAATTTATTAGACCACCACCCAAAGTAAGGTTTATGCCACAGCTGCCCTAAATTAACAGCATTGGTAATTATCACAATCATTTTTTATGCTTTTGCAGTGGTTAATACACCAATATGTAGAATCTCTTTAACCAAAATGATAATTTTAATGCTAAAATACAATTATTATTGTTATCCATGAATTTTCAATTTTACTGATTTAAAAAAAAAACTGAAAAAAATAGTAAAGCACATTATTATTTCTTGATTAATATGTCAAATTATATTTATTTAATTGCATTTCTGAACAGAAAAATGAGTTTTAATGGTTGAATGTTATGTTTGATTAATTTCTGACCGAGCCCAGTGAGCCGGCTCAAATTTGGGTATAAAAAGGTGAATTCAGTTTGAAATTCCTCATTCCTGTTCAAAATGGTAAAATGTGGAGAGCTCAGTGAAAATGAAAGAGTCCTCATTAAAGCACTTCATGATGCTGGATGGTCTCTGGGACAGGTGTTCTAATAAATTTGTTAAGCACTGTACATATGAGATTCAAATGTACATCCAGTAGGGTGACTTTGTCTGATCATGCAGGGTTCCTTTTAAGTCAACAAAAATCCTGCCCAGATAAGGAGTTGGTCCTGGTAATGAGATGAAATAAACACATTAACAACCTTCTGAAATAATCTTTCATGGATGAGCATAATGATTAAAATACACAGCCCTTGCTGCTTGCTCTATCCTTACAATTCTTTACATCAAAAGTAACAGCTGTTGGCTCAGCCATGGGCTCTGCCGGGGTGCTGGAGCCTGTTCTGACTGGATATGAGTGCTGAGTTGTGTAATAAAAGCACCGGTGACCAATTTGTTGGGGCAGGCACAAGGAGGAATGTAGAGTCACTACAGGAGTAAATTACCTTACTTGGAATGGATTGTCTTCTGCTCGTGGGTGGGTTTGATTTCAGTATATTTCTTTAATCTACAATTTCAACTGTTGAGCCGTCCTTTTAATTAAACATTATTTTGCACCCTGGAGGCTTTGTAGTTTTCAGAAGGAGTCTTCTTCAGCTATCAGAAGGAGCGTAACGATTAGGGATGAAACGGTTTCTGGTTTTAAAGGAGACATAGTACCCTTTTAAGACAAGTTTATATTGTTTCAGAGGTCCCCAAAACATGCATGTGAAGTTTGTTGCTGAAAAACACTCCAGTGTAGGTTTTTGCATGTCTAAAAACCCCTCTGTTTCAGCCCTTCTCAGAATGAGCAGTTTTCTCTGTCTGTGGCTTTAAATGGTAGATAGATGACCAAACCTGGGGGCAGGTGCTTACTCCCCATGTGACATCAGGGGCGTAAAATCTGAGGATGGCTTGTTTCAGCACACATTTTCTGAAAGGTGGAGAAGGAGGAGGTGGAAGGGAATGGATTTTTCTGGTATTTGAGGGGACTGTTGACAGACCAGGGACACATTTTTGTTAGGAAAGCCTGAAAAAGTGATTTTGGCATAATATGTCCCCTTTAATGTTAAAAGACGGGGCTTGACATCCACTTTTTTGCTCACCAGCCATGTGGCTAGGGGTTTTGATAGCCAGTCAACATTTTCACTAGCCAGGTTTTTTGTTGGGAAACTATTAGGGTTGTTCCGATGCTGATACCAGTATCTGAAATACGTCTGATACTGCTTAAAATGCAGGTATCAGTATCGGTGAATACACGAGTTTATGCATATCTGAATCCGTTTGGTTTAACTTTATAGTTTGCTTCATTTAGCCATTCTAACTGTTAGTGCTGTAAACTGAAAATATTTTCTTTTTCGCTGCCACTGTACAAACAGGCTTCCATTTTTAGTGCAGCGGCTGTGAAGAACAACAAAGGGACCAAAGTATGGAGGCTGCGTGACAGTTTTTCTCAGAATGTGATCGTTACAATGCCTTTCAGACTGGCGCTGTTGTACAAGACAGGAAGTGACACAGTTTATAAAAGTTAAATAACTTTTGAATCATAAATCGTTGCCTCTTACTTGTTTTTCCTCCTGAAGCTAGCCATTGTGTTTTCCCATTGATGCTATTGATGCCTTTGAATCCCGTGCGTTGGTATTTTCAGCGAGCCTTGAACTTGTGTGTGTTTTGGGTACTTTATTGATTAAATCCACACCACTAAACCCAATATTGAATGTCTTTTTATCCATTTTAACCAAAGTACGATCATTTATTACCGCTAGCTCGAATGCTAACCGCCATATTGTTTTTCTCTGAGTGTCAGTCAATAGCAGGCTGTTCTGTAATCACGTGATGCTGCCCACAACAGCAGAAAGGAGAGCTAGAGTTCAATGCACTTGATGATTTATACAGCTGTACATTAAGTACATATCTGTATACAACAGTTGTTAATATGTGAGTTGTAAGTTTTATATTGTATTTGGAAAAGTGCACTAAAGTTTATATTTAAAAAAAAGAGATAGAGAGAGAGCCTGTGATGCAGCCTCCTGTATTATTGCCAATTTAATATTTAGCAGTTAAACTCAATAATCAGCAGGAAAACAACTTTAGGGTCAGAGAGATGCTGTACATTTACAATTCTATTAGTTGAGCCATGTTCTGAGTCAAATATAGGTCTAAAATAATTTGCTAGTCTGAACAGTCAGTTCGGAAAGTTCATTCTGGTATCGGAACAGTACTCGGTATCGGCCCAATACCCAGCTCCTTGGTATCGGAATTGTATCGGGAAGGAAAAAAATGGTAACATCCCTAAAAACTATGTGTTAATTGGATGAGGTGAAACACACGCTCTATTTTCCCTTATCTACATGATACAAGCTTTCTTTTGATGACGCACTTCTCCTTGTACACACAGAACAGCACTTTACAGAGATATGTCTTACAGTAATTTGCTGTTAAAGACAGACATCAAAGAGTCACTGACTCTCAGATTTTTTTCTTCAATGAATATTCAGTTTATACTGATGGGGAAATACTGTTATTTAACTGTTTATTAGGAAAACAACCTGCAGCTGGTTTAGTAAATATATAATTCTCACTTAGACAAATCTGTGCCGTGTCAAACTTCTTATCTCCTCTATTCTCCTTCAAACTTCTATCATCATTTATGATGGAAGTGTTTCTTTATATTTTTAAAATGGAGCTTTAAATGTGTTGAATTATGTGTTGAAATTATCAAAATCAGGTGCTGACATACCTATACCAGCACACCTGATACCTACTGGACTAAATTACAACACAGATATTAATATTGATACCTCATTTGGATAAGCTGCAACCCCAATGTGGCCCCCTGCCCCCCAGTAAAAGGCAAGAAGGAAGTTATGTAAATTGTGTTATTTATGTGTTGTTACACTGGTTTCCTTGTCTTCTCCCATGTTCTACAGGCACCTTAGAAAGATATTTCTGCAAATCATTTATGAGGACAGCTTTTATTCTCCAGCTGACTTTCAGGACACATTTTTTTCACTCAGAAGTATTGATTCAGGCACCGGCACCATAGATAAAGTATCAATTTAGCACCATCATCAGAAAAACCCAAACAATACCCAACCCTAACGATATTTGATCTGACACCGGGGTTATTTCACTTAACCTGGGATCAGTGCACTAACTATACGAAGTCCAGTGTGAGCCTAATGGGTTCTTGAATGTGGCTGCTATAAGGCTTTGTCACCGGGACACATCTTCAGTTGTGCACCTCAGCATCACAGGGTGTTTCGGCCAATTATCACAAAACACCCTCTGCTGAGGCAGGCCCACCATAGGTTGATCAAGCATGGGTGTGTGTCACATGGTTAGCTGTTTGCCTTAGCAGCCCAGATGGTGTCACTCCTCTTCATCCACAGCCATTGGCTCGTCCTCTCAGCGGTGTTGGCCAACTCCTTGATGGCCTGCCTGTGAGCCTATCCCCTGATTCCAACCTCCCTGAGGAGCTTTGCTGTTGAAGTGGCCACAAAGCCCCTACACCCCATCTCCATTGGGCACACCTTAATCTTCCAGCCTCTGTCCTCTGCCTCAGCCGCTAAGTTGGAGTACCACAGCTTCTTACACTCATACGCCTCCTTGATGGCGTCCTCCCGGAGTAGTGTCAACTCAATGATGTAGGCGAGCTGGCAGGCATTAGACCAGAGGACGAGGTCTTGATGCAGGGTGGTCGTTGCGATCTCCAGGGGGAAAATGAGCCTCTGATCCACGTCCACTCGCATCTGTCAGTCCCTGGCTGCCTTCAGGGTTTGAGGGGCTAGTCCTTGAGAGGCTTGTCCCATTCCTGAACAAATGATGGTGGGTGTCGGTGCTAATCCTGGTTGTTGAAGGGCTGGGCGTTGATGGAGACCCTCTTGCGCTAAAGTTTATCGGCTAGACACCTGAAGACCTGGTTGTGTCTCCATGTGTATCTGTCTTGAGTAAGGCTGGTCCTACAGCCAAACAAGATGTGCTTAAGTGCTGCTGGGGTTGGACACAGGGGGCAGAATGGGTCCTCTCTAAGCCATAGCTGCAGATTTGTGGGAGAGGGCAGCACATCATATGTAGCTCTGACGATAAAGCTCAGTCTGTTGGATTCTGTGCCCCAGAGTTCACTCCACGTGAGTTTCTTCTTCTCCACACCCTCCCACCTCATCCAGCAACCCTGTTTGGCCTGTGCTACGGCTTTGGTACATTTAGCTGCTTCCTTCTGTCGGTGCACTTCCTCTATTACCATGGCTTGACGTTCGGTTGTTGATGCCTTTTGCCAGGGAGGTGTTATCATTCCAAGGCCAAGACCTCCTCTGCGTTGTTGGACGTGGCCCGCTATGTCATGATGGAGGAGGGCAAATTTGGCCTGTAGCATAGCTGTGGCTGGGGTCCACTTCTTCCCTGTTGCTAGGGCAGGAGCAGCGCCTCTGATTACAGGGTGCCGGGAGTCGGTGAGGGACATGTCCAGCCTCATCTTGGCACACTTGACCTCATCAACCAGGCTAGAAATTGGCAGAGACAGGGCTCCGTCGCTGTAGAGTCCATTGCTGCTGAGGCATCTGGGGAGTCCAAGCCACTTCCTTACATGCGAGTTCACCAGCCTTTCCTGATGGTTGGCATGGCTTAGTGAGACCTTGTACATGGTCAACAGCCACAGAAGTCTGGGTAGCAACCCAAACTGGAAACACCAGAGCTTCAGTTTCCCAGGTAGTGCAGTGCTGTTGATCTGCCTGAGGCCGTTAGCCGTGTCTTGCCGGAGTTGTTCAGAGATTGCTTTGATTTATTTCTCACCATAGCACTTGATCTGGAACCTGAAGTCATACAAAGGTTGACTTGTTTTCTGTTTTCTGAGGTATCTACAAGTTTCACGTTAACAATCTAGGCTGCCTGCTTTAGGAAGCTGGCCATGGCCAGTTGATGCAGTGACTGAGAAGTGAGCAGCTGAGAGAAACATTTTGCACAGTCTAGACCTCAGACAGCAGCAGGTCCTGATGCAACACTTCTGGCCTGCATGTTGGCTTTGTGACAGATTAGAGCATTATCAATCATTAGTGAATTTGTCTTTATAAACACACTTGCTTTTGAGCCTTATTCTGATTTTGAACATTTTCATGACATGATCTTGTGGAAAGAAACAAACCTTAGGGATACTATACATGATACTCTATACAGCAATGTCAGTATGCAGGTGTTTGATCTTTGCTATTTAGTTTTATCTACTTATTTAGGGATGTCATTCACCACAGAACGCTAAGAAATGCATACACATTTTTAAAGGTCTTTCAACATCGTTTTTTTCTTTACCTCTCAGTGCTCGAGGCAGCAGATAGTTTCTCAAAACTAGGATACAGACTTATCTAGGTTTTTAAAACTAGGATATGCAGGGGAAAACCTTAACCAGTTTACTAGTACAATGCACTTATTGTATTTGTTTCTGGGAAGCCCCTCATTATAAATGTAGTCTTACAAGGCCTGCTAACAGTTTGATTGATTGGTCTTGGAGTAAACATGGTCCATGATTCCCATAAAAATTCCTTCTTACCAAAAATCTGTCCTTATTCTTAAAAGATAACTGTGAAATATGTATTTTTTATGTTTCTGTCATTTGTAAAATCACAGTCAAATTCTTTGTTTTAAAGTTCACTAAATAACATTTTTCTCTCTTATTGGTCAAGTGTGTTTGGCTCACCAAAAACTTTGGTCGTACTTTGGCAGCACATAAATGGCTTACATTAGCCTCCACACCTGAAGCCCTTTTAAGCATTTCTTCTCATGGTTGACTCATTTGCACACAGTATGAAAAGCAGCCATGCAGCTGTTGAAAGATGTGGCTTTTTTGTCACCGTGACAACCAAAATAAACACAATGAGAGCAGTTGATGCTGCCGTCTTAAATTTTCAGACCACCACTATTTATGCTTGCAAAACAAATTGGTATTTAGGCAAACACTGGATATGGGTAGGCCATGTCATTTGTACGCTGTTGTGCTAACAATGATGTTTTGTATGTTTATGATGAGGCATGATGATGTGTTGTTGTTTGTTAAGGGGTGAAAGAAAAGTCATTCCTGACAACTTTATTGTCTGAGGAAAAGAATGTCAGTGCACAATATTCCTTGTCCTTGTCACATAGAGAAGTTGACTGTGTTGTGTGACTCACATATTTACGCATACATCATGTTTATTGGTCCTTGTTTTGAGGTGTTGCACATGCTGCCGCAGATATGTTGTTTGTACTCTGAGGCTACAGAGAAAACAGTTCAGTTTCTGCATGTCACTTTTTGACACGTTTATTTTTAATTAGTCAGAGAAGACTGAAGACAAATGCTCATGTGCTTTTGCTGCCCTAGAGAATATTTACCGCTGTCAGTTTTACCTACTCAGATGTTTGTCTACAGCTTTCACTTTCTGTAAAGTCTATTAAATTTAACAGACTAGTCCAAACAGTCATGTTTCACTTGTTGTTTACTCCTCCCTTCTTTTTAAAGACACCAAGCTCTGGGCACTTATGACACTTAATTGTGAAGTTAGGGAAATATGTCTTTGTTTGTTCTTCAGTGAATAAATAGGCAAAATATGAATTTTGTTTTCAGACTTCTTCAATTTCCATAATTTAACTGTCTGTTCACATACTTATTTTGTCAGCTGTTAAATGAACTTCTGCTTCTTTTCTTTCTAGTTGCATTTGTGAACAGGCATGCGTGCAACCACACACATACACACACATACACACACATTAAGATATGACACTGTTTCCACCATGAGTTTTTATTTCTCAAATACTGAGGGCTGTGTCAGGAAGTTGTGCAAAAATAGTGAACAGGATGCTTCCTTATTCATGACTGTTATTATTGACCCTTATCTCCCACTTTTCTGCCTTTCCATCCATTGTGCAGTGAGGTACCAGTGGACTAGTAAATCTCTTTACATACATAGACACAGACTACTCTCACTATTTTGGAGGCCTGGATGTTAGAGTGGTCTGGTTAATGTTAAAACTAGGGCAGGGTTTGGTCATTGGAGGCATATAGACAAGTTGAAACATTCCATACTGGAGATGGATAACACAGATCATTTTTGTTTGTTTCTAGTTGCACGTAAGTTTTTAGATTTATCATTAGTGAACTAGTTAGACTGTCAAAAATGTAACTGTGCTACTGTATGGTCTCTATGAGTCAGTAGGTTTGTGTCTATGTTTTAAAAAAAGGCTGACTGAAGTCTGGAGCTTCTTCAGCCTTTGGGCGGTTAAACAGCCTCCCAGTTTCCTCTACTCACACTTTTCCAAGTAGGACTTGTGGAGGTGATAACCCTGCAATTATAGGTGCAATTCCATGGGCCAATTCTGATTACTTTCCCGGTCTGATTTGCCAGTGCAGGTTTTTCACTTTGTAATGCATGTTCAGTTTCATGCTCATAAAAAAACTGACTGATGATTTAGTAAAACAGAAACATTGAAATTGCGCCAGGTTTCATGAACATCTCTCATTTTAACTTGGATCTAATTTCCCCTGCATTTTTTTGTGTGTACATTCACCAGCCACTTTATTAGGTACACCTATTCAGTTGCTTGTTAACGCAAATAGGTAATGAGCCAACCACAATTCAGGAACTCAGTACATTCAGGAATGTAGAGGTGGTGAAGGCAACTTGCTGAAGTTCAAACCTAGCATCAGAATGGGAAGAAAGGGGAATTAAGTGACTTTGAATGTGGCATGGTTGTTGGTGCCGTGGTTGGTCTGAGTATTTCAGAAACTGATGATCTACTGGGATTTTCATGCACAACCATCACAGGGTTTACAGAGAATAGTCAGAAAAAGGGACAATATCCAGTGGGTGGCAGTCGTGTGGATGAAAACGCCTTGTTGATTTCAGGGGAGAATGGGCAGACTAGTTCTAGATGATAGTAGGGCAACAGTAATTCAAATAACCACTTGTTACAACCAAAATATGCAGAAAACCATCTCTGAATGCACTACATGGTGAACCTTGAAGCAGATGAGCTACAGCATTAGAAGACCACACCAGGTGCAACTCCTGTCAGCAAAGAACAGGAAACTGAAGCTGCAGCTCACACAGGCTCACCTAGGGGTGGGTAAAAATATTGATAAATAGATGCATTGCAGTATCCCCCCCCCCCCTTCAATATCGATTCAGCAAATCCTCTGAATCTATTAATCTATTCACCTCCTGGTGGTCGCTGTGTGTGTGGTTCACATTGTATGGATGGAGGCCACACTCGACCAAACAACAGCATACCATTACCATGTTATGTGAGGTTTATCACAATTTCCAAGAGGAAAGAAATATTATTTAAGTTTACATGCACTTTACTTTTTCAGTGTTTATACAGAACTGTCGTGTTTTTTTTACTGTTGTACTCCATATGAACAAAATAGTTATTATTTTGCAAATTTTTCATTTTCAGATGTTTTATCGCTCAAAAATGCGAGGTGACTTAACAAATATGTTCACATGGGCATGAAAATAATTGTTAACAAATTGTCAACAGGTTATTTGTGTATTTCTACTTTTTTCTGAATCGACATTGAAGCGTTTAAATCAATATTGAATTGAATCGATATCAAATCAAATCACCACCTAAAGAATCGAAATCGAATTGAATCGTGAGGTTCTTAACAATACCCACCCCTAGGCTCACCAAAGTTGGACAGAAGAAGATTGGAGAAACGTTGCTTGGTCTAATGACTTCTGATTTCAGCTGCGACATTCAGATGGTAGGGACTGAATTTGGCATCAACAACATGATAACATGGTCCATCCTGCCTTGTATCAACAGTGGTGGTGTAATGGTGTGGGGATATTTTCTTCACACACTTTGGGCCTCTTGGTACCAATTTAGCATCATTTTAACACCACAGCCTCCCTGAGTATTGTTGCTGACCATGTCCATCCCTTTATGACCACAGTGTACCCATCTTCTGATGGCTCCTCCAGCAGGATAATGCACCATGTCACAAAGCTCAAATCATCTCATAGTAGTTTCTTGAACATGACAATAAATTCACCGTACTCCACTGGCCTCCACAGTCACCAGATCTCAATCCAATGGAGCACCTTTGGGATGTGGTGGAATGGGAGACTCACATCATGGATGTGCAGCAACTGCATGATGGTATCATGCCAATATATGGACCAAAATCTCTAAAGTGTTTCCAACACTGTGTTGAAACTATGCCATGAAAATTAAGGCAGTTCTGATGGCCAAAGGGAGTCCAACCCCAAACTGAGTGAGAGTCTATCGGTATTGGCCAAAATGAATTTGGAAATATTGGTATATATTGTATTGGCAAAGTCCAATGTCTCAGATCCCAATTATTCAGTCATATGCTATTAAACAGAGAAGTTAACTTCTTCAGTCTCCTCAGCTGACTCCCAGAGAAATTATTAATTATCCAACTAATAGCTACAATCTTTAAATGAATTGAATGCTCTTTTTACTCTCTTGCGTGCTTTGTTGTAAATTTGGAAATTCTCCTTGGGGGACTAATATAGGAATATCTTATCTTATCAGAGCCTGTTTCATTTAGTTATCACTTAAAGTCTTTTACCTGGTTGGTAAAGGACTGTACCTGGAGTTTTTTTTAAATCATGTTTTATATCTGCTAATTTTTCAACATTAAATTATATTTTCTTCTGGGCAGTTCATCTGACTGCTGCTCAGTCTATGTAACTGAAGAATAATACTAAAATATTTATTATATTATGTATTAACTTTCTGCACTCACCCTGGAGAGTCGGCACAAGTGCACATACATACAGGAAGTGCAGACTTCTGGATCTGCCATGAGCAGAGAAGTGCTTTAATACAACAAGAGTGAGTACTGTGAAATGGTCAGCGTTTGTTCTGAAATGTGTTTGATTTTCTAGCTGAAGAACACTTCATGCACATAATGCTACATGTTTACCTGTGTATGTGTGGCTGTAGCTCATAGTCTACACCATATGCTCCAGAGCGGTTGGTTGCCTGTGCAGACAGCATCATGTGTCTGATTGGTGCAAAAGTGTGTTGCATTTGATAGGGTCAGCAGGTAGCTAAATGGTCATGGAAGAGCAGGTAGAAATTGCCCAATTCCTGTCACTGGCTGATCTATCGGTGCTGCTTGCTATCATATAGGATGGCCCACTGCATTGAAATACTGCAGCCAAAAAGAGTTGAGATGTTTGGAGTAGAGTTTGAAAGCTCTTGGAAGTTATTTTGTGTTTAACTTGACTTGTTAATCCACTCTCACTCGTTCTCTTTCGTTATCAGCTACTTCTGTAATGAACTTAATTCCACAACGTATGTTTATTCAGGTCTACATGTATTTTTCATCACAAACCATAGTTTCACCCCTTTTTTATTTGCCCTTTCCTTTCAGCATTTGTTATGATTACTAGGCAATCATAAGATAGTAAGAGATACAAGTATAATAGTGGTTAAGATCACAAATGTACAGGGATGCTGTAAATGAATGACTGCTTACACACTATGTATTCTGACAAATAAATACATCCATTTAATGGTAAGCTCATAAAGGGTGGTGGGTGAAGGGCCTTTTTTTTATCATGCTATGTAAGACAATAACAGAGTGTAGTGTTGTAAAAGAAGTTGTTTAGGTACATTTGAACATGCATTCTCACTGTCTTTTTTTGTACAGTTTGCTTTTAAGCAGCTTGCTTTTTGACAGACCTGCAGACTGATCCTCAGATATGAATGCTTTTGAAGGAGCATGCCACCTGTGTTGTGTTTAGTTGGGGGGGGGGACTTAGAAGGATTACAGTGCCAGTTCACCTATATGACTCCCCTTGGTCTACCCATGACAGATTATGGCTAATCTCAGACTACTACGTGTATGTCAACACCATGACTGCCAACACCGTGGGCCCACGTACTACTCTCACAGCTCAGGGAATGTAGACAGCAGTGCATGACTGCTACTAAAAATGGAACAAGATGTTAAACTGTTCAAGACTGTGAGAGAAATTGAGCTACCATTCACACATGCACACCCTGCTGTTTCTTGGCGAGGAGCACAGGAAGCTGAACCTACCCTTAGATCATTACTTTTCTGGGTAGAACTGGCTTCACTGTGAGGAAATGTGAGGCATAGACTGGACTGTAATGTCACTGAGACAGACCCACTGCTTTTCTTCAGCCTGCTGTTAGCTCCTGGATAGCAAGAACTTTGATGGATTTAATCAGCTCTGCAATGCTTCCTGTGAGCACAGTGAAAAGGCCTGTGTGTCTGTATGAGTCTGATGGCACACAAACAATTGCCCTCTGGGCCTGATTTGTCAAATAATTTTGCAGCTTTTTGCATCTTCCAAACCTATGCCAATGAGATAAAAATACAGCACCAAATTCACAAAACAGTGAAAGGGTGCAATGAAACTGTTAATGGGCAACAAAAGTGTTGATGCGCTGGTGCTGTTTGTGTGCAGTAAAATGAGCCATTATAGTCATATAGGACAAAACTGACTCCTTTCTATGCAAATGAACCCCAGTGCAAAAACGACTACAACTCAAACAGTCATGCATAGTTTGAGGGAATATTTAATTTCTTAAATACACCACGGTATAAAGGATGAGTAGTGCAAACTTTCCAATGATCAGGAGGCTAACAATATATGACCTTGAAATAATATAGTAAAGCATGCAATTAATACTTGGGCGTAGATGGTCCACTTGTTAACTACGCCCCATGTAAACAGATGTCATGGGTTTGAGTGGGGATTTCTGCAGACTTTGATGCAGATTGTAACACAGAAGTAGCAGCCTGACATGCTTTAGGTCACATGACTAACACTGTATGTCCTACAGTGTTGGTCATGTTTCTGCCATTGGGATTGTAAAAAGACGTTTTATCCAGTCCTGGGAGGGAGGACATGTCACTTAATAATAGTCGAACTAAAACCTAGGGATTCACAATATTATCGGTTTGATATCGATATTGGCAGATATCTTAAAAAATTGAATTGTTGGTATTGACAGATTAGCATTTTGGCTACAAAAATTAGCTTTAAATATCGGCTGTACAAACAAATTAGTTTGTGGAGTTTTTGGCTATATAAGCAGACCTACTTCTGCTGAAGTCTTTTTCTGTGTTCATCATCTTTCCTTACAAATTCAAGAGTGTTTTAAGGACTGAAATGTATTAATAACTTCATCTGCAAACATTAAAGTGTGTGTTGGAAGGACTGAAGTTTTAGGTCTGAACTACATTTAGCTAATGATATCGATACAGATATCAGCTGAAATTATTTAGCAAATTTTGGCATATTGGATATTGGCAAAAATCCAATATTGTGTATCCCTAATAATTATTATCATTATACAGTATGTGGAGGTGGAAGGTGGTGTTTTAAAGAGCTGTGCTGCAGCCTCATCATATCTCAGCCTCCAGGTGTTAAGATATCACCAAATGACTTTGTTGGCCTTTCCCCACCACCCTTTTCACTGTTGTATTGAAATGACTGTGGGAAGTGAAAAGTAGGATGTGGTCTATAAAGCATGCATTAATCAAACAAAACAGCTTGCAGAGTTCTTTTCTTGGAGGTTTTACAACATTAAGCTAGGTGACAGAGATCGCAGTGATCACTGTATAACAGCAAAAAAACAAAACAAAACAACAAAAAACTTAAGAGAGGAAACAAAAATGTCCCCTAACCCTAAGATATGGTCAAACAATCAAATTTCTTTGTTAAATAAATACAATTTATTCTCCTTCCCTTCAAATGCAGAGGCAGACCAAGCTCCAGCATCAATCTACATTAGGCTCACCCTTGAACTGTAGAATTCATGTTTAACAGTGCTCTACCCTAAAACAGTTGGCCCTTTGGTGTGTCAAATCACACAACTCTTGTTTGAACAATGTCATATCACCAGAGAGAAGAGAAATTAGAGAAAACCTGAGCTGAAGCAGCTCTGTCTGTGGACCCTTATCTGTAGCAAAAAAAAGAAAAAAAAAATCATAAAAAGAAGTTCCTATCATCAAAGGCCATTTTTAAATTTTCATGAGTTGGAATCACAGTTTTTTGTGTTAAGAGACATTTGCAGATAATTCTGCTTTTGGTAAAATGAGGGGTCGATGAACAAAACATTTAAGGGGCAGCTATAGGTTAGTGTAGCTAACCTGTAGCTTATAAATGCATGACGTGACAAAGACACTGCCTACCCCTCATGCAGCTGTGTGCTGTTTGCTTTGGTGATTCAGATCTACTTCCTGTAGCTGTCTCTGAGTGCTCCTGTGAAACCCATTGGTAAAATCCTACTATACCAAATTATAGGCTTAGTCTTAGACTGGTGCTATCTAATCTCCCCCTTTGTTTCCTTCACACAGCTTTGAACGGCTGTTGTTGTGTGAAATTTCTCCTTTGATAATAATATGTGCTCTCATGTGTACGTGTAACCTGACACGCCAGATGGATTTGTTTCACACATCTATCTGGAAAACCTTCAATACTAAGCGTTTGGGAAAGGGCAGAGGCTTTGAAAAAAATCTCAGAGTGTGATTGGATGAACGTTCTGTCTGTCACATCTTTACGGGCCAATCAGAGGAACAAAAAAAGTTACGTAGCCACAACTGAGGTGCGCGTGCACAGCTTCCGAGGAATAACGTGAACCATGGCGATTGTAGACATGTCGGTACACGACTTTTGTTGTTTTTGAAAAGAAAACAACTCACTGCTGTTCTTTCTTTGCAAGGTTAGTGTATTTGCATTGTGCTCTCTAAGTAACAGACTATTTCAGACTTCTCTTGACATTTTGTTGATTTTGAAAATGAATTATTATTCACTCAGCTTTTGAATAAAGATGGAGAGAGACAAAGAGACAAGGCAATAGGGACCCCTCTTGTTTAAAGTAGAGTTACATGGGGGTTGGTTGGGTTTTGTTTCTCCATTTACAACAGTAGACTAAGGACAAGATGCAGTCATGCAGATAACATGCCCCACTTGGACTTACATACCACCATAATCTCTCATGGCACATGCAGTACACTCAGATGCACCTTGAGTCAGTGGGTCAGTGAGGCTTCAAAAGAGTTGAATAGGGAGGTTGTGATGTGATTGAACAGGAAGATGTTAACAGTTGTGTGAAGAAGGGCTGAAAAATTCAGATACATAATCAAAGTTTGCTTTTTAAAATTCTGACACTGCATTGCTATGTAATATGTGATTATGTAATTACCTCATCTTATGTATTTTTCAGCAAATACGACATACATAATTTTATATTACAACCAACAAAAGATCGGATAAAGGGCTGAATGATTCAGAAAATGTTATTATTTTGACTCTTACAGCAAATTCAATGGAAATTATTGTATACAACAATGTAATTTTTGTATTTTTGTAAATTGTTGTAGGGGTTGATTATTTTTTATCTCAGACTCATACAAAAACAAGGAAAAATGATTTTTTTTGCAATTATTTAAAAAAAAATCACCTGAATATTAGCATGATGTGAAGAGCATAACATCTCTTCTGCAAAAAGTTTAAAACTGGTATTCTGAAACATTTCAGGTAAAGAAAATATTGCACCTTCTGTGATTTGAAAAATACAGCAGGACATATTGAAATTTAACCTTAATTCTAAACAGTTTTCCAGCCTTAGTATGAAGCAATGAAGAGGAGACACTGACCTCTAAAGCACAGACCAAACTGCTTTGGCAAAATGTTTCTTTTTTTCTTAGTTTTATCTCACCTTTATTTGGCCCCTCTTTCCCTTTTTGGTCAGTATTATAAGTGGATATAAACAAACAAAAATCAAGAGTGAAGCAATATGTAATTTTCTGAGCAGGAGTAATGCCCTGCATTGCTCAGACCCTTTACAAATCACTTATACACATAAAGTTAAGCCAATTACACTGTACTGAAGCAAGCAGCAAAAAGTGTAATATGGAATAGAGTCCATCTGTCTCCAACACCAGACAGGTGAAGAGTTGAAGACTCAGCAAAATTACCTATGGCTTGTGACAGTGATACAGGTGTCTGATAAAACAACATCGATTTAACCTTGTTTTTTTATTACATCGTAATATGAGGATTTGTGTTACATCAACTTGTTTTTCACAGTGTAGGCTTTTCAGATGGGGATAAAAACAGTTTAACTTTGAGCCCTACTGGGGCATGCTTGTGCAAAATGTCAGTGTTGTTGGTAATTTCCTGCTTGGGCTAAATGCACAGGAAACTTGTCATCTGTCTCAGGGTGTGCCTGCCGTAGTACTGCTGCTTCCTCTTCTGTGACATCATACCTAAAATGAGTAAGCAGCCATGGCAACCTTTTAAGCCTGGTCAACAAGACACAAACCCCTAAATACACACACACACACACATACACCAACCCACATACAGAGTTTTCCAAACAAAAAGTATTGGTTTTAAACCCATATTTCTTCTACGCAGCAAATAAACGACAGGAATACAAATAGCTTTTTCCTTTACCCTCCCTCCTCACCTTGTTCACTGCTACACTCAGCACTTTGACTGTCCTCACAACACGTTTGTGTCTCCCTGTCCTTGACCTATACTCCCCTTCACCCCAAAAAGCCTCCATGTCCCAGACATATTCAATCAGAATGACCAGAAACCTGATATCACATTACAAATAACAAAACACATGCAGAAATATGGGATCACTGACCCACCATCCATCTTAAAAGACAGGTTATTTGCTTTCTCTGTTTCTATAAACAACTTGAAAAGTCACAAGACCAAAGCTATTTCTGTGAAAGACTGTAATGTCATGTTATTTACAAATGCATGTTCCAAAAAAGTAGGGACATTGTGCAAAAAGTGAAAAAGAAAAAAAAACATTTCAGTGATTGGCATTGTCCTTTTCAACCAACTAAATACAAAATGCAGATTTTAAATGATGATTTTATTTATTGGGGGGAAAAAGCATTTCAAACCTACCTGGCCCTATGTGAAAAAGTGATTACACCTTTAACCTAATAATTGGTTGTGCCACCCTTTTCAGCTGCACCTGAGAGCAAGTGTTTGCAGTAACTGGAAATGAGTCTTTCACATCACTGCAGAGGACTTTTGGCCCACTCCTGTTTGTAGAATTTTTTAAATTCAGCCACATTGGAGGGTTTTCAAGCATGGACAGCCTGTTTAAAGTTATGTCACAACCTCCCAATCATATTTATGTCTTGACTTTGACTAGGCCACTTCAAAACTTTCATTTTTATTTTTAAGCCATTCAGAGGTGGACTTGCTGGTGTGTTTCACATCATAACCCAAGTTCTTAGGGGCTTGAGGTCATTGATCTGATGGTGGGACATTCTACTTCAGGATTTTCTGGTAGAGAGCAGAATTAATGGTTCCATTAGTTACGGCAGTGGTTCCCAGCCTTTCTTCCTCTGAGACCCCCCAACCCACACTGGTATCTATATAAAGCTGAGCTACCCTTTGACCCACCTTGGGGAAAAAATCATGTGTTGCTGTCAAAAATAATCATTGATCTTATTTGTATAAATCTGAAAAAGCTCTACACATGTTTTTCCTGCCTGAAGAGTTTTGTTTAAATATTTAAGTGTTTTCCTGATGATTTTCCTGATGATTTTCGTTAATGTAAGCAAACCTAATTTTGATAACCTCAGAGCAGACAATGCTTTTTGATGCCCCCCTAGGAGGGCCCAGACCCAGGTTGGGAGCCAATGAATTATGGCAAGTCATTGAAGTCCTAAAGCAGCAAAGCAGCCCCTGACCATCAAACTACCACCACCACCACCATGTTTGACTGTTGGTATGATGCTCTTCTTATGAAATGCTGTTAGCTGTGGAAACACACCTTCCAAAAAGTTCAACTTTAGTGGCGACTCTCCACAGAATGTTTACCAGAAGTCTTGGGGATCATCTGGATCTTTTTTTGGCAGGTGTGAGACGAGCTTTCATGTTCTGTGTGGTCAGCAGTGTTTTTTACCTCTCCCATAAATGTCATTTTTGCACTGTCTCTTCTTTATTGTGGAATCATGAACACTGACCTTAACTGAGTCATGTGAGGCCTGAAGGTCTTTAGATGTTCTGGATTCTTTTGTGACCTCTTGGATGGAGGTCAATGTGCTCTTGGAAAAATTTAGTAGCCCGGCCCCCCAGGAAGGTTCAACCTCTGTTCCAAGTTTTCTTCAGTTGTGGATAATGGCTCTCACTGTGGTTTGCTGGAGTCCCAAAGACTTGGAAACGGCTTTGTAATCTTTTCCAGACTAAAAGGTGTCAATGACTTTGTTTCTTATCTGTTCTTTGATTTCTCTAGATAGTGTGGTGTGTTGATTTTTGAGATCTTCTAGCCTACTTCACTCAGTCAGTCAGGTTCTTTTAAAGGGGTTTCTTGATTTAAGGGGTCTGACAGTACGCAGGCCTGGGTGTGGTAATTGAACTCAACTTTGCAAAAACATTTGGTATTTACAGTTAATTGATGATTGATTAACTTTTTCACCTTAATAAATGAAATCCCCATTTAAAAACTGCATTTTGTATCTACTTTGGTTATCTTTCTCAATTATTAAAATGTGTTTGATGATCTGAAACATTTAAGTGTGACAGATATGCAAAAAAATATGAAACCAGGAAGGGGGGAAATATTGAATAAGCTTGCTGTCTTCAGGAAGATAGTACACCTAAACAAGATTGACATAATGTAATAATGAGGTAAAGGTAGCCTTAAGAAAATAGAGTGTCAGAATATGTGTCCAGTCCTTATCACATTTGAATTATCTGTCAGAAAATATATTTTTTTTACCTGTTGTGGTCCAAAATCATGAACCTAGTTGGGACTCATCTTGAATCACTATGTGACGGTTCTGTGAGCACTTCACTCATTTACCTGCTTAAGTGAAAACTCTGCTTTCTGCCTGTCTGCATTGAAGTTTTCATTTGATGTCATATTTCCATAATCTCTTTCACCACTCACAGGACGTGCTTCTTTACTATGTATGCACAGACGAATGCTGGTACAAGCACAGGAAAAATCAGCTAGTGCTTGTGACTGGCTCATTAAATCACTATCACAAGCCATATGTAATTTTGCTGAGTCTTCAACTCTTCACCTGTCTAGTGTTAGAGACAGATGGGGCCTATTCCATATTGCACTTTTGCTTCTTCCTTCAGTGCAGTGTAATTAGCTTAACGCTAGGTGCCTATGTTCTATATACTGTATGTGTATGTAGATGATTTGTAAAGGGTCTGAGAAATGCAAGGCATTACTCCTGCTCAGAAAACTACATAGTGCTTCACTCTTGATTTTTGTTTGTTTGTTTCCACTTAAAACTGAAGATTATATTTTTATCCCTTTACATTCCTACACACTAAACCTGCAGATTCAACTTATAAACAATAACATATATAATAATCTTGACATGTGATTTCTGCATATGCATTTCACAACTTTGTTGGTTACATTTTGGGAAACTCTGCCTTCCTGCAGGTAGTTTTTGGGCTATCAGGTTATTCAGTCAGGTAATGCGTAAAACCTCAGATTACCTGTATTCTTGAGGGAACCATTTATAGTTGATGGCAAACAGTTATATTTAAGCTGTTATGTTTTCATCCCTATTACTTGGAGTATGTGACTTGTTTTGCCAATTCTTATTTACCAGTATCTTGGTATGCTGCGACACAGGCTTCTCAGTCCTTCTTGTCATTGATAATGTTATCAGTTTAGGGCTGCAAGGGCTGGCACACTAGTGGCTGTATTGACTATTTTTTCAGTGATACTTTGATGTAGCTGAAATGCACACACTTGCAGATGCTATGCTGATCTACTTTGGTAATAGATATGAATGAATGAGTCATTGCATAAATAATAGTTTTAAAAACAGTAAGTCCTAGGAGATATGAATAAAAAGCTTACAATAAGTCATGAAGCCTTTGGATTTCAGGGCAATTGTTTGATGTAAGATTTACACTACAAAGCTGTGAACTGCACTTAACAACAACTACATAATGGGACACTTAATTTTGCATTCATTGCCATATGCTCATTAATATTGAAGGGTTGAATTCAGCTATAAATCCCAGCTGCATGAATACTGAGTCTGCACTTTGATTAAAGCTGACTTTGGTACATACATTTAATGGAGTCACTGATACTCAGAGCAGTCCTAAAGTAGTTCAGAAGTGTCTCATTGTTGCAATTACATTTCCTCTCAGACAGAGGAATAGTACTTAGAGGCCCATTTGACCCCTAAAGACAGTCCTGGCACACTCACTCTGCAGCTTACTTTGTCTTTGAGTGCACATTGTCTAATCTGAACTGTACTTGTGGGATAAAAAGCAGAACTTAACTGTTAGAGTTTGTAAAATTCAGCATGGTTTTTGCCTCCTCTTTCTCCATCTATATCTGAAGCACTTTCTTCCTGACACAGTCGTTTTCAATTTCCCGTGTGATTACCCAGAATCCTGTCTGACTACTGTCAGCTCTGTATTTCCGTTCTGTGGGCAGGATAGCACCACCACATTTGTGTCTGTGTATCTTTGCCCTGAGTGTGTTTGTGTGTGCATGAGTTGAGGATTCTCATGGCAGATGTGTAAGCGATCACATCCTTCTCTTAACTGCACTCCCTGATCAGAGTGCTTATTTTCTTCCGTTTCATCCTCCTGTTTAAGAAAAATTGTTTGATGAACCGGTTTAGCTGTGGCATGTGTAGTAGAGCAACAGCCCACATTTGTGTGAGCATAAAGATGTTCCTTGAAAAAGATACAGGAAATCTTGCTACTACACCAACATCTAGAGGATGTTATGCAAATGCTTAGCTGACTATAATCAGACTTAAATTTAAATCTTGGAGGTAAAATCAAAATGTCAAAAAATGGTAAAGGGACAAAGGCACAGGTCCACTGTTGCAGACACCAAGCGGAACTTTTACCTTAATAACATCAGAATGGGAACTCTTAGGTGGACAGAATATACAACGGTTGAAAAGCTTTTTCCACAATGTATTTGAACTGCTACAAAAAGCACAATTTTTATAAAAGGCTTTCTCTTGTAAATGTAGTTGTTATTCGAGGAAGTGTCCAAAAAGTGCACCATTAAAACACTTAATAAAATGATATTCTCTTATTATGGATGTGGGTTCACTTTGGGTACTCCTGCTTCCCGCCACCAAAAGACATGTTTGTTAGGTTAATTGGTGACTCTAAATTGACCGTAGGTGTGAAAGTGAGTGTGCCTGGTTGTCTGTCTCTATATGTCAGCCCTACAGTTAGGGCTGGGTATTGTTAAGAACCTCACGATTCAATTCAATTTCGATTCTTTAGGTTGCGATTTGATTTCGATTCGATATTGATTTAAATGCTTCAATGTATATACGAATAACCTGTTGACAATTTTTTAATAATTATTTTCATGCCCATCTGAACATGTGGTAAGTCACCTCACATTTCTGAGCGATAAAACATCTGAAAATAAATATTTGCACAATAACAACTTATTTGTGCATATGGAGTACAAAAGTAAAAAACATGACAGTTCTGTATAAACACTGAAAAAGTAAAGTGCATGTAAAATTAAATATTTTTGTCCTCTTGGAAATTGTGTAAACCTCACATAACATGGTTGTTGTTTGGTCAGTGTGGCCTCTGTCCATACAACGCGAATCACACGCACAGCGACCCCCACTGGCCAGGAGGTGAATCGATTCAGAGGATTTGCTGAATCGATATTGGGGGGGGGGGGTATTACAATACATTGACTAATCGATACTTTTACCCACCCTTACCTAAAATTGACCGGCTACCAGTCTAGGGTGTACCCTGCCTCTCTCAGGATAGGCTCCAGCCCCTTGCGACCCTGAACTGGATAAGTGCTTTAGAAAATGGATTGATGGAAAGTACCTTTCAGAGGCTCTGTTCATGACATATAGCCTAGCTGATGCAAGAGAAAAAGTTTCAGAAAAGGCAATTCTGTTTATATTCTTAAAGAACTTTATGATTTTGATTTTTCTAAGAAGACGACCTAAAGAAAAATATGCTACTTAAAGTGTGGTTATGTGCTTCACTGCTTTTATGTGTATATCTTTTAAAATTCTCCCTTTATTTAACTCTTCCATTCTATAAAAGTTTTGGAGTATAAAATGTTTTGCCATCTTAAACTTGAGTATTTTTTCTACAATCTGACCTAATGTATTTCAATTAACCTTCTTTTTACATGGAAAACTTTGTTGAGATTAAAGAGCTCTATTTCAAGAGGCTAACTTTTTGCTCAAGCTTAACAACATAAGAGGGAGAACATCTGTTATTGGCTCTGTATTAGTCTCTTTATGTGTTCTAAGAAGATTTAAAAGACCCTTAACTGTGAGTGATCTTGTGACTCTTTGACCCTCAGACCCCTGAGTAATGGATGGGGGTGTTAAATCCAGGCTGATCCTTCTCGTGTCTTTGAGGCTGTTGACATACCTAACACCAGAGCACCAAAATTACTTTTTTTATCCTTTGTCAAAATGAATGGATTACATTTTCTGGATTACAGGCAAATTTAAAAACAAAAAATCTCCAAGGACCTTGTCAAGGCACATGTGGTACTGCTTGGTTGCTTTCTGTTACATTATTGGGTATATCCTGACACCTAGTGGCTAAGAGGTGCAATTAGTATTTCACATATTTTGTTGCCACTTTTCCCCTTCCAATAACTGCAATGATGGTTCTCTGCCTTTGTTGATTTCTGGGATTTGACTACTGATCTTATTACTCTTCTTGAGCCTTCTTGATTATCTCAATTTAGAATTTAATAGTGTTAGTTCACTATAGCAGGAATGAGAGGCTTTACTTACAACAGTGAATAAAAGGGTCCCTTTTTCTTGCTGTAAATCAACCTTGAACTCTGTAGATGGTTTTGTTTCTGACAGTTTCTTTTCTCTATCTTGAATGATTTCTGTTTTAACTGATTGTTTCTTCTTCTCTCCCTCCATCTGTACCCACTTTTGCCACCGCTTCCCTTCCATCTATTCTTTTTTCTCACCTCTGCACCAATTATTTCCCCTTTGTTCACTCATCCTTTACAGAAACTCAAGCGGCTGATTCCTGACGAGGTAGGTCTTGCTCTTGCTTGCCTCTATCACCCGTGTGCTTGACTTTTAAATGTGTCCTTGTGGTGCTTGATAAACCAACTCCACAAAAGGTCTGTCACAGTCTGTCACAGCACCTAGTCCACCATAACATACATGTCGTGTTTTTTGTTGTTCGTTGCACTCACATTTAATGTGCATGCTTTGAAAATGCACACTGACTGTATGAAATGCTTTGCACACTGTGATGCTGTGATATGCCTGCAAAAGTCTGCTTCAAGGATCTTGCATATTAACAGATTATTATTTATGAATCATTTCTGTGGTTCACTCTGTCAATATGCATTAATGTATCATGTACCCTAAGTATGAACCTTATGCCGTCAGTGTTTTTCATCATGCTATGGATGATTTACACTGTGAAAGTTTTTTTTAAGTGTCAAACAAAGTCATTAAAACTGGGTGGGAGGAAACCCCTCATTGTTTGTAAAGACTGAGTCTTGTGCCTGCCAGTGTTAACTGCATGTTGAATTTGTGTGGCAGGGTTTGTCAGCAAAATGTCCAATCCCTAATCATTATCTCAGGTTTGAAAAAGTTTATGTTGAAAACGTAAGATAGCCAAAGCTAAATGAGAAATAACTTTTGGGAATCTCAAATTGTTGATTCATTTTCTATATTAACAGAAAACTGAGTTGGTTAAGGATTGCTGCCTTGTTTTTTCGGCCTTACAGCTTTGCCTTTGCTTTATAGATAATTTTCTCTAGCTGTTTTTACACATTCACTCCTGAAAATTTCCTGAGCTGCTTTGTTTCATGTGTTACTCACAAAAGGAAGTTTTCTTGTCCGACAAGGGCAGGGTGTGAGAAAGGAGGAAAAACTAGTGGGCTATCATAAAGAAAAAGCTTTAGACAAAAATAATGTAGCTGTTGCATTATGGCTCACAGCTCAGGAAAATCAGGAAAATTTTGATAGTTTTGTGCATGTATGAACAGTGGTTTTCTCTAACCTGTGTTGTGTTACATACTAATCCAGCTTGAGCGTTTTACCAGTATGAGGATGAAAAAGGACAAAGAGAAGCCTGGCCATATGCAAGGACAGCGCCACTCCTCAGCTGCCAGCTATGAGATCAGTGCTCAGAGTGCGATGCTGCACGATCACTCTGATGAATACGTCCTGGAACTCTTCGAACAGATGTTGGTAAGACAGTTGATAAAATTTATGGAGCTTTTGGAGAATAAACTATTTATTTTCTTCCCTCAACAGCTTTAACACCTTGTATTGCCCATTTAGATTAGTTACCGTACTTACTCACTGATTTGACCAAATGTCTTTCAAAATCAAGATAAATATGCTTTGACGAAATGTTAAGAACTACTTTGCAGCACTACACTAGATTTTTTTTTTTTTGGCAAATTCAGTTCATAGCTTTCACATGATGTCACTCTGTCAAACCACCCGAAAAGGGCAAGTACAGCTTTCTACTACTGTACCCTAAAGAGAAATCGACAGTCTCCTGCTGCTTTTATTCTTTTGAGTGAAAGTAAGTTGCTTAACTGTGAGGAACTGTGCACTAACCCAGTGGTTCTCAACTGGTTGGCATCAGGACCCACCACCACCTTCGAAGAATATTGTGACCTAAATATAAAAAAAATTCCAACAACTCAAATGATAAATGTTTTATTTGGACCCAAAATGGAGCACTACATAAATGAACAAAGAGACCGGAATAAACAAACACTGAAAAAGTGAATCATTACAGATGAACTTGCATGCATACATCTTATTTTACTTCATTTTCCTGAGACAGCATGGTTATTTGGTTATTTCTTGAGAAATGTTTTCTTTATCTTGGGAAAACCAGCTTTGTTATCCAAAGAAAAGGAGACAAATAAGCAGAAATCTTGAGAAAAACACTGAAATTTACACATCATCATAGGATAACCTTTAAAATACATGTGTGAATTGACTGTATGTCCACTTAGGGTTTCTGTACAGATTTTTTTTTCCTGTCACACATTCACAACCCACTGGAAAGAGCTTCAGGACCCGCTTTTGGGTCCTGACCCACCAGTTGAAAACCACTACACTAACTAATGAGGAGACAAGCCAATATTGTCCTTCTCCAGAGCCCCATCTCAGACAGAAAACCTAGTGAGGAGGTTGTAATGGGATGTAAACATGTCGTTTTGAAGAGATGGAGAAATATGATGTCAGTGCCTCAGCTCTACATAGTGGTCAATAATAGCTGCCACTGTCCTGAACTCTCTTTGCCCTCCAGGTCTCTGTGCCAATCAAGCAATGAATTGTGTTTCTATTTTCTAGAGCATTTTCTAATCATTCTGCTCATGATGAGCATCAAAACCCCGAGTACTCACACTTTTAACAGAGTAGGTGGGATCATCTGTTATCATGTCAGTGCTGGATTATATTCCTTTTATTGGAGGAATCGGTGATATAACCTTAATGCAGATGTTCATATTTATAAGGTCAATGTATTTCCTATGTTAGTTTATTTTTTCAAATTCATTAGATTTTAGATTTTGGATCATGCATCTTCTGTCTGTATTTTGAGTTTTGTCTCATTCTTCCTTTCCCTTTCCTCGTCCAGGTGGATATGAATCTGAATGAGGAGAAGCAGCAGCCTCTGAGAGAAAAGGACATCATGATCAAACGAGAGATGGTCT
This sequence comes from Cheilinus undulatus, assembly GCF_018320785.1. Taxonomy (NCBI): domain Eukaryota; kingdom Metazoa; phylum Chordata; class Actinopteri; order Labriformes; family Labridae; genus Cheilinus; species Cheilinus undulatus. The sequence goes on along the minus strand of NC_054874.1, from coordinate 29,079,905 downwards.
CTCAGTACCTCCACACGTCTAAAGCTGTCAGTACCTAATTATCTCTGCTAACACTGTGTGCTGAAGGGAATTCAAATACTGCTTAATGCAGATTTTTCTTTTCTTAACACTGGTGATATCAGTAAAATTTCAGACCAATCAGTCCCTTTTTCCTTAAACTTGCATACTATGTACAACTCTTCTGTTATATCCACTTTTAAAGTGTATTTGAACTAGCCTAATGTGTTTTTAAGGCAAGGCTAAGAAGAGAAGAGATCATCCCATAGTATCTATTACTTATTGCAAATGTTTGTAGAACAAATTTTTACTTCTGTTAACTCTTCTTTCTTTCTCTGTGTTAAGGGAATGCCTTTGGTGTCTAACATTTGTCACAGCTGTATTGTCATTTATGAATTATACAGATACTTCACTGGTAAAAATGTAAATCACAAGGTATCGTGACAGTCCTTTGGAAAACCAGTGCTTTTACTTGTAGGTTTAAATAAAGTTTTAAAAGCCTAATTAAATGTGGTAAACATGAATAGCTCAAAGAGCTGACATTACCAGGCACAGATGGTTACTATCACAGTTCATTTAACTGTGAAATAAGCCTATTAACTGAAAATCCTACTCATAGTACCATTTAATTCTGCAAATCAAAATTTCAAATGAGGCGTGACTGTTGTGCGTAGTGCCCTGCTGCTGTGACTTCATGTGGAATTAAAATAAATTGTAACCTGTGAGAAGACAAATACAAATGCAGAACACAGGATGATTGTGAGTTTGTGTTTTCATTTATATTCTTCAGGGCCAAGACCAGAAGGAGAGCTCCAAATCAGCCATGATGTACATCCAGGAGTTGAAGTCAGACTACAGAGACACACAGCTGCTCAGCTGTCTGGAATCTTTGAGAGTCTCTCTCAACAACAACCCTGTCAGGTAGTACACACCTGTTCTCACATACAGGTTAAGAAAGTGCTTATGAAACTTCAACTTGAATTTACTGTATCAACCCCTGTTGTGGAGTCAAAATTTATCTCAAATTCAGACTTTATTGTAGTTTTTTTAAAGATGTAGTGAGCACCCTTAACATTTTTTCAGCTGTAAACTAAAGGATCTGACTGTACTTTGAGGCAATACATCAGTACTGATGTTATTTCTGACATTTGCACCAAAACCATAAAATCTGCATTTTATGGCTTGTGTAATGAGCTCAATTCAATTCAATTCAATTCAACTTTATTTATATAGCACATTTTAAACAACCCCGGTTGACCAAAGTGCTTCACAGTATAAAAGCAAAACATAAAACAAGAATACATCGCTATTAACATCTGCTTTTTAAAATCGGTTCTTAAAAGGCGCAGCCCAGGTGACATAGAAATCTGCCGATGGTAGCTTTCTACATTACAAACTTTATATAAAAGGTAGAATGTTTCTCCCTCTAACCAACATTATCATTCAGAGACAACTCCCCAACCTCTCGTTCACCTGCACTGCCCCGGCCCCCGGAGCTCCGGCATTCAGTAATGCCATTGCTGGAGCAAATGGCTCAAACAGGTAGTGCTAGGGACCACCATGGTCCACCACAACACAACTGCCTGCTTCAGGGGACTCTGGAGGGGAAAAATCCTCCACCTCAAAAGATCCCTCTGAGGCAGTAGGGCTGCTGGACTCGGTGCCACTTTCCATTTTATCTCTGGGTAGGAGAGTTCGCTGTCACTCCTGCCCCCCTCGCCTCATCTGGAAAACCCTGCACTTTTCCCCTCCCTCCTCTGTTTTCACATTTCTGAAAAGGGCGAAGTTTGCTCTGAGCTAGGGGTTTACTTGCGCTTTAATAACTAATCCTGCATGGTCACTCTGTAACTTGCCATATCAGAAGACATTTTACAAAGCATAATCTTAAAACTTGTCATGATTAAACATGCTTTGAGACTTAATATTCTTTGGGCTTTATGAAAGGAAGGAAAATAACCAAACATATTACTGTGATTTAAAGAGCAGCACAAAAACACACAAAAACTCTTCATGTTTGCCAGATGATGAAATTCATGTTTGAAAGAAACTGAAAAACAGGTAATGCTGGTCCTGTAAATTATAACATGACCCCCAGCTCTTAGTTACCATGTGGTCATTAACAATATTAAGTGCATATCTACTAGTAAGTGGGCTTGTTGAAAAAATATTAATATACACATCACACCAATCCTGAAAAATCTTCACTGGCTTCCCGTCCAATATAGAATCGATTTTAAAGTGCTACTTCTTGTTTATAAATCACTTAATGGTATGGCACCCCAGTACATTTCTGACATGCTCACTCACTATCACCCAATCAGGTCACTCGAATCTTCAGGTATGGGCCTTCTAAATGTGCCTAAAGTAAAGTACAAATCAGGTGAAGGTGCATTTAGCCACTATGGTGCTGTTCTATGGAATAAGTTGCCAATTGACCTGAGGTCGGTAGACACTTTAAGTTCTTTTAAGAGTGGTCTTAAAACACTGCTTTCCTCTTATGCCTTTGACTGTTAGATAAAGTGTAATATATTAACATTTTGCCTGTGTACTCTAAGGAGTACACATGACTTGCACTGTACATATGTGAGTGTGTGTGTGTGTGTGTGTGTGTGTGTGGGTGGGGGGAAATTTGCTTGAATTGCTGATTGCTTTTACTGTTTATTTTTAATCTTCTGTAAAGCACATTGAGTTTACGCCTGTATGAAATGTGCTGTACAAATAAAGTTGAATTGAATTGAATTGAATTAATAAAGGTGACGAAATGGGAAACTTTTGTATAAACTAGCAATATGGTTGACAGGAAAAGCCTATGGGAAATTGTAATCACCCTATACATGTCTGTGGTCTTGTCTTTTTTCAGTTGGGTACAGAACTTTGGAGATGAGGGGCTGGCCCTGCTGCTCAATCTACTTAGAAGACTCCAGGAGGACAAAGACGAGTACTCGTAAGACATTTCAACCAAACGTTAGGCTAATACACTCTCTTGTACTTTTTGTAATGTTTTTCTTCTCTCTCAATTTCTATTCAGAAATATGGGAGTAAAATGTCAACATGAGATCATACGCTGTCTTAAAGCCTTTATGAACAACAAGGTAAGACAAATTAAAGATTTCCTTACATAAAAATTCTCAGTTCTCCAGTATTAATAATTGCCCAAAAGCCCAAAGAGAACCCGTAATAGAATGTAATTTCTGCCCTTATTGTAGTACATCAGTTGTTCCACTAGAGGGCAGTCAGTATGCCCAACTTCAGTGAAAGCTGTTCTTCATTACCTTAGATCAGTGCTTTCCAAAGTGTGGGCGAAGATACAGTAGGTGGGCCATGGGAGGTCATTACAATAACTAAAAATCATAGAAACAAACAAAAAAATTAAATAAATCACATTTAAACATATTAAAATAATTAATAACCATTTATTATTTTAAGACTCAGAAGTGGCTAAACACAGCCAGAAGTTTTAACTCATTTTATGTATGATGTATACAATCAGTGTCATGGTTTAATTGGTGTTGGATTAATTCATGACACTCCCTTGAAAATGTTACTATGCTGCTCACTTCAATTTATAAGTGTTTTTTGAGGCATTGATGCTACTAGGAAAGGGTTTGCTAGGCCACAAAAAAAGGTTTACAGGGAGATATATATATGTGAAATGAAAATTTATGTGACTTTTCAGATGCATGATCAAAACAAAATAAATGGCAGAGGCTCATTAACTGTACTGTGTGCCCCTCTAAATACTAATTTTGACGTGTCTGAAAGCTAAGAATTTGCCTGGATATTCAATTTTTTTTCCTGCAACCCATCCATGGGTCAGGGCCCAGACTTTGGAAATGAGTGCCTTAGATATTGTTTTGAATTTTCCATGTTGTGATAAAAATGTATTCAAAATTTCACAATGTATTTAAAAAATAAACATTCCCTCAACTTTGAGTTTCAGTGTAGTACATAAAAAAAAAAAAAAAAACAAAAACAATTCTTGATACCCTTAACTATAGCAAACATTAGCTCAGATTGGCCAAAATCAATATCAGAATATTTCCAAACAGAAACAGAAGTATAAAGCAGACAGCAGTGTATGGTTTAATCGAAAAGAAACTGCTGACATAAGGTTTTAAATTGATTTGAAATGGTGTTTCAAGTTATGAACTGAATAATAAAGTTGTTGACTAATCATAATCCATGTCCAAAGTTACAGTCTTTGGGAAGTACTTGGCCTGTAGTCAATCAAAGAAAAACTTGGCTGACCAAAAATCGCACCAAGGCACCAACCAATCGATTGGTCGTGCGTGGTTGTCAATGGGAAGTTTCAATTGTATTTTTTTCTTTTCTGGACCAAGACAGACTCATTTCTCAGGTGTAAACACTGGACTTGGAGCTATTAAGGCCCTGTTTTTACTCTCCCATGAAAAAGTAACCTTAAAAGACTGAGTCATTCTTTTCTTTCTCTCCCCTTTCAGTATGGTCTGAAATCCATGCTGGAGTCCGCTGAGGGAATTCCTCTGCTGGTCAGAGCCATTAACCCTCGGGTGCCCCATATGATGGTGGATGCTGTCAAGCTGCTCTCTGCTATCTCAATCCTGGAACATCCTGAGAACCTGTAAGCATCAGTATAATATTTACAGAATACACTTTGACGTATTGAACAAAAGAACTGACGCTCTAGACAGCCAGAGCTCCCTACAGTTATGTCTGGAATCCTTGTTTTTAACAGTTATGATCTTCATCCAATTTATTTATGATGGATATCTGTCTACCGTTGGGATCAGTGATAAATCATTGATTGTTTTTAAACGAAGAAAGAGATTTTTCTTTTCTATTGATTTTTTTAAAAGTATTTTGTAAGTAGTATGCTACTACATGTTCTGTTTTTTTTTTGTTTTTTTTTCAGTCATGAGCGTGTTTTGGAGGCTATTACAGAAGAGGCAGAGAAGCAAGACACTGAGAGGTTTCAGCCTCTCCTTACTGGCATGAATAATCACAGCATTGCTCTTAAGGTAAACATTTACATCCAGCTGCTGTAATAGGACTATGAAACTATAAATCCTCTTTTGTGTATGTATATATATATATATTTTTTTTTTTCTTACCAAATGAGACGTGTCCAGTTACATTTGAGGACATCTGTCATCCTTAGATCTGAAGTAACAAGTCTAGCAAACATATTTCTATTTTGTATCCTATAGTATATGTATATATATATATATATATATATATATATATATATATATATATATATATATATATAGATAGATAGATAGATAGATAGATAGATATAAGTATATTGTCTGTCAAGTTTGTCCTAATTATATGACTGACTTTGTAACGTGTTTGTGGCAGGGTGGCTGCATGCAGCTGATCAATGCCCTTATCAGCCGGGGAGAAGAGTTGGATTTCAGGATCCATATTCGCTCTGAATTACTAAGACTGGGACTCAGAGAGCGGCTGAAGGTAAAGGAAACTCTCTTTTTTTATCTTTTCTGAAAGTCACTCTTCAACAACAGACATTTTCACAGACTCACTCAGTTTTCATGTCTCCATCATTCTTGATGCCTCTGTTTTGCTGTTTGGCTGATACACAATCATACGCTGCAGAAACATTCTCTCTAAGTCAATGTTTGTTACACTCACTCCTTTCTCTTCCCTACTTTCTCTTCCTTCCGCCTGCATCCTATCACTCTCCCTGCAGGAGGTGCGGATGATAGAAAACGAAGAGCTGAGGGTGCAACTCACAGTGTTTGATGAGCAGGCTGAAGATGACTCGGAGGACCTCAAAGCACGTCTTGATGACATCCGAATTGAGATGGAATATCCTTCCAGTGGGAGAAATTGTCCCCCTGAAATGGTCTTTTTTTTTCTGACCTTGAAAAACTGGATACACCTAGTTACAACATGACTTTGCATGCCAATGGCTTCAGGTTAAATTATTTTAGTGGTGAGCTAGGTGAGAAAAATTACCTTCATAATAACATTATGAATGACTAAAGTAGACAGTTTGTAGCATTAAATAGATCTGTGCATTTTTAGTAAAAATGAGCCTTCTGTCTACACTCAGTAGATTACTCCTTTTTGTTTTTCTTTAAAATAACTTCAACAATCTTTTAAACAGTTTATAATGATGATAATTATAATTGAAATAATCAGAATTATAATAATAAAAATAATTGTTATTATTAGCAGTGGTTATAATATTATTTTCATTCATGATTTATGTCTTAGAAGAAAGATATTTAGGCTTTAGGCATATTCACTATTAAACAAAAAGGGAGGTGGTGGTGGTGGTGGTGGGGTAGTAGGGCCCAACATGTGATGGTTAAGGGGTCCATCTTGATACTTTTTATTGCCACTTAGTTGACATAACATGCTCATAGATAAAAAAAAAAAGTTATGTCTGCAAAATAGTTTCCCTTAAATTATACATATCAATTTGCTCAACTGATGCAGTTTTGCCAACTATTAGAGCTGAGCACTCAGAAAATGTTCGCTCAACTTGAACCTATATGTGCACTTGGTATATATCAAACAGAACTTAAGAAACTCAATATAATGTGTTGTGTCAACTAGTCCAGTTACCAGGAATGCACCCAGTACTTCATAATTTGTTCACTCATTATTAATCAAGTTGGATGTTTTTCAGTGTTATAAGCTTTGTCAGTGCAATTATTCTTTAACTGAAAAGTGGGATCACTCTGCTTGAATTAAAAACTTTATTCCAGTTGGATCCTCTTTACCTGTTTTATTTCAGTGATTTAACCTCATCTGACAAAGATACACATTTGAATGGAAAGATGCAGAGGACGCTGTGTTATCTTTATTGTGAAACAGGAACATTTTGACTGAGTGGGAAGATTTTTGATAAAAATTTAAGAAAGAGAGAATAACTAGCAGAAGTTTTTAAAGACACCAAAAAATGGCAAAAATTAGCTGCTGTTTTTCATCTTGATGCTGTGACATGCAGTTACAGTTTTCAACACCAGGTGTCCCCCAGGAGTAATTTACAATCTGCTGCAATCCTTTTTGGCTACTGTAACACCTTCTGTGCTGCCTGCACATATGTAACACAGAAGGTCAAACTAACTGAAGACAAAAAGAGAGAGTTGTAGTGGTTTAATGTGACTTGCTAAGATTTTAACTGTACCTATTGAACAAGATTACCTGATAGATATGAAGTGTCTTTTATTTTCAACTTTCAACTTCAAAATGTTTGTATGCTGTATTTTTAATGTTTTAAACAGCTCCCTTCATTGTGTAAACTAAGCCTTAACAGCTTCTTCTTCACTGATGTGAGGGAAGTGTTTGAGATCCTTGTCAACACCGTGAAGGACTCCAAGGCAGAGAGCCACTTCCTGTCTCTGATGCAGCACCTGCTCCTGATCCGCAATGATTATTTGGCAAGGTAACACAGGAATATTCCGATAATGTTCATACCTGTGCACGTCACACATGCATCTGTTCACTGATTTGCCAAACATACACTAATTGGGGTCACCCCTGGTTGGTGTAATAATGTTTTGTGACAAGGCAGTGGGCATTGTTTCATGTGATATACTAAGTACCTTTATGATGGAACAAATGTGTTTTAAGTTGCAGGTTCAAACAGAATAATGTTAATATTTATTTTATATTTTCCACAAAATGTTATAATCTCTAGATTTTACTCCCTTTGTAAAATTCAAGTTTTATGAAAGAAGAAAATGCCCTGAAAAAAAGATAAAAGAAAATCAGAGGTGGAAAAAAATTTAAGTCAAGTTATTTTTCTTCAATAGCCCCTCTTCCTTTGACTTTCCCTCCCCTTTCACCTTTTTCAATTATTTGTTTTTCTAGAGAGTGGTTGAAAGGCTGTTAAATTAATATATGCAAATAAATCCAATTCCTTTTTAATAGAAATGGGTGCAATCATTTCTTATCACTGGAAATATGCAAATGGATCTCCCTGTATCTTCCAAAGCCTTTTGAGGTTCAGCAAGAGAAAAGGAGGAAAAAGAGGGGAGTTACAGTGATGTTAAGGGCCAGTCAACTTGCAGGCCAAAGTGTCTGCTTTGTTTTTGCGTGCATGTCAACTTTCACACACTGCAATAAAAAAGCAGGAATGCTTTCCTTTACTTGGAAATCAGGAAACAACCAAAGCCCTAAAACATCTGCAGACATCCAGACATGTTGTTGGTTTAGGCTCACATTGATGCTATCAGACCAGCGGGAAATTGTGATTCATTTGTAACACTGTCAGTAAAAACATGAGGACAGGAAAGGAAGGTTGAAGTATTTTAACACCACTCTATCTTTTCCTATTGCTGTCCATCTGTCTTCATCTAGGTTAGACAGGGCAGAGCCATAAAGGTGTTCAGTAAAAGAGTACATAGAGAGCCAGAAAGGGTGGGTGAGAACAAGAGGTGTATAGTCTCAGAAAATACAGCATGTAATTACAGAGATGAAAAAAAACAATTTAGAGTTGAGGTTAATTGCTTGGTAGATATTGAGAACATGTGGGAAGGACAGTGAAATTAGTATTTATGTAGGAAGAAATGAAAGCCTATATGCATCTAAAAACGTCTTTTTTTGTTATTGATGAATTTACTTGGAATACTCTAGAATACAAAATAACCTGAATTGAAAAGAAATACTAAGGTCATGCAGGAAATAGGTCTGTGTCGAGACTATATGGAGCTCATTAGATGGTGTTTATTTCTGTGTTTTTATTATGTTATTGATGTCAAAGTGTGCCATACAGACACATTTTTCCCCATAAAACCTTATGTCTGGGTTTAATATGTTGCTGCTCATGAATTAGGTTTTTGTTTTTGAAAAGGACACTAGATGTCTCTCTCGCTCCACGGATAAATCTGAGCTTTAAAAAAAAAGAGAAGTGTAGTAAAGGAGTGAAGTAAGTGTTAGACAAAAGTAGAGTGACTAAGAGAGACAGGGTGAGGGAGACAGAATAAATAAAGTATTGAGTTTGTGACTCTGGCAGCATCTAATGGGGTCAGGGAATAAGACACCTCCAAAATTGACTGTCCGTGTAAAGCTTGCTTGATCAGACACGGGGCGTTGGACGTGCACCAACACACTCTCACAGTTGCACACAATCAATCTTAGTGACAAGAAACTCAAACTGTCATGCTCACAAAGACAGCCTATCTCAGTGGCAGACAGAGTGACAAAGCATGTATGTGCACACATTTGTCTGAACAAATGAACCTGCTTGCTCTGAGTCAGTCCTGTCCTGTGATCACATCAGTTTTTCCTTAAAAGCACACTGCACTGGTTGTGTAAAATTAATAGATCCATGGATATTTTCACTGTTGACACACTGATATGCAGCATGTTCTTTAGAGAGTTTGGTAGTCTTTTACTTTTTCCAGCTCCAAATATTCATGTTTTCTGTTATCCTCCTGCTATTGTCATCTTCTTTCTGCTTTCTTATCCATCTCTCTATAAAACTGTATCTCTCCCTCCTGCAGGCCACAGTACTACAAACTGATGGACGAGTGTATCGCTCAGATTGTGCTTCACAGGAATGGAGCAGACCCTGACTTCAAGTGCCGCAACCTCAACCTCAACATTGAAAACTTGATAGGTGAGCTGTTTCACAAGAAGACAAATGATCAAGTCTCTTGTTTTCTCGTTTGCTAAAACTTGACTTCTTGTCCATTGTCCACACATCTTAAAATGTTTCGTGCTCTTGTAGCATTTTAGAAATAATGCACTTTCTGAGACATTGAAAACTAAATGGACACACAATAATGCAGTCTGATGCTGTGCTGCTGTCAGTAACCTATCTATGATGTTACGTTTTTTTCGTATTACGTGCAGGAATGATTGTCTTCATTGTAGTAAAATTTGTAGTGACACAGAAACACCACAGGGTGGAGCCAGAGAGGGATTGTTCATATTTTTGTGTGGGCTGGACTGAGCTACAGGTTTTACACACTTGCGTCAGTGATTTAAAATAAACTTAATTTAAAGGATAAAAGCTTTATCAAATTAAGTTATCTGAGGGACTGAATCACAAATGTTAATTGAGGTATGTGCAGGAACAGGTCTATGATAGTTGTGTTTTAATCAGCTTTTCTAAGGCACATGTATCTCAGGCATACTTGATGTTTAACAGAATCTGCAATCACTTAGTGCAAAGGTGCGTAATGTGACGATGCTCTGATGCCTCAGTGGCAGGACAAATTAAGAGATTCCCTCCAGATTTACTGTATTTTAGGCTCAAAGTTTCCTCTCTGTCTGCAGTGGATACAAAGAGCTGTGTCTGGGGAAACAGAGGGTTCTCTAAAGGAACGTAATCACTGGCAAAATATCAGTTGTTTTGGACTGACAGAGCCTCTTATTAACTTAAGATAAACTCTCCAATAAATTATGTACTGAACTGCAGATTTTCCCCCAAAATTTCATTGAAGAACACTAAAAAGGTTCTTTTGAAGCCAGTATGAAAGGAAGGCAAGATAACGGCTTACAGAAAAGTGTTTAGTGTCCACATGGGAACCTAGGTGTTGTTTTAAGACAGACTTTAACATTGAAAACCTTAACTTGACCTGTGCCCATGAGGAAGACACAGCTAACCAGCTAAAGGACTTGTACATTTAGTTGTGGAAAAGGAATTACAATTCCAACTGGTCAGTGTCAGTTCCCATTACTGTATAGACAAACTCAACCTTTGGTGTACTTGTATATGTTAATGGGCTTGAGTGACAGCTTTATATGTTGACAAGTAACCACCTGCTGAGAAGAATGAAATAACCCAGAGCAAAATGGAGGTGCAGGCCATGTCTCAAGAGTTCAATATTCCTTTATGGCAGGTCTCCGTTGCTCACCGCAGGAGACTCTAATTGCACTGCTTCTAAATGCGTCCTGACACACACGCACACACAGGCAGGCTGGCCTCCTTTAAGGCTGCCAGAGTTATTATCGGTGGAAAGCAGCCCAATTCTGCCCTGCATGCATTATTTAGTGTTTTTCTTTGAACTCTGAAATTCAGCACAGTTTTTTTTACCCCATATTCTGGCTCCCTTAGTGCTCTCTATTCAAAGTTTGTCCCATTTAGCTTAGCTACCGTGACAGAAGTAACACCCCCCCACACACACCACCCCCTGCTCCATTACACATTCAATAACCATGTGAACTCATACACAAATGCACACTCTGAAACTCTATGAGTGTATGCACGCATATTAAAGTGTGGTTCTTTCATCTGGAACAACCTTCTTTTTCACAAAATAGATTTCTCATTTCCTCTGCCTTGCCTATTAGCCTTTTTTACATAAGGAATCTTGGAAATTTTTTCTTGCAAACAACTTCTTCATCATTTTCTCTTGCAACTGAAAACTCAAACTTTCTCTTCTGAATCCGCATGTATCACTCTCTCTAAGTTTTGAGTAATTTCCTCACTTTCTAATTTAGTTTTTCATTGCGCCTCTATCTCTGCAATCTATCTGTTTGATCCCTCTCCTGGGAATCATGATTAGCTGTCTTTGATCCAGTGACTTTTTGGCATTCATCCTCATGTTAATTAGCTCTTTTATTGCACATGCTCAGCGAGCCCCTGGTCACTGAACCACCTGTAGACCCTGCAATTATTCTGTAAAAGTACCCTGGTGGTCAGCCTGTGTCCTTTCCACCATCTCCTCTGCAAACTACAACCTTAGATAATGGATTGCTCCCTGACTGTTATATGGTCTTCCTTTTATTTTTGCAGTCTGTCAGGAAAAAAAGGGGACTACGATGTAGGAAAAAACTGATGCCATGCACAGGTTTATGTACTGAAATTTGATGCAGCATGTAACAGATAGTGTCCCATTTTAATGATATACAATCGTATCACTGATCTTGACTTTGACTAGTGTGATAAAGGCAGAGTAGAGACACTCAAAGGAAACTTGCTCTGTGTGTAAGCATCTGCTTGTAAATGTGCACAGCATGTGCCAGACTGAAGGGTGTGATGTATTCACAACCAGATGTGTGCAGGTGTTTGTCTGAAACCCTTATCTTAACCATCACCTTTTTTCTCTCTCCTCTCCTTGCCCATGTCCTCTTTCTTTGTCCACAGACAACATGGTGGACCAGACCAAGGTGGAAGCAAGCGAGGCAAAGGCAAATGAGCTGGAAAAGAAGGTGAGATGTACAAGCATTCACATCCATAAAGACAGCATGTCATACTCAGGGGCATATTTTCCCATCAGCCCAGAAGCTCACAAGCTGCTGCAACTATAAAGACAAAGGAAATCATACATAGGATAAGACAAAATCACTCCCATAGACACAGTGGGACCATTATGAGTTCTTTGTGACCACTTTCTGTCTGACATGAGGCTACAAATGAGAAAAAAGCAAGAAACAGAGGGTGACAAAGAGAATGAGCACACACGTCTGACAGCCACTCAGCAGACAAACACTCTTAAAGGGAAGTAAGAAAAACATGCAACACACACATCGATTCACACAAGGGGATAAATGCCTTGATTGCAGTGTGCTGCTACACTGATGTTTCTGTCCTAGTGACAGGATAATTGCAAAGAGGGAGCTGAAACGAGCCTTCATTCAGGCACCCATAAAGACACACACTCTCACATTGGATCATATCCATTTAACGCAGGCGCACCCACACCAGCAGAAATTACACGAACACACTTGGATTAATTCTCGTTGACCACACACACCCGGAATGGTGCTAGTTGTGTATGATGGGGTAATTGCTGGCAGTCTCTTTGGAAGGAATTAGGGATGAGGCTGTCAGGGCGCTGACAGCAAGAGTAACGGATCTGCTGTTGGCAAATTAAACAGCCATGCATGTCTGTGTGTTTATGGATTTATCTGTTTAAATACACCAATCCTGTTTGTCTAGCACCCTAAAAGAAAAATCCTTGAAAAATTATGAAAGTGAGAAAATTAAAATTGCTGTAAAATGTTTCTCTATTTCCATATTTAATGGACGTGAAGGCTTTGAAGTGAGCAGTGAGCTCATAGAAGTTCACTGAAGCATTCTAACTCATAATTGACAGTAATTTGCAGTGTAATTTATACAATGAAGCTGAAAGCACTAGATGAGGAAATTACTTCTACATGTCTTACATATACGATTACTGTCACAGCATTGAGAAGGTGGCAAAAAGCTTGTGTGTGTGAACACATTGCTCCAATATTTTATTGGATATCATAAGGTGTTCTACAGGCTTATAAGGTTATAAGCTATAAGGCTTTTCAATATGATTGACTCGTCATGCTCTAAAATGAAATCGCTTTTCAAATGTAGTTACTCTTAGGGAAGAGAGGGCCCTGATTTTGGTCTCTTTTGTTTTGTTACTTCGCTGCTGATGTCCAGTCTAAGAAGATAATATTTTAAAAATATATTGTAATCTAGAATGGTATAACTAATGCACACTTGGCATGCCTCCTATGAAGGGGAGAGATCTGATTCACAGTTAGATGTGGCTTTAGTGAATGTACAACGTAAACTGAAATCACTCGAATCATAAAAGAACATCCAAAATTAACTAAATTACTGATGTATCAATCCAGGTTTTATGCTACAATACTGATCTGATACCTACGCTTTGGGTGTTTGCCAATATTGATCTGATACCAGTAAATTTTCATTTCTCTCTGTGACGATGAGAGTGGGAATTAAGAAAGCATGAAGCATTCCCAGTGTTATTAAACAACTTTAAATGAATAAATTAATATTAACTGAAACTGTAATCATGGTCTGCTCATCAATATGTGTACCACAGCAATATCATCATTCACCCTCTGATGTCACAGTGACCCCTGATGAAACAATTCCTTGATTGCAATTACTGAGGCACTGGTATGTGATCTTTTAGCTTGTAACACTGTGGAGCAACTTCATTGCTGCAGGTATCTGCAGCTCATCACTTTTACGTCCCTCAATTTTGCTGATAAATTATCCCGTACGTTTCTGTAGAGGTCAAGCAGAGCAGCTTTAGGAAGTGTTTACATGCTGGCAGACTGCAATGTGATTCCAACTGTTTAGCCACTTTCAAACCATCTTTTCCATTGTCTTTGCAATGTAGATGAAATTGAACTGCGTGCAGCGTTCCATGTTTTTGCCTTTTTCACTTGTTTAAACCAGTGCTTTATCTCTAGTCTAGCTATTTGGGTCTGGATTGCACAGATCAAGGATTGCTTCTACCCTTCCTTAGCTGAATCATTTCATTATAGAAAAATAAGGAAACCTATTCTTCAACAATTCCAAAGTGTCTCTCCGGTCTATTAAAAAATGTACTGCCCACAAGATTATACCTCCTGAAAAGGATTAACTGACAAAGTTTTATAACACCAAAATGTAACCATCTTTAAATGTCTGAGCCTGCCAGTCTCTGTGACTATTTTCATGTGTTGTTTAGCTGGATTCAGAGCTGACAGCGCGCCACGAGCTGCAGGTGGAGATGAAGAAACTGGAGGGCGACTATGAGCACAAGCTGAAGGACTTGAGCCAAGAGAAGGAACAGCTGGCAACTTCTAAGCTGGAACGAGAAAAGGAGAACCAGGGACTACAACAACAACTAAGCACTCTGCAACAGCAGGTATATACACACACACACAAAACACCTGTTTTTTGGGGCTAAATGCATTTTTAATAGAAATAACTGAAACTAAAATCAAAACTACTCTTCTTTTTACTGAGTTGTATTTGTCTGTGGAGTAATGACTCAGTAAGAAAAACAGCTGGTGTTCTGCAAACCTGTTTTTATATTAAATAAATCTCATAGCCAATAGCAGAATTCTCTGAATTACAAATGAGCTGGACCCAGACCGATGCTTCCAGAAATCTTTGAGACAAGTTGTCCCATTCAGACTTTCTACAGTATTTCCTTCATTTGTTTGTAATGATGTGTTTAAATAAGAAGCAAAAAATGGACAGTCTACAAAGTCAGATAATTGAATAAGTAGTGCTAATATCCTGGGAACTCATAAAACAGCAAAACTGAAACTTCTGCTAAAGCTGCGAAAAGTAAGACATTTTAAGGCTTAGAGTAATACAATGTTGCACGAAGCTTAGGACTAAGTTTTCCAACATCTCTGCACACCCACACAAATACAGAAGCCCCTGGCCTATAAATGATTTGGCCAGCTGTTAGCATGGCATGAAAAGAGGAAAAAATACAGAGATAAAACCAAATCCTTTAAAGATTAAGAAACCGAGTAAAAACATGGGGAGTGGGGGAACAGGAGTGTAAAGAGTGACTAAAAAGAAGGGAAAGGGGAAGGAGATGGGACAAACAGAAATTATAAGACCAAGATACACATGGAGGGTGTTGTGTGTGCATGCATGTTTGTGTACTTTTGTGTACACTCATACATTAGGGAAGCAAAGATGATGATTGTTTAGCTGTCAGTGTCCTGCTGCCACACCAGCTGGACTCTGCCTCGCAGTGTCACCCCGACTCACCAACACACCAAGTGACCCAGAACAGTCTGCCATAACCACATGAAGACGTTGCTGCGCCCGCGAGTCTGTGTTTGTGTGTTTGTGTATTTGACTGTCAGTAAGAAGAACACAGCTTCCAGAATGAGCCTCATCCAAAGTGGCTGATGCCAGGAGAGTCATCTTCTCACCATGCAAAAGCCAAAACACACACACACAAACATGCATATGCACACACAGTTGTCCAACACATCAACAACATTAGTAGCCAGGCATCTGACAAGCTTCTCAAACTAAGATGGCTCACTTTGTCTGTGTTTGAGGCACTGCCCATCAAAGATTTCTTCACATGTAGAGATCTCTCACTGTCTCTCCGTGTGATGCCATGCCCAACTCTTCATCTGTTGCCTCACTAAGAAAGCCTGCCTCAGCGGCCCTTTATGTCTGTTACTCTTCTTTTCATAGTTGGTGGAAACAACAAAAACAATTTGTTACGCCCTAAATATACACTCTTCCACACGTATGCATGCACTCTGTTTCCATCTGACACATGGAGAAGCACATATGGTAATGATCCTTGCTGTACCTCTACACTTTTTGTAACTTCTCTATACTTGAATGCCTTCAATCACTTCTTGTATATATCCTCATTCAAGCCCAAGTGTCTGCTCATCTGCCACTGTTTCTGGCTCACTTCAATTAATTGAAAAGTTTAATCAGTTGGACAGTTTTCTCAAGAACTGTTGCCTAACTTGTATAAATTCTCAAGAAAGTACTTCACTTTTGGAATGAAAGATTGATTTCACCACCACAGCTAATTAAGAAGTTCGCCTTCCTTTTTTAAAACTTTTTTCTTTTGAATTGGGCTTAAATTCCCCCTGCTATGTTTTTGTCTCAGCGCCTTGTACTGCATTCTTTCCCATCTCTCCCAAAACTCAATCCTGCCCAGTCTTTAATCCCATTCGATGTCACTCTTCCCCTCTTTTGTTCTTCTTTTCTTTCCTCTAAAATCTAATCACTCTGTTGGCACTGCTACTGAGCAGAAAGGACAGAACTGGCAAATCTCAGAAAATAAATACAATCAAGAAATAAAGAAAAACAGTAATACACAGGCAAGAAATGCTGTTTTGAAATATTCCTGTAAACATTTAAGAAATATATAGGAGTTTGCAGTGTTATAGAGTTGTAAATTAATTGCCATTTGTTCTTGTTTCCCTGCAGATTGAAAAGCTTTCTAAAGATCTTGAAGAGGCCAAGACTAAAGTTGTTACAGTTACTGTCCCTGTGCCAACACCTGGTTTGCCCCCTCCACCCCCAGCCCCTCCTCTTCCTGGCCAGAATGGTGGTATGCCTCCTCCCCCTCCCCCTCCACCCCCTCCACCTCCCCTTCCAGGCCATGCAGGCATACCTGTCCCTCCACCTCCTCCTCCTTTACCGGGTCATGCCAATATTCCTCCACCTCCTCCAGCTCCGCCTTTACCAGGACCTCCACCTGCCCCACCCCTCCCTGGCATGCCAATACCACCCCCTCCTCCACCCTTCCCAGGGATGGGACCTCCACCACCACCCCCTCCACCTGGGGCTCCAGGAATTCCTCCTCCTCCTCCAGGCCCAGGCATGCCTCCACCTCCACCATTTGGCATGGGAGGCTGGGGTGCCCCTGCCCCACCTCCACTGCCTTTTGGGCTCAAGCCTAAGAAGGAGTACAAGCCGGAGGTCCAACTGAAGAGGGCCAACTGGAGAAAGGTCAGTCCTAAGATATAGTCAGAGTTGTTCGATTATTAATCCGTCGATATCGTGAAAAATTTAACTGACGTTCATGCCCCACATTCTTTGTTTTATCATATGACAAAGGACAGAGTGGTTGAGGAGATGTTGTCCATTGTTAACAGCTGCTGTGCTGATCATTGACCATGTGCCCTCTACCATTGAGATATCTTGATTTAACCCTGGCATTGTCTGTGTTCTAGTGTTGTACCCTTATTTATCAACCACAGAGATAAATCTTAAATTTAAAATCAGCCTACATGAGTTTGATTTTTGTAGTAATGATAGTCTGTTGAAATTTGTAAAATCTAATTGATTATTGTCTTTGTAATTAATTCATTGCAGTTGATCGCATATGTTGATAATTTGATAAAGAGTGCATTATTGGTAAAAGTAATGATAATGGTAACAAAGGACATGCTTCTTAATGTCATCAAGACTTTTTATTAGCTTTTATAACTGGAGAAGTTACAAAAGTTACAAGGGCAGATTGTCCATATCCTAGTCAATCTAGGATGGTGTTAATCTGGAGAATATGGATTTTATCCATAAAATTATAAAAAAATTAACAGCAAAGAGACTTTTTACATGTTTAAAATCAAAGTTACGAAGCTACTTTAGCTGGTATGTGATGTCTTGATGTCATAGAGGATAAATTGGCATGCCAGAGTAATTGAGGCCACATGGACCTTACAGGTAAGCTGGTCATCAGTGATTGCACCCAGATTCCAGGCAGACTTAGTGGGCATGAGTTTATTTGATCTAAGCTGGGATATTGATCTGAGGTTGTATGGTGGGACTGGTTGAGCAGAAGGTGAGGGTCCTTCATCCATTTACAAATATCAGCAAGGCAGGATGAGATCTGAACTGAGACTGTTTTGTCATCTGGTGAAAAGTGAAGGAAAAGCTTACTATCGTCTTCATAGCAGTGACAAGAGAATCCATGGGAGTGGATTACTGCACCAAGTGAGGTGGTGTATATTGCGAAACGATGGGGACCAAGCACTGACCCTTGATGCACCCCTGTTGATAAATAACTGAAAATAAACACATTTATCTCAACATTTCCAGTTTTTGCCTGAGAGAGGAAAAGAGGGTGTGCCAGTGCCAAAGAAGGAGAGGAGAAAAGAGACAAATTTAATTTGATCATCCATATTAATGTAACTCCAGTGAAAAGTTAAAACAGTGCTGCAATTATGAATCACTTCCAGTGCCCCTGTAATAAACAGCCTCATTGTTTGTTTGCTTGTTTATTTAGTTATTTATTTAGTTATTAGTTAGTTATTTAGCTACTATTATTTAGCATTTTGTAAAGCCTCGATGCAGGCTACAGATTGGAGTTAAGTTATCACATGGGTGGAGTTAGAATTTTACAAATAAAGTGGAAGCAGACTATTCAGAAGGCAACATAACAGAAAGCTAAACAACAAGAGTCAAACACAACAAAACAATATAAAGGCTTAATCAGTAGGAAGTTGTTGTAAAAGGAGAAAACATGTAAAAACAATGCAGATAGAAACGTTAACAAAGACAAGGACTGTAAGAGATGCCAATTTAAACCTAAAATCAATGGGAGAAAAATATAAACACTTTTCCATAAGGCACTCAAAAATGGGTGTAGTTATGAGGTAATGACTTTACTGCTTGTTAACCCACACCAAACTGGCCTTGCAACTAGGTTATGGATGAGCACCTAACTGCTTGTTGTCAAGGAAATGAATAAATAAATAACTGCTTAACTGCACTAAAACACTATGATGCTCCACTTTATTTGTCATTGCTTTAATTGACATGACTATTCCTAAGACCTTTAAGGCGACAAGGTTAACTACTATCATTGACCACTATGTGGAGCTGCAAATGACACATGTGCATAACGTGACAGCAGAAAAACAGAAATATTAATCTAACCTCTAGGTTTTTTCTGCTTTGGACCCTTATACAGTCCCTGAGACGTTATTTGAACCTCTAAAAGTGATAAAATCAGGAAAGACCCCATCAGAATCTTTGGTGATGTTTACATACTGGTATATCGTCAGTAGAGGAGAATCCTCCCTACAGCATATCCAGGATCTAAGTGTACAAAAGTGTGGACAGTTTTATGTATTTTTATGTATTTAGGTCAATAAATGATCTGTTATCAAAGTATAGGTGAGTGCTTGTTAGATAATATTAACAAGGTCTTGTTACATAATGAAATTTCGAGATTCACTGTTAGCTGTCAGTCAGTCAGTGTTCTGTTGTTAGATATTTTACAATATGACAGAGCTGCAATAACTCCTGAAATCTGTGGGAAGGTGTGGCAGTGAGCCAACCTCATAAGCAGTGTATACTGATGAAGAATATGCTCTATGCATCATTTAGAAACACCCAAGTCACAGGCGGGAACTCTAATTTTGCTGATAACTTCACTCATGGTGAAAATATGTCAAAAACAACAACAATCCACCAGAAACAGGAGCAAAAGAACCCCAGAAAGGGTCACTGTGCAACAGGAAACCTCTAAACACTAAACATGTAAAATGCATATAAACACTCAGTTCATGGGTGAGTTGGGGACTTTACCCACACCTCCCGCCAGATTTTAAATCACAGTGGGCGGAGTTAAGATCTGTTGACTCTACAGAGTTGAACTAACACTGGTGGATCAACGCTGTATATTAACTCCAACACTGAAGACGATTTCACTCAGAATGGAATTAAAATTACACTTTGTTAAAATCAACTTTAAATAGTTGAACCCTGAGATAACAACACTCCAGTTTTTGCTGTCTATCAGCTGTTTTGGGATGTGATGTGGAATCATTACCTCATTATGTGCTACTGTGTCAGCAGAGGTGGAAAAAGTACAAGAATATAATACTAAAGTAAGAGCGCAGTTACTCTGGTTTGAATTTAATTTAGCAGAAGTGATAGTTCTGATTTCAAAATGTACTCAAAAATTCCAATAAACGACTCCTTTACAATAATTTGAGTAAGTGTATATAGTTACTTTCCACCTGTGGTTATGAATTGAGGCGAAAAAATGTGTAACTCAAACAATAAATAGGTAATGCTTAAGTGCCGACTCAGTATTGTATTCAGTAAATTGAGTATCTTCCCAGTTTGATGATCAGCTGAAAGTCACTTGAAAAAACATGATGGCGAGTTACCCTTAAATCTGACTTTTTAAGGTTAACTTGAAGCTAGATTTTCATTTGTTCTTTAATAAGTACAAAAATCTGAGTCCCTTGTTCAATGGTCATTATCTATTAGGTCGTCTTTGGTTACACAGTTAATGTTATGAGTATTTCACCCTGTGAACTTATGGTTAACCAGCTGTTAATGTCTCATTTGTCTCCTGGTTAACTGACAGTTAGTTACTCATTAGCTACCTAGTAACTCCGCCAATGCAAGTGTATGAGCTTTTCTTTGTTCCCTCGTAGCTGACATTCTTTGTTAATCCAAGTGTTACTAAAAGAAAAGCATGATCATTATGGGGGTTGCTTTCTTAAGTTTTCAGCCTTTCTGAAGAAATGAGTGGACTGGTTTTAAAATATTTTCATTACACAAACAATTTTAAACTTAAGATATTTATTCAGACAGTTTTTATGTATTTAACTTTGCCAAGACTGCAGTTTGAAAAAGTTAAGGGATTTGTGTGTGCAACAGTTTGAGAGAAATATGAGATTCTGACCCACAGTGACTTGCATGTGTGCGTGTGTCTCATGACTGTGTGCTTCATGTTCTTCTCCTCCCTCTCATCTGTGTTGGTTAAAACATCAAAACGGCCTCTGTCTTTCTTTAGCCTAAAGCTACTGTTTAATGGCTTCAGCAGACTTCATCAGCATTTAGCTTTAGCTCCTCTCTCTCTCTCTCTCTCTCTCTCTCTCTCTCTCTCGCTCTCTCTGGTGAGGGTGTTTGACGAGGATGTCACAGAAATTGCTTTTTAATAAGCCTTCTTTAAACTGCACCAGTGAAAGATAATTAAATTGCTGCTAGAAAGGACAGTATTCTTTTGTAATTTAAATTAACTTTTTTTCTGGCTTGGTCTCATCCTCATCTTTGCGTGCTCTCTTGCTTTCTTTCGTGCTCCTTCAACTCATCCCCATATCACATTTCCCTTCTCTTTTCTCTGTCTTTTCCATCCTACATTCTCATCCCTGAGGCTTTGTCCATAATGAAAGGCCTGATATCTGTAAATTTACTACCACTGCTTTCTCACTCGCTTTCTGTTTCACTTTTTCTCCATTTCTCTCTCTTTGATGACAGCTCTCAGAAAGTGAACAAAATAACCTACAAAGTAAATTGTGACTTGTGACCAGAATTGAGAGAGAGGAAGAGCTCCATTAAAAGGTTGCAAGACAAAAGAAAGAAAGGACTAAAAAAGTGTGACTCTTTGTATTTGTTTGCTTTTTTGTTTGTAAGGTAAAGAGGCTTTGTGGTGGAGACGGTGTGTTAAGATTAGAGAAACTGAAGGCTTCTCTCCTATTCTCCTTTTCCTCTTTGTGCCTTGAACTGAAATTTCATGAAAGTAATTTCATGATATGGTGATAAGACTGATACAATTGTCCATCTATTTTCCTGCCAATACATTTTTAATTTAAATCGAGGAATCCCAACTCAAGAAACAATTTGTTTCCCTAATACTGTTCAAAATAAAAACAGGGAAAAAAAAATGGAAAAAACCTGGCCTTGGCCCAGGAAGCTAACAGAAAACACACTTTCTTATTTATCTGTTTTTGCTTTCCAAATTTCCAAAAGAAATTACTTTATGAGAAATGTTCATTTTTCATCCTTTTTTGTGTTCTGATCAAAAACGTAAGATCAGACAATGGAAATTTTTTTTTTCTCTTATCCATCTTATTCTTCACCCCCATGATACTTTGCTTGAAACGTGGGGCTGAATTCCGGTCCCTTCTGTCAGATCCGAACTAGAAAGGAGATGGTAACCCTGATTATTAGAGTGATTGGGAAAATAACAGTATGCACATTATCTGTTGCACCTTAAACATGATCATATTATTATTCCTCTTCCTTCTACTAGAAAGGACACAATGAAGACATTGCCTGTACTCAGATGAATTTAGTTAACTTTGTTAGTTTCATATCAGTAGGCCTATTTGCATTGTAATGGCGATGATAACGTTTTGTTTAAGGAGTTGGGACAGGACCTTAGATATTTCAAGAAGATGTAGAGCCCAGTCAGAGCTTTAAAATTTCTCTCTTTGGTTTGTGGATATTCTGAAAT
This sequence comes from Cheilinus undulatus, assembly GCF_018320785.1. Taxonomy (NCBI): domain Eukaryota; kingdom Metazoa; phylum Chordata; class Actinopteri; order Labriformes; family Labridae; genus Cheilinus; species Cheilinus undulatus. The sequence continues at coordinate 29,057,523 of NC_054874.1, read as the reverse complement.
TCTTATTTCATTAACTAGTCCCACTCTAAATGTGTGAGCTATATTTAAATCCATGATTCACTTGGTCATCTCTTTAGTTAAGTAAATCATAAATTCTGTGTTTAGGCAGTGAACAGCATGTTATAAACACAGTTGTAAGAGACACATATTCAACGTTAGCAAGTTATTAGTGCAACCACAAACAGACAGGGACAGGTACCAGGCATTACAGAAAATGTAGCATAACTTCAGCCTATAAAACCATTTAGTTGGATGCCCGGTTTAAAACAAAAATGAAGCATTAGTTAATTGAGGATTTATTCCTTTCTCAACAACCGCCATTCTTAAGAAGACACTTTAGTAAGCTGCCGGGAGAAAACATGTTTATCTATAACTGTTACTGTACAGGATATTCACCCACACCCACATTTGTAGCTACACACAGATATCCAGGAATAAGGTGAATATGTGTGACCCACTGCAGGCTGTAAATAATGTTACAGCACTGATTAACAAACTGTTTTTCATTTTTCACTTCTATTTGGAAAAAATGAAGAAACAAAAATGTTTTTTGTTTGTTTTTTTGATACCCAATTCTGAACTGCCTGAAAGGGACAAGGGTGGGGTTTTCCATGTTTTTTTTTCCCCTATTTTTAACCCTCTGGATCCGTCATTGTTATATACGACTAAAAGTGACACAGGTTATTAATTTTGATTGTAACCTTTTATTTACTTTTTTTTCCTCTTGAAGCTAGTCATTAGGCCATTTCAGTGATGCTGTCCATGCCTTTGAATCCCTTATAAAGCTTTTTTGTGAGTCTGGAACTTAGATTACTTTCAAGAGTTTTTAAAGATTGAACCCACACCAGTAAATCTGATATAGAACATCCTTTTATCCATTTTCATTCCATTTTTGATAGTTACTGTGCTGGCTTTGAATGCTAACAGCCATGTTGTATCCTACAATGCTTTGTGATGGATTGACAACCAGTGTTGGGCTGTTCCATCATCGGGTCATGCTTTGACAAACTGCGAAGCTACTGTATGTCTGTGCAGACTGTGATGGAGACTGCCTGATTAGCTCATAATGGAGCAAAAGAAAGACAGAGAGCCTGTGATGTGTCCCTCTATGTCTCTGCAGAGAGGAACTGCTTTGAGAAATGGCTCAAAACAGCAATACAAAGAACAATGACCTTTTTTGGTAAATACATGATTATTTTGAGGACTTTTTTGCCACAGAATAATGATTTTTTTGTACCTTTTGGTCCCCAACAGATGGGAGAATAAGTTTGAGCAACAAAAGTCAGAGAAGATTTGATGGTTAAACAAAGTTTAGGCTTGAAGGTTAAATAGTGACTGAGAAACAGCTTGTTTTTGATTTTGGATTTCTCGTTTGAAGTTTAAAATCTGCTGATCATGAAATACATTGACCCCCCATTTTTATTTTGTCTCCATCTTTTTTCCCTTCACATCAACCTTTCATTCTCTTAGATCAGCCCCGAGGACCTCTCTGAGAACAGTTTCTGGACCAGTGTAAAAGAGGACAGATTTGAAAACAATGAGCTCTTTGCCAAACTCACATTGGCCTTCTCCTCACAGACAAAGAGTGAGTGTTTGGTTTGCATGTTATGAATAATGCTATTATTATTTTGAGTTCAGCAGTAATGAGTAGTTGCAGTAATGTTTTCTTCCCTCACCTCTCTCATGACTCCATGTCTGTTTCAATTCTCCTGCTCTCCCTCCGTCAGCCTCTAAAGGTAAGAATATCACGCACACACTTCCACTTAGCTCTTTTTCACACATATTTTCCAGCCTTTCTCACCCTTTGCTTCCTCTGCTTGGAGGACACACAGCACATTTACATTATTCAGCAAGTCTGTGTCAAAACAGAATCTCACACAGGTTCATGAATAAACCACCCACACCTGTGTTTGCCTATGTGTTCATCTTCTCAATGTGCCCATGACTTGTTGTGTGGAGACAGCACGCTTGCTACTCGGGGTGAAATGAATTGGGACTTTGGGACGGAGAGAGAGATGGACAAAGGGAGGAGGGTATGGGGAGGGATAAGGAGAAGGTCACTGATGTCCTTTGACTAGCCACCTGCTATCCTGGCACAAAGCGCTGACACACGGGCCTACGCTCGCACACGCACACCTGTCCGCTCCTATCACCTTGTCCCAGTGTCACTGAGCCTTCTGCTCTAACTCCTCCATATTCATTTCATAACCAGGACACCAGGAAATCACAGACAGACAGTGTGTGTGTGTGTGTGTGTGTGTGTGTGTGTGTGTAATTCCATCTGACCTTCAGATTCGGGCTCAGCACACACGCAAACGCATCCCCCCCATGCACACACACACACGTCATATACATAATCAAAAGTGCACATACACACATGGCTGACATTTAACTGACATCAACAGCTAGCATCAGTGTTGGCAGCTGTCCCATCTGCATTCACCTGTATGGCAAGTCCTAACGTCCACCTGTCACCCCTTGATTTGACCCCTCCCCCACCCCCTGGCCCAAGCACCCACGCCTCAACTTTTTATTGGCTGAGACAGCCGCCTGTTTCGGTTGATGTCTAATAACCTTTTCTGAGAGCAGACTATGAAGACACTGGCCTTTTCATAGCTGTATACCTGTCTGTCTGTGTCAGTGTGTGTGTGTATGTGAGAGAGATGGAGAGGCCTGATCTATGAACATACTCAGGGTATCTTTTGGTTATCCAGCTTCACTGACTTATAAAGGTGTAGAGATGAAACTGTTACTGGTATTAATGATAACCATAATAAAATTCCCCCATGGATATCATACAACTCTTAATACAGTCATCAACAAAACCATCCATAATTTCTATGTAAATACTGTCAAGACAGCGTGCTATGTAGGTAGGACACAGACAGACAAGCAGGCCTAAGGTGTAGAGATGAGTACTAAAATCCGGTGCCAACACATGTCTGTTACCAAACCAAATTCTGTGCTGCTGCACTTCAAAGGAAACCCCCCACCAGTCCAGATGAAAAGCAGGAAGTGCCTTAGGGTGTACTCACACTAGGCCATCCGTACCGTGCCTGGGCCCTTTTCAGCCTAAAGTCTGGTACATTTGGCCAGTGTGAGGTCAATCGTTCCATGCTTCGGCGCGGCACGTTTCGCGGCTCAGAGAGCCCACCAGGCAGCAGCTGCATGCTCGAGACAGCAGGATCCCAGTCCAGTCCACATTTCTGACCAGTTTCTGGCAAAGTCAGGCTTTAATGACTGTAAGAGGGTTTTTGGTTTGTAAAATAAAACTTCTTCCCTTGTTTTAGTCACAACCAGCAGCTCACAGGATAACAAACATCTTCCATCCTCCGTGCGTAAAGGAGAGTGCCAAATATTCGGACAAGTGTGTGCCGGGGTTAATCACACGGCTGATTTAACCTCTGTTATTATAAAATTATAAGGCCAAACTATCATCCACTGAATTAACTTACCTCTAATTCTATTTCATGTCACTAAGAAGTGAAACTGTGGTCTTGATCACTGACGTTTGAACGGAGCATCGTTTATTAATCCTGAGGCGTTTTCACCTCCAGCTCTCATCACCGTTAAAAAAATCCTTTATCTGATCATTTAATCCTGCTCTGGACACAGGCCGTCCTGTGACATGAGAGCTTGTTTGGTGCAGCGCTGAAAGGCATCCAAACGTAGAGAAAAGGCAGAGTTTATGGCGCGTAAAAGAATTCCATGGGGATTCAGATAGTATATCGACACACAGTAAAGCAGCTGTAGGGGCTCATACAAGTTAAAAAGTCTGGGTTTCATTCATCAGAAATGCTTGGAACTCTGATCAGGCTCCAGATTACATACTGTGAGCAAAAATTCTCTGCTATGAACCGCTTTCTCTCACTCTCTCCTCATCGTGCTCTTTAAAGTTAACATAGCTACAGATCCCAGGTCAGCTGGAATAACTCCGGTGTCAGATCAGATATTGTATAAATCTGCTGCTATTTTGCAACCTTAAAAAACAACACTTAGATATACTGAGTCATCAACACGTACAAATTCATCAATGGTGGACGCTCCGTGTGATGACGTCGGTGCATCATTTTGATTCTGTCCCTCTTTATGATAATCTGGATGGATTATTATTTTGTTATATTAATAGTGGAGCGAGAGGTCATCAATAAGTAATGGCCTTAAATGAAGGAGAGCACTGCGCGCTGTACTGGCAAGCTTGTTAGAAAAGATATAATATAAACAATCAGACAATGCACAAACTCTAAGCACTACCTCTTGTCCGTTCTAAGTTTGTTTCAGGTATTTATCAGTGTAAGTATAAAATGCTTTAAATGGTGCGAAAGCAGACGTACTGCAGCGGACTGTCTCTGTGGATCAGATCCATGAAGGAAGGCAAACAATTATCAGACTTTCACCTGGGTCAAAGTTTAGTCCCGTTCCTTCTCTGTTGTTGCTGCTGTTGCCCTCTCTGTCCCATCAACAGACCTGATGAATCTAGACTTTTTGGTATGGGGGTGCGGGCTCTTGCTTTTGCAGGGGGAAAATGAAGTTTGCGTGCACACAGATAATGGATTATCATGTATTATTATAATATTTAACTTTGTGATTTAAATTTACTTGATTACTAAATAAAAAGTAAGAAAGTACAAATAAGCCGTTTAGATTGTTAAGTGGCACTTGCCAGTTCTAGTAGGAGTCATTCAAAAGTGAAGTGTAGAGTTGAGGATAGAGTTGTTTAAAATGCAGTTGAGAGTTCGGTAGTGAATGAATTGTATGAATTTGTTCTTAGTGGATTTTTGAGATTTGATATATTGCTCAATTTGACGTTTAACTTTGCCTTTGAATTTCGTAAAGCATTTTTAGTGCCCTTTATTTCCTCCTAGAAGTGCCGATTCAGGCACCGTTTAAGCTCCGATACCATTTTAAAAGTTGATTTAGCATCAGTATCAGAAAGAAAAAAAAAAAAAAAAAACACCTAACCCTACTAAGGAACCCTTTAGCTGTAATTTAATCAAATCATAAGCTCAATACGAATCAGCATTATGGATCAAATTACACCAAAATGCAGTAGCCCACCTTAGACAGTCAGGTTGATGGAAGAACACATTAACAACAAACTCAGAGGACTGTGAGAGTAGTTTGCAATCATTGTCTTTAGTTGCTTCTCAGAGTTAACTAGAAAAACACAGACCTCCGCCATTAGCCCTATCTACCAATAGTAAAGAATCCTTTAAAAAATTCCTGGATCCAGACGGTGATCCAGATCACTCCCAAAATCTAATCAGTTCTTCCTTATGCCATGTCTGACATTTCCTGAAATTTCATCAAAATCTGTCCAGAACTTTTTGAGTTATGTTGCTAACAAACTAACAAACAAACTAACTAACTAACAAACCCTGCAGATCACATAACTTCCTTGGCGGAGGTAATGAACGTAACTCCCAAACTTTGGAGCAGCTCCTGTTAGTTAAAACCTTTTTTTCTCCAATGTTGAAATCCACATTGAAATCACCAGAACATAAGTTAGTTAGCTCACTTAATGAGTGAAGCAACGTCAATATTATGATGCATTCAAGGACAGATAAAAAAAAAGATCACGTGAATGCAGCCTGAATAAAATGTCATGAAATGTTCACGTATCATCAAAAAATACTTGAAAATTCAGTTTTTGATAAGAAAATTGAATGAATTGAGTTGTAATGATGAGAAATGTGATTGCTTTTAATTAAATAGTATATAATAAAGCAATGTAGAACTATAGTAAGAAAGAGTAGTACTATGGATAACAATAAATAACTTCATATCTCAAATACTACTCATCTTATACCACTACTGTTAAAGACAGATTGTTGCTTGTCTTTCCTCCAAAGAACAGAAATGTTTTGATAGCGGTATTGATGGGACTCCAGATTGACAGGAGTTTCAGATTGAAAATAGGACTTGTGTATCAGTTTTTTTTTTTTTTTTGGTAACTTTGGTAATTTCAATGAAAAACATGTTAAAATATGTAGTATCAAATAAGAATAAAAGTATCAACAAAGTTTGATGACTTTATTAAGAAATTACCTTTGTTAATACACATTTGATAAGATGTTACTATTTACTTTAAATGTTTTTACAAACATAAGGTGTATAGTCCTTGTGGTGCTTATTTTATTTCTAACTTGTTGAAATGATTTGAAATGATTAATCCATACTTTTTTAGATTATCATTAAATTGTAATGATTCCATGATAATACTGAAAACTGTTATAATTTAGGTCATGCTAACTGAAATTCAAATATGGTTGAATCTCTATAAAGGTGATCAAATTAAATGGTCACATGATGCTGCTTATCCCCTTCAGATAACAGTGGGATCGTTGCAGCAAAAAAAACAACAAAAAAAAAAACAAACAAACAAACAAAAAAAAAAAACACAAACATTAGATACTTTTTGTAGCAGAGAAGCATACTTTACTGGCTGATTGCCTCCTGATGGATGAGTGTGGGGAACCTATATGCCATGACCTTCATTTTATCAACATGTTGTTTTGTGTATGAAAAAAGAATGATAAATACTTTATAAATACTACAGATAAATGTAATAACTTTAAATCTCACTATGTCATTTGAAGACAATCATAATTTAACACACAATGTAAAACCCCCATTCCATTGACGTATGCAAGCAGAAACAAGAGACCGATGCAACTGTGATGGAAGACATTAGCATGGATGCTGCTAAAGCGCCAGTTTTATCAGAACTTGACGACATTTCTTCATTAAAAAGAAGAACAAAGAACCGCAATGAGTTGTTTTCTTTTCAAAATTGACAAAAGTCGTGTTCTGAAACGTCTGCAGTCGCCATGGTTCACGGCGTTATGCAGTTCTCTGTGGAGTTTAGTCCTTCAGTAGCAGTTACATCATGTGTTTTGTTGTTCTGATTGGCCCGTAAAGATGTGACAGACAGAACTTTCATTCAATCACCCTCCAAGTTTTTTTCAAAGGCTCTGCCCTTTCCCAAATGCTTTCTATGGGTGGTTTTCTTGCCAGGTTAGTCAAATGCAGCCCAGTGTGTTGATCTATGAATGAAAGCTTTTATCACTGATCCATCATTTGTGAAGGACAAGTTTAACAAGTACATCTGCCTTTTACTTGAATTTCTTCATTGCTCTGATGTATACTCGAGACTTTTATTCTCCTTGGTTAAATACCAATAATATGCTTCATAATTATCTTTCACCTGTCACTCTTACCAATTCCCACTTTTGCTTTCTTCTCACTGAGCTCAGAGACTTTGTGGGCAAGAGAATTAAATGGCCGGTAGGCAGGGTTTTATATCTTAGCCTTAATGTATCAAGCTCTGGAGCAGAATAACTGCAGCTTAACCGCCATGGTAACACAATTACACATTTTTTTAAAATCTGAGTTAAAATTAAAGTTGCTACCCCATCCATGTCCCCTGTTTGATTGTCCAGGCCTCTGGTTCAGTGTGTTGCCTATTCTGTGTTGTGTTTATGATGCGTTGGTTTGGTTGCTAGAATTAAACAGTTCATGGACACGGAACAGGATTTTATTGAGCTGTGTTCAAGCCTCTTGTTTTATGAGTGTGGTTTAATCTACATTGTGACTGGTGAACCTTCACCTCATGTCCTCCTTTCTCTTTCTAAACACACTGCTCAAGGCCTACTGCATTCTCCTCCTGACCTTTCCCTCCTTCTCCTTATCCCTCACCTCTGGGAGCTTCACTCTTCCTCATCCTCCTGTTCCTTTTCCTCTTCGTGCCTCCTATTTCTTGTTACCCAGCAAAAGAAGACCAACACCACACCGAGCCACAGCTGACCCTTCTTGACCCTTCATCCTCCTCTCCATCAGCTGCCTAGCAGCGCAGCTGGGTTGGCATGCACAGATACACACACACACCCACACTGAAAACAGACGTGCAGGGTGGTAATGCGCCCAGGGCAGGGTCAGAGGTGACCTCTGAGCCTCAGTGGAAGAGCAGAGAGCTGATGGTGGGAGACACGCCCTCTGGCTCTACATGCCCATATCCTTTCCTCTTTTTATGCTGTTATTTCTATTTTCAGTCTGTGTTTCTCTAGCTATGTATTTGTATCACTTCTCTCCTTAGAACAGGGTCAGTTTTCAGTTATCTTTAATGCTGCGGCTGCTTCAACGGCTGCTGACCATGTCAGAGTTACCAGACAAATCTTAAACAAATTGCTGAGATATAAATTAAATATAACGTTTTGTGTGTTTCAAATGACATCATGCAGCTGTTTTAATTTAACAAAATTTAACCACACTGATGAAACAAAACCTTCCCTCAGCCAGATAAAATCGCTGGCCAGTATTTTCATCTGTTGTTTTGCATTTAGACAAGAATACAAATCCAACCTACCACTGGACAAAAGTTCTACCTTACTTGAGTTATTCTGCTCAAGTCTTCTTTACCTCTTCACTTTAGAACTCCTTCCTCTAAAGCTACCTAACTTGCCCTCCAAAAAGCCAACTCAGCCAAGGCTGCTAGCAGTGGCCCTGTGCTGCTGAACATCATTTTCACAAGAATGGAAGTATAGAAGTCCAATCTCTATCTGTTTACAATCACACAGAACATTACTTCACATTCAAAGATTCTGATATTAGATCAGGATTATCAATTCTCATCTTAAGTCTGGGAGAAGAGGAGAGAGGAAAAGAGCGCACGTCTGTGTCTTTGAAAGAGAAAATAGAGAAACTTCATTTGATCCCCTGCCCTGATTTAACCTGATTTACTTAAATTATTCTTCTACTGCTTCTGTAAATGTCTCCTTATAAACGTGTTTTATTTTAGGCTGGAAGCATTTTGATAAAGAATTAAATGAAGCGCCGCAATGGCACGTGCTCCACTCATTGTGCGTATGCATGCACGCCGACAAGTGCTTGTATGTTTTTTTTTTTTTTAAACACCTTGCGGAGATACTGTACAGTCCTGTAAATGTTTGTTAATTTCCTCAGCTTCTCTGTTCATGTTTGCTGACTGCCTCATGTGAGGCCAGTACTTTATGGCACACAGGAGTGAGGCATCGATAAGGGAATCATTAAGATAAAATGTAAATGATGTCGATGGATCGAGCAAATTGGAACCGGTTCTCAACGGGAACTGGTTCTAAGTTCCCACCCCTTCCTAAAAATACCGTGTTCCTTTACAAATAAAGCTCTTTTGTAAGTTGTGTGTCGGATCCAGATCTAAATACCTGGAAATAGAAGTTGAAATGTTGATCTCTTGTGTCATATTCATCTTTTGATTTCAAACTCAAATGTTTTCAGTCTACAGCAAAAATAACCTCACTGTTCCAGTAGTTCAAGTTCGAAATGTTCTCAATAAAGACTATAATAAAATCACATAGTTCATTTCCGTTAAGCAAACTGATTTCTGCTCTATGCACTGAATTTTCTTGCTTTGGTTTTTCAATACCTGCTTCACCTCTTGGAGCTGTTTTTTTTATTGTCCAAGATTTGCTCACAGCTTCCTGCTGTTTTTCTTTATGTGTGAGAGTGAACCCATCTGTTTGCTGTCAGTTAACCATATTTCTTCACACACACACTGAGATCCAAGGCACATTTAAGTGTTGGCTTTGTTATGTCCCATAGTGCTGTTCTTTGGGGGAAAAAAAAAAATATATATATATATATATGTATATATATATATATATATATATATATATTTTAGGGCTGTCAAAGTTAAAGCATTAATATCCCGTTAACTCAAAATGCTTTTAACAGCACTCATTTTTTTGTTGCACGATTAACGCATACATGTTCTGTGGGACCCTCGACCCATCCCATAGTTTGGGAGATCAGGAAGGGGCTCCGTTGTGATGCAGTGCAAGTGAGCAGAAATGGATAATGGACAGAGACTTTTGAATGGCAGGTTTGGCTTCAAATCATGTCAGATAAGACCGAAGTTATTTGCTCCTACTGCCGACATGAATTTAGTTACCAGGAGTTTGTGGAGTCTTAGCCCGTACCATTCGCTGGCTGAGTACAATGCAGAGAGCTGCCTCCTTAGCCAAGCTGGATTGTTTACAACGGAGACGCTTAGACAACTATGCAAGCAGGGATGGACTCATACCCAACATTAGAGGTGGGTGGTAAACCGGTATTGATACTGTCACCGGTAACATTTTTGTCACAGAATGGATTTCTGCAACACCGTCATCACCGGTTTAAATGCCTACGTTGTGCTGTGATGCACGCCCAAGGCAGATTTGCTCCCACAGCTGGCAGAGAGAGTGAGTTGTGACACACTGCACAGGCTGAGTCTAGTCAATAGCACGTTTAGGTCTAGCATTACGTGTAGCCAGGTAACTAACTGAATGTCAAGGACTCTTGCCGCTGTAACTAGGCACAGTTAGCAGGCAAAAACGTCTGTTTTTTCCTCTGTCAGCCTGCCTGGGGCTTTAAAACAAGCCAAGTGCTGCTTTGGCTGGTCTCAGAGCGCAGCGCTGCGGCTCTTCCTCTTACAATGGCTTAAACAACCATTTAAAAGTCTATTTTAACTTATGACTTTCTTTTTTAAGTACACATTGAGTCAAAGATCCAGGCCGCAATGTTAAATGAGGTCAGAAAAGCTGCTGTAAACTTACTGTATTCTCTGGTACGGCAGCCAAAGCTAAGTTAACTCAATGCTAAACACAATACTTCCGTCAGCCTCTTCAAAATAAAAGTTTGCGGCTATTTTTCTGAAACGCTTTTATTGTGAATGCCTTCACTAGGAAACGTGTTCAAGTCATTAGCAGCTTAACACACCTCATCAGGATGGATATGAAATGCAAAACTTGGAGAGCAGTTAGACAGAAGTAAACCTAGAGAGACTCCAAAAAAAAAAAAAAAAAACAAATTTTCTGTCTTCTTATACTTAGACAGAAACTGATTATGCCATCAAAGGCTTGTTTTAAGGGGAGAAGGGGGTTAATAACACTTGAATTTGGATTAAAAAGCATTATCTCTTTCTAATTTTGTAATACCATGATATAATACTGTTATCGTCAAAGGCAAGAAAAATACTGTGATATGATTTTTAGGCCATATCGCCCAGGCCTACCTTGTATTTCCTGGTGGGTTGACCCACTTTTGGGCAGCTCATAGCCCGTTCCGCCATGCTCTGGCTCAGCGTCTGTAATCTGGCGTGACCCGCGGTGACCTTTTACCTATAAAAAAAGTTCTGTTTCCTGTAGTCGCTCACTAGGTAGCTGGATGTGTTTCACTGGTAGTTGCTTAAACGTCTTTCAGTTACAGTTCTGCACCTCAGGAAAAAGTCATGTGGACTTTATATGAAGGAAGGATACCTTTTGAAATGTCTGCCTGTCTGTACGCTTAGGAGAAAAGCAATTAAGAACTACAGCAGCTGATAAATCTCACCTGTTGAGACGACGGAGCTAAAGTTTAGCTAAGATGCTTATGCAAGATGTAGCACAAACAGACCTGAACATAAACAATTTTCTGAGTTAAAACTCAGAGAAGTCTTCAGTTATCACCGTAACAACAGCCCCTTTATTCACAAGGTTTAAAACCATAACGTGTTGTTGGGAGTGATTGATTTGGTGACATAATCAATACATCTGAGTTCACTGATATGATATTAAACAGAGAGGACTTCACTGAGCTGGAGATCAGCTGTTCTCCAGTGAATTAATTCAAGAATGATAACAATCAAGAACAGTTAGATAGTAAGAGAAATGATTTTTAATATATAATAATTGATTTAATAATTTTGCAACATGTAGACTAAATACTCAAATTAAGAGGAATTATGAAAGAAAAATATGTATAGAAAGCTGTTTTAATTGGACTATTTTCAATATTGTTTTAACTCTTTGTTCTCCTGTACTAGCTGACTCACAGAGCTCTGTCTATTCAAATCTTTTTGTGAGTTTAAATTTGTTTTAATTTGGGAAAATGTGATATTTAGTTTGTACTGTTATTGGGATTAATAATGCTAAGGAAGTTACAAGTACAGAAGGTCAAATATGTAGCAGTAAAAACTCATTTTAATATTTATCTCCCAATTTAATGTCAAAGTAAGACACCTGGGCACCTGGGTGTGATGAAAACTTTCTTAAACATAATTTTAGATTGTTAGCACAGGAGGCCTGGCATTTAGTATGTTTTATGAATAAGATCAAATAAACTTAGAGTATTATGAATTCTCTTGTTTTCCCCTTTTTTGCTAATTTTTGTTAAAGCAAAAAGTTAATTTGATTCTATAATCAGATCACATCAGACTGAACCGAATCGAATCGGATTGGACTGAATCGTTGTGTATTTTAATGAATTGTCAGTGAATCGAATCATAGTCTGTGAATCGAGATCTGAATGGAATTGTCTTGAGAAGGAGAGATTCACACCCTACTGTCTATCTGTCTGTCTGTCTGTCATTATTTTTTTATGCATATATGAATGACTGGATTGAAAGTGAACTTTTTAGCCTTCCTGCCACATCAGGAGTAACTTTAGGACTGTATCATACCAATATTAAGTGTAAAGTTTATCTATGCTGTCAAAAAGGCCTCCCCACATGCAAATGAGTCTGACATCTGAAAGATTTAACAAATTAATAACCAAATAATTAGTTAAGAAACAGTTTATTGTAACATATAACATATTTATAATAGGTAAGATAATGTATTTTGATAAATGTGCTTTATGATGAAACTTGTTTGTCTTCCACTGACTTTATCTACTAATGTTCTCTCTCTTTACTATTTATATTCACACATTGCATGTTTTGTCTCCTCCTGTTGTCTGTATGCCTGTGTGATTTTTGTCAATACTCCTAGGTTGATAAAGGTTGAAGAGGTTCTGTCATAATCTGCATGTGGACAAGGTTTATTTAAGAGCGTAAATAACGATCATAAACATCGCCAAAAGCGTCAGGCACTATGTGAAATATGCATGCATGGAATAAAAAGACAACAAGGATTGTCCACCAGTTTATTGATCCCAGATGAATGAATTTGAAAATGATAAAATGATTGTCAGGTGACCCATGGATGGGCCAATCAGTCACGGTTTGTATAGGAGCCGAGCTGATCCCCTCACACCTGCCCCCCACACTCCTGTAAGGGACCGTGCATATTTCTGCCTGCTGTGTGAGAAAATCAAGAGGGAGTTGGTGTGGACATGAGGCCAATTTTAACCACGTTTACCACCAGTTTGCAGAGTGATATGCGGGATTTCAATATTTTCCTGCATTACAAGTGTCAGACTTGTCCCGAGAATTACATAAATTTTGCACAACTGCTGCAGTCTCGCGCCGGAATTCATGGCTCGTTTAACTATCTCGGATGTAAAACAAGCAGGGCATCGGTTCATACACAACTTTAGAGGATAAGTTAGTTGCATGAGAAAACTCTCTTTCATGATACTGAGTCAAAGCATCCCAGCACACATGTGACCGCAGCTCTGACACGGACAAGAGGAGGCGGGGCTCTCTGGTTGGTGATTGTGTGAGTTTGCTCAGCTCTGGTTATAAAGTCAGACGGAACAAGCAGAAAACTTGACTCAGAAATTACATGGGTTCTAGATAAATAACATAGGGCTGTTTAGTTTTTTTAATAAAGGGACTAGGTATAACCCTGCTCTATAGGAAAGGTGTCCTTAAATCACTTCTGTTGTGATGTGATCTGGTGCTATATAGAAAATACAATTAAATTAAAATTAACTAGGGGAGCGGGGCACCCCCCTAATAGAATGGTAGGGGAAACACTGACATGTGTGATGATGAGTTCTGTTGTTCTGTGTTAAGCCGCTGAACAACAGAGGGGTTAACTGCTAGAAGTCTAAATTTGGACACTACATCGTGGTATTGTTCAGTAATGTTATATTAAGGTCAGTATCTCCATCTGTTGTCCTTGTTGGGCTTCAGTTTACCATGTTATGCTCTCAGCATATTTTTGGAGTGTTCAGTATCTTTGAGCTTAGTCTAGAGAGTTTTTGGGCATTATCTGTCATTGTTTTGGGTTTTTGACATGCATAAAGAAAGCATTTTTTTCTCCTTGTGTTGATAAGGTTATTTAAAATTTGAGAAATAGTCTCGTATGGTACATTTAGAACAGATAGAAAAGTGTGATTAATTTGCGATTAATCTTGAGTTAACTATGAAATTTGTGCGATAAATCGCGATTAAAAATTTCAATCTGTTGACAGCCCTAATTTATTTTTAATAGGACTGACTGATGCCTTTTATAATATTCCTGAGCTTTTGGTTGATGCCCAATCTGAGATAACAGCAAGCTGTTACATTGTGTTTCTGTACAGTTTAATGGGCTATAAAACTTTTCACTCCATCCAGAGCATTCTTAAGTTTGTTTTAGTGTGTAGGTAGCCAAATTTATTCTGCTGGATTTGAAATACAGTCATGCTTTAATGCTGCTTTTTTCTTCCATGTTAGATATTTGAAAAGACTTTTTTCCACAGCATTGTGCTTTGCTTATGGTTAGATAAATCCTATGTCTGTATGCACTTATAAACAGAAAATAAGCAGGTATGTCTAACAGTGAATCAGGTAACGTCATGGATTAGGTTTCAGACAGTGAGCTTATCCCTACATTCACCCTTCAAGCCGCTCGTTTCATATCCTCACTTTAAGCTGCTTTGTCTGTTGTGTACTTTTTGGTATTGCCTTTCCAATATTTTCCCCGTAATGATAAAAAGAATATCAATAGATGTAAAAGCAGATGAAAAGAGTCTGACAGGGTTCATTTTTATGCATGAGTAGCCAACTTTTTAAAGGGCAGGAGGACAGTGACAGGGCTAGAATTCTTACACTGCTCATTTAATCTGGGAATATATATCCTGAAGTGTCCTTTTCTCCTTTTTTTCATCCATGTGTGATAGCAGGTGCTTTTTGAAGTCAGCACCTCAGATAGCCCAATTAGCAAAAGAATGAGGGAGAGAGAGCAAGAAATGGAGCAAGGAGGGGAAGGTGTTTGAAAAGAGGAGAGTGAGCAGAGGGAGAGGCAGGGCTTGGGGGAGTGGTGGTGATTAATTTGATTTGGAAAAGAAAAAGAGAGAAAAGGGCCAGGAGCATATATGATTATTAATCCTCATAATGCCAGGATCATTTTCATATCCCAATTCTCCAGCCATACACTCTTTCCTCCTCTGTGTCTCAGCCTCTTGTCAGTGTGTTTCCGTGATCTGCCATTGTACAACAACCCAATTTCTCTTTTTGGATGAGATCCCCCGCCATCCAGTGAAGTCACTTTTTGATGCCATCCGGTATATATCACAGCACACCTACACATGCAACAGCTCCTTAGTGTATCATATTGCTTTGTGTAAAACAGAGACAGTAATATTGCCGATGAGTGTTTGTCAGTGCTTGCATTCCTATGTGCTGTTGAATATGCTTGAGAGTGGGTGGTTGAGCCAAGCCACATTTACAAACCAATTATAATAAGCCTTTTGATCTCCCTGTGTTCTGAAGAAATCAATTTTTCTCTCCGTAGGTATGTGTGTCTATGCACGTACGTGTATTTGTGTTGAATTTCCTCTCGTGTCTGTTCCACTCACTTTCACTTTAATGAGCCACCAATCAGCAAGAAAGTGTTTGTGTGTGCCCGTGCCTCTGCTGGTTCATTGCCCAATCAGTTTAAGGGGTGAGATGAAATATGTAAAATGTTAGGAATAAGATACAAAGAGAAAAGGATTTTACCTAGAAAAACCAGCTGTATTTGTTCTATAAATAAGGCTAATAAAAAATTAAAAAAATAAACATAAGTGTCAGATATTTTCAGATCTTCGAAAGTGAACTTTATTTTTCTTTCTACATTACTTTCAACTACTCCCTAAGTATTTAAAGTAGTTCACTGAACAGGAGGATTTTGTTTCATTTTTATTTTTCATTTTCATTTCTACCAATATGGGATTGATATCTATTTTAAATTCTACACTGAATCTAATATTTACTCTGTTTCGTTCATTAGTGGATTAATTCATGTACTGTTAAATATTTAGTTGAGAAATTGTTAAAAGAAAGAAAAGGCAGTCACATTTTACCATAACAAGACTAATTCTTTTTAAGGAGAGCAACAGATCTAAAGAGAAAGGCTCACAAGAAAAAAGGGAGGCAAATTGAAATAACTTACATTTGTATTTTGATTACAAAAATACAGAATTTATTTCACTTCTTGTACTTCTGACCATCAGAGCCTTCTGTAGCTTGGGTCTAACGTTATCTTCCTATCAGTAGTTTTGCAGTTTTCATATGGAAAGTTGTTAAAAGCTAGAAGCGCTGACTCGCCTCGCTGTTTTTTGGGAAGTAACACCAAACAGGTGACTTTGTGCCGTTCTCTTCAGTTTGATACAGGACTCAAGTGTTGTGTGTCTGTGCGCGCTCCTGCTGTGTGTGCCTACTCTTTTCATCTGATTGGTTTCTTAAAAGTACTCTATAACAAATAAGGGCTTTGTTAATATCGATATATCAACACTACAGCCCTACCCTAACCCCCACCACTAGGGATTATTGCAAGCCAGTAGCCGTGACTGCTGCCAATGAAGCTATTATCTTGGATGTAGCTTTAGCCACAGTTTTTATCAGATCTGTCTTTCTTTATTAAAATAGGAGCAGAGAACCATAATGAAAGCTTTTTTTGGCAAGATGATTTTGCACTTGTCCCTGTCTGCTTCAGCATTAGTTTTATGCAACAACAAGCTCTAAACTACATAATCTAAAACAGAGCCTGCCTGCTGATCTGACCAATGCTGTGCATGCCTACTACCTCACTTTTTTTTGCTCTGAATCGCACTTTCCCAGGCACTTCATATGGGAGGTTTCTCAGATGACTGTTTTATATATCCCGTGCATTGGATATACTATGAAACAGTCATCTGGCAGGCCAGGTTATGCAACATGCGCTGAACAGACTTCACAGCATTTTGGGTTTGATTGCATTCCCCAGTTGAAGGTCATATTCATCAACAAAAAAAACCCTTCCATGCTAATAAGATATATTTCTAAGTTTTGACTGTCATGCAGAGTGATTGCAGGACTGTGACAAAAAAAAAAAAAAACGTCTGCAGTGTTATCCTGTGATGTATTGTCATTGGATATTTACCCCTGGGCCATTCACGAGGCACAAGTCAATACATCATGAGAAAAAGTCTTCCAGGTTAGCGCCTCGTCTGATTCAGCTGCTGCTCCAGATTTGACAGGTCTGATAAATTACTTGCAAGCTATTGTTGTCAATGACCACAGGCGAGAAAAGCAAAGGCCCTGTTTTACTTTGTCTGTTAGCTGCCTTATATTTAACATGCACATGTCTCCTCCTCATTCTCATCATCATCCTAGTTTCATAATCCCCCCTCCCCCAGCAAGCAACTTCTAGAAGTTGTTTGTTTATCACTGTTGGATCCCTCTAGGTCAAAGCCAACAAGCATTTGTGATCTGTGTTTGTGTGTTTGTGGGTACTTTTGTGTATGTGTGAGTATAATTAGCAAGTGTTTTAGATAACAGTTATGGCATATGCAGACTCAGAGCTGCAGTCTCCTGAGACTCTTTAAAAACTGCACTAATAAAGCACTTAGATGACTAAATGAGGAATGGGAACGCTGTATTAAGCCATAGGAGTGTTTGTGCGCGCTTGTGTGATTGTTGCTAAATTAGTATTGGCTTTGAAAAGCTTGTGTGTGTAATGTGCTTTAAATTCTCCGTGAGTTTTTGTATATTTCTCTCTGTATGTGTGTTTGTACTTGGGCAGTCTACAGTAACAGGCCTTGTTAATAAAGCATGCAGTGCTTAGGCTGGGGATGCAGAAAGAGAAGCAGGTTAATGTGAAGGTCGCTAATGCTGTGTAGAAAGAGAAAAATATCACACTATTCTTTTCCTCTATTCACTCTGATTCGATCCATTCCTCCATGCAGCCGTTCTTCCACTTGCATCTGTAAAAGCTGTTTTCTAACCCCATCTATTTACCAACATTAAATGACCACAGGATTATATACAGTCCGCTTATAGTGGTGTCTGAGAAGCACCTATAGCTCTTATATACTGGATACTTTTTTTTCAATGTGATGGTAAACCTGTAAATAGAAGATTTGATGTTTATAGACTGTGTTGGTTTGTTTATGTGCACCAATGCTTAAGTTTAAATCCAAACTGTACCTCATAAGCCCTTAACAGTAGCAGTGCATTAGGTTGGCTTTGCTCGCTATCTAAGCCTCGGTGTGTATTCTCAGTATGCCAATAGCGAACGTTCCCTCAGTCACCGTCTCTTTATGGTTGTGGAACAGCCGCAAAACGCCGCTCATTCATCAGGCCTTATCAGGTTCAAACACATCTGCGTGCGCTCACTTTGGCGCCCACTGCCAACCACAACAACTAACCCGCATGCACAAGCAGAGGCATACACTTATGCATACACATGTAACATGGGCTAGCACACAAACATGCTCTTGCACGCTTTTGTCCCACTCATTCTCTTCATCCCATTTCTCCCTCCATACCTCCCTCGTTATATCTCTTTCTGCTGTTTAACATGCAAATGAGCTAAGTGTACTCATGCCGGAGCATTACCGCTGTGTGTGCCTAATCTCCTTGCTGCCTTTTCTCTTTCCTGGAGATTATCCTGTTTTTAAACGGAATAGGCCTTCTTCGCATCACTCGGCTCCGCTCCCAAACAGCCCGCCAGTCGGCCAGCCAGCCAGAAAATGTTCCTCTTTTCTCATCCCAGCAGCATTACCATTTACATGTTCCCAGTTATATGACAACTGAGCAGGGACCTAGGGATCCTCTGTGTGGTTGTGTACGTGCTTGTATATACGTTTGTAATCTTCATGAGTGTGTATGTGTTTAATTATGGGATTGGTTGATAAGCTCAAAAGCTTGTTACAGATGCTAAGTATCCCCAGCATTTATGATTTGAGGGGGAAAACATGAAAAATGGAGGAAAGAAGTGGGAATGAAGGGATATATATACATATATATATATACATATATATATATATATTTAAATATATATGCACACCTACACTCCTTCCACCCACTCTTCTTTTCCTGGTCACAGCTGCATACTTTTTTCCCTTTACTTCTTTTCCTCTGCTTTTCTTACATGTATGCGTCCAACATGCACATTCTTAAACGTGTGTGTGTCTTGGAGGTTTCAAAGTGCTGCTGAAATAGAGGAGGTGCTTTAAAACTGCCATTAGGAAGTGGAGGAAAGGAAGAAATACTGATGCATCTATGATTAAAAAGCATGTTAATCAGGAGGAAAGAGGAAGATAAGGACAGAAGAGGAAAGAGTCAAAGTGCAATGCAGATTGACTCTCACTAGCGGTTCTGCCTGGCAGCAACCTCCTCTCTGTTTTTTTTTTTTTTTTTTTTTGCAATATTAGCTACCTCTCCCTGAGGGCATAGCACACTCTCACATGCACAGACACATAGACACGCACACAGGAGACTTAGCCCACTTTGATGTCATGATAGCATACATAAAAGATGGAGCGGTAAAGAGCAACAACTTCAAAGATGGAGTTGACAAGATAGGAACATTAACCCTCATCTCCCTTCCCATATTTTCCTCTTCCTGCTCTCTCTCCTGATTTCTTCATCTCTCTTTCCTTATCTCTACCTGATAAAGCGATTATAAACAGTGACAATGAACGAGGGATGGACCCAGAAAATGACAGAAGACTGGTGAGGTAGGGGGTGGGTTGAAGATAAAGCAAGCTGTAAAATGAGAAAAGGCAAGATTGATGGCAGCAAAAGAGGCATTTGAAAGTGTCCTTTAAAGTCCAAGCTCCTATCTCAGTGGAATTGTTTAACCGTAGCCGTAAGCTGCTACTGATTCGGTGTTAGCTAGCTGGTGAGTTATTAGGGTTCTATTAGACTATCTTCCCCCATTATGCTGATGGTGCCGATTATGTCTTCAGGGTCCTCACGCAATCACACATATTAAAACGATCAATTTCACCCAAACTTTGATAGCACTTTTACCAACTTTCTTAAAGTATACATTATCTTGTTTATTTCAATATGTGTGCGTGTACAGACTCTGGATGCATTTTAAACTCAGTGTTAGTGTGTTGTAACCTGTTCAGCTTTTATTGCTGCTGGTGTAGCAAATCCTCTGGTGTCTAGCTGTGGAGGCTTTGTTTAATATGGGTAACCCAGTGGCATTTACACTAGAAACCAATGGTATTTACAGGGCTTGTGGGCCAGGCCATGCTCCACTTCCTGACCTTAATCTGCTACAAGTAATGGTGTATATGAGAAAGAGAGAGAGAGAGAGAGAGAGAGAGAGAGAGAGAGAGAAAATATCGCTGGCGTCTGGCCATACCCTCTTATCTCCAAAATAACCACTTTTAAAGAAAATGAAAGAATCCTGTATTTTTTAAAGTAATTTTACACTGTAAATATAGAAGCCCATGGCATCACCAGTCTTGATGGGGAACTGCTGAATGTTAACAGCCAGTAACATGCTGTGTTTCTGTTCATTGTGAGGTAAATTTCCCAAATCTATCAGCCACGGTGGCCTACAGGTCATTAAAAGCATTGTAACAGAGAGACTTGTGCCAGAAAACAGTAAATTGAATCCTCAATGTTTTTCCCTCTGCTCTGGCACAGAGCCAGGCAGCTGTGCTCTAATAAGAAGCATTTTTTTTTTTTTTTTTTTTGAGAGGATTGTATTTCACGTGAGTGGACATGGCTTCAGCTCATTCAACTGACATGCCCACAGCATCCTAGAGCAGATTCTACTGCCTCATTTTTCATGATTTTAAAGCTTAATCTTATAAAAACTTGGAGAAACAACAAACCTAGATTAAAGAATGTATCACTTTACAGGGACTTCAAGTAGTAGGTTTATAAAATTGTCTACACAGAGGCTTCTTAGTTTATAATAGTGCCTCCATTGCACTTAGTAGAAGTTTCTTTGTTTTCAAAAAAAGGAAAAACTTTTTTTTTGGGGGGGGGGGGTAACTTAATTTGAAAGCAGTACTGTAAAAAATGGAGTTAAGCGGTCTTGCTGACAGCTTTGTGTCCCATGGAGTTTCAGGGTTTTTGCCCAGGCTCCTTTTGACACTTTAAAATGTGTAAAACCCACTGACAGATATAAAGGGTGACCAAGAGCACTGATTTATGAAAAATATAAAATGAAATCATGAAAAATGGAGATAAGAGGTTTTGGCCCAACACAGTGATATGTTGACTTGAACTCAGAGCTTAAACTTGTATGCATCATGTATGGGAACACAATAATACTTTTGGTTTTAAAGCTCCTCATTCTCTTACACTTGTCTCACTTCTGTGTGTTTGTGTGTATTTGCATGCTGAAGCCCTGCTCCATTACTCAGTATCTGCATATGTCGTGTTCTGTGAGACGTGGGTTCTGCTTCGCCCTGCAGGCACCTTAATTTTTCACCATGCTGTGTGCTACACTACACAGCAAGCATGAAAGTGTGCGTCTACACCACCTCCTTCCCTCTCTTCCTCCCTCCCTCTCTCTCTCTATTCATCTACCTCCCCCAGCCTTGTACTCTCCCACCACTACCACCACCCACCCCTTGCCACACACACACTTGTGCGCCTAATCAAAGCAAGGAGCTCTCTAGATTAGCACTTGAGAAAACTCCCTAAAGACATTCCTACATTTTGACCATTTCAGGTACTCTCTCTTTCCACCCCCTCACCTCCTCCCTCCTAGCTTTAAATTTTTAACCTCCCCACTGAATAAGAGATGTGGCCGTCCTCGTGGGGAAAGAAAGTTAGAGGGAGGGCAAGTAATGAAGGGAGGGAAAAGGCGGTGGAGGCAGCTGGGAAAAGGTTGTCCCTAAACATGCTTTCACATTTATCCCCTAAAAACTCCACTCTGTATGCTCAATAATGCATGGCCAGCTCTCATTCCCTATCCCCTTCCCCCCTCTTCTTATTCCCCTTCTTCCTTCATCTCCTTCATCTTCCTCTTGTCGGTTCCCCCAGCGCTCATCACTCCACCCAGCAGATTAACTGCAGGGTGAAACTGAAACTGGCAAAGCAGGGTGATGGTAGCAGGGCATCAGGGACTAACAGTAAAAGAAAGAGAGAGAGAAAGCAGATGAGTAATTTGTCATTGTGTGAATAGAGTTACTACTTCAAGTATTGATCAGAGCGAGCAGGCTTTGGAGTTTTACAATTGCAGAGGGGCTGTAGAGCTTGACTGGGCCTGAAAATTGGTTCAACTCCACCCAAAGCCAAAGAATTTCTATTTTCATTTGAACAAAGCTTGTGGATTGACTAAACCCCTCTGAATTCTATAATCATCTCTTGGCTTGTTTTTGTCCACTTTTAGAGACAAAACCCTCCCTGCCTAACCACAAATCCTCCTGTTCCTGTTGTGACAACATCAGTGTAGATGCAGTTTATCCTCTTTGTGCACCAATGGTATGAAACACACAAAAGATTTTGAGTGTCATTTCAACTAAGTTTAAACCCACCTTCTGCCCTGCTGCAGTACTCGAAACATGATAGGTTTTACTAATGCAAGTCACATGTTTCTACTGTCTTTAGTTTTGTATTGTACTGAGGTGCTTTGTCTGCTGTTACTGTTAAACTTCAGACATGCAGCAGACAGAGAGAACCTTACAGGACTTGTGCATGCACCTGGCATCAGCAGCCACTCCTTTCTGTTTGGGTGAATAAAGCTGTTCACTAGAGACGTCTAAAGATCTTTCCAAGAATGTTGTTTTAACTCTCTTCTGCAAAGTTTTTGAAGAACCTAGTGAGCTCTCTGCTTTCAAAGTTTTATGTTGATTTTTGCTCAGACATTTTTTTCCCTTCTCGCTGGTTTCTTTGTTTCTACTCTCAAAGAAGATGGTGGTTTAATACTGCAAGGGTAACAGCATGGCAAATTATACTGATAATATTAAAGTAAGGATAAAACAAGCATTGGGGAATCTTGAACACAAATCTGAAAGGCTTAAATTATGCATTCTCTACTTAATGAAGGTTTGCTTTTGCATTTTATTTGAATAAAATCTTAAATTACCCATTGTTATTGGCAGCTAAGTTTCGAAGGATATTCACGGTTTTAAAGCTTTTCCACGAAGAACTACAAACACGCTGCTTTCCCTTTCTTCCAGAGTCTAAAGAAATGCAGCAGTTCATTCAGATGGGAAGAGAGTTACCAAAAACATTGTTGTTTGTTGGCTCTCAGGGTAGTTGGCCAACCCAAATAAAGATAAAAGCTTGCTGCCTCCGAAGGAAAGTGCAGTTTTTTGGGAGCTGGATTTATGAGAAGAAAACTGTTTGATTGAAGCCAGTTGAAGGAAACAAACATTCGGCGCTGCTGCATTGTTTGCCAGGGAAAAAAAAAAGAAAGAGTATAGCTCACTCAAACCTGCATTCTGAATACGAAGACTGCCTGTAGAGCCCTCAAGGTCAGTATTTGTCAAATATAAGGTTAAAACAACATAAAAAATAGAGAGGAAAAGCTCTAAACAACATTGTTTATTGTTGAAATGTATCTCATTTCTAGAGAGAGTAAATATGACTTTCCAAACTCGCATGCAGGTACTACTTATAAAAAAGTCAAGATTATTGTCAAAGATACAGATGGATGGAGACTAATCTTGGTTTAGTAGACGAGAAGACGGATGGCGTTATTGAGGGTAGAGTGAAGGAGAGAGGCACAAAATGAATGAGGCTCGGAGAAGGACGAATGGAGGTAGGAGTGATCTGTGTACGATTGAAGAGAGCACCAAGGGAGGGAATGAGGGAATGACAAATGATCAAAAGGTGAAGAGACGTGAGGCGACAAGAGTGATTGAGGAGACGGAGATTGAAGTGAGGTAAAATGAGGAAACTTGGGTAAGTTAGCTGGGAGAACATGTGAGTGAG
Organism: Cheilinus undulatus; assembly: GCF_018320785.1. Lineage (NCBI taxonomy): Eukaryota > Metazoa > Chordata > Actinopteri > Labriformes > Labridae > Cheilinus > Cheilinus undulatus. The sequence goes on along the minus strand of NC_054874.1, from coordinate 29,033,702 downwards.
AAAAAGGTGAAATAAGAGAGCTAGGTGGAGGGGTGTAAGGTTTTCAAATTGGTCACAGTGATGTGGACAGCTGCAGGAGAGATGACTCTGCCGCTGTTAGCCAAAGATGACTTGATAAACGTGTGCTCTACTTTTTCTATGTCATTATGCAGTATGGGATAGAACAGACTCCATTCAGAGACCTTTCTTTGCCTTTGAATCTTTCTCCTCTTCTCTGTGTTCTTCTCCTACTTTGCTCTGAGGGTTAGAACACATCACAGCGAGCATTTTAATGCCTTACTCTTCTAACATTTGGCTCTCTACTTCCCTTCCATTTTTCTCTTCCTTCCAATGGGTTATTCAGGGCTCAGTACTTAACAGTACACAGTTAGCGGTCAGTCAGCATGCACACATGCAGGCACATGCACACTCACACACACACACTATGCCATTGTGTCTCCTTAGAGATTGTCTGCTTAATACTGCATAGCACTTAGAGGCATCAACAGGCCTTGTGGTGCACCACTGAGGTGTAGAATGCATGAAAGCATGCTAATTCCCCCTAACGCTCTCCTTGTATCCCTTTGTGACCCCTCCTTTCCCAATCCATCCATCCATCACACTTCCTCCGTTTTCTTCTACTCCAAGTCTCCTCCTTTTCATGCACACATGAAAAACCAGCAGACACAATACAGTATGTCTTCTGTTATGCACTGGTTCAGATGGGGTTGGCCAAAACAAAACCATTTTTTTTAGCTGTAATATTTGTTGTACAAGATGCTGAAGTCTTGTTTTCTTGCTTTTGGAATGATGAAATTTGATCAGTGGCCACATTTTGTGAGGTGCAGTTTGATTTCGGCTGCAAATATTAGTCTGTTATATGACTGAACATCTGGGTATTTTTTAAAGTTTTCCTGCTATCCCTCAAGTCCAGGGGTTCCCAACTTACTCACCTCAAGACCCAAATGAGAAGTTTTTGCTCCCCCTGTGACCCAGTCTTCCAAAATACACCATGTATCAACATAACATAACATAACATGAAATATTACCTTTGTGATATTTACCTCCGCCAAGGTGAGGGGGGGGGTTCGTTTGTTAGTTTGTTTGTTAGCAACGTAACTCAAAAAGTTATGGATGGATTTTGATGAAATTTTCAAGAAATGTATAAGAAATAAGAAATGTATGTTTTCATGAAACAGTATAAGGAAGAACAAAATAGATTTTGGAAGTGATCTGGATCCAGGAATTTTTTGAAGGATTCTGTAATATTGGGAGTTAGGGCTAATGGCGGACGTCTGTGCTCTCCGAGTGCTTTTCTAGTTTCTATTCTTTTTTTGGATCTCTACAACTCATCTTATTACTGTAATTGATGGCGTGTCTGTCTTGATTTGTACACAACAACTTTGCTCCAATTGTCCTTGATGATTCTCAGAAGATTTCTTGGGTGTATTGGTTTGAAACTTGTGCTATAAAAATTCATAAATGTGTACAGATTTTCTATAAAAATACAAAATTGTTGCACCTCTGCTTCAGTTTGCCCCCTTCCCTGTCCCAGTGCCCCATGACGTCACTTTCCCTGTATAACACATACACTCACTTTGTCACAACGCCAAAGAGGAGATGGCCTTCGCTTTCATACAGAGGAGGACTTAACCATTAGGCAAAGACAGGCGATTTCCTGGGGCCCCTGACTACTAGGGGCCCCATGAATGCATAATTAACTTAACCCTCTCTCCTGCACAGTCTGAATTCCAGGAGTTGAAGCAGTTAACACGCTCATGGAAAGCACAAAATATTGAGTAAACCGTGTTATGTTATAGACTGTTAGAAAGAGGGTAATCTCAAGTTTTTTTTTTTTTAAAGTCCAACAGTAATGGCTGAAAGATACAGAGAAACTACCTATTTAGTTTGAGGAAAACATAGGAAAAAATCAAACTCACAGTCTGTGCTGCCTGCCTTCTCTGTCAAATGGTAGTCAGAATCGGAATAAATCAGATCGTATCAGACAAAGATAAGGATCCAATAAACAAAACTAGCAACTCTCAACTTCATTTAGCCCCAGAAATACACTAACTTAAAAAGTTTATCAATAAAAACCCCTATAAAAACACTATTATATCCGATGCGACATAATGTGTGTTTGATTTTGTTTTTCTTATGTCTGACAGGGGTGGTGTATTTTCCAGAAAGTTCACCCTCTCTGTGTCTGGTAGACTCTGAGAAGCAAAACAAGTGCACCTATATAATCCTTTGGTCTGTTTTGGCAGATTAATGTCATCAAATCAACCAAAGGCTGCAACAGATGTCCAATTTAGTCTCTGATTAGACATTCTGGAATCCAGCTGGACATTTCTATACAAAACCATTGCTAAACAGTAATTTCTAAATTGTTTGACATCAATTTTAAACTTGAAATTGTGTAGGAATGTGGTCATGGCTTCGTTAAGTTTTGAAGCTAAAATATCACAGCCATAACTACATAATTTACAATAAAAATATATGTTTATCTTTTTAGGCAAGAATAAAATTGACATTTTATTTGAGCTAGTTTTGATCATTTAACAGCAAGATTTTTATTTTGTAGTACTGTGAAAATTTTTTTTATGTTTTTTATAAACTACAGTCATGACTAGCCTGTTTTTAGAGTAAAGTAAAATACAGTATTGTGGATGACAAGCTAAAAGAGTTTCTCAAGAAATGTCACTGTTGCCCTACTTTATTTTTCCTCTTAAATTGGCTAATGTTACTTCCCTTTCTGTATGATTCAAAATATAATTTTATTTTAAAATAGCAAAAAGGAACAGATCTAATGTTGCAACAATGTAATAATGGAACAAACAAGCATGCTACCTGTTATGGAGTTAGTATAAATAGCAAAAAGGAAGGGTAAGAAGTCTAAGTGTTTAATACCTAGTAAGCCTTGAAAAGGCTTTAAGCTCTGTTGATTACTTTGATGCTTTAGGTTTTTTTTTGAAGCTTCATCACTGAGCACCTCCCCACATAATCACACCAAGGCCTCTCCTTTGCATTTCCAAAGGCTTAGGTGAAGCCGTTTATAAAATCTTCTTTATATTCTTATTTTGACGTCATTGATGATGCAATTTTAAATGTCATTCAGTCTGGCACTGCTCCCGTTCTCTCTCACACAAGACAAAACAGAGTGCTGGTATCACTGGTTGCAAAAGATGAGAGTGGGAGTGGGTGTGACAGCTCCTCACACAGCATGTGGAGCCAAAAAAAACAAATTCTACCCGTATTTTGAGAGCATCAATTTTACCAGTATTGAATTTAGTCATTTTTTAGGCATTTCACTTTGCTAGTTGGTGACTCCACAAAAACTGGTACACAACCCATTTTGGTCCCAACACTAAATTTGAGAAAGGCTTCTCTAGTCTCTCGTTGGATCTGCAGCGTTGAGCAGTCGTTCAGTTTTGTAAAGGAGGAGGTCGAACTCACGCGGTATTCATTAAAATACGCCACAAGATGACTCCGAGATAACGGCGGCAGTAACACAACATGTCACTAATGACATGAGCCCAGTGTTGTTGAAAAGCCAGGATTTAAAGAATCTCATAAAGACACTTAACCAAGAATACAAGATTGGCCTGGGTGTGAACATTTTGCTGAAAACTCCCTGCCAGAGTCGTACAAGTCAGAGAGAAGACGGCCCAGCAGCAGAAAAATGTGATCCACTTCTCCACAACAATGGAGACTTATCTCAGCCTAACAGTTCAAAACAACAACAACGAGGAGTTAAAATGTTCCCTTCACCATGAAAAAGGAAGTAGAATTAACCACGACTTAGAAAAGCCATGAAACTTGGCAGAAGAATACCAGGTTGTGAAATGAGATGACTGATCGAACGATTGTTGGTGGGTGGGGCTTTTTGGCCCAGTGGCGCCCCCTACAATATTTTGAAAATCTAGCCCCTGCAGCAGGTTTAACCTATTTTGAAAATTCTTGAGCTTATACATTATTTTAAGAGCTACAAAAAAGCCTCTTGGACCTACGCCATACAACAAACCGGGGGTCTGCCACTCGGATTGTTGTGGTGAAAAAAGCAGTATATTGCAGACATCTGATCCTCTTGAAATTTGATCTGCAGCTAGATTTGCTGCTTTGTTTGTGCAGAATACGACCCAGCCATTACACAGGGCATGGCTGTAAATTGACTCAGCGCTGTCATAACTGGAAATACTGCATGTTTCAATGGGCCTCCTTTATTAAGACAAAGCATGCTTATGGCATGCTTTAGTCAGCTACACTGTGTATAATTGTTTCATGTTGGCTGTAATGGACATGACACCTCAGAGAATTTTAGATATTTTGTTTTTGAAAGATGTCTAAAACAATGTATTTAGTAGCTATTCCTCAAGGCCGTTGTGCACCAAACACCGAGGTGCATGAAGGTGTGAAGGCCCGATCAGTGCTGCTTGCAGCCTTAGTATAGAACAGAATTTAACTCTTTCAATTGTCCACATTGGTCCATCACTAAATGTAGTTAAACTACACTTTTGACATTGTTAGATCAGCAGTAACTTTTGAAAATCTGTGGCAGGGTGGGTCTCCTCTGGCAAGAAGAAAGCAGAGTCAGCCTCATAATAAGGCAGTGCATGCAGATGACGAATATGCTCTATGCGTTCTTTAACGTCACAGGCAGGAACACCAACCCAGTGGATAACTTTACTCATGGTACAAATCTATCATTATTAAAAAAAAACAAAACAAAACAAAAAAAAAAACAATCCAGCGCAAACATGAACAAAAGCACCCCAGCAGGGATCACTGTACAACTGGCAACATACATACACAACTAAACACATTTAGAACACATCTAAACTCTCTGCTCAAGGGCATAATGAGAAACTCTATCCACACATCCCCCCAGATATGAAAACACAGAGGGTAGGGCTTTGATCAGTTGACTCTTTACAAAGGTGAACTAATGCTGGTAGATCAACACAGTCAAATAACTCCATAAATGAAAACCATTTCACTCAGAATGGAGCTATAATGGCTCTTTGGGGGTTAAACAGTTCAGTTTTTGCTGTGCAACAGCTGTTTTGGGATGTGATGGGGAATCATTCTCTCGTTATGTGCTACTGTGTGGTCAACAGGGGTGGAAAAAGTACAAGAGTATTGTACTCAAGTAAAAGTACAGTTACTGTGGTTTGGTGATGCATGATAAGTATTTTTTTTTAACCTATACCGATAACCGATAATTTTCTACTCCTGATGGCCGATAACCAATAATAACGGATATATTTTTTTCAATTGTTGATTTAACAAAAGAAGTTTATTTGATGTGTTTATGCACATCTTTGGGCAAGAAGGGGTTAATATGTAGTGAGCAAATATATTTATAACTAATTTTGACTAATATCACTCGTGTTTTTCAAAAAACAATGAACTATTCTGACTTTATAACTGTTATTATAGTTAAATTTTTTTAGTTAAACATTTGTGTACCGAGTACAACATACACAAACAACTGACATAGGTTTTCCCCTATGAAACCAAATGATAACAGGCTGTTATGCTTAACAAATGGAGATATTTGGGGTCTGTTTTTTTGTTTTGTTTTGTTTGTTTGTTTTGTTTTGTTTTGTTTTGTTTTTTGCTGCTTAAGCCAAAATTAAAGCGAGCTGATGTTTTAGGATTAAAAATATGCACTGACATAAGTCATCAGAGGCAGGTTAAGAATATAAAGTCCACCGTGGTCTGTAGCTAAACTTCTTTTCCTAACGACGAAAAGACTGAATGAAACCACGTCAAACAGAGCAGGCAGGTATACGTCTATGAAAGTAGTGATGGATCAGGAGACTGTCGGACTGATTTTGTTATTATAACATTGCACCTTTTGGCTCTGGCAAACTTTCTGCGGTTTTCAATGCCTGCTTACAATTAGCGCTCTGCCTGGTATTAGCCGTTGGCGCGATCCTAATGCCTGCGGCTGAGGCTAGTGGCTGCTGCCGCTTCGTTTTAACGTCATTAGAATGATGACTCTTAAGTGACTTAAAAAATCCGTCGAGGACTTCTCTCTACTCTTTGCGACCTTTGCAGGGCAGATTCTTCACACACAGTCGTGTTATCCTCCCCGTAAATACTGAATAACGCCACTGTGTTGTTAGCATTTTAGCTCAGGGGCTGCTTCCTCTTCCTATCTGGTGCTTTACAGTGGGTCGTGTACTGCGGTGCCATCTGCTGTTTCAGAATGTGTAGTCTCATGAGAAAGAGAACAAATGCCAGCACTGCCGTGCTGACAAAAATATATATGTTATCAGGGCTAGTCGTCATGATATCGGACTCATCGGAATGACGTAATAATTTCCTGTTATCGGCCTGATAATTATTGGCCCGATACTTATCGTGCACCCCTACTGTGGTTAAAACATTCTTAAGCAGAAATATAAGTACTGATGTTAAAATGCACTCAAAATCTCAATTACAGTAATTTGAGCAAATGTTAATAGTTACTTTCCACCCCTGGTTATATCTCTAGTCCATATTTGAATGTTAGAAAAAGAAGTGTGGGAGATAGAGTGGGACAAATGCCCCTTATCAGTTTCAGACTGGCACAAGACCAACACACCAACATGTTCTTAAAAATGCTTGGATTCCCTGTTTATCTGGATTTATTTGGGATATTACTGTACCATAATGAGCTAAGTCTTGTTCGTTTGCTACAAAACCCTCTTGTAAGCTCTGCAGAAGCAGAATAAACTCTAAAATGAATCCAGCTCTGTTGTTGTCTGTGCATGCCCCTGGTTTTATTCCAGACTGCAGTGTAATGCAGAAAACGTCACAGGGGACAGTCTGTGTGGCAGCTTTCAAACCAGGACAAGTGTATGTGTCAGGGGACGTGTGCCTGTTATGTGAGTAAGCACATATCCCCCATGAGTCCTCACTTAAAATGTGTAAAGTAAGGCTAAGACTCGCCACAATAATTCATAAGCATTGGAAGAACTGTGGTCTTGGGACTTGAGCGTTTGTGTTTGTGTGTATGAGATGCTGATTGTGTGTTTTGGAGTGTAAGTGTGCATTTGTGTCATCAGGGACCACAGACACTGTCAGCTTCATTTCCCAAAATCATGTAACCGAGGACAGGCCGGCCTTATGAGACCTCAAGCTGACAAACAGTAAAGTGACACGCACACGCAGACATGCACACGCAGTGATCAGGGCAGAGGGTGGAATCCCGGCCTTGTCATGCTCTGCGCCGTAATCCAGTTTAGAAGGATTAATTAGGAATTAAGGAGTGTAATGTTATCGGCGTGTGATCCGTTCACACACATGCATACACACATATCGTTTGTGTATTTAGGGCAAGGATTATTCTAAATTCAGAAAGAAAAATAAAGTAACTTTTTATAATTTTCTGACTTTATTACTCTTTCATTAACTTTTCCTCTCTTTTTACCCCTTCTTTACATTCTTACCTATTTTCTTCTTATTACCCTCTTCTGCTCTATCCATGCTCACACGTTTTTTCTCCCCTTGAACTTCATTTCATCCATTTGTTCTTGGAACATCCACAGAATGACTCTTTTACCCTTCTTCTCACCCTTGTTTTCTGCTTGTTCTGTCTGCTTTCAATAGCACCATTATGCTGTCTTTTAAGGTCCTGTGTTGGCTTTCATTCAGGGCTTTCATCCTTCCAGCCTTGCGTTTTCAAAGAGAGAGAGTGTGAGAGAGGTTTCCATTGCTTTCTTACCCTTTCAAGAAGGATACAGCATTCAGGTGTATCTCTGTGGGTGTCCATTTTGTGTCTGGCTTCCCACTTTGTTATACTTTTTTCTTTATTTTGGTGCTGAATAGTGTGACTGGGGAGCTGCATGGGTTACAATTGCTTGACTCAAGTCTGAGCCTCTTTGCTGTCTGCTTTCAGACAAGAACTGAGTGGCTTACCTTTGTCCTTGAGACGATGCTTTCAGTCTCCCTGCTTTTGTAGCTTCTCCACCCATGTAACTGCTCACATGTGGATGTGTATGCACTAGTATGGCCACATTCTGTTTGTGCTTTCTCTTACACAATTACTTTAAAGGTAGATTGAGGGATGAAAGGCAATAAAAGCGATGGGGGAGGAAGAGGAGGGGTTGTTTATGTTGGCATTAGTGTTTCATTGACTTTAATTTTGTGTGCGTGTCTTTATGTGTGTGCCTGCCTAATTCAGTGAGGTGTGTGTTGATTTTTCCTTAGGCAGACGGTAATGATATTGTTTTTATTAATGCCTGATTAAATTTTTAGCATGTGGCTGCTAAAGGCTCTTAGTGCTTTCCTAACGCAGCCTAGGCTGTCAGCCCTGTTATCACACAAATACAAAACACAGCCTCTCCAACTTTCATCATGTCAGTTTTTTCCTGTAATGAGCAACAAGCTCTCGAATCAAAACAACATCTCATCCCGTGGCTCTGACCACAGTGCTCACCATTATTTATCCATCTCTCTCTTTTCATGCCCCTGGTGTATGCCGTCTGTCTCCTTTCTTTAGCTGTCTTCTGTTCCTTTCTCCCTCTTTTTCTTTCTTACTGCCTGCCTCCCCCTCTCTCTCATTCCCTCTGGCACTATTGGCAGCACTCTGTCTCTGTCAGGTGTGTGCGAGATAGCCTTCACGCCACTGACTTGGAGGAGATAGGCTTTTGGATGCCTCAGCCACTTTTTTAACTTGCTATTTAACCATTTCCTTCCTACCCCATATGAAGATCGTCTTTTTTTTGTCAGTCATTGTAGTTGAAGGTCAATATGGATTTCATAATGGAACAAGTGCAGTTCACATTTCCACTTGCTTTAAACCATAAATGATGAAAGTGCATTTTAAGGGTTATGTTGTTTGAGCCATTAAAATTATTTCTATTCATTTCAGCAGAGCAAAAATATCAACTTTTTAAAAATCTGATTTAATTGGATTTCTTGCAGTCGGTATTTCCAATTCATCTTTTTAGTTGTTAAAGATGGGTTTTATGTCATAACGAACACTAACAGAAAACCAAAATGATTGGCTAATTCACCGATATTTCCCTAAGGTTTCTTAAATTTGTTCTTAAGAATGTTTCTAAGACAAACCTATTTGGGATTCACGAGACATTCCTAAACTGCTGAAATGTTCTCACATATACTGAAAGTGCTGAATGCCAGGTGCTTAAAAGCTGGAATTACATACACATTTTTCCTTTTACAAAGGCATGACACTTGCAGGGCAGTGTGCAAACACAGAAGGCACACATGAGCGACAGAAGATAGTAGCATCCAAATTAAAATAAAATGTAAAAACAAACATAATATTTTGAAATATTTCAATTGTTCTAAAGTGGATGTAGTTTTGCGCCAAATTACACCAAAAAGGAAGATTTTATTTTTAGCACCAGTAGTAGATATTAAAGATAGGCTAGAAACACATTAAATGGATGAGATCACTGGTTTAGGTGGTGCTTTATTCAAATATGGCATGTGTGCACGTTGGGAATTTCCAAAACAAAGATCCAGGCATGTGATGAGTCCTTGGATGCTGCCATAGTGTCCATGTCTGTGAATGGTGAGAGCGTGGAACTTGTGGAGCAGTTCACCTACCTTGGCAGCGGAATCCATCGATCCGTTAACTGCATGGTTGCGATCAACCACAGACTTGGACTCGTGGATGGGCGACAGGTTTGCTGGGCAAGGCGGTGTTATGCTCCGGGTATCTGAGCATGCAAATGAAAGTCAGAGGCTTTCAGTCCGTGGTCCTTCTGGTCTTACTATACCCTGACTGATGGCCGGGGGTGCAGGTTGGTCTACTTTGTGATAACTTTTAGCATGTTTTTGGGTCTTTTAACCTGCTGATGAAATAAACATTTCCCTGCAGTTAAGTCATGTGTCTTTGCACATTATTTGATTGTATAACATGTTAGATTTTTAAAAATGTAGTAAAATAGAATTGAAAATATTTTATATAGTCATTTTTAATCTAGCACTGATGAGTGCAAAATTAAACATTTTATCCTTTTATATTAGCACTCAGATGTTTGTAAGAGTACACAACACATCGGAGATAACTTTGGTGAATGTCTGGATCTTCTTAAAAACTGCATACAAGGGTTTTAAAAATAAGTTTATTCTTAAGAACAGTCAGTCAATGAGACCCTTTGAGACAAACAGGAAAATTAGGGGCCTTCACATCTGAATAGTTTGGAGAGCTTTTTCTGAAACAAAGGGGTTTTTCATCTTTGGCCTGGTTTATTTGGACATAAGTGAACACATCAGTCCTCAGTTTTGGAACAAAACAACCTGCCCAAAAATGATTGGAAGAGATGGTCATGGCTCACTGTAAACTTAACCCTAGAGCGGTTTGTTTGCTGTGAGAACAAAATCAAGCTGGCAACCAGCACAAAGAACTGGTTGTATTATTACTCTCTCATAGTGTAAGCAGCAGCAGTGTTAATTTCTAGTTACCAGGCAACTTTGATGACGTCCGATAACAAGATAATGATCATTTGCAATCCAATATGGGTCACTGTACTGCTCTTAGCTAACATTACTTACAGGCTCATCAGCAGAACATAGCAGGACTCAACAACATTGACTGGTTCAAGAACTTTAGGTCCTAGAATTTTGTTTAGCTCTTAGAGCTGAGGCAGATTGTCCTTCTCATCACCAGAACCTTCAATTTTGCCAAGTTAGTCACAATTTTGTCCTACTGCAATAGATTCTCTGCCAACAGGTGTCAGGTTTAAAGAGTGACCATCTTAACTGGTGACCTTTACCCCCTTGTCTGTGATGCCATAATGACATCAGATGTTGAAAACAGCAACAATACTCCTGAATGCCTCTTTGTTTATTATGTCTATATAGTATAAAAGTTTGCCAGTTATATCTTTTAGATTAAACATTCATGAGAAACGCAATTGAACATCACTTAACATGCTTACACATTAAACAGTAACACCAGGAGAGTGTCGAAAGCCCCTCTTGTTTTTAGCACTGATTCACGAGTTTGTTAAGTTGGGAAAATTATGGATAAGTGGGCAGTCTATCATCTCTCAGCTGGAAGACACTTAAGCTGCTAGTACAACGTCATTGTACGGATGGCCAAAAAGCTGATAAACTACCTGAAGTCACTGGGTAGACTATAATATTTTCTGTTTTTTTGTTTGTTTGTTTGTTTGTTTGTTTGTTTGTTTGTTTTGCCATAAAGCAAACTGGAATGTGCGTTTAAGGAATTACTGAGATATAACAGGACTAATATTGCATATCAAGAATTAAGTGAAGAAGTTGGCAACCAGGAAAGCAGCATTCATTCAAAGAAGGACCTAAACAGCCAAATGAGCTAAGCTACGCTAACTTGTTTAACCATTCAGATGTTTATTTATATGTTAAATATCCTGTTATTTAATCAAATAATCCCTTCTTACTGTTCACTTAAATGTTTAAATACATCTGACACTACCAAAACAATCTTACAGCACTCCTAATAAATCATAATGTATTTCTAAGGTGGTTAATATGATTGCAGTCAATATCAAGCTGATAAATATGACTAGCCGTGGTGTGTGGTTGTTAGCACCTTGGTAAGCTAGAACTTTACCATACTGTCCGAAATCTACCGCAAAAGTTCAAATTTTCCAGCATTCTTACGGCACATTCCAGACCTCTCTCTCTCTCTGTCTCTCTCTGTCTCTCTCTCTCTGTCTCTCTCTGTCTCTCTCTCTCTGTCTCTCTCTCTCGCTCTCTCTCTCTATACACACATATATATATATATATATGTATGTATGTATGTATATATATATATATATATATATATATATATACCATTAGGATGAATGGACTTTCTGCAGACTTCCCTCCATAACCATAACCATATGTATGTGGAAATGAGGTGTCAAGTTCTTGTCAGTAAAATTATTGTAAGGTGAAGGTTAAGTCAGCTGATGTGGTCAAATGTAACCTCAACTGAACATTTGGACAGAATCATGACTAAACAAGTGGTTTTGAGATGATGATTTGTTTTCTCAGTGATGTAAAATAATTGCACCAGTTGCATAATGTAACAGCTCATATTTTTTTTTTTTAATTGTCTCTTTCATGAGACAGTTTAGACTGTGCAGCTCACTGAATAGGATTAATATTTTGGTGCATCAATAATAATAATCACAATTATGATAATAATACATGTCATGAATGAATCATCTTACTCCATTCTTCAGTTGTCCTTACTGTAGGATGCTTTTTTGTACTGCTCCTAGAAAAAACATCACTGAACATCTGTAGTTTTTGAAGTGTTATACTCTTCAGTACAGTCATTGAAATGGCAGAGTTTGTAGTGTTATGAAACACTTGACATTCACAAGTATCAAAAGTTTGTCTTCCTCAGTCCTAATGAGATAAAAAACATTTACTTTGTTTTAGTGTCTAATACAAAGAGCTGTTTAGTGCAGAGTTGCTGGGGCACAAAAGTAAACACAGCCCTTTAAATGTGTGTTTGTTCTTGGTTTGTTCAGTGTGAAAAATTCTGTTAACATGCATACAAGGATCATGGAATTTACAATGAGGTGAATAAAATAATGCAATGGTGCCTCACAGGCTAAATCCTGCAAACCCATACACTAGCCTGAAAGTGTTGGTACAGTAACCGTCTCCTATAAAACAGTTTGATATTAATTCTTAACTTTTTGACATCCTTACTGTTTTGATAACTTCAGAAGTTCAGTGTTCAGAGTACTTGGCTTCTTTTACTGGTTGTATTTGTTGGTTTGAATTGAAATTGTGTGTCTGTGTGTGAGAGAGAGAGAAAAGAAGAGTAACAAGGCCAGCTCTGCCTCCAGGCTGTTTGGCCCCAAACTCTCATCAGCCTGCTGGTGCTGAAACAGAGAACCTTCTGCCCCTTGCCACTGTACAACAACAACAACAACACACACACAACATTCAACACTCATAAGGGAACTGGCATACATTCATAACACACACAATCAAAGTTTGTGCCTAAATCATGTTCCCCATCTTTCCCCATCATCCTCACTTGTTCTATCAGTGCATCCCATCTCCTTTTATCCACCTCCCTAATCTGCCTGTGCCTGTATCACACACTTTCTATTCCCATATCTTTCCTTTGAGACGAGCTCTCTCTTTTCTTACTCCTCCTCTCCCTTCATCCTTATCTTGTTTTCTTGCACTCCCATGCATCCAAAAGCCTTAGATTACTTGAAAATGCTTCTTGTCCCCCTCTCTCCTCTCTTCCCCTCTCTGTGTCTCCATTCCTTTTCTTACCCCCTCCTCATCTTTCTCCTCTTCTTTCCATGTCTCTTCTCAGCAGTAGTTTTAATGCATTATGAAAATGGACTGGGGCTATGAAAGCGAAACAGGACAAGTCTGGCTGTTTAATGTGACTCCTTTCACTCCTCATCTGCCTCATTGGCAGCAGGCATTTGTGTGCCTATGTGTGAGTTTGTGTTCATGCTGATTTGTAAAGTTCTGCTTTTTTATATTGGCATGATTGTACCACACACATGCACAATATTTTGCTTTTGTTGCTGCTAACCCTGAAAGCTCAATCTGACCAACACTTCATCTAGTCTTTAGACATGTAGTGACACATTCCTGCTCTTTAACATGGACTCCAGCACTCTTAATTCTCATGTGCTTGCACACTTTGAGCACGCATTAAACTGCATGAATAATAGAATAGACTAGGCAGACAGCGTGGAACACATGTTTTCCCCAAGACGCGTGTTAATGGAAAAGAGTGTTAAGGCATGCATAGCAGCATGAAGGAAGCTGAGAATGGGTGTTTATGAGACAGAGGATAAGTTCCACCCTACAGGGTGGTGTGACCTGGATGTAATTCTCCCCATTTCCATCTCTCTACCTCTTTCTCTCCAACCTCTCTCTTGCTCCCTCAACTTTTCTTGCTTTGTTAATTTGTGTGAAGTGTAAAGCTCTTCATCTCTTGAGAGAGAGGGAGATCATCCTGTGGAGAGATGGAGGCAGATGAGCTGATTAGATGGATCAAGATGAAGAGTGGGAGGAATATAACTGATAAAAGAGAGGGGGAAATTAATATGAGAGTTCTGAAACAGAGGCCAACTGGTGATAACACCGGAGCTGTTGGGTCGTTGGTGTATCCTGTTGGACTTTTAGATGAAAGTGGAGAAACATGTAGGTGCAACCAAGACATCGAGCCACTTCATTAAGTTTGCAGAGCTGATGGATTGGCCAGATTTTATATCTTTCATCAAGAAGATCATTCTTGCTAAGTTCCAATCTGAAATGATTATGTCATGTCTGAGAATAGACCTGACTAAGCAGCATTTTTGAGTAGAACGAGGCAGTAGACACGGGCAACGTTTAGTTGCCCTGGAAGCTGGTACCAATGGCTGCCGCTGGTCTAGCACTTAGCTTGGATGTAGTGATAGAATAGCGGCAGTTTTATTAGAACTGGACCACGTTTCATAATTGAATAAAGCACAAAGAACCGCACCGAAAGCTTTTCTTAGTTGGAGAGACGTTTTTGCCCTTCTCTTGACTGGGGATACTACTAATGACAGTTTTTATCGTCAACTAGTCACTGACTATTAAAATGATTAATTGCCTAGTCAGGTGGGTTTCCTCGCATCTACTCAATAGCTGTTATTCAGGTAATATGCAAGGAAGAGTCTAAATTCAAGCAATATTTTTGTCTTGGCTTTAAACATAGCTAGCCTACATAATGAAGGTTTGATGATCTTTATGTGTAGTCTGGTAATGTTAAAATCTTCATATGAAATTAATCTATGAGTTTGCTCCAGTGATACTGTAAGAGTAAAAGAAAAAGATATTAGGGGAAAAAAGATGCAGTTTTTAAAGAGACATGTCTAACATGCCTGTCTTCAAATGGTCACATTACTGTCACGCTCCCATGATCAGCAAGGTCCAACATATATATATACCACAGATAATCTTTATGTTATAGAATCAAAGGTCTGTTTGCAGAACAGCTGAAGGTGAGTGAGGAGCGATTATGTCACAGGCATAGCCTCCATAAACATGACCACAACATTTATGTGAGAAAAGAAGAGAAGAAAAAAGGGATTGATAGCTGAAAGGATAACCAGGGTGAATGTTCCATTTCAGCTCTGGGTTCCAGTGTCTAAAGAGTTGAAACAGCTTGGCTGCTGTAGCAGACAAGTCTTCCCTGTGCTTCCTGACTTTTGTCAGAACTCTGCTGCAGAAGTTACATTTTTTTATTAGCCATGTTGAGCATAAAAGCTCATGCTTTTATACATTTTGGGACATGACAACAATGTGTTGTCCCCACCGTAATTTTTTTTTGTTTCTGTGTCACATCAAAGTCACTGATTTGCACGCAACTCTGAGCAAAGATAGTAAGAAGATAAGATGGCTCACTCCTCATCAACCTCCCCTCTGGAATACAACACAATGCAATGAGCGTGTTCAGCGTGGAGAAATGCGTCCAACAACTCATCAACAATGAAATCTGTTGTTGTTGACAAATGATGTCATCGAGTTTTGTCGACAACATCAATGATTAGTGGCATCCCTACCACCAAACAGCTTCGGCACAGGTTTTATCCAACAACTAGCTCCACTGTTTGTAAACCATAACAGCACCTGAGCTCATGTTACCAGAGCTGTGCATGCCTATTACCTCATTTTGTCTTGTCACTCTGATTGGCCTGAAATGAATAAAACAGACAGAATGATTGTCCAATCACAAGCAGAGTATTTTTTAGAAGTCCTGCCCTTCCCAAACATTTTGTATGGGAGGTTTCCCAGATGGATGTGAAATATATCTCATACAACAGATATATGAAACAGTTAGGTAGCTACTTCATACCTGAATGTCAACCTCCAGAATGTTGATAGATTTGATGAAGCTGCTTGTTTTTGAGCCAGAAGTTTAATGAACTTTTACTGTGCTACTTGAGAGAACAGTGGCATTGATTTAAAATAGCCTCAGTCTCTTCTTGCCATTTCTTTTCCCCCTCTCTGCCTCTCTGCCACCTCCTCTCTTGCTTGCTCTTTCTCTCTGATGATGCAGAGAAAGTGTGTGTGTGTGGGTGTGTGTGTGTGTGTGTGTGTGACTGGCGTTGGATATTCTGAGCGCAGGCGGTGTATGTGTGTGCATCAGGGTTTAATTGCGGTGTGCATAGAAACGAGTGTAATTAGCCAGCGTTTGCTTCCCCGCCGCCCGGCTAACAACCAGCATCCCCTCTGTGCTTGCTCTTTCTCTCTCTGCCTTTCTTCTTTGTCTCCCTCCCTCTCTCGCTCTTGTCTCATGCCTGTTGCCACAACGACGAGCCCCACTCCGCCATTGTTCCCCGCTGTTCTCCAAGAACAAAGGAGGAGGCTATTAACTCCCTGAGAGAGGAGTGGTGGAAATGGAGGAGAGGGATAGAGAATGAGAGGATGGATTGCTGTGAGGATGGACTGATGAGATGAGAGAGCGAGAACAATTTTCTGAACAAGTGAGGGAAAAGAGAGAGAGACAGGCATGGAAAAAGTGAACATGCAGACAAAGACATGGAGTAATAGAAAAAGAGTTTAGGAGATTTACACCAAGAAGGAGAACGAAGGGGAAGAAGTGGTAAAGGAGAACAGAGGCACAAGACTTAGAGAGAATTAGAGGAGGAGAAACAGATTAGAGAAGGAATGAGGCAGTAGAAAGGGCTCTTTTCTTCCTTCTTGAGGAGCAAAAAGTGAGATTTAACAAGTTATTTAATTTGATTCAGAGAAACTACTTAGCTTCTCTGCCCAGAGCTGCATCCCATCTACCTTTTCTCACTATAATCGCTCTCTCATTTTGCTTCTGCTTCCTCTTTTTGCCCTTCTAAGTCCATTACAGTGAGATTATATGTCTTTGTTTGTTGCTGTGCTCACATGCAACTGCTCATGTGTATACTTTGTACTTTTAATACACTCAGAGCTTCTGTGTCCTCGCTCTCCTTGCTTGAGTGTGTGTATGTGTGCACTCTGTGTGAGGGGTCATTAGTAGCGAGTGTAGGCGGGTAATGCGCTGTCTGCAATGCTGGCCATCTGAATGTTAACAGATTGTAACACAGGACAGAAAGTGAATTTGGTTTCCCAAGGAAAATGGAGCAAATTACACTTTTATAGCTCTCTGCCACTATCCTTTGCTCCTGCCATTACTCACTGGGTGTAGCGAGAGAAAAGGATGAGGGGAGGGAGAAAATGGAGAACAAGTGATTGGAAAGATGTCCTTTCTGAGGAGGACGCTTGAGGTGTGATGTTGGAGCTGGGGTTTATGGGGAAAAACAGGAGGAGTTTTTAAGAAGTTGATAACCTCTGTTTCTTTTTGACCTTCCCATAGAGACGCAACTCAGCAATAGAAATGAATCCCAGCCAAGGGGAAGTTAAAATAATTGTCAAGATTGCCAAGCCCAACTGGAATTGTCAATACCGTACACTTTTAATACTTGAAGTATAATCCAAAATGGAACATGTAACAGTTTTAAAATTTAAATTGATATTCAGGTGTTCCTCATGTTTACTGATGCTGATTTAAAGTAGGTCTCTGATATGTGAGTGCTTTGGAGTCAGCATCTCCATAAAGCTTGTCAGCAGATGGAAGCATAAAGTGTAAATTTCCTGGTTGACTGCTGACAGCGTTGACTCTGGACTTAACCAGAATCTTGATTTCCAGATGAAATGAAAAATGCTATTTCATCTGAAAAGAGAACTTTGGACAACTGGGCAATGGTCCAGTTCTTTTTCTCCTTAGCCCAGATAAGATGCGGTAGGAATGTGATGGCTGTAGCCAAATTCCCTGATACTGCGGGGTCGTCCATACAGCGATAAGTTTAGGAGTATCCGCAAAAGTATTTTATCTTATCAGCGCTTCATCTACACGGAATCTGCATTTTGGGAGCCCAAATCACCACTTTTTGAAACCAGGTCCCAAGTGAACAAATCTGTATACGGCAACCATTTCGTCTACATGTGCACAACCAACTGCGTCTTTCCTGAAATGATTACATCACAGCCCACTTAGCCTGCATGTGCGCGTCCAGCCAACAACAACAACAATGGCTGACAACATGATTGTGTTCGTGTCTTCTGCTCCTCTACTTCTACTTCCCCAAATGGTCATTAAGAACAGCATATGCCAAATGTTCTTAGATCCAATGGACATTTCTTGTAATCTTGTGTTTATGGAAAACTTTTTCATAATGAAACTGAAAAAAAATGTTTTCGAAGTCCCACCAAATTCTTAAATTGGTTTTGCTTGACAATCCTCTCAATGCTGCAGTTATCCCTGTTGCTTGAACACTTTTTCCTTCCACTCAATGTTGTTTTAATATGCTTGGATACAGGACTGTGAACAGCCAGCTTCTTTAGCGATACCCTGTGTGTTTTATCCTCCTTGTGAAGGGTGTTGATGACTGTCTTCTGGACAGCTGTCAAGTTAGCAGTCTTCCCTCAAACTGTGCCACTTACTGAACCAGACTGAGACCATTAAAGGGTCAAGAAACATTTACAGGTGTTTTGAGTTGATAGCTGATAGTGTGACACCATTTGTTTAAAATATTGAACTTTTACATGATAATCTAATTTTTTTGCAATTGTGAATTTGGAGTTTTTATTAGCTATAAGCCATCATCATTACAATTAGAATTAAATAAAGACTTTAAACTTTACACTTTGTGTAATGAATCTCTTTCTCCACTCCTTTCTCTCTTGCTCACACCTGCGCTCTATCTCTTTCTGTGTGTTTATAACGCGCTTAACAAATTTATTAGACCACCTGTCATATTTGTCTCAGAGACCATCCAGCATCATGAAGTGCTTTAATGCGGACTCTTTCATTTTCAGTGAGCCCTCCTCGTTTTACCATTTGAACAGGAATGAGGGATTTCAAACTGAATTCACCCAAATTTGAGCTGGCTCACTGAGCTTCTCTGAGAAGTCAGAAATTAATCAAGCATAACATTCAACCGCTAAAACTCATTTTTCTGTTCAGGAATGCAAGTAAATAACTATAATTTGACATATTAATCAAGAAATGATAATTTGCTTGACTATTTTTTCAGTTTTTTTGGTAAATCAGTAAATTTGAAAATTCATGAATAACAATAATAATTATATTTTAGCATTAAATATCATTTGGGTTAAGAGCTTCTACATATTGGTGTATTAACCATTGCAGACACATGAAAAATGATTTTGGTAATTACCAATGCTGTTAATTTAAGGCAGCTGTGGCAAAAACCTTACTTTGGTTAAGGTTAGGGTAGTCTAATAAATTTGTTAAGCACTGTATAACATTTCCCTATATAACGAAAACTGGTAACTAATGAGTGTGTTTCTCAACGATTCTCTAAACTGAAATAGTCCCACACCACACTTCGCTTCGCTCTCTTCATTTTGCGTTTCGGCAAATTTAGATAATGCATTGCGCTGCTCGACTACTTCTTCTGTTTGCCCTCTCCCCCTCTCCTTAAGTTAAATTGCCCCCTGATGGGTAAGATGTCTCACTGCTTTTGTTAAAACCCACTCACAATGTCATGACAGTAGATATTGTTGTGCAGTGCACTACTGAAATAAATGTAGTTTTCCAAAATATTCTTATTTATTGAAATGCACCTGTAGCTTCTGGGCTAGTAGCATCTGTTAGAACAGTTTTAAGAGAAATGGGCATGAGAGCCATGGTTACAAGAATTTGAGTTTCTATCGATGATGTAATGGCATACTCTTTGACACAGTTTTAATGATGTTCATTATCGTTTGTTACATTAATTTTTCAGTGACCCTTACCCTCAAATTCCTCATACTCCATCTGTGCAAATGAGCAAATCTCTCCCTTTCTAGTCTAGTCAGGAATGCTGCTTTACTCTGCTCAGCTTGAGATATGTGCCGGTGTATTTTTCAGACCTTCTAGTCTCTGCCAAAATGCATCAATCCACATAGAGCAGATCAGTCAAAACAAGAGGAAGAACCTACAAAGCATCTGGTCAGTTTCAAAATACAACACGATGTACAGCCTCTCAACTGCGAATGTCATCACTATATCTACACAGCGTTTCATCCTGTGGCATGAGCAAAAGGTCATTACTGGGTCTGCAGGCCACAGAGTTGCCATGGATGACAAATAGTTAATGTCTCAGGTGGAAAACCACAGGATTTTAATTTATTAAGTTTTTCTTTTTTTTTTTTTTTTAAGATTTATCTTTGCCTTTATTTGATAGGACAGTGGATAGAGTTGGAAACAGGGAAGAGACATGCAGGAAATGGTGCGACGGGCCGGATTCGAACCCGGGTCGCCTGCGTATATGGCGTGCGCCTTTACCACTCGACTACCGGCGCGCCTTGATTTATTAGGTGTATTTGTGCCAGGAAAGAAGTACAAAATTGCATTTGTCTCAAAATGAGAAAATATGCTTTGTACCAGATTTAGCTTGCTACCTAATTTCCATCTGTAGTCCGTGGACAGGTAAATAACGACAAAAAAATACAGAACCAGTCAATCTCCTGCACACGTGCATGCACACACACCCCCGCACCCATTTAGCCACAATACACATTTCATAGCAAAGGGAGAGCAAAATTCATTACATTCATTAAAATCTGCTATATTAATTTTCATAGTTATAAAACAGTGATTTAGATGTAAGATTAAAGCTGAAAAGACTGATTCCTTGAAACCCAATGTTTCATTTCTGGAGAGAAAATATGGAAGTCTCTGCAAAGTTTCGATCTGCCTAGAAAGCAAAAACCTTTTCACTTTATAATATACTTGCCCATGGTAGAAGCAGAATCATTCTGGAATACTGAAGTGAACAGCAAATCAACTTTAGAATCAGTTCTTTACATACTATTCCCACGCAGACTTGTTGTTCTTCTGTGGCCATGTGATCTCTCCTCTACAGCTACACTACGCTGTGCATCTCTCCAAAAATACATCCAATGGACAAGTGCACACACCATCAAACCACTGCACACCTGAAACAAGTTGTAGGCAGAGTATGTGGAATTTGAGGGTTATTCAAGGCCTTAAACTTTAACATTTCCAAATATCTAAAGTTAACCTTTCAGTGATTACATAAAACATATTTGCTTGTCTTTTAATAAATAATTGTTGCAGGTACCATTAAAATCTGTGACATCCTCTGATTTTACCTTCAAAGTAGTACATTTTAATCAATATTTTCAGTTATCTTTGTCATATCTTGTTTTTCCCCAGTGTAATATGTGTACATTTCTTAAATTACATTTTTTCTTCAGCTTTGATATTTAACATAAAACACAGATTGATTTTCCTCACTTGGTATGACTGTCAGGAAGCAGTTTCAAGAAAAGCAACAATTAGCCGTATGCTTGCAAATCTGATGAGCATTACTCATTTTCACTTGATTAAGTCATAAAGATAATAATGCCTCCACTTTTTATACTTTGAAATTGATAAAATATTCCTGAAGTTTAACTTTGAGTCACATTTTGTAAGCAAAAATGAGGTACAAAAAAGTGATTTAAATGCTGTAACACCTGAAAGCTTTCCTGGACTTTGACTTTGAATTACTGGTCGTATTAGCTGTAAAACACAGATTTCAAAGTACTCATTTTAAAAATGAAACCATAAAATATCATGGAGTGATTTTGAGGTGTCCCTGTGAGAAATCACTGCTTGATGATTGACAGAGACAGAATATGGACAGATTTTTCAGATTGAGCCAGAATTAGCCTCATAGTCAGGCACAGCTCTGCGTATAATTAATTGTATGAGTCTGACCACTGTTTATTATCTGCCACCTGTTGACTTGACTTTTATCTAAATAGCTGCTATTAACCTTTTCTAAAAATGACGGGACACTAAAATTGCTCCTCTGTTATAATATACTCCGCTCTGCTGGACTTTCTAAACTGGAAAATGTCACCATCTGAAACTTAATATCTTTAGAGCCTTTATGGTGCACACCTTCTTATGCAGAACACAGTGAGAGAGCAAGTGTTCATATTCATCAGCTTTCATATGACACAGTTGATGATTAAAGTTGAAATATCACAAACATCTGACCAACAAAGAGAACTATGAGGATAACAATAGTGAGAGGATGCACAGACTTAAAAATATCCAAATTAAATAGATTTAAGAGGCATACTGCCAGGATCAGCTTAGTACTTAGTTATACATGCATACTTTCTTCTGCATGCTGATTATTTTATCAGAAGGCAGTTGTACTGAAAGTTCTCTTACAGACCTATAATGAGATCTGTAAGTTTAACTTTTGTGTAACCCTGGTTCTCCCTGCTTGACCTTAGGTTAACTTCTATGAACTGTTTTACTCATTAAAGTTGGAGTCCCTTTTAAGATTCATATTGCTGATGTTCACCTTAACACAATGCATATATTATCTAATTCACTGCTGACTTTTGCCTGGCTTTTTTGACACTGCTGAGTGTTTAAATTTTAAAGCCTGTGGTCAAAGATCAATGCTTTAATCACACAGTAATGGAATAGCAACCTAGGCTTACTCTTATGATACAGTTTTATAATATTGTTACCTCTCTGTTGTGACAATTTGTGGCTTCCGGCAATAGCAGTTTTTGTGTGAATATAAATAAAGGAATCTATAAATCTAGCTTACAATATTTTTAAAACAGTTGTTTAATTTGCCCAACCATCCCAATGGTAATAGAAAGAAAGCCTCCTGAGAACCAGTGTTTCAATCAGAGATAACTTGCATCGGCTGGTCTGCTTCTTGGTATTTGATTTTCATCTCAGAAAAGAATTGTAAAAACACTAAAAGGAAATATATCAGGCATTGTTGTAGACAGTCAGGATCCTGTCTCACCGTCATGTTGTGGTGAAGCACCATGGGAGGGAGTGAGATGGCTTTTTGATTTGGAAATTAAAGCAAAGCTTAGCTAGAGAGAAACAGCAGTCAAGGTTGGCTCAAGGGCAACATCTCCCAGCCAGGCAGTGAATTTGTTAGCGTACAAGCACATGCGCTTCCACACACGTATACGCCATCATATGAGGATTCACCCGCCTGACCTGGCAGCTCTGTTTCCCTCCAGTGGGAGATTGGGAATAGCTTTCCTGGCGTTGTGTTGCTTCTCAGCATCAGAAAGATTGTGTTCATTCCTGGTGGAGCGAGGAGAGATGGGGAAGTGTCTCCATCACTCCAGCCCCACCTGTCTGCTTCTAAATGCTTCTTTCCTTCCTTTCTCTCTCTCTTTGTCTTGCTCTCTTTTATTGCCCTCACCCTCTTTCTCTCCCTCCCTCCATCTGCTCCACTCCCTGAGCTGACATTTGCTGTCAGACAGCCTTATTATTTTGTTCTTCAGATTTCTGATTAGGATTCTGTCGTTTCCCCTCTTTCTCACTCTTTGTCCCTCGCCCTTTTTTTTGTCTCACTCTGTTTTCGTGTGGCTCTCATTCCAATAATGTTTCCTTGCTTGCTCATGCTCTCAATTTTTAGTGTTTTCACATTAAATTCAGCATAATAATAATCAGTCTATCTTCCTCTATCCCATCTACTATTATTCTTCTTTCACCTCTCACCATTCCTCTGTCTTACTCTGTCTTTAAAGGTCAGTTTTTCTACCCCCCACCCACCCACCACCACCCCAGCTCTTTCTCCCATCTCCCCATAAAGTTCAGTCTGCAGTCTTTCCCAAGGACTCTGTGTCTCTGGCTTTTAATTATACTCTGTGGGCACTCTACCTTGTCCCTGTAGAAACAAGCACACATGCTGCTTAGAGCAGTCACCCACGTGCATGGTCGTAAAGAAGAGTAAACAAAGTAAGTCCGCACATGTTCGTCCTGCTAATACTTCTTGGAGGTTTGATATTTTTATTATTGTTTTTCCTTCAAACACATCTAATAAAGTTTTGGAACTTAATACCAAATGATTACTCAACCGCAGGCCAATTTATAAGGCTGTGATAGTTGATATTTCATCCATGCTGTCATCCAATAAAGTATCAGGAGTTCATCATGTAACTGGACAGCAAAAGAGATAGGAGAGGGTTGTCATGGTGATAAAAGAACCTTGAGGTTATATTTTCCCCCTCTTATTCTCCACACAAGTCTGCACCCTGTCCACTCTCTCTGTTTTCTTTCTTTCTCTCTCTCCATCTTTGTCTCGCCATCCTTCTTCTTCCTCTGCCTGTCACACTCTGCTCTCCTCTTTGTCTTCACCTTCCTCTCCCAGGCTTTTTCCTCTTTCTCTTAATGTCTTTCTTTTGTTCCCATCTTTCTTCTCGTTTCTCTTTCCCTCTCCCTTCCCTCCGTCCCTGTGGTCTTCACCTCTTGTCCAGGCGTTGAGGGAGGGAGAAGCAGAGGAGGGAAAGGAATGCTAATTTTGCCACCAAACCGACGGCGAGCAGAAAGAGAGTTTGAGAGAGAGAGAGACAGAAAATGTCACTCGTCAGAGGAAATGAGATGGCCATTGCTCTGTGTATGTGTGAATGTCTGAACAGAAAAGATCAGTATGACAGTCTGAGTGACATTTAATGCATTTCTCTTCTGCTTTCCTTGCTCCCCTGCTAAGTAAATGATATATATGTATATTTATGGTTTCATATTTATGTGCAGGGGGCGACTGCCAGCATATGCATGTTTGTGTGTGTATGCGTTAGCTCTTTTTCCATCATGTGCAAGAGCTGTTTCTACCCTTTCTTTGTTTTTAGAGTCAATCATCCATCTCTCTCACTTTTCCTTCATTCCACTGCTCGCTCTCTTCACCCCTCACTCACGTCGGAAATGTAATCACGTTCGGGGGCTGCAGAGAGGGGAAGAGGGGGGATCTTGGTGGAAGGAAAAGAAGGGGGGAAAAAAAGAAAGACTTTGAAGAGAACGTGGGGTGGAGGAAGAAAAAGGCATTTGTATGTGTACCCAATTACCACTCCAGCCTGCCCAAAGTCACCTTCGAAGAGAACGGACGCACATGCTCTCAAAATAGCTACTTCCATCCCGCCTCCTCTGTGTATGTGTATGTGTGTTGGTTACAGTGGTGATGAGGTAGACTGAATAATGTAATGGCCCTTCTCTTGTCCATCAGCTCAGGGCTTATTATGTGTGTGTCTCTCTCGATGTAATTGTAGCTATGCGAATGAATGTAGGTGGGTGTGTGAGCTAGTGTGTCCAGTGTTTGATTGTGCTTCCTGATTGAGTCCTAGACCCGCAGATTTCAACCCAGGTCCTCAGCCTCTGATTAGGTGTTGTGATGTGTGAAAGAGGAGGAAAATGTATGTGTATGGCCTATGTGTGTGTGTTCTTTTTCTCCGGTCTTTGAGAGTCAGAAGTTAAGCTTTGGACCTCACAAGTGACAACAAGGTTAAAGTAAGGACACAAGACCAAGGGTTAGAGTTTGTCTCAGGTCTATATCAGTGCTTGGATGGTTAAATTTAGAGCTGAAGCCTGTAGACAATGCAGGTTCTTATGACTAAAGCAATGCCAACACGCCAGTGTCCTTGTTAACTGTGGCCTCGTTCCGCCTTGCTTCTTAATTAAGAGACTGTAGGCCTCCCAGCACTGCCTGCTATCCCACACTCCACTGGGGCAGAAAAGGACAGGAACAGAAAGAAAGAGAGCAAGACCACAGAAAGATGAAAAAGCTATCCATCAAAAATTTTGAACAGACAAGATTGATAGATTTGGAAAGAGGAGGGAGAGGAATTAAAAGAGGGATGCTTGTATATGAGCAAGAATCCAGAGCTGGGAAATGAGAAAGTAATAGAAAATGTGGGAATTTGGGCAATGAATCGAAATTTAGATAAAATCGCAATTTTCAGATTCAGAAGGTGCAAAGAATCTTTGACTTGAAATGTGCGTCTAAATATCAGTTTAATTATATTTTTTGCAGTAAAGATGCTAATAAGCAAACATTGAAGTGTCTTTTTTTAGTTTACAGAAATCTCAGTTTCCTTGTTTTTCTATATGATTTTCTTGACCAAAATGAGAATGACACAAAAAATCATGTTAAATTTGTAATTAGTCAAAATAAATGCAATGACATATTTTTCTAGGGATGTATAATATTGGATTTTTGTGGCTATCTGATGTGCCGATATTTCCCTCATTCAATTAAGCAAAGACTGATATACAAGGTGTAGCTATTAAAGAAAAAGACTGTGCTTATGAGGATAAAACTATGTTGCTCACGGTCAGATCGACTGTTATATATTACAGGTATTCAAGCACAACTGCTCTAAGTTTCCAATAAGTGATACGTCTTTTCGCTGCTAGCTACTGATTGAAGTGTACGTGTTTTTGCTAAGGTGTCAGAACATGATTAACTTAAAAGTTGATCAACTCATTAACTTGAAACTTTGGGTGAAATTGAACCAAGCAGCAGCTGAATCTTTTGGTTCATTAACTGAGGTGTATGGGTTACACTGCATGTCACGTGTGTTTGAGTGGCACAGAAGATTTGGTGAAGACAGAGAGGATGTCCAAGAAGATGAACATTCTGGGCATGTTGCATGTTGATTGTTTTCCTTGACAATAAGGGTATAATTTTGGAGGATTGAGTTCCAGAAGGGTCAATGGTGAATTAACATTATTACAAATAGGCCTGAGCGGTATGGCATAAATAATGTATCACTATATTTTTCTCGCCCTTAACAGTAATAGTCTTATATTGTGGTATTACAAATTAAGAGAGATAACACACTTAAATGCATATTAAAGTGCTACAGACCCCTTGTCCTCCTAAAATGAACCTGTGATGGTATACTCAAATCATTTCTGAGCTTGAGATCACTTGGTGTTTACAGCTGCATCTTTGACTTTGTTTCATGCCACAACCCGTTTCTTGGGCTCCACATAGACTTGCATCAAGAGAATCACAAGTTATAACACATCTTTACACAGTTGTTAAAGCTGAATAGCTGCAGCGCTAGGCTTAAAAGAAACTGAGACAACCCAGCTTGAGTTAAAGTTGCAGACAGATTTGTACACTCTGCAAAGCAAACCCAATCACCATGTTGCTGTTATTAAAGACCTCAGACTTGAAGAGTAAAACCATAGGTTTACCTGTTTACTGTATTGGACGTTAATCACAGCTGCACAAGTGAGTGACGTTCAGGTAGTTACCTAGCTGCTCGTAATGCTGGAGCAAAACATGCTTAGGACTGGACTCAGACTGAGCTGTTTGCTGCACGAGTGGTAGCAACGGTTAAATCAAATCGCAGTGCTTGATCACCCTCCCTTTTGACCAGATCTTAAGATTATAAATGTGCTCAAAGGAACACATTCTGTCGAAGTTAAGAGAAGAAAGACAGGGGCTCTGTTGGAACTTTAATATATCGGCTGTAACTATTGGCAAACTTGTTCATATCTGCCAATAATGATATTCACTTTTTAAGCAAAATCTGCAGATACCAATAACATGTCAATAATATTTTACATCCTTAACTTTCGGACATCAGACATTTCACCTGACATATACATGAGAAGCTTAGCATTTAGTATGTTATAGGAACAGTGTGGTGTGGTTTTTTGAACTAGAAACATGGAAAAAGTTGTATGTAGGCGGCTTCGAGTTATACTCGTGTATGACTTCTCAACCGAAGTGACAAGATAAAACATTAAGCATGATATTAATCTGCAAAGAGGAAAAAATGCTGATGGAGCTAGCTGATAACTTTAGCTTCAATCAACTCAGCATACCAGGCTCACATCATATATCCACTGACACAATGACCCTGTGATGAATTTGACTGTGTACTTTGCATTTTCTCCTCTTTAGACTAGGCGGTTAAACCTGATTTAGCCAAATAGGGAAAAAAGACCTCTGGGACATCCTCAAAATAGAATGATTTTGTTGTTTGTGTTTGTTGAAAATACATCAGATGAGCAACTTATATAATATACGAATATTGTATCGCAATAGCATTACTGGGAAAAAATGCCGTAGTAGATTATTTTCCCAAATCGTACAGCCCTGAAGAGAAAAAAAAGACAGTAAGACCACAGAAAAATGAAAAAGCCATCCGTCAAAAGTATTGAGCAGACAAGATTGGTAGATTTAGAAAGAGGAGGGAAAGGATCTAAAAGTAGGATTGCTTGTAAATGAGCAAGAATCTGGAGCTGTGGATGTAGAAACTAATAGAAGATGTGGAAAGAGAGGCGGCTAGTGTTCACTGATAGAACTCCTCTGCTGAGTTGGTGCCACTCATTTCCACAGTCGTCCATGCATCAGATGTGTGTGTACGTGTGTGCTTTTCAAGCAATAATCTGTTCCATCTCATTCTTTACTTTCCATCTGTGTAGGATCTCTCGCTCCGTCACTCCCCATCTCTCACTATCATATCTAACTCACTCTTTGGGAATGGGTGTGTGTGTTTGTATGTGTGTTGGTATCTGTGGTTAGATACATGCCTGTACATCCTTGTACGCCTGCCTGGCTATCTCTGCTATTCTCTCTCCATCTCTTGTCAGTGTGTGCAGAGTGGTGAGATAGTGGGTTAAATTTTAATGGTGCTGCCATCTCTCAGTAGCTCCTGAAAGAGGGCCAATGCAGACTGACACACTCACTGAGCCGTGAGAAGAGACAAGACAGAGAGAGGAGCAATAGCTTGCAAGACATACACACACATATGCTAGGTCACTGGTGCACAGTACAAACAACAGGTAGAGTGGAGAAAATACCACACAGTCTTCTATTACAATTTTTGGAAAGCAGATTATGTTGTTTTAGAGTTTGTGCTATTGCCTTCGTTAAGCATATTTCACATATATATTATATAATACATTTAAATGTAACTTGCATTCACTGTGTCTGTTGTAGAGATTATGAATTCTTGGGTTCCGTTGTGCTGTTATTTAAATAACAAAAGGAAAACAAATCACATCCAGGCCAGTCTTCAGATTGAAATAGCTCAGTAGGACAGTGGATGATTCCTATGTTCTATTCAGTTTGCAGACTCTTTCTTCCAAAAATCTGTTTACAGTATGCATGTGTTCGCAGTGAATTGTGAAACATTGATTCCTTCCAGGAGTATGCCCGTCTAACATCAATCATTCCAGCTACAGAAGACTTAGAAAATCTCTCCACACACAGTCCCCCCAGGAATGCATGTAGAGCACAGAGGCTGGTCTCTGGTTGGCATTATGTGTGCATGAATCTGTGAACTCAATCACACAACATCCACATGAACACTGACACTCACACAAACACGTGCCAGTCTCGCAGCCACATTGTGTGTCGTTCCTTGATTGTTTTCATTTGCCCAGCCGCACATAGCCGTCTGATTGGCAACACGTCTCCTGATGGCTCTCTAAAGCGCATGGGGGGGATTAGGTGTGTACTTTTGTGTCTGTGTTTTTTTGTTTATGTCTCTCTCTGTGCATGCATGTGTGTCCTTTTGTCTATCCTCAAATACAGCCAATTCCCCGAGAGGCCAGCAGACAGATGTTCGAGAAGAGGATTTGCACGTCTGTCTCCCTGTTTAAATATCTGTTCTTCCTGTTTAGTTTGGTGGTGGGGGTAGGGAGGGTGGGGGGATTTGTTGGGGGGGGGGGGTCTTGGAGGGGAGGGGGTGAAACTGATTTCACAAACTAGAAACCCTGCAGCACACCAATAGATCTTTGATGAGAGAGACTTTTCCCCAAGTTCCCACGCAAAGGTGGAGGTTGCCAGATCATGGTTGTCATCTCCCTCCAGCTACTTAGTTTGACTATGATCTATTGTTATTGATGTATTTCAAACACCTGCAGTAGTTTTCCCAAAGCATTTGCAACAAAGAGAGAGCTTCACTTACACAAATGCAAAGAAGTGTTCAGTTTGTTCTTAGCAGTATAGATTGCAGGATGACAGAACTTTTCCAGTGATTAAAACACAATATAAGTTCTTTGTGCCAGTATGAGTATGGAGATGAATGTGTCTTTTAAGTCTGTTAATCCTCATAATTAAGGCAAAGTCTTTGTGAAATTGGGCTCCTTTTCTTTCTTCTTATTCTGTTGACTGTATCACATGATCTCTCTTCTCATCTTTATCTCTCATCCTTTTTGCTCTATAGTCTCTTTCCCACAATGCTTCCTCCCATCGCAATTGCTCCACTTTGTTACTCATCCCCTTTATCTCTCCTCTAGCTTTGCTCTCTATGTCTCCTTTTCACTTTCTTTTCTCCTCTCCTCTCTCGTTTACTTGGCTTGGTCATATTAACATGTTGGCTGCAAAAAAAACTGACAAGCACGAGAAAATGTTTTGCCTTTGGTCAGACACACTTACTCGTGTCTGTGTGTGTGGTCTCTGTTTGTGCATTCGTTTTCTGGGAGCGATGGCTGACATTAAAAAAGGCAAAAACTCCCTCCTCCTCTCCAGCCCGCTCACTGGCTCTTGGCTGTGCTCAAGGGGTAATTAGACCTAGCAAAACTGGCCCTTGTCCTCCTCTTTGCTACATACAGGGTGTGTTGTTTTGTGTATTCTTATGTGTGTATGCATGCTTCTGTGTGTGTGTTTGTACATGTGTGCCAATCTTTCCACCATGCGGTCAAGTCACAATTGCTAATCAGGCCTGCGAGTCTTGCCCGGAGAGTCCAAGAAAGGGAGAAGGATGGGGAAGAGAGAGCTGTGGAGGGAGGGGGAAAATGAGTGCTTTCCTTTGTCCTCATCACTGAAGCAGAGTTAAAGACAAGTGAAGGGATGGATGGTTGGAGATGAGAGGACAGAGACTTAGGGATTAACAGTGGATGAGTGTGTGCTCCATCCCTAAGACGAGCTTTTAACTGTCCTCCGTGGCATGACACCGTGTAGACCTTCATTTTTCTCTGTCCTCCTTTCATCTATTTTGCTTTGCATAAGTCAGAACTGCTTGTATTCATAAAGTGCCTCTCCATCATTTACTCATGCTCTTTCTTTGCACTCTCTCTTTTTCTCGCTGCCTCTTGCTCCCATTCGCTCCCTGTCTGCTATCTTTCCATAAGGTAATAATGAATATTTGAATGCTGACAGGAGCCAAGTACCTAATCCTTTTTGCCCAGAGCAAAGTGGGCCTCATGGGGTGCATGTGTGTTACAGTTCATCTAACTTTTTAATTGAGATAGAAACCCAATTTATAAGTTTTCATTTCTACCTCTATGCTCATGTAAATGAGACTTTCTGCTTGGTTATGTGAATATGTCATGGACGCTGTCAGGGTGGACAGTACACTTGACAAGCAGGGAATGTGATTACATTTGGCAGGCAGCTGGTAATACATAGAAGAAATACTATTCAACTGTGTGACCTGAGTGCCCCAGAATGAACAGAGGTAAGGTAGGGATGCTCCCTAGGGTTTTTTCCTGTTCTTAATTGCAGCTGTGATAGGCTATATTCAATACACGATGACAGACCTCTGCAGATTAATGTATATAAGAACACTCATCTCATCCATGAATCTCACGCACAGCCACACATTCTCACACACACATACAAAGTACCTTTACCACTTAATTATCTACACCTGCTGAATTGCTTGTTAACAGAAATAGCTCATAAGTCAATCACCTGGCAAAAAAATCAATGCATTTAGGCATGTACATGTGGTCAAGATGACTTGCTGAAGACCAAATCGAGTATCAGAACAGGGAAGAACGAGGATTTTTATGTGACTCTGAACGTGGCATGGTTGTTGTCGCCAGAGGGGCTGGTCTGAGTATTTCAGAAACTGCACAGCCATCTCTAGGGTTTACAGAGAATGGTCCTAAAAAGGGAAAATATCCAGTGAGCGGCAGATGTGTGGACGAAAATGCCTTGATGATGTCAGAGGAGAATGGGCAAAACGATGATAGAAAGGCAACAGTAACTCAAATAACTACTCATTCCAACAAAGGTGTGCAAAATACCATCTCTGAACATACAACACATCAAATCTTGAAGCAGATGGGCTACAGTAGCTGAAGACCACTTCTGTCAGCTAAGAATAGAAAACTGAGGCTGGTTGGTTACTATACCATTCCTGTTTCTCCTCCATCTTACCATTACCAGTCATTTTTGTGTCCTACTTTTCTTGTTAACAAGCCATATGTTTCACAATATGCAGCATGTCTTATAAGCTTCAAACTACTTGCATTATCCTGCTTGTTTAGTCTTGTCCTGTCTGTCCTATTTTGTCCTGTCTGCCTTGTCTTGTCTTGTGTGATCTTCCTGTTGTGTTCGTCTAGTCCCATGCTCCAAGTCTCGTCCACTTAGTCTTGTCATGTAATGTCCTGTTCTATTTGTATTTATTTTTTGATCTTTTTTTAAAATTATTTTATTTAGCAGTGTTTAAACACCACAGCCTCCTTGAGTATTGTTGCTGACCATGTCCATCCTTTTACGACCACAGTTTACCCATCCTCTGATGGCTCCTCCAGCAGGATAATGCACCATGTCACAAAGCTCAGATCCTCTCATAGTGGTTTCTTGAACATGACAATGAGTTCACTGTACTCCAGTGGCCTCCAATAGTCACCAGATCTCAATCCAATAGATCACTTTTGGGACGTGGTGAAATGGGAGACTCACATCAAGGATGTGCAGCAACTGTGTGATGCTATCATGTCAATATGGACCAAAATCTCTGTGGAATGTTTCCAACAGCTTGTTGAAACTATGCCACAAAGAATTAAGGCAGTTCTGAAGGCAAAAGTGGTCCAACCTGGTACTAGCAAGGAGTACCTAATAAAGTGGCTGGTGAGTGTATGTAAAGCTCTGCACGTGTCCATCTGCCAAACCACGGACAAGGGTCAATGATGACTGAACCCGGTGTAACAGAGAATAACTCTGCTTAATGATGTACAAATCCTCCTGTAAAATTGATTTATAAAGTCCTCCTGTTTGTAGTTAAATCTCATTTTAAAGAAACCTTTTTTTGTGAAGGTCTCAGTTTGTCAGAGAACATCTCTGAACAAACAGGCTGGTAAAGACAAAGCAGCTCACCAAATGAGACAGGGATGAGTCTTGGGAGAACTACAAAGGAAGGTAAGGTTATAAAAAAATACTCTAAGCCTGGAATGCCTGACAGTGCTCCTTTAAATCAGTCAAAAATAAATGGAAAGAAAATGGCACAAAAGCAACTCTCTCAAGATCTAAACTGAGGACTGGACAGAAAGAGCTTGAAAGGAATCCCTAGCTCAGGTGTGACCATATGTCCACAGGACATTTATTAGTGGTGCACTCCACAAATCTCTCCTTTATGGAACAGTAACAAGCAGAGGGTGGTTGATTAAATAAAACCGTTAAAAGACCTGTTTGAAGTTTTCTACAAACCATATGGGAGAAACAACGAACATTCTAGGAAGGGTTCTCTGATTGGTGGGATCAAACTTGAACTTTTGGCACTGGTTTAAAATCAGTGTGTAGCCCGCTGCATGCTGCATCCTTCTGTGAAGATGCTTTTCATCAGCAGGTACTTACAAACTGGCCAGGATTAAGGACAAGACAAAGCAAAATAAATGCCGGTTCTCTTGAACATCCTTTCTCAGTTTGCAAGAAAAAGAAGTACAGAAAAGTCGGAGGCCCCCTTCCTGCAGGTCAACGAGCGTAACTGTACAGCCGACAGCCAGAACCACACTGACACGGTTAAAGGCAAAGAGTGTTAATGTCTTAAAGCCCAGACCTCAGTCCTTTTGAGAATCTGTCGTGAGACTTGAAAATTGCTCACAGACAGTCTCCATCCTGTCATGCTGAACTTTAACTGTTTTTCTAAGAAGAATGAGCTGAAATGCAGACGTGCAAACTGGCAGAGGCCAAAAGACTTGATGCTGTTTTGACTTAAAGGGTTAAATATGTCCATAAGTCGCCTCTTCTTTTGTCTTGATAGTTTTGTGCATGTCGTGTCAATCAAATGGTAAAAGTCCTAAAATGTCCATTTAAATTCTCGTTTTTTTATACTTGGAAAATGCAGAAAAGTCCAGTGTAAAGTGAGGATCAATGCAAAGCACTGTAGTTCTTTCTCCTCCCCACAGAGGGAGCACAGTGCTGTGAAGGCCAGTGCAGCGTCAAGGACATTCGCTCTGTGAATAACAAACACCAAAGCAGCACACAGACTACCAGACTACCACAGAAAACTACTTAGTTACTCAGTGAGTCACTCTGTTAGCCGGTCAGGCACAAACACATACTCTCACCCACATAAATACACACAAAGACATGACAGGTTAGTAAGTTCAAGCACTGAACTGTGGTGTTTTTCTGTCGTCTCCATGTACCCTATTAAAGGCTCAGGTGTTGTGGCTGTCTCAAGGTCACTTCTGCATTGTCTTTGTCCTTTAAACTAACTTCACTTTCTCTCTTTCCCTCTTTTATTTGCTCAGCCTCTCAGTTTTCACACCTTTATTTGCTCTTTCCTCTCTTGATTTGATTTCCTTTTCTCCTCTTACACTCTGAAGTTCTCTCTCACAGCCCCTATCTCTCCTCCTTGTAATTAGCGGGTGTAATTGCTGTAGTAAATCTTTTCTGCTGTCCCAAGGAGACTGGCTGATATAGGACTGATTTAATAAGCACACCATAGCAGCTCACCTCTCCTTGTGTGCGTGTGGAGGTGCGTGCAGTGGGGGGTGTCCGCCGGTGTCCTCTGTTATTTGCTATGGGGATTTATGGGCTGTTTGTGTGGTTTCAGCAAGTGCGAATTCAAGTTCAAGGTAATGCTGTGTCGGTGTGTCGACTGTAGTACACCTTATCAGTAATGCAGGCAGCATACTCCCTGTGTGTGTGTGTGTGTGTGTGTGTCTCATCAGTGATGCCGTTACATGCCTAGTGTGCGTCATCGCTGAAGACCTTCATGGCCAGAAGAGCAGGGAGAGGTCAGAATGGCCCTGAGAGAACAGCGCTGAAACACACATACAGACCCTCATTTCCAC
This sequence comes from Cheilinus undulatus, assembly GCF_018320785.1. NCBI lineage: Eukaryota > Metazoa > Chordata > Actinopteri > Labriformes > Labridae > Cheilinus > Cheilinus undulatus. The sequence continues at coordinate 28,998,964 of NC_054874.1, read as the reverse complement.
AAAAAACAAGCACCTCCACACTCTCTTTCCTCTTCTATCAATCCACTTTTGCCCCTCCCTCCCCTTTTTCATCACATACACAGTTCATCACTTTATTCCTTCTTTTGTTCCTTTATCATTCACATAACCATCACTGATTGGAAATACTGTGAAGGTAACAAACTGTGCATCCAGGTGTGGGAGTCTGCGTGCCTTGTGCCATCCATCGGCAGTACACCAAACTCACCAGTGGAGGGCACTGTGACTCCACGGAAAATATTAAGCTCATTGAAGGAGCCCCACTTTGTTCCTCCTTTAGTCACACCATTTAGATAAAATTAAAACTTTAAAACTTTACCCAACAATGGAGTATCTTTTTAAGAAAAAGCAGTGTAGAATTTTATTTCATTTTAGACAGGAACCAAACAGAATTACCTTGAAGTTTGTGACAGCTTTAGATGCTTGTTTTACTGTAAGATTCATTTGTGATAGTAAATTTAATCCGTTTTTTTTCACCTTTATTTTCTCTGCCAGACCCATTTAGCAGTTTATGCATCAGCTTGTAATAATTTTTATGGTTTATTATTGTTTTTTTTTTGTCTTTGTTTTTGTTTTTTTTTTTTCAAAATTATAAGTTACAATATGATATTACTTTAAATAAGTGATCTTAGTGCACTGTCACTCAATAAGATGCAGGTTAAATAGAAATGCACATTATTATTGGCATGATACAAGTATTGGAAAATATATTGCCAGCAATACTGAAAATCTTTGATATGATATAAAATATTTTTTGTCAAGCAGATACGTCTACATGTTTCGACTCATCTTGAGTCTTCATCAGGACCAAATAGACAGATAAAGAGCAGGTTTTTAAGTCTTTCTTCTACTCCCAGTCGCATTTCTGAAGTTTTATGAACTGAAGTATGTTTCTCCTCAAACTTTACAGTGTGCTCTAATGTCTAAAGTTTTTGGTATGAATTACATTTAAATATCAGTATTTATATTGCTGCAAGCCATAATAATTCTTGCATGTCAAATATTTGAGGAAAAATCTAATACCATGCCTCCGTAGACCTAAATTTTAGTCTTTAATGTTTTTTTTTCTTTGAGGTGACTGTACCTGTAATTATAATTTTCATCTTCAAGTCCAACAAAATAAGTGCTACAATTTGAGTGGGACAAAACTTGATTTAAAGCCGTCAGGTCAAATTAATGAACATATTTTTATTGATTTACTCTACTGCTGTTCCTCTGTATTTTTGAGACATTTTTTATGTTTTGAAAGTAATATAGTCTTATTTTATTCAATTTAGTACAAAGTTGAGCTTACATGTTGCAGTTACATCCTTCATGCACCAGGGGTGCGCAAGGGAGCACACCTAAGCCCCTCCCACAAACCCACCCCTCCGCATCCTGGCCCTCCCACATCCTGCCCCCGTCCCCCCTCCCCCCTGCCCCACCCTGCCATCTGGTCCTTTTCACACAATCACAGACTCACACATACACACTCACACAGTCAGGATTTTTTTCTCCCCATTTCCTTTCTCAGTGAAAAACAGGATGAAGGGGCTCTTTCAGGCGCAAGGTTACCGTGGAAACCCCCTTATTCTCCTTCTGTCAAACTTGCTTACATTGTGACACAGACAGAGGAATAAAGAAAGTGACAGAACATTGGACATTTAAAGTTTAAAGGGACCGAGGCCACAGCTGTCGTTCTGTCTGCAGTAGTTTGAGCCTCATGCTTACTTTAGACAAAGAACTCCATGCCCTCCCTCTCTTTCTTTTTCTTTTTTTGCCTCATCCCCCCTTTAGTTAAAGATTTAAACTTACATACTTAAATTTCCTCAGATAATCACTGTATATCTCATTATTAAGTCTTCCTGAAGTGCATTTCTTCCTTGTTTGTGTTGAACTTGCTAAACTCTTTGTTTGTGTCTCTGTGCGGTTCTTTCTCTACCCTGAGCATTTGTTCCAGAGAGCTGCTCTGCCCGTAAATATTGATGTTGAAACTAAAAACCATCTCATCTGTTCCAGTTAAGACTGCCTCCAGCCCTGGAATGCTGGATGGAAAAAACTAAGTTTGAAGTTATATAAAGTTAATGCTTTGCTTTTCTCCTGTCTTGCCACCAGAGGGCCAAAGAGAAAACACTTTGGAGGCCACAGATATACAATGGAGCACATCATCTGAGAGCTTTTAGTGGGTTAAAAATAAACTGCAGCGCTCCACAAGCAGGGAGTGGTGATGAGTGGATGAATAGACCATATGAAAAGGCATGGAAAAAGATAGAAAAGAAAAGTGGCTTTGCTCTCTGGGAGGGAGCTTGAACTATTCTATGAGCTGAGATATAGTTCTGAGAAGTCAAGGATAAAAGTTAATCATCTTTGTTTGTCTTACTCCTTTTGTGTTTCAACTTTATTTTCTTGTGTATTTTTCCAATTATTTTTCTCTGTCTCCAAGCTTGGCTAACCATTACCTTCCCCACTGCACATTTTCTCCTTTTAAGGAGTGAGAGAAAGAAAGAGGAGAGGAAAGAGGGGGGCCACGCTCAGGTCTGCTGACTTATAAACAGACTCCTCTTTGTGCAGTTAGAGAGAGACACGCACACGCTTAGTCACATATTGACAGGGACCTCCAAATGACTTGGCTCCTCATGATCCTGTGCCCCCCTCTTTCGCCTCCAGCTCTCCCTTTTTCTTCCCTCTTCTTTCCACTTAATTAAAAACAGAAATGGACAAATTTAGTTTTTCTTTTCGGACACATACGCACACACATGCCTGTGCACACACACACACACACATGCAGACATAGAGACAAAACACCCCCTCCTCCTCCCCCTTTTTTCATCATCTCTCAGTGCCGGGCAGCTGCTAGGGAGACAAGGGGGAGGTATTCTGGAAAAAGAGACGCACATTTGTGTGTGTGTGGTTGTGGGGATTTGTTTCTATAAAGGAAGCCTTCTCTGTGGCAGCTGGGATGATAAAACATGTGGATGTTAAGATGTCAGCACTCCACAAGTGTGTTCATATGTGCCTGTGTTGTCACATGTGTTCTGCCTCAGTCATCTCCTCTCCTCCCCCACAATGACTAAGTGTAACAGGATGCAGTTCTACATTGCCACCACAAGAGGTGCCATGAGATCATAAATGAAGTGAGCCCAGCATGTGGAGACCGCTAAGCAGCCATTTTACAATCTCCACTCCAGACCCCATTTTATGAATCAGCCATGATGTCAACACACCAAAGCTTGATTTGATTGGCTGGAGCACAGCTGGCAGTGTGGCTGTAAGAGCGCACGCACACATGCTCCCCTACCGGCTCTCCATCCTTCCAAGATACACACAGACACACAGTGACCTAGTGACATGATGCCTTAACTAGGTTACTCGTCTCAGACTAACAGGATTCCTTGAGATTATATACTGCAAACAGCAAGCGTTCAAAGGATCTGTGCCTTATATATTCATGTCTGTCTTTTTTAGTGTCTGAATGCATATTATTCCTACATTCCAAGACAGGGTTTTTAATAGTTTAATCTTTTCATTGCTGTAACTCCCTGATCTCTTTATAGCTCTGTCTTTAACTGTAAATGTTTGAATGAATGTCTTCAATAGATGATTTTGATCAGACTGGCACCATCCTCAGATGTTTATTTGTAGATTGTTGTCATTTCCTGGCCTTTCAGTTATTGCTGGCTGTGTTTGTGTGTTTGTTGAATATATTCTTGTTGTTTCCTGTCAGATGTCCTGAAGGGTTTTCCTACCCTGTGTGTGTAATGGTTGACTTCCTGCTGGTTTCCTGCTCTCAGCAGGGACTGTGGCTGGAGTGTTAGATGCACAATAGTGTTGTTGATTCATGGTAGTGATCCACACAGCAGATTATACAATCTCATCACAAATTATATGCAAACAGTAGAAGAACAGACATAAAACAGATTAGATCAGCCTAAACTCAGAGTCTGACTTAAGGCGTACGTTATCTGTGATTCTGACAGCAGTTTCACTGAGCTGAGTTAAACAGTGGCTCTTATTGAGGCCACAGTCCTCTGGCTGACTGACTGGTTTGTGTGTATGTGTATGCTATAAATGAATGAGTTGAGGAGCTCATTAGGAGGCCAGGGCTCATTAACAGACCGCTCACTGATTGGCCTCTCACATAGAGACAAAGCACTGTTTGACTGCACATATGGAGGCATGGAGAGACAAGTGAGTTGTTATGCTGAACTGCCTGTGTGTTTGGATGCACTTGAATGTGGACTGATTGTGTAAAGATGTTGGAATGACTAAGAGGGAACAGAAAAGCAAGACATGTGTAGCACTAAAAACTGTGGGATGGCTGAACCTTAATGAAATGTGTAATTTATACCAGAAATAGTGTTAACTAAACAGATAAAACAAGGTTTAGTTTTTATTTGACCTTGGTTGGATGGATGGACACTAAATCTAAGCCTCTGATGTCAGAGCATGAGGTCATCACCAGACAGAGGAAACAGGTGGGCTGCTCAGCAGATTATTTTATTTGTATAGTGTGCTCACTTTAGACAAAGCCTTTTAAAGAGAGAGAGCATATGTCTGCACCCACTGCTGTACACATTGTACCAGAACTGATTGGCCATTTTCCAAACAATGATTATTTTTTACTATGACAGACCCTTTACACATATAAGTAATGTTCAAGGACACATGAACTAGTTAGAAAATAAAGAAGAAAATGGAGAACCTCTGTTTTTTCTAATAAAGTTTTAAACTATAAAAAACTAAAAGTGGATGAATGGTGTTAAGGCTATTGGGTTTTTGTCTGATTTTTTAAAGCTTTTTTCAACTTAATGACCAGGAATTATGTTTTTTAGACCACAGAATGGTCTAAAAACCACACGGTTCTTTTCTGAGACTGGTCCTTAGGAGTTTTATTGAATTTGAATTTATAAGATTGAATTTGTTCAATTAAATCTCAAAAAATGTTGTGCCCATCTCCAGTTACCTCGCCACAAGAGAACAGTTTCTATTAATGACTTATTTGGACTATAATGGGCTTGTAATACTGTAGCTAAAAAATAAACTTCTCATAATCACCCTCATTTATCTGTGTGGTGTACAGAGTGTCCACAGGGTCTTGAAAGTATTAAAAGTTGATAAATCAGCTTAGTGAAAATAAAGGCTTTTAAAAAGTATTTAAAAAGTCTTAAATGCAAGGTTATAAGGTCTTTGCTATTCTATTTCAGTACAAAACTTGTAGGTACTCTAAATTGTTGTATAATTGCTTTAAAGCCACTCTAGTAGAATCATCAGACCTTCCATTGCCTGCTGCTCAATGGTATTAAAACAATGTCTTTTTGTCATAGGCTTATCTCAAAAATGCTCCAAGCAAGCTTAATTTTCATACCAGAATAATGAAAATTTTCCTATTATATTTCTGTTTTTATCTTTTCTATGTTGTCACATTTCATTTGGGTCAGTGGGTTAGAAATTGAGGCTCTAATAGGGTCTTTAAATGTATGAAGAGGTCTTAAAAAGTATTACATTTAATGTTAGATTTCCTTTATGTACCCAGGTGCAGAAACCAGCACAAATCTGGGAGCAGAAATCATCTTACGATATGTTTCACATGTGAAATGTGCATATCAGCCCGATCACAGCATACAAATTACATGGTGTTGATAAGTGTGGTGGCTGATAACTGTTATTTAAATATCCGCCCCTACATGTTCACGGTTCAGCTGGCCTTGCCATGACCTTTACAACATGTCAATATGAAATATAGCACAGAAGAGAAACTTCTCTGACCTGGAGATTGAAGAGAAGTCGAAAGGAATAATAAAGTGATGACTGCCTTGAAAAGTAATTAATGATGACATTTTTACTTCAATTCCTGTAATTGAGTAGCTTTTTGTGTATTTGTACTTTCTATTACTTTTTAAACAAATAATTTTCACTTTTATATGAATGTATTTTGGGGGAAGTATTGTACTTTATTACATAAAAACGCATCCATTGCAGAGTGAAAAAACAAAGTCTTAAACAGGATTTTTCTAGCTCTGTGTCAGCAACATGAAATTGACCGGTAGATTGGCTTTGACTTCACATGATGGTCAGTAACACTTAGCGAGAGAATGCTTCCACATCACATCCCAAAACAGTTGTTGCATTTTACTTAATCATAAATGTGTGGTTTCACCAAAACAACGTGGTTGAAATATATATTCTCATGTTATTGCCAATAAGGAAAGATCATATTTGACTGTGCAGCTCCTCACTAGCTACCCAGTTCTTGGTGCTTAAAGTATAATTTTTATAAAAGAAACTTTTCACAGTTTGAAGCTACTGCCAGAAAACATGTAATTTGGGATGCAGAAATGCATCTTTTTAACATCGGTGTCAGCCAGTATTGGCACTTCTGACAAATATCGGCCATCGCAAACAATGTGGGCATGAACAGATATTAGTTAGAGATTTTTGTCTGTTGTGTCCTTACAATTTAATACTGGAATTCAGCAAATGTACCTGGTGAGTTAGAGAAGAGGTTGATTATTAGGCAGAAGATGTGACCTGTTGGGCAAAGTATAGGTGCATCTCAAAAAATTAGAATATCATGAAAAAGTTCAATATTTTTTGTCACTCTTTTCTGAAAGTGAAACCCATATATTATATAGACTTGTTACACATAGAGTGAAATATTTCAAGCCTTTATTTCTTGAAATTTTAATGGTTAAGACTTACAGATAAGAAAACCCAAAATTCCGTGTTTCAAAAAACCAAATTATTACATAAGATCAATTAAAAAAGGATGTTTTAAACAGAAATGTCAGGCTTCTGAAAAGTATGTTGATTTGTATGCCTTCAATACTTTGTTGGACCTCCTTTTGCATGAATTGCTGCATCAATGCGGCGTGGCATGGAGGCGATCAGCCTGTGGCACTGCTCAGGTGTAACGGAAGCCCAGGCTGCTTTTATAGCGGCCTTCAGGTCATCTGCATTGTTGGGTCTTGTGTCTCTCATCTTCCTCTTGACAATCCCCCATAGATTCTTTATGGGGTTCAGGTCAGGCCAGTTTGCTGGCCAATCAAGCACAGTAAGACCATGGTCATTGAACCAGCTTTTGGTACCTTTGGCAGTTTGGGCAGGTGCCAAGTCCTGCTGGAAAATGAAATCAGCATCTCCATAAAGCTTGTCAGCAGAAGGAAGCATGAAGTGCTGTAAAATGTCCTGGTAGATGGCTGTGTTGACTGTGGACTTCAGAAAACACAGTGGGCCAACACCAGCAGACGCCATGGCAGCCCAAATCATCACTGACTGTGGAAACTTCACACTGGACTTCAAGCAACGTGGATTCTGTGCCTCTCCACTCTTGTAGCTCCCAGAGTCAGGAGGAGGAGTGGAGAGGCACAGAAGTTTCCAGTCAGTGATGATTTGGGCTGCCATGGCATCTGCTGGTGTTGGCCCACTGTGTTTTCTGACCTGAACCCCATAAAGAATCTATGGGGGATTGTCAAGAGGAAGATGAGAGACACCAGACCCAACAATGCAGATAACCTGAAGGCCGCTATAAAAGCAACCTGGGCTTCCATTACACCTGAGCAGTGCCACAGGCTGATCGCCTCCATGCCACACCACATTGATGCAGTAATTCATGCAGAAGGAGGTCCAACCAATTACTGAAGGTATACAAATCAACATACTTTTCAGAAGCCTTACATTTCTGTTTAAAACATCCTTTTTAATTGATCTTATTTGATATTTTAATTTTTTGAGACACTGAATTTTGGGTTTTCTTATCTGTAAGCCATAATCATCAACATTTCAAGAAATAAAGGCTTGAAATATTTCACTCTATGTGTAATAAGTCTATGTAATGGGGTTTCACTTTCAGAAAAGAGTGACAAAAAATATTGAACTTTTTCATGATATTCTAATTTTTTGAGATGCACCTGTATATGCATACAGTCAAAAGTGATGCTTATATGTGTGTTAGTTTTACATGTTGTGAACTTTTTAGAGGTCAAAAGCTTGCATAGTAAATTACCTGATATCATGATCCTTTATCATCAAAGCTTTCTCTTAAAAAGTGTTTGTTGTATACAACATGAGAAAATGTTGAAATTGTGTGAGTGTTACACCAAACAAAATAATGAATCAGTATTTGTCCTTATTTTTATCGTGTACTGTCACATCTTTTTTCTTGACCTAATATAAGATTTTAGCACCAGCACTGTCAGAATAGTAGTGAGTAATATAAGTGGTTAGATATTAAATGCTAAAACAAATGAATTACAGTGACATCCAGTTAGTCTGAGTCTTAATATATCCATGCTCAGTAGCCTGTCATGTGGTCAACCCCACATGCTTGTTCATCTTTCACTCCTAGTTCTCAGCCCCTGCACATTCACCCCACACACTGACACATCTGTACAGTCAGTCACAATCCTGACCTTGTCAGAACAAGTTAATGCAACTTTTTTTTTTTTACACTATGGGTGTGTGTTTGAATCCTACTGTATATGTGAGTTTGAGCTCATTGCAAACTTGGAGTGCCTGCAAGCAAACATATGTCCAACTACATTTTCCAGGCCCCTCACAGAAGGGATGTATTTCCCCCGGTGTTACAATCACTTCATAGTCCAGTCTTGCCTTAGGCTGATGTTGCAGTAATCCCAACACCTCCGTGACACCACGCAGTTTGAGGAGAGTGACAAAGTAAAGGCTGCATCAAGTCTGTCAGCTTTCAGACATCACATATGCCCTCTGTCCATTTCATCTTCCTGCTGTCTCTCTGTTGTGTAGGGTGTTTGAAATCTTTCAAAATGCTCAAATTTTTAATAATGTTTAATTTTCAAGTTTTTAAAGTGCTTGGATTTTGAATAATGTGCTGGAAAAGTTCTTGATATTGAAATTGTATGCTTTTCAGGATAGAAATTGCTATCTGAATGAAAGGTTTGCTTGTTAGATAGAAAAATTAATAAATCAGAAGGTCTCTCATTTTAAATAAAATAAAAGTAAATGTTTCATAAAATAATGCTAGAAAAATAAAGTTTCTTCTAAGAAGAATTTTAGGCAGTAGCTAAGTAAACTTTAGTTATCAATCATTGTTTTTCTCATCACATTCAAATTTTCATCAAGAATTTATTGAAATTATAATGTTTGTTTGTACTTAGTTATGTTTAATTTGTCATCTATCTATTGTCTGATATTACAAAGCATAATTCTGGTCCTTTATGGCATATTTATTTTTAAATACTAAGAAAGTATAATACTTTTTCAGTTGATATGTATTTCTATGAGTAGACGATTTATCACAGCTGTAAAGTGCTGAAAATGCACCCTCCAAGTGCTTAAATAGGACTTTGAAAAAGCTGTATGAACCCTGGTTGAAGAACATGCTTTTTCAATTATCACCACAATTACCTATAAATGTAATCTTAAGCAGCCGCTCTTGTTATTTCCTTCCTTATTATAACCACAATTCTCTCTATTTTTCTTCCTCTTCTCCAGCCAAAAAAGACCAGGATGGTGGTGATGATAAGAAGCAGCAGCAGAAGAAGAAGGTGAAGGAGCTAAAGGTCCTTGATGGCAAAAGTTCACAGAACCTTTGTAAGTCCTTATATCAGTGCTGTTGCTGCTCCAATTCATTTAGTGGACAATTTTACTGAGGAAACCAATTTGGATTGTAACATTATTGTGTTCACTCATAAAGCCATTTTCTTGGGATCGTTTCGTCTCCCCTATGAGGAGATCAAAAACGCTGTCCTGGAGGTTAATGAGAAGATCCTCACAGAGTCCATGGTTCAGGTACAGCCCTCAGATCTGCCCAGTTTGCATCAAACATTCTGTGTGCATTAATTTGTTTTTGTTCAGTAGTACCTAAAAAAACACATACTACAATATGACATCCAAAAGATGTCTCACCAGAGGCAGCACTGACATTAAATGCCCCCAAACTCTGTTCGTTATGGGTATTTTTCCCTTGTTGCCCCATAGAACCTGGTCAAACAGCTGCCAGCACCAGAGCAGCTGAGTGTCCTTGGAGAGATGAAAGACGAATATGACGATTTGGCAGAGTCTGAGCAGTTTGGAGTAGTGGTGAGGAAGTACACACAAACAACAAACAGAGCTAAAAAAAGGCTGTCTTGTTTTTGTAAAATGTTTTCAGTCTGAGTTCCCACCTGACTTGGAGATGACTAACCACAAACAAAGTGAGGAAATCAGAGTAATGGCAGATGATGTGTAGAAAATGTAAAACTACTGTCAGACTGTGGTGAATATTAGACACAGAAAATCCCCAGGCTGTTAAACACAGGCTGCTTTGTTTAGCAGTGGAAGATATGAGTAATATGTAAAATCCCTCCAGTCACACAGACACATTATCTATGGTGTAATCAACACATTAGCCAAGGGTCTTCACTCCCCTCACCAACTTTTTTTCCTTCCAGATGTCCAGCGTGAAGAAGCTGATGCCACGGCTTCAAGCCATCTTGTTCAAGCTGCAGTTTGAGGAACAGCTGAACAACATAAAGCCAGATGTGGTGTCTGTGACAGCAGCCTGTGAGGAGCTCAGAAAGAGCCAGACCTTTTCCAAGCTGCTAGAGATCATCCTGCTTGTCGGGAACTATATGAATTCTGGCTCCCGCAATGGAAAGGCATTCGGCTTCTCCATATCATACTTATGCAAGGTAAAATGAGGGAAAGACATAGGATATTACATTTTTATATACGTATATATTTACATGTTGTGAACTTATTAGAGATCAAAAACTGTCATGTTGACATAGTAAACAACCTGAAATCATGATCCTTTATTATCTAAGCTTTCTGTTAAACAGTGTCTGTAGTATAGCAACAGTGATAGAAAACTCTGACGTCAAGTTTATGATAGAAAACAAAAAAATACTAAACAGACGATAGACTCTTCACAATTGTACAATTCCCATTGGTTCCTCTGAGTAACAAGAGGAACTTTACATGAATCCATATGCAAGTAGACAATAACATGCAATAGTTTTCATGAATTGTTGTTGATATAGGCTTGATACATGTAGAAAGTATTCAGTATGTTTTTGCAGTCTAATGCTGCAGTCGAAAAATTTCTTTTTTCTCTCTCATTAATCTACACTCAGTAACCCATCATGAATAAAGAATTTGAGAATTTTTTTTCAAATCTATAAAAATTTAAAAAACTGAAGTATCGCATTGACATAAGTATTCATACCCTTTACAACAACATCTGAAATGTAGTTCAGCTTCCTCTCATTTCTCTCACTCTTTGCTGAGATGTTGCTGCACCTTGATTAGAGTCCATCTGTGGTAAATTAAGTTGATTGGACATGGCTTAGAAAGGCATACACCTGTCTATAGAAGGCATCATAGCTGGCAATGCATATCAGGACAAAAACAATTGAAGGAGGCCAAAGAATCCTGTGCCTGAGCTCAGAGACAGGATTGTTGCCAGGCACAGATCTGGGGAAGGCTGTAAAAACTTCTGTTGCACTGAAGGTTACCAAGAGCACCATGGCCTCCATAATTCTCAAATGGAAGAAGGCACTACCAGGACTCTTCCAAGAGCTGGTCATCCAGCCAAACTGAGCGATCGGGGGTGAGGGCCTTAGTAAGAGAGGTGACCAAGAACCAAACGGTCACTTTGAAAGAGCTCTAGAGATCTTGTGTGGAGATGGGAGAACATTCCTAAAAGACAATCATCACTAGAGCTAGATGGAAGCCTCTCCTCAGTGTAACACACACAAAAGCCTACATGTGAAAAGGCTTTCACGTAGAGGTTTTTTTTTTCTTTTTGCAAACTTAGAGTGGGCTTTCATATGTTTTGCCCTGACTTGAGGCATCTAGCAAATCTGTGCCAGGCATATGTCTTGTCTCTTAGCTCTGCTGACAGTTTCTTTGAACTTGTGGCTTAGTTTTTTGCTCTGATATGCATAATCAGCTGTGAGGCCTTCTATCAATTAATTTACCACTGATGGACTGCTTTTTTTAAATTTTGTCCTCTTTTTTTTAAATGTATTTATTTATTTTATTTTATTTTATTTTTTTAATTCATTGTTAACAGAAGCAGGTGTGCATCCTCATGTATCAGTGACATTGCCTGCATTCACACTTACAATCAACAGAGGTAGACCAAACACAGGATTACAAACCTCCTACTACCTTTTCATCTTAGTTTCAAAACCCAAACCCTCCCCTTCCCCATGGGTCTTTCTCTGCAGTAACAAATTCATAAGAGATCTTTACAATACATAAAAAATAAAATACAAATTTATTATTAACTCCATATTTAATTTGCATATCGAGGAAGAAGAGAGAAAAAATAAATATTTCAACCTTTGTGTTTTGTTAAGATTATGCCCAGAATTATCGTTCAAAAGCATGAATTTAAGAGAACAAGTAACTGTGACTCCAAATGGTTTAGAGAGAAGCTCAGCTGTTTGTTTTCAAAATTTCTAACTGGATAACACTCCTACATAATATGGAGAAATGTTCCCACTTGGTTTAAATCACACAGGGAACAATTTGGAGACTGATCAATACTGATCCTAAAATGCCGTATGGGAGTTAAATAAGTCTAATAAATAAATTATAGGTCTGTTAGTTTATAATTTGGATTTTGCAATGGACCAGAGATGGACTCCTATCAAGGCGCAGAAACATCTCAGAAAAGATCCAGAGGAATGGAAGTAACCTGAGCTAAATTTCAAGTGTTGTTGCAAAGGGTTGGCATGCTAATGTTGTGTGATATTTCAGTTTTTCAATTTTTATAAATTTGCTTCACAGCGAGAAGGTCCCTGGTTCACTTCCCAGTCAGGGCATTTCTGTGCGGAGTTTGAATGTTCCCCCTGTGCATGCGTGGGCTCTCTCTGGGTACTCTGGTTTTCTCTTCACAAGCCCAAACAGGATAAGCAGTGTAGAGAAAAAATGGATGATGGGGTACTGAGTGTAGATTAATGAGAATAAAAATGACTTTTTTTTTCAGCTGTTGCTTTAGGCTAACCTGACGACCCAGATGTATTAGTTTCACACATTCATCTGGTAAACCTTCCATAGATGGCGTTTGGGAAAGGGCAGAGCCTTTGAAAAACTCGGTGGGTGATTGGATGAATGTTCTGTCTGTTACATCTTTATGGGCCAATCAGAGCAACAAAACACGTGACGTCGTCGCCCCAAACTGAGGTGTGCCCCTACCGAGGAGTTGTTGTTTTTGCAAAGAAAAGAACTCAGTGCTGTTCTTTGCTCTTCTTTTAACGATAAAGTGTTGTCAAGTTCTGATAAAACTTGCGCTTTAGCAGCATCCACGCTAATCTCTTCCACCATAATTGCACCGAGCCTCTTCTCGTTGCTTGCATACGTCATGACTCTGCTGCATCCGAAAGTACTTCCCCTCAAAGCTGATTGGTTCTGTCACTTTCTAAAGAGTTCAGATGGGAGCTTTGCGAGATAGATTTGCCAGTGAGAAACACGGAAATGGGCGAATCCATCTGCTTTGCCAGGTTAGCTTTAGGCTGCAACATAACAAAATTGAGAAAGTGGAGGTGGTCTGTATACTCTGAGATGCACTATAAGTTTAACTCGGTTATATACGTTTGGCATTTTTCCCTTTATTAGACATTAATGCTACAATAAATGAGCATGACTGCAGTGATATATGAGCTATTATTATTATTTTTATTGTTTTTTAATTTTGAATAAGCTGGAGAAAGCAGCATAGACACTGAGACCAAAGTGCTTTTTTAATGGAAATTTGGAAGCCTTTGCTCTTATGGGGCATCTGTTATCGCATTAGTATCTGGTCTCTTTATTATGCAAGTTTTGTATCAGGGTCACTTAGGTCATATAGCTAATATAGCTTAATGATTTGAGAATGATTTGTATCTTAATGATAATAGAATTTCACCACTGAATCTTGGCTCATAATGCTAATTATATACAGTATCATGGTTTCTTTTTTAAAAACTCTCAATTGTTCCATCCAAGACACTCCATAATGGTGTTACTGTATCTTGATCATGCTATAGCCTAACTATTGCCTTTCTGTATTTCTATAATCTATTTACATTCATGAATATTTTGACAACTTTTTTACTTTCATACAGTTTGTAGCATGTAGGATTTATTTATTGTTTTCTGTCAACAGTGATCATCAATTTATTTTATGAACCTTGTCTTGTCTGGTGTTGTGTTTTCATGTGTTTGTCCTTGCTAAGTGGTAGTTTAATGTGTGTTTTTGCGTCGGTTTTATGAGGGACTTTGGCTGGAAATTAACGACTTGCAAAATGTGTTGTAACCATGCTCTTATGTACTATGTATGATTGATCAAATTTAAATCAATTCTTTTTTCAACTAGCTGCGTGACACCAAATCAGCTGATCTGAAGCAGACACTGCTCCATTTCCTTGCTGATGTGTGCCAGGAGCAGTATCCTGAGGTCATGAGCTTCATGGATGAGCTCATCCATGTGGAAAAAGCCAGTAGAGGTAAATGTGACATCTAATTGATCTGTGTTTATCTATGTCCCTTTAAGAGGTCAACCAGTATGATCTCTGTTAACACTTTTATTACATATTAATAGCATACAGTTTGTAGATGTGTATCAGGGTGGTAAATTAGCACCTGCCACCAGGAAAATGTGGGTCAGGGGAATTTGCTCAACCTGCCAGCCACTGGGACAGATAAATGAAAGCAACATTACAGAGTGATTTTGTGACAGTAAACAGCATGAAGTTAATTCAAGCTTTCAGCTTATTTCCACTGACTTTATAGGCAGAGCCAAGCAGACCTCGATACTCAATGAACAAAGAGCCCTACCTGTAGTTAATATCAGTGCGAGAAACTTATAGTTTTTGTACTTTTTTGTGATCTCTGTAAAGAAAATGGTTCATTTTTTTTTTTTTTTTTTTTTTTTTTTTTGCTGACCTTGTCCTGTACATGCCCAAGTAGTTCTAAAAATATCCTGCTCTCTTTAAACATGGGACACATGGAAATACCATTTTTATATGTAATAACAAAACACCACTTTCACTTTCTAGCTTAACAATCATGATTGTGATAACTCACCTAATGTAATAACTTAATTTGTATAGCACTTTTCATTAACAACAAATTGGTTATCTCTCCTCTCAGTTGGTGTTTAGTTGCAGTTGCAAAATAACCAGCCTAAAAATAACAAAAACGTTAACTCCATCTATGAAATTTCCCTTAATTAAACAACTATTAACTTGAGTACTATAATCCTTGAGGATTTTACTATACTTCATCACCTTATGTTGCTTGTTCAAATAAAGCGGCTGGTAAAAAAAAATGTGAGTGGCTGGTAGATTTTTTAATCCACCAGTCACTGTGACAGAACTCTGATGTGCATGGGTGAACGAGTATTAATGCTAGCTCTGTTAATGTCCCTTTATTCCTTTATTTGTCCCCAACAGTTTCTGCAGAGACAATTCAGAAGAACCTGGAGCTCATGGGCCGTCAGATCAAGAACCTGGAAAAAGATCTGGAAACCTTCCCTCCTCCACAAAATGACAAGGACTTGTTTGTGGAAAAGATGTCCATATCCTTTTTTATTCAGTGACTGCTCAGAACTTTTATAGACAGCCTGTGTTTTCAAATATACTTTGATACATATTTCATCATATTCATGCGTCTTAAATAAGCACTTTTAAATACAGATATACCTCTTCTATGTTCCTTAACACCCTGTCTTCACAGTTTTATTGGTACTGCCCAGGAACAGTATGAGAAGCTCGATCTGCTGCATAAGAATATGGAAAAGCAATTCAACGACCTGGGAGACTACTTTGTATTTGACCCGAAAAAAATGTCTGTGGAGGAGTTCTTTGGTGACCTTAACACTTTTAAAAACATGTTCCAGGTGCGTTTGTGTGGCATGAAATTAACTAATGTTTGATCTGTTTTTAAAAAGAACATAGGTGTGTTTTTAACTGACCTCGTCTAAGTAGATCAAGATGAAAAGATGAAAGACAAATGTCAAACCAGGAGGCTGCACACCTGTTTGTATTGTCATAACAATGAATGAGAGGGACTCCATTATATTGTCAGTTTATACATCAACTGTAATTGTGCAGTTTGGGAGGGACCCTCCTTTAGATAACTTGTTTTACCAGTTACTGTAGATAACTGCCATCCACTTGTTTTTAACGTCTGTTTACATACACATTCATCGTATCTATTATACATCCATTTCCTTGAAATTTTCACTATTCTATCTCAGTAAAATATCTTAAGCTAATCAATCACGTTTTATAAACTTTTTCTTTTCTCATTTTCTTTTTCACCCATCAGCAAGCAGTGAAGGAGAATCAGAAGAGGAAAGAGGCTGAGGAGAAGATCAAGAAGGCCAAGCTTGCCAGGGAAAAGGCAGAGAAGGAGAAGGAGGAGAAACTCAAGAAGAACCAGCTCCTTGACATCAATGCAGGTCTGTATTGTTGATCACATCATTTTGTGTTCATGTGACTGAAAAAGAGACAAAGTCTCACAGTTTGTATTTCCTTCAGACTCCAGTTGGGGGCAGTCAGAGTCCACGCTTGTGGGCTGTTTTGGTGTGTGCGTGTGTATGTGTGCTCTGAGTTTGTGTGTGAGACTGAAAGAGCAACCCATCAGAATTTATAGACCAGAGTTAATCTAATGCTGATGACCTGTGTTAGGAAGTTAGCAAGTGACAATAAGCTCTACAGAGAGTGAGGACAAGCAGGATACCCAGAAAGAGCCTCTGGACCTTTTCCACTCCTCTGAGTAGAGAAGGATTTGTTGGCATAAAGCAAACTAAAAGAAGGTCTAAATCTTGTTATCACCAAAAACACATTTCCACTTTTCTATGGGATGCTGTTATATTTATAATATTTCCAGCAGCATATTGTTCCTTGTAACACACACATGCAGTGTCACTATCTCATCCTCATATACACACATTTAACACTCAAATCCTGCCTTGCAGACACACATTTATGCAGAGGCACTTTTTCCCTCTTCTCTCAGACCCTGACCTAGTTTTAGTGCATTCCTCCTCTCCCTCTCTCTGGCTCCAGTGAAGCTCTCCTGGGACTCCACAGTTCCACTGTCAGACTGTGCTGCAGCCTCAGTGTTTATTTGCATGTATGTGTGCTTAAAAGTTACTGGGTCCTAATCTTATCAGTTTCTGTGTTTTGCTTTTCTGGTGTTTTGGAGAACCTTTGTTGTGTTTCTGTACTTTGTGTGTAATAATGTGTATCAGTATCTTTTTGTGAACCTCTCACAAAAAGTCTTTCTGTCTTTTCTCTTACTGCTCCATGTTCCAGCTGGCTTCTCCTCTCTTTCTTGCTTTTGTTCCATCACTCCGTCTTCTTTTTCCCCTTCCCACCCCCTGTGTCTGCCGTTCATCTAAAGGCCATTTAAAGAAACAGCACTGAGTACCGAGGCTCTGCTTGGAATATTTAGTCTCTGTTTAAACGTCTGGAGTAGACATTTTGTGGTGGAAAGCGAGGTAGTCAAATTTCATTTTCAGCCTCTTGTGGCACGAATGGAACATAATATTGCTCTGAAGATGAGTGCATTTACAGGCCGAGATCATTTACATACAGGTGGCAAATTTGACTGCCCCTGTTGCCCAGAGTCATCCAACACCCCTTATTTAAATTCATGTCTACCATACACACACCTGTTCTTTGTTCTGTATTTGTTTATAACGCTCAAACAGGATGACTACAAAACAACGGCAGTTTTCATAAGCTACACTCTCCCTAGTTCCCTTTTTCTGTTGGACTTCACCACCCATGTACTCAAATACCTTCACTATCTCATGAATTCTCTCAGTGTTCTTTTTTTCTAACTTTCTGTCTCAGTAAACATAATACCACAGTTGTTGCTTTAACCAGTAAAGGTCAGAGTGTGTTTGCAGTTTGTGGCCTTGTCATTCCTGTGTGAGTCAGACAGACAGGCGCTCCCTCAGTGGAGCCTCACATGCGCCTCACATGTGATGTTAGTTATTGTATAAAAAGATTTCTTCTGATTTTTATTAGATTATTTTATATCTTTTGATTATCTCGTCACTGAGTACTTCTTTGGCTCTCTGACACAAGGAAGCTCAAGATTTAGGGCACAAAACCAGACCAAAGCTAAAACTCTAATTCAAATATATACTCTTTATTTTCTAAAAGTATTTGAAAAAATATCTCTACTGCTGTACTAAAAATCTATTTATTACCTTTGGATATATGCCAGCCTACTCTGACACTGGTCTTTTCCTCATCACTGCAGCTAGGTGTCAGTGCAGCCTGTAAAAGAATGTCAAAGACTGTACGTGCTTACGTTTGTTAAAGGGTGTGTGCATGTGTGGGATACACACCCACAGAGATGCAGGTATGGGAACTGCCACTAGGAGTGCTCGTGCTCCACAGAGAGAGCAAGATGGAGAGCAGCATGGGGGAGGGGAGAGGATGAGGAGGAGAGGAGAGCAGCAGATGCTCTCTTTGGGATTAGACTGTGTCATTGTCTCAGAGAAATAGGGTTAGAGGAGGAGAGGAGAAAAGCAGAGGGTGAGAGGGGGAGTGAGATAAGATGAGCCTAGGCAGCATGATGTCACACACAGGCAGCTATGAGAGAGGAGCACAAGCCTAGCATGAATAGATATGTGAATCTGGCTCTCATTTTTTTGAATACCTCCTTTTGTCTTTTTATGTTCTCCCCTTTTTTTCTATTTTTCTGTGCTGAGTGATATTGTCTTTCTCTGTACATTATTCCACTCAAACCCTCATGTGTTGTTGTGTGAACATCCATCAGGGGTGCTATTGCTCCACCCAAGATGCCATCTTCTCTCTGTGTTTGTGTGTCAGTGTGTCTCTGTGCTAGGTAGAATGCATGAACAGAGGCATCTGAGCTCATGATCTAATGCTATTACACTAATTAATCCATCTTATGTCCTTACTTGCTCCAGGCAGTAAACTGGTGTTTGTGTCACGTTTGTAGTTGTTTGTGTGCGTTTGTGTGGAGGATGTGTGTATGCTTCTTCTGATCCCAGTCGGCGACATTGTTGTGTTGTTGTTGGGTTCATTTTGTAACCTGAGGTTTTGAGGCCATTTTGATTATTGATTGTCAATAATGGCTCCAACAGTTGAATGTTTTTCCACAGAAAGTCATGAGCTTCAACAAGAGCACATGATTAACAACAAGTTACTTTTAAATCCTTTTTGGCCGTATTACTGATCACTAACAAAACAACCATTGTTAAGTGTCCCTTTGATTTGGGAGACTTTCAAATGGTTTCATCAAATAGTGTTTCCTTGGGCTAAACTAACACAAAGACACTACAGAGAAGTAATTGTAAGGCTTTTTACAGCACTGTTCCAAGGGTGTTCCAGTTTTAATTTGAGTTCATTCGGTCAACAAAAAATCTGTTTTATACAAAGCCAGGTCATTATCTGGTTTCTTCATTGCCTCCAGTACATTGTCACAGATAGGTTTGTGTCTGTGTTTTTCCAGTAGTGGTTTAACCTAACCATGTGATTAATGTGAGTGGAAAAGTGCCAGATGTGTTTCCCCGGAAGCAGAAAAACATGGCCTACATCATCCTGATATATGTCTGCAATACCCAGACATGGACGTAGAGGGGTGTGGGTGAGCTGTGAAAAGGCTGTGGAGTGTGTGAGGGACTTTCTCTGACGTGACAGGCGGGACCACAGGCCATCTGCTCCATGGCTTACTGCAGGATTAAATATTGTGTGTCTGTGTGTGTGAGTAGAGGTATGTGTGTGTTTGTGTTTGGGGGGTTGGGGAGGTGAAGACATAAACCTTTAACCCACAACCTCACTGGCCCTTATTTAGACCCCTGTGCTTCTATTCAGGTTCAAAGGGAAATAATTAAAACCATCTGCCTGAGTACTGAGCTCTGCCACTGAATCCTGCCCACATAACAGCCATGACTACACACACACTCATATGCTTCCTCACACTGAGTCTGCCCCCCTCTGTGATTTAAGCCCACCACACACTGAGTCTGTGCAGACAGCATGGATGTCAACAAACACCCATCAGCATGTACACATACACAGGTACAAGGTCCCTTTAGCTGCGAGCCACAATAACTCATAACTTCTTCAGTGTTTAATGTTTATGAGGTCTTATTTTTGTTCTCAGTGGGTGTGTCATTACCATAATGTATGTTTATAGATGCTATATTCCCCTAAAAGTGCAGTGCAGCCCCTAGCAGTGGCAGTAGCTGAACTAGGCCACTGACTTTCTGGGTTAATGTAGCTAATTTGCTAACATGGCCACGTGGCTGGTAAATAACTTCCTCGCCCATGTTTGTGTTGGTGTGTCTGAGAATCAGTGTTAGGTAGAGGGTTCTGACAAACCACAGATCACTGCCATATTTTTATGGGAGAAAATGAGCACATTTTAGCATTCTGTTTATTTTAGATATGTTATTTGTATCTGTTGTTTGGTTATTTCTGTGGCACTGTAGAAACATGCAAGATGCAAAATCAAAGCGGGTGTAGTCCATGGAGGGGACCCTCTCTACAGTGCCTTTTAAAAGTATTCATCCCCTTAGTTGTTTTACCCTTTATTGATTTTTTTTAAAATCAGTCATGGCCAATATAATTTGGCTGTTTTTTTTTTTGTTTGTTTGTTTAAAAAATGACTGAAAACCGATTTCTTTATGGTAATGTCAATTAAAAAAAATGTAATGTAAAATAAGTGATTGTATAAATATTCACCCCCTTGAAAGTGACTGACCTAATTCAATAGAGGTCTAGCCAATTGGTGCTAGTAATCTCACCATTGGTGAAATGGGGATCACCTGATTGCAGTGAATGTGTCTCAAGTGACCGTAGTATAAAAACACCTGTGTCTGGAAAGTCTGGTCACTGGTTAATCAGTATTCCTGGCTATCATTACACCATGAAGACAAAAGAACGCTCCAAGCAACTCTGAGAAAAGGTTATTGAAAAGTTTAAATCAGGGAATTGATACAAAGAAAGTCCAAGGCACTGAACATCCCCTGGAGTTCAGTTAAAGCCATCATCAAGAAATGTAATGAATATGGCACATGTGTGAACCTGCCTAGATCAGGCTGTCCTCACAAACCAAGTGACAGTGCAAGAGGGAGAGTAGTGAGAGAGGCCACCATAACAATGACTACTTTGAGTGAGTTACAAACTTCAGCAGCTGAGATTGGAGAGACTCTGCAAACAACAGCTGTGTGATGCCGCCACCACCGTGGCAGCATCATGCTGTTGGGATGCTTCTCAGCAGCTGGCCCTGGAAGGTTTGTAAAGATAGAGGGTAAAATTAACCCAGAAAAATATAGGGACAATCCTGGGGGACAATCTTATTCAGTCTGCAAGAGAACTATGTTTTGGGAGAAGATTTGTTTTCCAGCAAGACAATGACCCAAAGCATACAGCGAATGCTATGAAGAAATGGTATTAAGACAGCAAGGTGATTGTTCTGGAGTGGCTGAGTCAAATCCCAGTCCTTAATGCAATAGAGAACTTGTGGCTGGATTTTAAAGGGCTCTTCACACCCAGTCCCTGCGCAACCTGACAGAGCTTGAGCAGTTTTACAAAGATGAATGGAGTAAAATTGCAATGTCCAGATGTGCAAGCCTGATTGAGACCTATCCACACAGACTCAGTGCTGTGATTGCAGCTAAAGCTTCATCTACTAAATGCTTGTTTGAAGTGGGTGAAAATGTATGCAGTCACTTATTTTAAATCACATATTTTAATATATTGAAATAACTTTGTAGAAATCTGTTTTCATTTTGACTGAAAGAGGAATTTTTGGTAATTTTTTGTCATGAAAGCCAAGTTATATTGACCATGATTTATTTCTAAAATCAATTAAAGGGTTAAACATCCACAGGGGTGAATATTTTTATAATCACTGTATGTATAAATGAAAGGCTTATTTTAAGTTAATAGAAATAAAACATGCAATTAAGTCATTGAATTTATTAATACATTTATTTATTTATTAGTTTCAGGTAACACTAATTTAGATAGGCTTACTTGTAAATATTATGTTTCAATTTCACCTAAGTTGTTCTGCTAGATGCTGTAAGGCTTAATGTTACACACTGTATGTATAAGACAATTGAGGGCTGTTTTGAGATAATGAAAACATAGTATGTGTCTTGCATATGTTGGTACTCTTTTTATTTTTTATTTATTTATTTATTTATTTTAATTTTTATGATGCTGTGTTTACAGAAGGTGATGAGACTGGTATCATGGATGGCCTGTTGGAGGCACTGCAGTCTGGAGCTGCTTTCAGGAGGAAGAGAGGACCTCGGCAAGCAGGTACCCACACACAGCAGCTGAGCTGTCAATCTTCACCAGACATGCATATGTTTCAAAGTGCCATGACTTGCCTGATTTCTATTTTTCTGTTTTCTTTTTCACACATTGTGATACGCATACATTGAAACGCGTGTAGCACATGAGCCTCATTCTTTCCATCTCCCTCTTCGTGTTTCTGTCAACATGAAAATAACAGATTTGTTTGTGTTCCCCAGTTTCTCTTCCATCTGTTGCTCAGAGACTGTGGGTTGTGTTAGTGTCTCTGGCCTGGGTTACAGAGGGAAAAAAGCCAATTCCCCCAGTAGCTGGCACAACAACAAAAGAACAGAGAGGGTGCCAAGGGTGGGTGTAAGCAGCTGGGTACTTGAGAGAAGAACAACTGGTCAGGGTGTGGTTGTGGAAAGAAAAATATAAGTGGAATATGAATGTAGTGCTGAGGAGAACAAACCAGAATGTGGGTAGGAAGTTCATGGAAGTGGGATCAGTGAGTGGGCAAAAGTCAAAACATATTCAAACAACTAGTTAAAGCATTAGGAACACATGGTCACAAATGTCTCTTAAAACCGGCTTTCAGTTGGTCTTACTTTCCTTCAGAGTTGGATTTTTATTGCAGAGTGATGCAAGTGCACGGTTTAATATGTCATTAAATGAGACTTTTTATAACATTGCGACTATTTTTGGAGCCAATCAAAGAGAATGCTGCACAGGTATGATTTTGAACATTTCAAACACACTTACACTATAACTAGTACTTCCCTTTTTCATATTTCTTTGAAAGAATTTTGAAACCTTTCAATTCAAGGTACTTAGAGGAAAAGCATAACAAAAAGCAAAAAGCAAAAGTCTTACAAAAACATCACAATATCACAGTCATCCTTTTTACTACGCAAATACTGAACTAAATTTGCTTTTATTTCAGTAACTAGATGAAGTAGTGAACCTTAACAGAGGCAGTTTCTTCATTAAGTCCTCCAGTATAAGGGGAGGAAAATTGATATCTTGTTTTTGGTGTAACAGTTTATGATTACATATTTAAATCTCCAGATTGCTCTAATAAGTGGGATTAGCATCTCATTATTGTGCAAAATCCAAGTTTGACAGAAGGGTAGGAGTGAGGTTTATAGAGGTCATCTTCCTCAATCTTTTTTCCATTTTATCGTATGAGGAAAAAATTGTATTACTGTTTTTGTCAATATTTTTCCAGCCAGAAATCCATGACCTGTCTATGAGGATATCATACTCATGAGCACAGCTTCATCCTGTATTGATCCTTGTTCAGACCCTGTTGTTCACTCTGTAAGCTCATAGAAACAGGAGGGTAACCAGTTTAGCTTCTTACTCTGCTGACTCTAGCACTGCCCTATCCACTTACACCCCCTTGCAGAGTGTTTTTTCTCACTTTTCTGTGTGCTGTTTTGGACATGAAGAACATTTCTACAATGATATGGACTGGTAGTATCACACAAATGAAAATGACGCAGTGTAAGTAGTTTGAATTGTAACTTTGTAACATGATATCTGCTGTAGGCGAACTTGTGTCTAACTATGTGAGTGGGAACGTATCCAATACCCATTAACTGAGAGAGAGAAAAAAGAGAGAGAGAGAGAGAGCATGTGGGTGTTTGTTCACATGCATTCATGTGTGAGTTAAGTATTCACACATAAGAGAGGCCCGGGAAGAGTGTGTGCAACCCAATACCTCCCTCAATAGAAGCCAGATGTGAAGCGGTGCTGCAGAGTGAAATAGCTCAGAGCCAGAGGGTAGGCTGCACTCTTTCCCTCCTCTGTTTCTCGCTTTCTTTCTTTGCTTCTGTTGTGCTTGAAATGCCTTCATATACCCTTTTAAATCTAATTTGCATAGCTTTAAAACAGGTTGGAACAAGTGGTCTTCTGTGGTCACACTGAGAAAATCTCAGAGGAGAAAACTCTCTTTAATCACAAACAGCTCAGACTCATCACCTCTGAACTGACTCAGACAGCATTGAAAGGAGGAAATGAAGGAAGAGGCAAAGCAGGGAGGAGAGCACTGTTTGAGAAGAAATGGGGCCCACTTGAGGGCTTAGTCAGTCACCCATAATGCTGTTTGGCCACCTAACACTCCTAACAGGAAATACCTTCACATGTGTGTTCATGAGAGAGAGAGAAGGCAGAGTGCCTTTCTACTGATGCACACTTATCTGTGGAAAGAGAAGAAAAAACGAGTGGTTGTCAAATCAGTGTCTCTTTCCTGTCTGTTCTTTGCTCAAATCTTGCCATTTTCATCTTTTTTAGGTTATATAAAGGAAACTTCATATATGTTTAAAGTGCTGCTCCTTACCAGTCACTCTTTTTGTGTCTTAAACAAGGGAAATATCCTAGGTTCTTTGCCCACATGACAGCAGTGTGTCACCATGTACAGTATATGGGTTTGAATGTTTTACTTTGGGTTGAGTTAGTGATCTTACTTTAGAAGAGCTGAATTTGAGGGGGCAAAATCTGCTTCAGCTGATATGTATCTGACATTGCTGAGACTACAGGCAGCCTGTACGAGCAGAGTAAGAATACTCCCCCGCACCAATGGAAAGAGTGAAAGAGTACCATACAGTTAATTTGAATTTTTTTTAAAGTAAAAGTTAAGTAACAGGTCTGTAAATCTGTCCAAATAAAAGCAGAAAGTTGATTTTAAGTACTGATGACTGAGTGAGAAGTTATTTCTGATGCCTAGGTTTTTGTTGAAAACTGCAGTGCAAAAACAAAGGTATATGAGTTGTCCACTAGTTTGTTTAATTAAAAGTACAGCTTTATAGTAAAGTTAAATTTATCAGCAAATTCTTTATAAAGTGGAATCACTCTCTCGCTATGAGCAACTAACTGCTATGTGATCATGTTAGACCATTAAATGTCCATTTCATGCAGTTGACAGAGAGCTTTGACCTCTATTTGCCATTTAGTTTTTGTTTTTGTTTTTCTTTTTTTTGTTTTTTTTTGCTTAGCTTACACTGTTTTAAAGGTAGTGAAGTGCAATACTTCCCCCAAAATGTACTCACATAAAGGTAACAATTCTGCTTTTACACAAAAGCTACTCCTTTACAGTATCTTGAGGAAATCTAATTGATAACTTTCCACATCTGATCCTCTGTCCTGATAATTGGTGCATGCAGCACTGATCATCAACTGGAGGCCCAGGGGCCACATCAGGCCCCCCACAGCTTTCCATTCAGCCCCCAGAAGATTAGTTAAATTTAGGAAATGTGCTGAGGAAAAAAAAATATATATGTTGTTGTATTTAGGATAACTTTACCTTTTAATCCCTACAGATATTAGAGCAACCCCAAAATGATTGAAATTGAAACAATTTTTTAAAGATTAGCGTACTGTTTAATCAGTTTCACAAAAATCCACCTATCAGTCATTAATAGCTATTAAAATGCATGACAAACACGTATGCATCAGTCCATTCTTGATTAGAATAGCGTTTTTCTGAACAAACTTAACAGTTCAGGTGCTTTAAGAGTGTGCTTTCCTCTGCCTGAGAAGTAAAGCAAAAGATCTGTTTCCTTCATATGATTTTCACCAATCAGGATTCAGCATATTAATATCAGATCCAGTGATGGACTACGTGGCAGCCTTAGGAATATGTGTCTTAGATATCTCAGTCATCCCCTTTTGGGACTGAGTTCATGACTAAAGATGAAAAATAAGGTACATTTCAAAGAAAATAAAAATATTCAAACACAAATATGTTAATTAGACAAAAATATTTATTGAATTTCATTCATTTTACAGTCTGGTCCCCACATTGTCTGCACAGACGTAATCAGGGCCTTACACAAATGCAGTTGATGACCCCTGGAATACAGATTGTTTGCTCTACAGGAAGTTTGACATATATCTGCATACAGGGAAGAAAGTAAATAAAGAGGATTTAATTTAACGAAACATCAGACTTAGTAATTAATTTTCTTGTATCTTTCCAGTCCAAGTGTGATTAAATCATGGATAAGATTTCAGTTTGGCTGAGTCAGAGGTCATAAACACGTAATTATTTTTGTTGTTGTTTGTTAAGCTTTCCATTCCTTACAATTGTAAAATGTTTCTCACTGTTAACCCGGAGACCAGTTACAACAGTTGTTCATTTACCACATTTAAATTACTTTTCCATGCAAATTAAAATAAATGACAGAACATTTAACTCATGTATTAAGTGGTATTTGTAGAGACCAAATGTCATTTCAGCTAAGCATTCTGTTAACTCTTATGTCAGTAAATCACTTGTTGTTGGGACATACTGTTATATAACTACAGTAAATTTATTAAAGAGCAATATTAACTTCAGTGTTTTCTTAAGCCCTCTGGTGCAACAACTGTGGCAACAAACATCTTCACCATTGTTCCAGAAATGTAGAAATGCAAACTTTAACCGTTTGTATTTCAGAGTCCAGGGATTGCTGTTTTAGAGATTATCTGCCCAGTTTTTCATGTAGTGGAAGATTCAACCACATCTTTCAGCTTTGACATTCATGGTTTTTAAGCATAATATCATATCCAAATATCTTGGTCAAAAATAACAATTTAACAAATAAATGAGTAAAGAACCAAAGCAAAAGCTGCAGGCTAAGATGAAAACAGAAAGAATATGTAATTTAGGTGTAATTAGGTCTGCTGTTTATCTTACCACTGTCAAATCTCATTAATTTGAAAGCTCTCTTGCTGGTTGATCTTTTAGTTTTTTTTTTTTTGTTTGTTTTTTTTTTTTCAACTATTCCAACGTAAATATGCTGGATTTTTAAACATTACTGCATTTGAAATAGTCACAACTCTTTGTTTGATATTTGCAAGATAAGGTTTTTATTTGTTCTTACAAGTGAAGTATCCATCTGGGGGTTTTATCTGATTTTTTTGTTGGAGATTTCTCACAAATGCATGTAACAGCAGCAGCATGTAAGATGTAATCAGACCTTATACTTAACATAGCCTGAGGGCTGAGAAATTGTTTCATCAGATGTCAGCTCATGTTCGTGTATGTTTTCAACCTGGAATGTTGACTGAATGAGTTTGCATTCAGCTAGTAACCCCCCCCCCCCCCCCAAAAAAAAAAAAAAGATGTTTTAAAAAAATGTGCAGTTTTTGTTTTGAAAACATTTGACACATCATGACTTCTACAATCTTTTACAGTGGAGGAGAATCTTCTTTTTTACAGGGCCTTTAGGAGCCAATAGATTTGTTTTTGGCCATCATATTAATTGATTCTTCTCAATTATCTAGAGCAGGAGATCCACAGTGCAGTATATTTTTGTAACAACCAGAGCAACACACCAAGCTCACAAAATACAAACTTTGAATCTTTGGAGATCTGATAAAAATAAATATGAATCAAGATTTTGTTCATGCATCATCCGCTGAAACCTTTTAAAAACGTATTTAATTGTACTAATCTGCCAAGCTTTTAACCAAGTTCTGTTTTTAAAAAAATATATATAATTAATGTATTTCGATAGCTTTTAAGAATTTCTTGAGTACAAAATTCTCATAGGGATCATGTCACTATCACTGATATACACATTATACAGCACACAAAAAGATCAAAATAAAAACATAGCTCACATGTAAAATTAGTTCAGGCATTTATACCTCTGTGTCAGTTCAGAAGCAAAGGGATATTTCCCTTATTATAAACTCTAGTGTGTAATGAATAACTTGAATGGAGGTTATTTTTACACTTTTTAAGTAATAATAGTTTTCTATTACAAAACACAGAATTTCAACATTTATATGTCAGATTTGGGGTATAGTTATCTTTTTTTAATTTAATGTAAATTTCTTTGATATTCTGGTAAAAGAACGATAAAGGAAGGTGTGACAACTGCATAGTAACCGAATAGATGGAATCTGTAGGAGTATGTAAATGTCAGTAAAAAGTTTGGTATGGTTTTATTAGATTAAATGCATCACATGGCTTTTTCACATAGTTCCAAACAAATCCATGTCTGTTGCATTTACTAATGGAAAATAATGTATATTTAAGATATTAAGATGGCTGTGTTTGTTTCAAAAAAAATTGAGATTTTTTATTTTAACAAAATAATTCAAAAGTTACCAAAAGTTCTCACAAATCAAGAAACATCTCAGCTATTGCCTAATGTTCACAAATGCACTAATAACAATGTCACATAAGAACACAAGTACCATGCTAGATTTGGGTTGTGCTGCTATCAAACTGGTCCCAAACTTTCCATGTTTGAAGTCCTGCACTGCAAGAAAAGAAGAAGCCACTCCACATTTTCTTTAAATATGCAATTCTGCATGCATGGAAGCCTTTCTATTCTAGCGTTTGTTGAATTTCAACACAAGTGCAACTCCCTTTACTTAATGAGATTAAGAAGTTGCTGCATGGCCTCAAACTAAAGTTGTCAAACAAAGCTAAGCTATTTGGGTTTTTTTTTCACCCAAAGTAGCATAATAATGCATAATGTTACTCAACAGCAATAGCTGCTGGAGAGCATGCCAAAATCACCAAATGCTGATTTCTGAACTCTTCGAGAACGCTGGTATTCTGCTCTTTAAAAATGAATACATATTCATTTTCTTTGCATTATTCTGTTCTGAAAAAAAATACTGTGCCTCTGTGATCTTAACTAGTTGTCATTTTCAGCAAGTAACCTAAATGGGAATACTTAATTGAGAAAAAATGTTGTAAACAATAAACCAAAGGTTTTCAAGTTAAACAGGCACAACCTATTAACTGTAGAGCCAGAGAAAAGCAGATGGTCTCTTTTCTTTCAGAGCTGTAGATAACATGTCAATCAGCGCAAGAGTGTACACATCTTGAAATGTCAAAGTTTTTAAAGGCCAAGTGAAGTGTGATAAAATATCACTCACAGGAAAACGAAGAAAAAAACAAAGAGTGGCCCCATAGGCTACTCTAGGTTGAGACGTTTTCGCTTTTCTCCTGATCCACCTTGGTATAAGTTTTATCCACATCATGCTCTGCTGTTCATTGTTATGACAGCGTTCACCTGTACAGCCAGCTGTTTTCATGGAGCTGCTCACATCTACCACCTCATTTTGTCTTTTTGCTTTGATTGGCCCATCATGAATATGACTGACTAAATGTTTGTCCAATCACCTTATGAGAACTTTTGGAAGAGTCCTGCCTTTCCCAAATGCTTTGTGTGGGAGCTTTACAAGATACATGTAAAATATGTATGCAATGGGAATATGAAACAGTCTATCTGGCGCGCCAGATTATATGTAGTCAGAAAAAGTTGCGTTATCGCATTAGTCCGACTCAAACTGGATTTTTCAAATGATGCAGATTTGTTAGTCTAAAATTGTACCAAATCTAATCAAAAGTCAGACTTACTCACCTAGATAATGTAGTTGGAGATTGATTTACTCTTGCATGTATACACCGTTATTGGAACTTAATTTGACAAGGTGTTCTGCTTTGGCCAAGAAGTTGAAAGCCATAAATGCTGAGCAGAAGTTGTGTTACCACTCGCCTTTGGATACCGCCATAATATAGGAAGATCAAGTGTGCATCATATTTGTAACAAACTGAAAGGTTAAGTATGTACAAAAATGTGTAAAGCTATCAGGTTGTTTACGTTTTTGCCATTTGACATAAAACTTGTTAGCTAGGTCAGATGAAATGAGGTTTAATGTAACTAGCTGAAGGGGGGGCATATCTAGGGATGGAGACTGAAACTTCTGAGTTTTTCAAAACCTGAAAATCAGTTACGTAGGAGTTTATCAACGCTGCTATTACGTCTTGCAAGTCCTGTGGTATAACATGATTTATGAATTCACTGGTGCACAGCATGGAAATTCTTACAACTCCAAGCACATCAGCACTGTGCATCAAACTAGTTAACCAATATGCAGTCCCTTTGTCTGCTGGCTTTAAAAAACAAACTCTGTCATTTCCTGTTGCTTTGAGTTGCCTGAAGAGTGATAACATTTGGGTTAGCTTCAGCAGGAAAATCATCCTCCTCATCTACTCAGATTAGCCATGAAGTCCCCGCCCAAACTTTTTAAATATGTCCCGTTAGTTAAAAAACATTAGTTCAACAGTGGAATCTTGGTTAAAACCAGCAGAATAAAAATTAATTAGCCAACTTAAGAAGCTCACGTAGGTTGCATTATGATTTGTTAAAGGTCAGCAAAGTAAACTTAGCATAAGGCAAATGAAACCAACATGTCATCATGTCTGTTTGAATGTAACATGCAGTTTTTGGTGAGAAACTTGAATAGCTATACCTGTGTGTTTTCTTGTCTTTCCACCAAACAGTGGAAAAATATCGATAGTGGAATTGATAGGGCTGTGATCCTAAAGAAGTATTAAAAAGGCAATGACTATCAATAAAATGATCAGTGATCACTTTCCCCAGGCATATCATCACATGGCATAGAGATGAGTGATCACTGTACGTGTTAACACACTCCCAGCACTCACTCTCTACCAAGCATTCATGAATTTGTAAAAGAAAAGGGAATATTTCTAAAATGTGCTCTTGTAAATCGGCCTCTCTCATTGAACTGGAGCTGTGATCCCTCTCAGACATGTAAAGGGTCTTCATTACATGAAGTGTGTCACTCCTCTTACCCTCCTCCCCTTACAGCTGTGGTCACTGCTGATGTCACCAACAAGTTGTTAAAGGAGTACTGAGGGCCTATTGAGTGTGTCGTCGCGCTCATTGTGTCACAGCGGTGTGCCTGAATAGAGAGCCACGAGGCTGTGGAGGCTGTATGCCCCCTGACCTCTGACCTGCACCTCAGCTCACTGTGGTTGTGTAGAATGAGCAGACTGCATTTTGTGTCCTCAGCTGTCTGCCCTCCGTCTGTCTACACCCCCCGCAAAATACAGACAAAACACACTCACCAGATGCTTGCATACTAATACAAAGACACACATGCTTGCATACCAATACATACAAACAATCCAGAGCCTGGCATACTTTTTCAGCCAGTATCTCATCTGGCTTTTTGCTTTAAATTTTAGGTTTAGGTTTAGGTAGTCTTTGATGTAAAAACAGACTGCATGGCTCGCTTACATTAGGCTTATTTGTGTGTATGTATTTAAGGCAATTAAAGGCCACTCGTGTGTAGAGGAATGACGTCCCTAAACACTCTCTATAGACCCATCTGCTGGGTCATGACCCTTTTTCTAGAGCAACCAATCACAGTGGCAACTAGTTACAAAGGACCAATCACAACAGAGACATGGAGCTAAAGGGGGTAGCAACAATAGAGGCACACGCTGGCACTGCAGACGGTCTGCTTCTACAAAAGAAGAAAAAGACCACAACAAAGATTTGTGCTGTCACAGATGTTCACACACAAACACAGGAGAGATCATTTTAACCAATAGGAGAGCGCTCATCAATCAAGCCATTAGGACAGCAGAGGCACTGGCACATGTATGCATAATACCAGAACATACAACGGAGCAGTAAGCTCCACATCACCACCAGTTGATATTCTGGGACATTAAATGCCAGCACATCAATACTATCCCATAGTCACCAGCCACTGTTGGTGCTAGATGACGTCACTTTTTCCCACAGTCTCCCAGTGAAGAGCAGCAGTGTGTTATACAGGGTGGCCTGAGGAGGGCGGTATATGTCCCTGCTAAGATGGGGACTCTGATGTAGGTCTAGTTTATAGCTGTAATTTCACCATCATGCTAGTTGTGGCACAGTTACGTGCTGTAATGAGACCAAAGTTATGCTGCAGCTGCTGGACTTTAAGTGAACCAGGAGCAGAAAAAATGGCTGCTTCCTTCAACCACAAGTATCCCAGCCTGCATAGTATGTTTATTAAAATGAGCTCTTAACAAAGCATCTGAGGTAGCTCACTCTACCATCTCATTTCATGCACCTTATGTCAACTTTCATGGATTTTATCCTCAGATTTTTACATAGTTTACCCTTCATTTAGACAGCACATTCACACTGTACAACAATGTGTTTTTTCCCTCATCAGTCAGTCATTATTGAGTCTCCTGCAGAGTAATTTGTTGCAGCTGATCTTTTCACTTCTCTCTTTGTTCCTCTCACCGCCCCTCACTGTGCAAACATGCTCATTCAGGCTCTCTCCCACCAGTAAACAGATCTAAAAACAGCCTTTGTTTTGAGTCCCGACGTCTCGTTTCCTACTCCTGCATATGGCAGGCTTCATGCCAAGTACATGGATCATTTGGATAAATTCTCAGCAAGTTCTCTGACACGACACACATGCTAAGAGTTTTCAATCATGCTTTTGGTGCCACGTCTTAAAGGGCTAATTCAGTGTTTTTTCTTCTAATGTTTCACAAGTTTAGATGGTTAGATGAGGTGGATTTAAACAGGATAAAAGACTGATCAGCGTAAAAGCAGAGGAGGTCAGCAGCCTATAGACTCAAATCTCAAGTGTAGATCAGGTTACAAAAAAGACAATTAAGAGATGAGTTCAGGTTAAAACAACATGTAATAAGAGGAATTGTTCAAAATGACAGGTTAACTCAATATTGTTTATATTTTTACATATATTATTATAGAATAATAACATGGTCCTATTTGTCAGAACAAGGGAGTTTTTCCTCTCACATCTGAAAGCAATGACCTTTCATTTCTAATAGGGATGTGCTGAAACCCCATTTTTCCAGACCACCTACATTAATTTTCTTCACCCCTTTTCTTGACAATTTATTGGTACATATTTTTCATTCTCTTCAACTTTTGTCATCCTCATTTATGATAAAATTTCAACATACTGCAGACATGGCTCCAGCTTTGATGCCATACTCACATAAAGAGAGGCAAAACTCCTGCTTTAAAGTAATACAGAGTACAGTGTCTGCAATGTTTTATGAGTCCTTAATACCAGCACCTATACCAGATATTGGTATCAGTTACTGTGCATCACTAATTTATGAGTGTAATTTCACTTCATTTTTAGTGGAGGACTTAGACATACCCCAAGGTAATCTCTTGGTGATTGTTTCAAAAATTAGTTTTCCTGTCTTCAATCAATTAATCATTTACTTGTTTTATAAATGTTAACCACATGTCATGTACATAGCTGTTATAGAACTGTAGTTTTTTGCCTGTCTAAGGTTGATTCCCTGTTCGTTTGCTTCCTGTTTTGACATAATGTTGATTCAGTATAGGTATGAGCAATTGGCAGCCTCTTTCTGGTGTTTTATTTTGAAATTGACTGGATGCCTCATGCTTTCTTGTCTCTGACTTCCTGTTTGGGTCAGTTGGCTCTGTTCATCTTAATGCATTCTGGCAGTGGCTCTGTCAACAACAGACAAGGTTCGGGTCCCGAGCAGGGCAGAGGGGAGTGATGCTTTGTGCACACACCTGAGACTGATGGCAGTGCATGCTACAGAAACAGGAGCAGTGACTAGAAAGACACAATGTATTGTAGAGTAAGAGGCATGGACGCAACATTGCGCGGACAGACCCTGTGAAAATAGCGGGTGACTAGGGATGGCGGTTGAAACGCGGCTATGAATTTTTCAGAACCCGTGAATCAATATTGTCCTTGTCTTATTGATGCTGCCCCTAAGTCTCACGGGTTCTGTGATGTAATAAGATTTAATTTCATCACTGGTGCAAAACCATACATCAGTTCTTACAGGGAGGAGCATACGCTCCAAGCATATCAGAGTTGTGTTCCAAATTAGACCAAAATGTGGTACCTTTAACTGTTGTCTTTAAAAACAAAACAAACAAACAAACACAAAAAAAAAACATTGAAATCCATGATGGAATCTGCAAAATAAAAGTTCAGTATCATGGTGGTTTTCAACTGGTCAAGCCTCAGCTCTCAACATCAACTCTCCAATGAGATACTGTGACCCAAATTCTGATGTTTCTTGACCAATTAGATTTATTTTATGAAAACTAGTACAGTTTATACCTCAGACAGTAAAAAAACATATGACAAAATAAAGAAACTGGGAAAACAAGCATGTTTTGAAAGAGTTTTGTAGACATGATGGTGCTTTTTTCCCCTTCCAGGTACACAATCTGCACAACCCACTCAAAAGGGGCTTTCCAACCTACTTTTAGGTTGCAACACACCAGTTGAGAATGACTGCCAGACTGTTATGATGTGTTCAAGGTCATTTCAGTAAAAATGACAACTAAGCAATATCAAACAGATATAAATGATGAAATAATGACCCTTTTAACCGAAGTTCTAAAAAATTGAAGAGTACCACAGGTGGGTCCATAAGGAGCATCTATAAGGGTATCATCATTGAAAAATTGACAATTTCCATCCCTGTAGGGCAGGGGTCAGGAACCTTTTTGGTGGAAAGAGCCCCCCCACCCCACAAAATCTTTGAAGAGCAACAAAACAAATTTGAGCCTTCCATTGAAGGTGATGCAGTTAGCCTAAGTCTTTATCTATCGACATAACTGATTTGAGCAAGGTATTTGGCCATCCACTGATAAATTTAATCACACTGATAACTTTCAACTTAGTAGTTATTTTGTTCTTACTTTGCATTTTAATCATAATTTTCATTTTGATGCATATATGGATTTAGAACTACAATAGAAACAACTGTGTACATATTTTTTATTTTTATCTTTAAGTGCTATTTTCAGCCAGGGATTATTTATTTTTATAATCATCATCATTACTTCTTTATTCATTAAAACACACTCCTTACACCTTCTGTCTGACAGAGTTAATGCAGGATATTGTAGTAGCCTACTGTTAACCTATGGATGAGACCTTCTCCACTTCATCTCTCTCTCTGATGTCTGATGTCCGCCTGTCTACATGACATACAGGTGTGCAGTAGGAAAGATGCGTTTGGCCATGATCAATAAACAATAGCATCCATGATCACTGGGTCACAGACTGCATTAAACAGTACAGTCAGAAGGACAAACCAGAGCAATCACGAATCACGATAATCACTCCAGATATCCATGAGAGTAGAATCAGCTGTTTACAGCATTTCTCCCTCTCCATGAGTGACACATGTCA
Organism: Cheilinus undulatus; assembly: GCF_018320785.1. Classification (NCBI taxonomy): domain Eukaryota; kingdom Metazoa; phylum Chordata; class Actinopteri; order Labriformes; family Labridae; genus Cheilinus; species Cheilinus undulatus. Next base: position 28,963,730 of record NC_054874.1, on the reverse strand, counting down.
GCACCATGGACAGTGCCACATTTACGCAAGTGACCTTTTCAGCTCAAACATCAACAATCTGATCTTTTATTTTTTTGTTGTTAGCATTTTTTCACTCACCATACAAAGAGGCATCCTGCTGACTCTGACTGTGAAGGGTTAGATTTTCTTTTTCCTTTATTGATAGAGGAGGAAAGTGGCCAGAATCGGAAACAGGGATGAAAGAAAGAGTGGGAGAGAGATGTGGTAAAAGGGCCACAGGCTGGACCTGAACCCGGGCCGCCTAGATACATGGGGTGCAACCTAACCACAAAATCATCAACACCCCACAGTGTTTGACTCTTAAAAAAAGAAAACAAAAGATTGTTTATTTTTCATTTCCTGGAAAGTAGTGATTTTGGAGATAAGAGGTTTGCGCCTGACAGCAATGATATGTTATATATCTGAAACTATCATGATGTGGTCGTGGTGTACAGGGTGTAGTTCCTGGTGAAGTAGCTAGAACTGAATATTCTAATGTTCAGAGGACCTCTGCAAAGTTTGCTCTCATTACTTTAATCTGCAGGTTTCTGTCTTAACTCATCATTTTCTCCTGCTGCCTCCAATGAAACGTCTCTCTGATCCTGACTTTTATCCCCCTCACTCTTCCTCCTCCGTCTTCTCTTGAGAGAGAGAGGAGGAGGAGGAGGAGACGAGAGGAGAAGAGTTGACAGTTTCTGAGGAGCTTTTCTCTGCGGGTTGGGTTTTTTAGGACACAGTACAAATACACACAGAATAACAGCCACACTGACACACACTCGTTCTCACTGTGTTGGGGTCATTTGCATAATTTCTAATTAGTAAGTTTGTGAGTAAGGCAGGGTTTGGAAAGAGACAAAAATAGATGTGGAGAAAAAGAGAGAATGTTCCCACGTATCAGTGCTTGTATGAGATGATTTGTTTTCTTCTGTAAGAGAGCAGAGTGATACTTTGACACCTCAGCCGTCTGTGCTTATCAGACAAGCTGAGGCTCACTAATGAAGAAGACAACTTTGTGACATGTCTCTAAATCTTCCTCTTTCTCCCCAGACTCAATTGTGTCTTTGTCACAGCTAGTTCTGGAGACCTGCTCGGTAACTTGTGATTTTTGTGTGTCTGTTTGTTGCATAAGAACCATGTGTCAACTCTTGGTTTGTTGTTTTTGTTTCCATGGTTCATTTGCATGTTTGTGTTTGTGATGATATTTTTCTCATCAGTATCACAGTGACACATGACAAGAATGTTTACAGTAACAATGTGTCCTGTTCTGATGTTAACACTCCATGTTTTGCATGAGGAGTTGAGATTTATGAACATACACTGAGCATATAATAACAGCAAACACACAAACACAATCTCCCACTGACCTATATATTTTAAAATGGCCGCCGCTACACAGCTGTCTTCCCACACAGGAGAGTGAAGAGTGGTAAAGGATGAAGGGAGGGGGTGAGAGAAAATGCTGCTGCTGGTGTGTGGGAGGATAAAGATGAAAAAAAAACAGAGAAAGCAGGTAGAAGAATAAAAAAATCATCATCCTCAGGGCACAATCTGTCACACTTACACTGTTTCTCTCTCTCATCTTCTCTGCATCCGCTTTTTTTCTCTGTGATCTATTTTACTACTCACATTCGTCATTCCTTACATTCTCTTATTAGGTCTCTCCCTCTATGTTGGTCTCATTGTCATTCATCCTGTCTCTTTAATCTTCCCACAGCGTGAATCATCTTACTCTTGATGGCGTCCTACCCTCTGTCTTACCCCTTCCTCCCCTCCTTCCTTCGTTTCTATTCATTCTCCATCCTCCTCCTTCTTTTAAATGTCTCTTCCCTTCCCTTTTCATATCTGTTACATCAGGATCACATGGAGTCATATATGACACTGATCCATATTCATGTACAGCCACACCATGAAGTCAAGGGAGGGTGTGTCATGGGGATGAATGTATGTTTGTGTTTTATCATGTAAAAACACAAGTTATGGTGTCCTTAAAGGTACATACTCGCGACCGTGTGGTTGTCACTGAGCTGACTTATCGCCTGTTTCCATTTGTAGTGATGGCTGCTAGTGTGGTTGTCTGGCAAACTGACAAATATTAATCATTGTTTTGTACATGTATCAGATATGTGGCTTCATAGCATGCACTGACATATCTGTGTGGACTTGTTGTGAAATAAACATAATATCTAATCAATTATTCCGTCGCATTCATTTTACTAACTCTGTGCCTCTCTCTTTTCAGCCAATCACAGACGAGCCGGTCATGCAGTGACCAACATCCTGGCCAAAGAGCTGATGCAGGAAGATGCGCCTTCTTCCAACAAAGTGCCCATTAAGAAGAAGAAGGAGGAAGGGGAGGAGCTTAAACTAGAAGGGGCAGATTCATTAGAAGAGCTACTGGAGGCTGCTCCCACTCGGGCTAATTAAGAAACCCAATTTAGGAGGAACTTTTTTTTTTTTTTTTTTTTAGATATCTCAACTCAGATGTGTTCTGTAGCCATTCCAGCTGCCAATATCAGTCTTTCCTGCAGAAAGAATGTTTCCTTGACACTCGTAGTCTAGCAGTGATGGTGTCTTCTGGGATGACAGGATGAAGGCAGAGTTCTCATTTCAGCCTTTACCTGCTCGTCATTCATCAGTCTTGCAATGTTTGCCAACTTCAAAAAGATTTGATCGTTTTGTTTCCACTATGTGCACATATCTGTTTCTCTATTGTCTGTTCTCTTTGTAAATGCACTTCACTTTTGTCGCCTGTCATTCATAAAGGGCATCTTCAGTGATTCCAAAGACTTACTCAGGAGGGATCCACACCTGTTTGCAGTCATTTCCCTCATGTGGACTTGTGGTGTCTAAAATTCGGCACATCCTGCAGGTGCTTCAGAATTTTCTCCGGATGTTCCAGCCAAGCCTACTTTATGCTTTTTTTTTTTTTTTTTTTTTCTTTTTTTTTTTTTTTTTTTTTACATCTTAACCATGTTGCTTTGTAATTTCCTGATATACTGTATGCGTCTCTGTATTATCAAAAAAGTGCCAACTGTAAGAAGTCGAGTCATGTCATTTCACACACAGGTTTGTCCACTCATGGTTGCACTGGGGTGGTGTGTGGGTCAGTCTTCACCTGGTGTTTTTATTTGTTTTTAAATTGAGAAGGGATTGTTTTCACTGGTGTGCATACTTTTGTTTGATATCATAAAAACAGGGACATTTTACATAAACCTGTCTAAGCTATGTTACCACATGTGCCCAAGTTATATGAAGATGGCCTGCAAACACATGAACATCCTCTTAAACAAGAGGGCGTAAGATAGAGGGAGGAGAATCTTCCACAGTTGAACACATCAATTAAACCAAAAAGAAAACAGCTTCTTAAAGGGTGTTTCCACACAAAACCTCTCTGGAGCAGTTTACATGCCTGTGTTTATGTGCATGAGAATATCTGAGTGTGTGAAGTAAGCCGTCTATATTTAGTTTTGTGTGCGCTTGACTTCCTGCATGTATGTGTTTGTGCATAAAAGTCTGCGTGTTGTGTGTTGCCATCTGTAATTACTGTACCGTAACAACCATGCTGTCATAAATGCTAGGTTTCATAAACGGCTCTGTGGTCTTTCTGCTGAGGATAAAGCGCACTGGAAAACTGCCCAAAAACTGCTGAGACAAGTACTTATGTGTTCAATTGTGTGTGTTTTTGTGTGTTTCGTTCACCCACTTTTCCTCCCACTGAGCTGCAGCAGTAGTTGCTGAATGTCTGGCCTTGCTCCTATTTGTATTCAGAAGCCATCAGCAGACATGTTGCCATGATGTTGTGGTGTAATGTCTGACAGGAATCGTGCGAGATGATGTCAGCTGCTCCATGCAATAATTATCCCTATGCAAACATGAAACTGTAGCCAGCCTTAAGATGTCAAACTCATCCAGCTTTGGGATCATTCTAGGTTATTTTGTCTTGATGCTCGTAATCATGATTATCAAAATATAACTCAAATTTTCACATTTCAAGAATCACCCACTTTTCTCAGTTCTCTATAAAATGTGTCTTCAGACATGGAGGAACTGTTCCTAAAACATAAATAATAGTAATGAGGTTCCTAAAGTACAGCAGGTGTCTAAATCCTTTGTTGGAGCTCCATCTGAATCCAGTTGTACTGTCTACTATAAGTAGACAGACACCTGCTGTGTGATATCTGCTTTGCTCTTCAGGTGATTACATGAACCAGATGCTTAAACATGGCTGTTATTCAACTTTAATAAGAGAAATATTTAAGAATGAAAAAGGATATAAGAATATCACTGGAATATTTGTCTTTGTTCTCATTTGAGTCATTCCTTTTTCATAATTTTTGAAGAGATTGCTTTCTGTTTGAATTTTTACAGCTGATAATTTTAATGTATTTGAAAGGAGACAAGACTTTTTTTCAGAGATTGCTCTATATATTCTTAAAATGCACATAGTCATTGTGTTTGCCATACAGAACTATTAAAAATGTCTTAAGTAATTTAACATTGTCTAGCTCATTCTTCCTCATCTGAAAGGATTTGCATCACGCTGAAGTGTGAATGTCATTGCTGGTGTGTTTAGTGGGTTTGTGTGATTCTGGACCCAGTTGTATTCTTGTATCTCTGCCAAAGTGAATTCCTGCTGGAGAACATTTCTCCATACTTCTCTTCCCCGCTCCCTTCACTTCTCTCTGTGTCTCATGTAAACACGCTCTGCAGTAAAATACCAGATAGTTTCTGCACTCTGTGAAACCATAACTTTATTGCCAAAAGACGGCAGAAGAATGAATAAACAGCAGAGTTAGGCTTTTTAACAGATACATTCCAGGACTTTTCCATGGCTCCTGGGTTTCTAGAGATAGTTTCCAACATTAGACATCAAACTTTGTCTGCGTGTTAAGGAGAAAGAACTAATGCTATTTGTCATTTTTGTTCCTGCTTCTGAATCAAACCTTATCTCCCTGCATATAAACTACTACCATCACAACAAAACTAAAACCACAAAAGGACAAAAACAAACAAACAAACAAAAAAAAAAATACCCATGGCTTCATTAAACTTTTAATTCACAGTCTGGAGCTTGTTTAAAAAGTTCTGACAGTATTTTTATGACAATAATCTTGTTAATCAACACCAGAGCATTTCTTGTAAATTTAGGCCTTGAGTGAACCTTTAGCTCAGATACTTAAAGCACATCTGTTTTCCATCTGAAAATAAATGTACCTCAATCTGTTTTTTATATTTACTCACTAAAGCAAAGATAAGGCGTGGTTTGTAATTGTCTTCGTATTGATCAGCCTGATCTGTGACTTAGGTCTCAGAATTGTTCTAAAGTGAGAGAGAATACGTCCACATAGATAAATCTCATAAATCTCTCATGTTTATTGTCCAGATGCTCTCTCTCCCTTGCTGCATTTCATTCTTACTGAACTGTTTGCATCTGTTATCTATTTAAAAAGAAAGACATCTATCATGTCCTTTAATCTCTGCTTGTACATTTAAGTTGAACCCAGGTGAAAAGTTATGTGCTTTTATTTCCTCTCCGCACAGCTCCAACTATGTTAGTGAGGATGATAAATGTCACCTGCAGTTAAGAGTGGGGAAAGCTTTTTATTGGTCAGGGAAAGCATAATGAAACACCCCGTTTATGGATGATATGAGGTGAAACCATATTAAACATAACTTTAAGTTTCTCCATTTCAGGCCTGCAGTAATTTACACCACAGTCATGTCTTACTCATTTTTATCAGTGTACCGCTTTGAAGAATGACAAAAAGATGGCTTAAAATGAACTTATGGTTTATTTCTTCTTTTTATGACTTAATATGTTTCTCAGTGGTAAAATAATGGATTTTTGATCAACTCTTTAGGATTTTTCATTTCATTCTTTTTTATCAAACGTCGATTGTCTAGTTGTTATCGCTGACGTCACAGGGAGCCTGAGACATAATCAGTTCTGTTTCTGGAAGTCATTTATCAGGAGAGTATAGAATCTATTTCCCAGCAGCTCTCCTGAGCACTGTGAGCCACCGCTTCTGTTCTTCAGTGAACCTGAGCTGCTGCTTTCCTTTCCTCCTCATTAAGCACCTTGTTAATTTAACCAGAGAGCTCTGACTTCCTTTCATCATTTACGAGCTTTGTTTGAACACACACATGTAGGTCATGGCCTAAGGAAGTATGACTCTGGCTCAACACTAAAGAAGCTGCTGAATCAAAATGTCCCTGCATGATTTCTTTTTGTGTGTGTTTTTGTCACTCTTGCTCTCTTTGAAGACAGAAATAGATGGCTTTCCTCCGGCATCTGGTCCTTATCAACATAGAATATAAAGAGGCCAAGTAGCGCTTGAATTTTCACTATGTTTGTGCTCTTTATGTTACCCACAGGGACATCCTTGTTAGCCAGGCTGTGGAGAGGAAAGAGAGAGTAACCATTGAAAAACAATTGTAGAGACATTCATAACAGCTTTTTAAGACAGTACCAGCACAAATGACACATACAGAATTCTTTACTTCCATCTACCCCTTTTTATGCTTCAATATTTCTTTTTTGGTCATATAACAATAACTTTAAAAGTCAAAAACAGCAGCTCATAGACATGTTTCAACTCAGGTTTTCCTAATTTTTAATGAGAAAAAGTCGAGCACTGTTACACATCTATTTTTATTTTTGGCAACCTGGGTATACTGTAGGTTATTATACTTACAGTATAAAGTCACACAACAGCCTTTCATCTGCTTGTAAAGAACAAACTGAGTTAGAGTAATGATGTAATCACTGCTCAGCGTTGTTATCACTTATTTAGGACATAGAGTACCTATAAAAGTATTCGTCCCCTTAGATGGTTTACCCTTTTATTTATAATATAAATCAATTATGGTCAATAGAACTTTTTCAACAACAGTTTTTTTTTAAAGTGGAAACAGATTTTTACTGCTAGTAATGTCAATTAAATTTAAAAAAAAGAAAAAAAAAGTGATTGCATAAATATTAACCCTTTCAAGTCAGAATTTAGTCGATGCACTTGCCTCAATCACAACACTGAGTTTGTGTGGATAGGTGTCAGTCCGGCTTGCACATCTGGACACTGCAATTTTACTCCATTCTACTTTGAAAAAACTTCTCAAGCTCTGTGAGGTTGGGATTAGGCGTAAACATCCCTTTTCAAGTCCAGCCACAAACTCTATTGGATTCAGGTCTGCGCTTTCACTCTGATACTCCAGAACATTCACCTTGTTTTCTTTAAACCATTTCTGTGTAGCTTTTGACGTATTCTTTGGCATTGTCTTGCTGGAAGATAAGTCTTCTCCCAAGCCGTAAATCTCTTGAAAACTGAGTAAGATTATCCTCCAGGGTTTACCAAGATTTGGCCACATTCATTTTACCCTCTATCGTCCTGGGCTGGCTGCTGAGAAGCATCTCTGCAGCATGATGCTGCCACCACTGTGCTGTGCATTCGCGCTAGTGTTTATGGTGATGCGCAGTGTTTGGTGTCCACCAAACAGAGCATCTTGTCTGACGGCCAAAAAGCACCACTTTGGTCTCATCCCAAGAACTTTCTTGAGTTTGAGTTGAGTTTTCTTCAAAACCGTCTTCACCTTGCCAGTCTCCCATAAAGCTTGTCACTCCAGAGTTGTCATAGGTGGCCTCTCTCACTAGTCTCCTTGCACAATCACTCAGTTTATGAGGATGGCCTGATCTAGGCAGATTTACACATGTGCCATATTCCTTCTACTTCTTGATGAAGGATTTAACTGGACTTTTAAATAACCTTTTCTCTGAGTTTTTCTGAGTGTTTTATTGTCTTCATGGTGAATTTGTAGCCAGGAATAATGACTATCTAGTGACTGGACCTCCCAGACACAGGTGTCTTTATTCTACAGTCACTTGAAACCAGTGTGGCTAACCAACGAGTGGCTAAAGGGTTTTAATATTTAGTAACGCAAAAGTAATCTAACGCGTTAGTTTTAGAAGTAGGTAACGCAATAACGTAACAAATTACTTTTCTCAGTATGTAACGCAGTAATCTAACGAGTTAGTAAAGTAACGCTACCCAACAGTGCTTGAAACACACTCACTCAATTGATCCCCATTTCACTAACTGTGAGATTACTAGCACCAGGTGGCTGGGCCTCTGTTTCATTAGGTCACTCACTTTAAAGGGGGTGAATATTTATGCAGTCACATTACTTCTTGGAAATCTGTTTTCACTTTGACACTAAAGACAGGTTTTATGGTCTATTAAAAAATAGCCAAATTATATTGACCATGACTGATTTATAAAATCAATAAAAGGGTTAAACATCCAAGGGGGTGAATACTTTTTATAGGCGCTGTTTTAAGAACAGCATCTTTTTTAAACAATTTATTTTATTCCATGACCATCTCTGTGTTGCATTTACATGTGGAATCTGTGATGTTGATTCAAAATGTAAGGTGTTTTATTGTTTGTATATTGTGTAAAATATTCTATAAAGATATTAATTTGCAGTTGATAATTGTCAGACGATAATCCCTTTCATCTGACTTTGGTGTACTAACTAAAAATATTAGGCAGCATAAGTGCGATCATATACACTTACTTTAGTATAAACACCATTGCTGAAGGAGAAAAGCTATTTAAAGGGCATCTGCATGCTGATAACATCTTTTCAGCTTTCACACTTTCTCTGACATTTGCCACTCTAAGAGTGGTGACGAAATTTGAGAACAAAAGTGACTTTATGAACAGAGGCGCAGTTGATCAGCTGCTGTTTTGGAGGCTACATGTGCCCCATCATATCCAAGCAATGAGCTGTCTAATAAAAAAAGGAATGTTTTTTGTGGACCAGTATTGGCCCGCACCATTTTTCCCTTTTAAACTTTAGATTATTAATTTTCTGACAGTCCAAGGGACCTTGCAGCCTCCACCCCCGTCTGTGCAAGAACCATCCCAGTCTCCAGTTTTGTTAAACTGTTGGTGTGTCTGATTTCATGCTTCTCATCTGTTAGACACTCATGTCAGTGTTTACTCAGCACACATGGCTATGTAAACATGTGAGCACATCCTGCTCATGTAAGATGCCATGGGCCGAGGAGACAGAAAGCAAACTCTTTTTTGAAATTTATTTTGAAGTTTGTGTACATGGAGTGTTTCTGAAACTAAAGCTTTAGTGAAATACATTTTGAGACTTTTATCTTCCTCATTGCTCATATTATGGTCTTGTACAACTCATTCTATGGTTAGTGTGATTAGTTAAGTCTGCTGTTTCTTGTCTATGTTACTATGTAGTGTGATCTCTATAGCTATGTTTCTGTGAGGTCAGTTTATTTTATAAAAAGTCACACTAGTTAAATTTTTATCAGACAGTGTAAATGCCAGTTTTTATTATAACAATGTGGTTATTCAGCCCTACAGATCATTGCAGCCATAGCCTTCAGCAGGCCTGGAGCTGAACTTTTTTTTTTTTTTCTCAAAGAGCTCACAATTTGTCAAGAAAGTCAAACTGAAAGTATACAACACGGTGTATAGGAGAGGAGATGTTTGTTTTGTTAGTCTGGTATACACACAAACTTCTCTACATTTGTCTACAACCTCAAAGTTCCAGATTACTCCACTTTGGATCAGTAACAACTGAAAGTGTAATGCTCCCTCACCATGGCGCTGACATTTGGGATTTTCTCCTCCTTTGCTGACTACAGCTTTGGAGGCTGTTTATTTTTAGACTGACCTTGTGTACATTAACTTCTTGGGAATTTTTATCATATTTGGGTTAAAAGTTTGGACTCAAGGATCAACTGATTTGAGATTATATAAGGAACACCATGGAATTTGTATAAATAATTTTCCTCATGCTGAAATCATGACAGTATTGAATGGACAGTCTTCTCTCTCTACTTCTCTCTTCCTGTTTATTCTGCTGTTTTAAGAATACTAAACTTACAGTCACATGTTCATCAGGCATGGAGTGACTGAGAGACATATAGTGTGTTCTCTGGTATTTTGTCCCCTCTCTAAATGAATATTGTGTGATCTCACCTATTTATCACAAGCCTATTTAAACCATTATTTTCTTTATAGGATAAAATATTTTTCAAATATCTCCTTCATAATATTAATCCCTGATTTTAACAATATCTTTACTAACAAACATGGCTGAATTTTGGCACTCAGACTGTAGTTCACCACTGCTACCCACCAGGGCTCCCAGACAAACTATTTCAACCAGAAATCTGCCTGCACCTTTGTGTAGCCTCCTCACACCCTAAAACCTCAGCTGTCAGAGGAGAATAAGGAGAGGTTGATAAACTCACCAGGGAGGGAGTCTGGCCGCTATCATGAGGACCAGACAGTTTTTGTCTTAGTACCTCAAATCCCAAAAAAAGTCGGGACACTGTGAAAAATGTAAATTAGTAACAGAATGCATTGATTTGATTCACAATAAAACATAAACAAACTGAGACATTTCACCATTTCATGAAAAATATCTGCTAATTTTGAATTTGATGGCAGCAAAACATCTAACAAAATCAGAGACAGGACCACAATAGATTGGAAAAGTATGTGGTACGAATGAAAAACTGCTGGAGAAGCATTTTTCAACTATTTGGGTTAATTGGCAACATGTTAGTAACATGACTGGGTATAAAAGGAGCGTCTTTAGGCGGAGTCTCTCAGAAGTAAAGACAGGCAGAGGTTCACCAATCTGTGAAAAACTACATCTGGAACAATGCTTAAGGGCCATATTGGGGAAGTAATGGTTCTTTACAGAGTAACCACTCAAAATGATGCCTCATTTAATGCAGGCACACACAATGAGTAATTAATGAGAAAGTAATGATTCATTACAGAGTAACTACCCAGTATGTTGCACTACTTTGTTCTCTATTAAGCAATAATTAGCTTTTTTAAAGAACTTGTTGGGAAGACTAACAGTTATCTCATTTTGAAGCTAAAAGTTTGTCAAGCTACTGATGGATTCTAATGGTGAAATTCTTTTTTTGTGGCCCAATTTTGCCACGTCTCTCTGCCACTTTTAACCAATTTTTCTTGTTGTTAACCCTATTTTGGCACTTTTAACCCAGTTTTTTCTACCTTATGTCCATTTTTGTCACATTTTTGCCATTTCAAGCCACTTTTCACCCATTTTGGCACTTCTTTTTGACACTTTTAACCCATCTTTTCTGCTTTTTGCCCTTCTTTGTTTCTTTTAATACAAATCTGACCCTATCACCCATTCTTGACCCTTTTTTGCCACATTGATCCCATTGTTTTGCAAGTTTTTGCTCATTTTTGCCACTTTTAACTCATTTTTTTTTTGTCTTTTTTCACAATTATTCAGTTCTTTTCTATTAAACTTATCGCAGTTTCTTTTATTATATTTTCTGGCATCCTGATGTTTGTGCACATCATGGCCTTGCTATGGAGTTGACGTTACTTTCCTGATCATTTAGTTCAGTATGCTTATACACATTCTCCATATCACATAAAAAATGTAATTCTGTTTTAATTCTGTTCAGTTCTGTTCAAGACTACAACACGGTGCCAACAAAATACGATCTCTGCAAAATTCCAAGAACAAAATGTGACTATCTTATATTTAATGGCACTGTTTGAGTAAAACTGCTTATTGCTGAGCATTGAATCCATATAAGAAGCACTTTTGACATAATTAAAGCTAAATTTCCACTCTAACCATCCCAGCTGGAGGTAGAAAAAATACATACGGTCAAGTCTTGTTTAAGGTTGAAATAAATGTCGGTTTACTAAAGTTAATTTTAAATTGTGTGTTATCTTTGAGGGGTCATTTCAAGGATAAAGCACTGATTGGGGCTGTATATATAATGCTGTCTCATTGCTATGAGTCTCAGGTCCTCCTGATTCCCAGACTCCCTCAGTCTCTTGTTGTGACATTCTGAGGAGTCAGTAGATTTGTATGCGTGTCTGCGTCTCTGTATATATGTATGTGTGCCCTTATTTTCTTGAAGGGGGTGTGCTGCAGAAAAGGAGCCTGAACAAAGAAAGGGGGGAGTATAATTGGCTTCAGCGCTGCCAGACGACACAATGACACGGCCATTGATAGTGGAATGAGTTCCCGGGAGCAGTGGACCAATGGCTGAGCAGGAGGCTGTTTTTCACAGCCTCTGATTGGCTGGCTGAGGGAGGCTGTCGGTCTCCAGGTAGCAAAGTGAACCTAGGAGTGTATTTGCCACCCCTCTGTGTCCTAAAGGAGGGAGGGAGGGAGTGCGTGGAAGAGATGTGACCTCATCTGTGGAGAGAGGAAGACAATGAATTAACATACACACCATACATTATCTCCTGTATTCTCTAGGTGTCATTTCCTCTCTTATTGCTTCATCAGTTTCATGTGAACCCTTTTTTCTTTTTGACCCAGAAGTGTTTTCAGTGTGTGTGTCTGTGTGAGTGTAGCTTTCCTGGCTGCCATGAGCATCCACATTGCCAGGGCCCTGAAATAAATTTGTTTCATTTGTCTTTAACTTGGCTGAACACTCCTCCGCTCCTCTCTTTCTCTCTTGGTCACCATTTCAGAGAAGTGTGGATTAAAGCATTTGTTTAGATTGGCTATTTCTCAACTTTCCTGCTGTTTCAGGACAGAAATACACTCCACTGTGGCATTTAAACTCCAGAGAAACAGAGATTGAATGACTTCTGAGGAATGCAGAGGAAAAGGGTAGCTTTAACTGATGTTGTAGGTCATGTCGCACAAATATTTGAATATTTGCTTAAATATTTGTGTGCTTATTTGCATCTTTTTGAATTTGCCCGCTGCAGTGAGTATAATTTCACACGCCTGTGTCTTAGCTTGTCACTGTGACTCTGCCTGTTTCATTCCCCACATTGGTCATCATATCTTGATATCATTCCTTTGATCGAATTACTCGGCTGCTTGTAAAACACTCTCCGTGTGACACAATTAGCATGCAATTAATATGGGCCATCAAGTGTCAACCGATTGGCTGTGCCATCATAGTGCTGTGTGACATCTCCATCATCACAGTGCTGCCTGTGGTGACCTGAACACTGGCGTGCAGAAATGAGCACACTGTCAGTCTAATGCTGAAATATGTGTCTGTTCCATGCTAATGTGTTTGGTTGCTTTAGTATATACAGTGTTCTCTCCTTAGGTCCATGCATTCATGCCAGCTCATGCTGTTTATGAGGGCCCGAGTACTGACCTTGGTTGGCAAGGACCCTGTGGGCATTATATTTCCGTAGGAAAATAAAATGCTTATTTGGGGGCTTTAACATGCTCAAAAACTCACCAAACTTTACACCCATGTGCATGAAAATTGGTGCACATTTTTGATGAGAAAAGTCTTTTGAGGCCATCTTTTAAAATGTGTAGAAGGCACAATACGAACACCTAAAGTTCAAAATTTGGCATTTTTGTGAGATTCACAACTTTTCTAGTTTAATGAACTAGTCTGAGGGATTTTAGCTGACTGACTACACATTTTTTATTTGTTCATACTTGGCAACCTGGAAAACTAAAGTTGTGCTAACTGTGAGTTTTCACTAGGGCGGACTCATGACTGGAGCCCAAACGGAGTGTTTTTGTAAATCATCATGAACTTCATGGGGATGATCACACATTAATTCTGATTGCATCCATACATCAATATTATTGCTTTGTTTCAGCGCCCCCTTCTAGAACATTAACTTTGGCATTTCTGCCTCTGTATTTTTTTTAAATTTCCCCTTTAAATATTAAGCCTCCACACACCATTCACCCTAGGCTTATGATTTTTGGTCTGCATATGGGTCATCATAAGACCTACAAAAAAGCGTCTTGTAGTAATATCCACATCGGAACAGGAAGTCCACCGGCTTCATCTCATTTTCAAAACAAGGCATTTTTGATGGTGCCAAATGACTTAAACCTATCATAACTCAAGTTAAAAATATTCTGTGATCTTCTGCTCTTTCTCTGCAAGACACCAGTATCACATTGAACACACCCACATGTAAACATCTCATCATAGCGCCCCCTACTGCCAACAGGAAATTTTACAAATAGGTCATATCTTCATTCCTTTTACTCTGCTTAACCTTTTGAGCTCTTATTTCTAAAGAAATGCCTCAATAATTAGCCACAACACAGATTTTTCATCAAAGGATGTCTCACTGGTAATGGTGAGCATTTCAATATCTCGCCAATTTGACAGGAAGTACTGTATATGCAACTCTCATATGAAACATCTGATTGCCTTCAAATTCCATGTGTTGGATAAAGGTCTGGCCCTCTACATATTCAATGTTAACTTCATCGTTTTGATGTAGCACCCTTACCAGCAACAGGATATGTCTCATTTAGGCCTTTTCTTTATAAGCGAGCAATTATGAGAAGCATCTCACTGTCTCACAGGAAGTCACTGTAACTCTTTTACAGAACTTCTGATTTGCATCAAATCTCACGTGATTAGGGTATGCCCCTCTACATTTTTAATTGTGTATTTACACCACTTTCCATGTTATTAAGCAAATGACCATTTTTCTCTTATTTTCCGAAATATTAATGCAAATGACAGAGTATTTTTCAAGTCATCAGCCATTAGAGCATAATTTCAATGTTTTTGAACAAACTTCATAATGATAGCCATTTTTTTTTGTAATTAAAAACCTTAAAATGCACTTTTCCACATTATTAAGCAGGCCACAGGTTTCAAGCAATATGGGAAGGAAAAAGGATCTCTCTGCTGCTGAAAAGTGTCAATTAGTGTAATGCCATGGACAAGAAATGAAAGCATTAGATATTTCACGAAAAATTAATCGTGATCAACGTACTGTGAAGAAATTTGTGGCTGATTCAGAGCACAAACAGGTTCGGGCAGATAAAGGCATAATGAGGAAGGTTTCTGCCAGACACATTCATCAGATTAAGAGAGCAGATGCTAAAATGCCATTACAAAGCAACAAACAAGTATTTGAAGCTGCTGGTGCCTCTGGAGTCCCACCAACCTCAAGGTGTAGGATCCTCCAGAGGCTTGCAGTCGTGTATAAACCTACTATTCAGCCACCCCTAACCAATGTTCACAAGCAGAAACGGTTGCAGTGGGCCCTGAAATACATGAAGACTCATTTACAAACAGTCTTATTGACTGATGAGTCCAGATGGAGGAGTAGTGGATGGTTGGTGGATGGCCACCATGTCCCGATAAGGCTATGACATCAGCAAGGAGGTGGTGGAGTCATATTTTGGGCCGGATTCATAAGCAGAGAGCTGGTAGGCCCCTTTAGGGTCCCTGAAGGTGTGAAAATTACCTCCCACAAAGTATATAGAGTTTCTGACTGACCACTTTCTTCAATGGTAAAAAGAAAGAACAGTGCCTTCTGTAGCAAAATTGTCTTCATGCATGACAATGCTCCATCTCATGCTGCAAAGAATACCTCTGTGTCATTGGCTGCTATGGGCATAAAAGGAGAGAAACTCGTTGTTTGGCCCCCATCCTCCCCTGACCTCATCCCTACTGAGAACCTTTAAGCTAAAGATCTATGAGGGTGGGAGGCAATTCACATTAAAACTGCAGCTCTGGGAGGATATTCTGACATCTTGCAGAGAAATTCAAGCAGAAACTCTCCAAAAACTCACAAGTTCAATGGATGCAAGAATAGTGAAGGTGATATCAAAGAAGGGGTCTTTATGTTAACATGGAACTTTGCCTGTTAAGATGTTTATCATTGAAATAGCTTTTGAGTTCACTAAATATGACCTCCTAATGCTGCAAATTCAACAAATCACCATTTTCAGTTCTTTACAACCCCCCCAAAAAAGTTTTAAAACTCTGTTGTGCTTAATAATGTGTAAAAGAGCTTTTTTTGTTTTGTTTTGTTTTTTGTTTTGTTTTGTTTTTTTTTTAAATAATGTTTATCATTATGAAGTTTGTTCAAAAACATCTGAATTATGCTCTAATGGCTGATGACTTGAAAAATACTCTGTCATTTGCATTAATATTTTGGAAAATATGAGAAAAATGTCATTTGCTTAATAATGTGGAAAGTGGTGTAAATGTGTATTACATGGTCTTGCTCTTGTGCCACCTACTGCAAAAAAAGCAGAAGCATTTCTAACATATAATGTCCTGTTTTTTTCAAGTTTTACATGATAAATGACCATCCTAGGAGGATTGATATGCTTTCTGTGCTCTGCTGCAGCACACAGCATTGGTTGCTTACACCTATTACCACACTCCTGCAGTTACAACACACCCCAACATGCTCCGGGGTGTGAGGGCCCTTTAGTGCTGCTTGTAGCCCTAGTTTCAACTTTTTTTTCTGTCTTAACTCCTTTGTGCACCCTTATTTTTTTTTCTGGTAATCTTTCCATCCCATCATCGCATCCCCCCCCCCTCTGTCCTCTGTTTAGGTCTTGCTTGTGTGTTTCTTCATGTGGAAGAAAAGCCTGCCTTGCACTAAAACATCATGACATGTCTGCTGAGAACACAGTCAGCACATGCTGCATATCAATGTGAACTTATGTGACAGTTATCATCTTATGAAACAGACCTTGATGTGTTTGTGTGTCTTAGCGTGACAGAGCTGAAGACATCCAACATAAAGAGACAACTTAAGAGTTAAATCCTATTAAAGAACAGATGGAGCCTTTGTTAAGAGAATTGTGCATTATCTGAGACAGGCTTCTGTGCAGCCACTTTGAGGAAATGTTGACAGGTTTGACTACTGTTCATGTATCACCAGGAAAGGCTGAAGAAAAGAGTGCTGTTCTTATTGTCTGCATTTATCACCTTCACGTTTCCCCTCTGCTCTCTGTCCACCTCCTGTTTTCTTGGGTCACTATGCTGTTGCTAGCTGCAAATAAGCCAACTCTCTTTTGACGGATGAGTTCATGATAAAAAATATGACAAACCTCAAATCCAGCAAGCATTTCTTTCTCCTTTGGCCTAAACTCACCTAAGGCACAACAATTCCTACCCCACTGTAATGCACTAGTGAAGCCTGTCGTTACCAAGAATTTACATTTCAGTTTTCCCTCTCAAACATTTTCCTCACTGTCATGGCTCATCCCTGCAGCTCATCATCTCTCTCTGGGAGTTCTCTAAAGCCTGGCACACACTGAAAGACATTTTAAATCTTAAGTGATTTTTTTAAGGTGAGAGACCCTACACATGGGGACATATAATCACAGATCTGACTGTTTTGTTTGTGGTGTGGAACGAGATGATCAACACAGCACACCACACACTGTGTTCATGGACGACCAGAGTCTTGGACTGGTCTCGTCTCTCAAAAGGCGAAATATCACGCAGTCAAATGTGACTTTGGAGTGAAGAAGCTAATGTGGCTAGCTGTTAGCTACATGCTAATTCAGTATTTACGACCTTGAGTTGGAGCACTTCTGATCAGGTCAGAGAGGGAACAATTCACTTGTAATGCACCACACACCCCAGGATAATCTGGTAATATTATCTCAAGAACCATCCAATCCACTATCAAAGCTTTGTATCATGCACGGTCTAATGAGACTTTAAAATAAGTAAGCTTATATGGCTAGCTGTTAGCTACCTGCTACATCCATTGTGGTAGCAGTTTTTGGTCCAGTTCCCTCCCTTGTCATTTTGATTGCAGTATGTCTTACAGGACACATTGTACACTTAACCTGACACGCCACAAAAACCTCTCATACACAGCGTTTGGGAAAGGGCAGAGGCTTTGAAAAAATCCTCAGAGGGTGACTGGATGAACGTTCTGTCTGTCACATCTTTACGGGCCAATCAGAGCAACAAAACGTGTGACGTAGCCACTACCGAGGAGTAAATCCATAGAGAACTGCACAACGCACATCATGGCAACTGTAGACATGCAGACAATCTTTTTTTTAAAAGAAAACAACTCAATGCTGTTCTTTGTTCTTCTTTTCAGGAAGAAATGTCGTCAAGTTCTGATAAAACTTATGCTTTAGCAACATCCACGCTACTAAGTTCTTCCGCCATGATTGCACTGGCCTCTTGTTGCTGCTTGCTTACGCCAAGACTCCGCCTCGCCCGAAAGCACTGCCCCTTATGGAACATGGAAACGGGCGTATCCATCTGCTTTGCAAGGTTAATAAACACTCATGCTGTTGCCACAAATCAACAAGTTGTTCTGAATGCTTCATTAACTTTGGTTTCCATGGCTGTGTTTGTTGTACTTCTTCTCTCAGACAGCTTGCTCTGATTGGCTGTTGTTCCATTCTGTGAAAGCCTTTCCTGACTGTGGTTGGAAGAGGGGAATCAGGCTGAAAATCGGCACAAATGTTCTGTAATGTGTGTCAGGCATTTTCTTACAAAGTTGATGGATTGGCTTAGACTCCATGTCTGTCATCAGACAGATCCATTTTGCAAAGTTTCAATCTGGAACTTTTGTGCCCGGTCTGAGAATGACTAGATCAGTCAGTGTTATTTGGAGAGAATGAGGCAGTAGCTGCAAGCTGGTAAAAAAAGGCAACTGGCAGTGAGTTCAGATGTAGCAATAGCGGCAGTTTTATCAGAACTGGATCATATTTCTTTATTATAAGAAGAGCAAAGAGGAGCAACGAAAGCTCTTGGCTAGCTTCGGCATGCGTTCTTTCTCCATCTGGCTCCTGTGATAATGAAAAAAATGAGCAGCTAGAGCTCATGTCATGTGCTGCGCATGCCCACAATGTCCGGTTAGTTTTTTGCCCTAATTGGCCTGTTATGAATGTCACAAATATACCATTTGTCCAATCAACCTCAGACCTTTTTTTTTTTCAAAGGTTCTGTACTTCCCAAACACCAACTATGGGCTGTTGCCGAGTTGGACATAAAATATATCCCACACCATACCCCAGTCCATCCATCATTTCAGATTAGTATTTCTCCCCTCGACATGAGAGAGAGGAGGTGCTGTGTGCTGTGCAGGCTGAGCTAAAGGATGATGCTAGCAGAATATCAATGAGCATCGAGAGCTACACAGAAGCATGCATGGCCACAGTGCTCTTTCTCTTTAACCCCCTTCTCCGTATCTGACCCTCAGGATTCTACAGGCAGCTAGGACTACCCACAGAGTGCTCACAGGTATAATAAACAGCATGGACTGATAACAGAAGCAGTACAGGCTACATCTATGTGGGCATAACTCATCTGACATTTCACATCATACATAAAGCAAGTCATATCTCACATGTGACTGCAGCTCTGTGTGAGTCATGTGTTGGTGGTTGTGACATTGTGTTTATATGAACATAGTTACTGATGTGGGCTATCTTTGTGACTCAGTACATTCTTCTGTCCTTTTTTTAAATTCCCCCCTCTAATTACGTCACTACATTTAAACTCAGTTTCTCCTCTTGTAAGACTGCACATGCTTGATTCTTTCAATTTCCCTTATCCTATACATTTTAGGGCTTTTTATGCCTTTATTGGCAAGAATGGGCAGTGGATAGAGTAGGAAATCAAAGAGAGGGTAGGGGATGACATGCACAAATTCAGGCCAACTGCTCCAAGGACAATGACCTCTGTGCATGGGCCTAATCACTCAGCTACACGGCAGCCACAGCTCTAGTGTTTTAAACAAAACTTAAACTTGAAGACAAACAAATCCTGTTACAACTGACTCAAACTTTGGTGTAACATGTAGAAAGGTTATGTGGCTATAATTATATTATTTTATGTCTGTTTACTTTTGTAACTTGCTATTTGTATCCTTTTTAACTGTTTTTTTTTACATAGTGCTTTTTTGTTTATAATCATCCTGCTCTGAGACCACTGATGTATGTAACTTTATGGTGAACTCTGGCCTGTCAGTTCTGACATGCATGACCTCTGTCAAAAAATAATGATCTCTGTTTGAAGTGCTCTCCGCTTCATTTTTTTTAATGTGTTATACAATATTTAGTGACTTGTGATTGACTAAGTGATAAATACAGCAAAGTTAGAAGGCTCTGAGGCTGCATGATAGGGTTAGTTTGACCAATAGAGATGTTCTGTTGACTTATAATAGTGTATAACATCCTAACACTGTTCCTCTGTATCTGTATGCATATTAAGCTATCATAGAATAAGTACAAATCATTATGAATCCCTGGCTCTGTTGTCACTGCTCCCTTTATGGGCAAAAGACATCCATTTTTCTTGTCATTTAAACACTGTCTTGACTTCATGATATTCTGGACTCTCAGCTTGGTTTTGTGGGGTCAGTTTGAGGGAGGCAGCGTCTTGTTGTGCAGTCAGTGATGACTGATGTCAAATTGTTGAAGTGATGCTGGGGTCACATGGGACCCCCAGGCTGTTGTGTCTGTCTTGACTCGTCAGGCTCTAATCACAAGGCTCTGAACCCCTGACCTGATTTAATGAAACCATGCTGCTTGTTTACTGTATCTTTATGTGTTTACAGACACATGTTTACCTACTCCATTTCTTATCAGTGTTAACTTTCCATTTTATTATGGGAATTTGTGATTCTAATGTGCGTGTTTGTCGTGTGTGCCTGCTTTGAATCTATCCTTACACTGATGGAGATGGGGCCGTCTTCAGTCTGACCTACATCAGCAGAGCCTGCAGCGGTCTGATTTCCTCTGGGGGCAGTTCATTTCTGGGTGTGGTCTTATTCATGTGTGTATGTGCATTTATATCTTGCAAGCTCTTGCACATTTCCACGTGCGCATGTGTTCCCTATGTAGGGTGCAGCCCCCTCTCAAGAGGGTGAATATGGGTGAAGATAGCAAACCTGCATGCATGGTGACATTTGGAGGTCACATAGTGCCAATTTTAACAGATTCAGACATTTAAAGCATACAAAGTGCTGTTGCTTGCAGTCCTCATGACTAAATTAAGTGGGAAGTCATTTTTCTATTTATATAAAATACACTATGGACGTCGCTTTTTTATGAGGGCGTTTTCTAAATTACACTAAAAAAAGATGCAGTCAGGCATGCCCACAGATTTCACTGGGCTCCTGACAAACTCAGAGAATAGGGATGAAGATTTATCGATCGTATCAGTGTATGTGTGTGCATGTGTGTTGGATCAGTTGCATTAGTGCTCATCTTGCTGCAACATTTCATCAATTTTTGTGCACGTTTTCTGCCCATTTTTCCACTTCAGACACATTTTGGTAAAATTAATGCATTTTTGCTTCATTTTAATCCTACCTCACCACCATTAGATCCACTGATGTCACTCATAACCCCTTTTTCTGCCTGATTGTCCCCATTTTAACCCATTTCTAACACTATCTGCCTATTGCTGCTTCTGTTAACCTGTCATTGCCACTATTAACCCCTTTCACCACTTTTAATGCCCCTTTTTGCAATTAAAGAGCAATTAGGCATTTTCTGTGTTTCTGCCTGCTGTTGCAACTCTAAACCTATTTTCCCACTTTCTATCCTTTTTGCCTCTTCAAACCTATTTTTTTTGTCACTTTCCCCCTATTTTTTGCCTTACAAAATATTCACAAATATATTTCTTGATTTTGATATACAACATATTTAGGTTTAACATATCAATGTTTCACTTCAGAAAAATGTTCTTCAGAGCTCATAAAAATATGGACCTTAGTAAATATAAAAATTGCATCTAAATAAAAATAAACCGCAAATTATTTGTGATGGCACAAAAGAATTTTTAGTCAAATATGAATTAGAAATTCATAAGTATTTAAAGTCCAGTGTTTCAGTTTTCACACTCAGTGGTGTACCACTTCATCTACTGCTGTTGGTCCATTGTGCTTTATCAAGTCCAGAGTCAACACTGTTAGCCATTTACCAGGAGATTTTAGAGCCCTTCATGCTTCCATCTGCTGACTAGCTGACCAGCTCTGATTTCCTTTTCCAGCAGGACTTGCCGCCTGCCCACCGTGAAGCCAAAACTAACAGAAACTGGTTTGCTGACCATGGTATTACTGTGTTTGATTGGCAAGCCAACTGGTCTGACCTGAACCCCATAGAAAATCTCTCAGGTGAAGATGAGAGACACCAGACTCAACAATACAGACTAGCTGAAGGCTGCTATCAGAGCAACCTGGGCTTCATAATACTGCAGCTGGGCTACAGACCGATTGGATCCATGCCAAGTCTCATAGATGCAATGATTTGTGCAAAGGAGCTCAGACCAAGTGCATCAATTTCAGAAAAACAACATTTCTGTATTATAAGTCAATGTTTTGTTTGGTGTTCTGTACTATTCTATTATTTTGAGATAGTGGGTTTTGATTTTTTGTGATTTGTAAACTGTAATTATCAATACTTAAAAAAAAAACAAAAACAAAAACAAAAAACAAAGAGAAGAGTATATGAACATTTTAAGCAAGAGTCTCATTCTTTAAAGATGAACCAAATGGATTTTCAGTTGATATAGTGTTTTTTTTATTTGATGAAACAATGTCTTGAAATAACACCTCAGAAAACTGAATGGTAATAATGATTCCCACTTTAAATGTCAGTTTCATTAATAATCTTTAATTATCTGCTCGGGCTAAATGAAATGGTGATTACAGGATAATCACTGTTTTTCTCCCGAGGTTCAGCAATAAACTGCTGAGAACAGACTCTCACTGCCAAATCCCCCCAAAACCCATCATGCCGAGCCCCTATTTGAAGCAATGACATCATTCCTTTGCCTGGTAACCATGGTTACACCTACCCCCTGCTGGCAAAAATCAGCATCCATACCCAACTTTCCTTGTTTTATTTTGAATCCCTGTCTGTCTCGTCTGCATTTCCCCCTTCTCTTTCGTGCCTGATTCTCATCTGTTATCTCCTCTTTTACTTCTCTGTGAATCCCATATTTTCTGTCCTTTTATCCTACTGTTTTTATTTGTCATTCAGTGCTGGATTGATGTGTTTCCCCTTTGAGCTTTTAAGGTTTTTCTGCTTTTCAGTTTGACCGTAAAATGGTGGCTGAGGTGGCATCATCAATGGAAGGAATGGGAAATACAAACAAGAGCAGAGATAGACATGACCTAGTTAGACAAAGAAAACACTGCTGTGAACATTCTCTAGCTGCAGCTGAATCACAGTGAATGTTTCACACTGGGGCTGTTACTCAGTGAGGCATTAAAAAGGGGCTGCAGCAGCAGCAATGGGAAGCAAACATCAGGCCTGTAAACAATGACTAAACTGAGATTGGTGGACAGTCACAGCTGGACTGTGGAGCCAGTTTGTCACAGCTCTATGCTGATAACATAAAGGACACAAAGGTTAAAGGCTGCAGGAAAACCCGCTCAGGTGATGTAGTTGTTCAGAGAGGTGCAGGAAAACCACATCCTAGAGGAGTGGAACGTGAGGATGGGGGGCAGTGTGATGTGTTTCAGTCCAGTCTGCAGACCAGCAGGGTGGGTGGGGGGTAAAAGAAGGGCATTAAGAGCCATTGTGGAGCTGTATTATTGTAAGCAGCTTACAGTCACTGTGCCAGGCTGAGAGGACAAAGAGGCAGCACAGAGGAGGAGACCAGGAAAGGAGGAGAGCTGCAGGACTGGCAGGAGGATGGGGAGAGTTTGTGTCCTCTCTGTTGAAAGATGCTTGTTTTTAATGAACAATCCCTCCGTCATTTTCTGTTTTCCTCTACTTCTCTCTCATCTACATGAATTATTTGTAGCCCCTCCTCACACACCCACACACACACACACACACACACACACACACCCACTCCATTCTTCCTCCTCCTGGTGATCTACTTACTCCCTATGATGCTAACATGTCTCCCACTTTTGCTACATGTTGCCACCACCCCTTTGTACCAACCCAACTGAGTCAGAGTGAGGAAGGGAAAGGAGGGGGGATGAGGATGATAGAGGTTGCCATGGAAACTGGGAGTCTGTTGCCAGCCGACATCATCTGTTGTTGCATGGCGCGGAATGGGCACATGAATATTTGAGCTTTATGAACCCAGACAGACGAACGATACAGACTGCTCTCTGGACCTTCAGATGGAAAAACAGAGAGGTCACTGAAGGGAGAGAGGAAAGGAGGAGGGCAGAGATGGAAGGAGGAGAGGAAAGGCGGGGTCAACAAAAAGAGATGGACAGGCCTCCATTTTATGTGGGACAGAGAGTGTCTGGTTATCTGGGTTAGCAAAGAGAAGGAGAAGATGTATGGAGAGGGTAAGAGTAGAAAATATTATGACCTATTAAATGAGTTGTATATGCTGATGGAGAAGCAGTGTATGGGAGCAGGAGAACAAAGAGAAAGAGATGGAGGGGGGGACGGTGGTGGGTGACGTGCAGTAAATTGGGGCACTGGAGCTTGTTTTTCCTCTCTCTTCCCTCCTCCTTTTTCTTCTCCACATCTCTCAGATCGTCCTGCAGTATGTTCTAATTAATCCACACGGAGGGTTGTTTCCTCTTCCTGCTGTTGGCTCACACACAAACACACACACACATAGACACACTGGTGAAAACAAGCTAGTCATGATTCATGCATATTTCTAAATGACACTGTGAACAGACTTGAGAAGTGTTATTGTGCAAAGTGTGACTGCACTGCGTCAAAAAGCTCTGAAGCTAGAACAGCTATGGATCATGGGTTTGGGCCCTCGCTGACAAACAGCTCTTCATATGGAGATCTATACACCATTTTAGATTGGGTAAGATTTGGTTTTTATGGAGAGGGAATGTTTGTACTATCCTTGAATTTCCTTATTTATCACAGAGATCCCTTTTAACCTCTGCTATGTCTTGTAGTTAAGAGTAAAGTTTTCCACTGTTGATGTGTTTCACACCTGTTCAGAGCTCCTGGTGTGCACCACAGACCCAGCTGACACTCAGACCGCTGTCAGTGTGAGCTATAGCTCCTAAATATTCCCATAGACCTTTTTGTTAAAGTCAGATGTGTTCATTACTCCCTAGTGTTTCACAAATATGTTACTTTCTCATACACACGTGTATTACACATCTTGGCACAGTTTGCTCTATTCTCGTTGTCCCTCATTTCTTATTGAGAACTTAGAATGATCATGCCTCATGTACATGTCTCATAATCCCACATTTTATTCACAATAGAACATAAACAGCATATCAGATGTTAAATTGAAATCTTTTTCCATTTCATTCCAAATATTAGCTCATTTTGAATTTGATGGCAGCAGCACATCCCAAAAGAAGTAGGGACGGGTCCATGTTTACTATTGTGTAGCACCCCTTCCTCTTTAAACAACAGTCTATAAACATTGCGGAAGTGAACAGAGCAGTTTCAAGAGTTCTGGATGAGGAATGTTATCCCATTCTTGGCTGTTTTAGCAGTCTAGCAGCCCAGCAGTCCTGGGTCTTCTTTGCTGGATTTTATGATGCTCTCTATGAGTGAAAGGTCTGGACTACAGGCAGGCCAGTTGAGCACCCAGGCTCTTCTACTGTATAGCCATGCTGCTGTGATGGATCCCGTTCATGATTTATTACTGTCTTTATTATTGTCTTATTGTCAAATATGCAGGACTTCCCTGAAAGAGACGTTGTCTGGATGGGAGCATACGTTGCTCTAAAACTTCTTTATACTTTCAGTATTAGTGCTTTTTCAGATGTGTGAGCTGACCATGCCATAGGCATTAATGAACCCTATACATCAGAGATGAAGAGGCACCGCATCCATGGTTTCCACAAAGAGTTTCCAGTTATGATTTGTCTGACCACAGAACAGTTTTCCATTTGGCCTCAGCCAGTTTTAAATTGTAAACTGGACTTGAGCTTGTACAACACTTTTCTGGTCATCTGACTACTCAAGTCGCTTTTACACTGCAGGTCACACCTACCCATTCACACACTGATGGCAGAGGTTGCTATGGCGAATTGGCCATCAGTATTAGCTAAGCCCTTTCAAACACATCCATACACATTTACACGCCACAGGCGAAGCAGTGGGAATAAATCAGGACTGCATCAACAAGTAATTGCTGGATTGGGGATTGAACCCACAACTTTCTGACTGTGGGAAAACTGGCTCTACTGAGCCAGAGTCACCCCTTTTTTACATGAGCTTTGGCCCAGAGAAGACAGAGACATTTTCATGGATTGGGTTCACATATGGATTATTTTTTGCATGATGGCCCATGCAGTTATTCCCAGTACAGAATCATGCCTGTTTTTAATCCACTAATGCCTTAGGGCCTGAAGATCACAAGCCTCCAATATTGAACTTTGGCCTTGCCCCTTGTGCACAGAGATTTCAACAGATTCTCTGAATCTTTTGATGGCATTATGTTCTGTAGATGGTGAGATATTCAAAGTCTTTTGCAATGTAATGGTGAGGAATATTTTCTTAAATTGTTCCACAATTTAAAGTTGTTGATTACTTCCACCTAGGAGGTTATGTGATCGGCAGGGTTTGTTAGTTTGTTTGATAGTTTGTTAGCAACATAACTCAAAACGTTACGGACGGATTTTGATGAAATTTTCAGGAAATGTCAGACATGGCATAAGGAAGAACTGATTAGATTTTGGGAGGGATCCAGCTCACCATCTGGATCCAGGATTTTTTTAAAGGATTCTTTACTATTGGGAGATAGGGCTAATGATGGAGGTCTGCGCTCTCCGAGTGCTTTTCTAGTTTATTTCTTTATTTATGTTTTGCGGTTTTGTGGACCTCTGCCCATCTTCACTCCTGAAAGACTGTGCCTCTTTAAATTCTCCTTTTATACCTAGTCATGTTTATGATCTTTTCCCAATTAACCTAATTAGTTGCAAGCTGCTCCTCCAGTTGTTTTTCAATAGTCCAGCTTACCTTTCCAGCCTTTTGTTGCGCTGTCCCAGCAACACATCTAAACAAAAACAATTTTTTGTTTAGATATTTTGCTGGCATAAAATTCAACAAAGCTAATATTTTTCAGGAAATGGTACATCTTAGTTTCAAAATCAGATACTATGTTAATTTCTATTGTGAATCAAATATGAGAATTATAAATCATTGAATTCTGTTTTTATTTACGGTTTACACCATGTCTTTAGTTTGATTTGCATTGGGGATGAATTTTGTTCATCTTCTGTGTTTTTATTGTTATTTTAACAGTCATGGTAACTTAGGGTGCTACACCAAATAAATGACTGTCCTGGCTTACTTATATTGTATTGAAGTTAATCTTGAAAATACAGCACATGTTGTGTAACCTGGAATATTTTGTTCACTTTTTCCATCTACTGTTTCTCACACCCTTACAGATCTGTTGAGAAGAAGATATCTAAAATGTAGGAATCACCTTCTGTTCATACTTCTGTGTTGTTTTCTCACAAACAGGATGATTCCACTGTCAGTCAAATATGATTCAGTAACACTCACACAGTCCTGATTAAGTAAAAAAAAAGCTTTATTTTGAGAGTTAAACACATAAATGCTCATTTTCTTTTCCTTTAAGGTTTTCTCTTATTTGTCCAATAATTATTATTTGTTAAGATATATTACATGTTCAATAATTTGGTAAAACTTTTAATTTTTTTTGCCAACACTTTAATTTATCCACACACATTGAGCATCTGTAATGCATTAGTAAACACTTAGCTCATCATTTATCAAACATTATTTATTGTTGATATTAGGGGTGAGTATTGGCAAGAACCTTAGGATACGATACGCATCACAATACGTGGGTCACGATACGATAATATCACGATATATCACAGGGTATCCGCGGGGTCTTGAAAAGTATTAAAAGGTGATACATCAATTTTGGGAAAATTAAGACCCTTAAAAAGTGTTTAAAAGTCTGATCACGACTTTATAAAGTCTTAAATTTTGAAAATATTTTTTCTAAATTAGCTGTCCAAGAGTTTGAGTCCCAAAAACATCGTAAAAGTGTGTGAATTTATTCATTTTTATTAAAAAACAAAGATGAACAGGTACATAAAAAACTAGGCTATTGTGGGTGCGTTCGTAAATTGTCTCTGAGAGCGCCAGAGCGGGCGGGCGGGTGGAAATTCAGAAGCACAAAGATTTACTATCCCAGCCTCTTTGAATTTTGTTGTATCATAGTGGTCTATAGTCTTTATCACAAACTAAAACTGTTAAGTACAAAATATCACTGATGTAAATGGTTACAGCTTGAAGTGGCGGTGAGGTATCAAAAAATACTGAGAAGGTCTTGAAAAAGTCTTAAAAAGGTATTAAAATTGACTTCAAGATTCCTGCATATACCCTGTATCAGGATATCACGATATTGTGATATATTGTGATATTCTACACAGTTAACTGAGAATAATATAGTGATGATGTATATGTAAATCACACAATACGTTGGTGTTGTTCCCGCTATATTTCACGGCAGCAAGACAGAGCTTGCAAACGGCATTTTCTTTCTTTAACTCACTGTTTGTGCTCACATAAATGTGTGAGCAAGTTGTATTTTACTAACAACTAAGCTAAAATATGAATTTTTGTTTTTTACCGAAAAATTGATATTAAGAGTTTAAGTATCAATATTGTATCGGATGTCAAAGTATCACGATATATTGCCATATGGATATTTTTTCACAGCTCTAGTTGATATATAATTTATGGTTTAGTAAAGCATAAGTAAAGTGGTATGGTTAAGGTTAGGGTTAGGGTCATGGTTTACTTTACGGTTTGTTTTTATGTTTTTTAAACTGTCACACTTGCATGGTCTTCCATTTGTCTTTCAGCATCAACAGTCAGAGTGATCCGCTCAGAACCAGTCTAGGATATCATCGTTGCTAGCCTTGGCCAAAGACACAACCATTCAAAAGGTTTTAGTATAAAAGTTTCTCAAACCACTGCAAAGTAAGAGCTAAGGAAAAATGGCTTTGAGTCAAAACAAATTCCTGCAACAGCAAACACAGAAGTGAAAATTCTTCGCTAGTGTGACACACCCCTACCTCACCTCTGACCTGTTGTTTTTGGTGTTTATTGCCTGATTTTTTTTCCTGTTCTTATTTCAGCAGAGTTTATGATTCTATTTCCCTTTATTTAGACTGCTGTGTACCTGTAACCTTTGAACCCAATGTCTCTCTGCTACCAGCCTTTGTGCTCAACCAGCATATGCCAATTTCTGTTCTAAGTCGATGTTTTTTTTTTTTTTTTTAATGCAGTGTTGTTTTAGTCTTGTGAACAGTTTGTTTTTGGCCTGTCCCACATACAGTTTGCCACAAACCCCACACCAAACCAAATACACCAAGCTGGATGACTCCTGCTGGAAACTTTGCCAGACTGGAGCATCCAAACCTGAGTGCTTGTTAAGAATAGATTTGACTGATCTAAAATGGAAATTTGTTTTTGTCGGAATGTGAGGGCTAGGGTTTTTAGTTCCCTCCTGATCCAAGGGTTAGAGGGAGGGTTAGGATTAGGCGAAGGGTTGGGGGGAGGGTTAGGTTTATGTTCGGATTAGGGAAAGGGTTATGAATGCTTTCCTAATGCATCAGTAAAGCTCTGTTTATAAATGGCACATAAATTAGGTCATAATGCTTATAAATGAGGCTGATGTGCTTAAATGCTTTTATTTACTGATGCTCTTCTAGTGCTTTATAGATGCAGAGAATGTGAAGTTGTCATAAAGTGTTACCCTGGTTCCTTTTCTTGAAACTGATCTTAAGTCTAAGTTCTATTCATATCTCTGCACTAAATATGGAGATAGATTCAGGAGATGAATTGCTTAGTTTAGTTTAGCTTAGCATAAAGACTGAAAGCAGTTAGTCTCTCTGTGTTGATAGTTAAAGATATAGCAACCAGTGTCAACTAAACTCTTGAACCTCTTAAGCAGAACCTAAAAGGTGAAATAGTAAGATTTTTGAGTATACAAAGAGCCAGTTTAAAACATTTCCCCATGCTTCCTGACATTACCCTTTACCATTCAAAACAGAGTCCTCTTGCTCCAATTTGAGAAAAATGTCCTTGTCTTTAGACTCTTGGTATCAGTGCCAAGATGCTCTTGTCTATCAAAAAAGCTGTGTTGCATAAATCTATAGTGCTTTATAGAAGATTTTCACAGTGAAAATAATATGTTAAAGTACCTCCATTATGTCGATCTTTCTCATTCCAGTCTTTAAAATCAGACAGAGCTGTGTTGGTTCAGGACACACAGAGGAGGAGTCAGGGGGAGCAGAGACGAGCTCCATGTAGCATGCTTATTAGCCTGAAATATCCATGCAGCAGCTGCACCATTTCCGCGGCAACACCTGTCGCCATGGCGCTGAGCTGTCGACAGGCCTCTGTGTCAGAGTCTGAATGTCTGAGGTGCTGCACATTCAGAGCTCGTCCAGCCTCTGAGAATGCACTCACACAGCACACTCACACAAAATCACTTCTCTAACTAATGCTCAGGCATGTTTAAAATGTCACAAATGCTGCACGGCATCCCTCACATGCACTCATACTAACATGAAACTACACAACACCTTTATCCAGCCAGCACCTTTATTGAAGCACTGTTAAAGAGCAGCCATGACATCAGAATGTAAGATTAAAATTCCAAGCTTCTTTGTTGCATTTTTGCATATTTATTTCACTCCTCTCCTTCCTGCATGCTTGCTCCTTGCTCGCTCCCCTTTTCCTCCTCACTCAGATGGGGAATTTTGCGTTTCCATGACAACTACAGTGGTGGAGGAAATGGATTAGATACTCTGTTCTGTCTGTGCTGGGGGTGTGACAGCTGCATGTGTGTGAGTGCTGTATTGGGGGAGGTAGGGACTTATGGAGTGTACAGCTTGTAAAGAGGGATTGGGTTATAGTTTGGACTGTGTGTGAAAGAGAGAGAGAGTGTGTTTGTGTGTGTTGGAGAGTGTGGAGATAGGGTGGGGGCAGGAGATGCCCTCAAACCACATTGCAGCAGATGGGTGCTTTTGATCCCCTCAAAACACAAACACACATTGTTCTACATTGTTGGATGGAAGCTTCATTTTTGTCCATAGTTTGGTCTTCATTTTGTGTTTTTCTGTGCATTGCCCATGAGCACATTTCTCACCTTCTTTGTTTTGCACACCTGACCCTTTACTTGTAACCTCTGACTATGACATCTGATGCAACATGCAAATGTGAGAGTGCTCTTATTCCTCTCATCTTCTCTGCTGACAGCTTCACTTCCCAAATTCACAACAAGGAATTTAACCCTGCATCCATTACCCCATACTCACTTCTCACTCAGTCCCCCCCCCCCATTCCTGTCTCCCCTCTGTCTGATTTCCATCCTCCCAGCTGAGAAAACAGGCGCGAGAGTTCTTGGCAGAGGAGATGAGGCGAGAGAGGGACAGAAAGAGTGGAGAGAGGGGCCTTTTCAGATGAGGAGAAAAAGGGTTTGCTGCTTTGAAAGGGAGCATTGTGTTGTTCCTGCACGTCGCTACAGCTCCATCTCTGTGATTTAGCCGAGCCAGCAGCCAGCACATTACTGTGTCTCTTTAAATCAGGCTACTGTTAGCCTTAGCAACGCTCAGGCTCCAGTGATCCAGTGCTTCTGCTCAATGGCGGCCTCCCTTTTTTTCCAGCCAAAGACCACTGAGTTCCCTGTTAACTCTGCCTGATAGGCACATTCCTCTGTGCTGGAATATAAACAGACTTTAGAAAAACATAAAAAAGATAGGGAATAGGAGGATAAGAGGATAAATAATGCAACAATTCAGGTTAGGAATGTGTTTTCTTTCTCAGTGCATCAGAGGATAAAGCTTGATATTTGTTGTCGTGCAGGATTGTGGGGTTTATTTTTAGAGTTGGCTGGGTGAGTGAATCAAAAAAAGTTTTCCATTCCTTTCCCTCCCCCTAAATTTTTAATAAGGAACATCCATCCAAAAAGCAGCAGAGTCTTTCTCTCTGTGTCTGCGCTGCAGTCTGTTTCTGGGTCTCTGAAACTTTCATATGTTATCCTCACTAAGTATGTCAGCTGGATTTAGGCCCTACTTAACTGGACTGTGACACTGAAAATATATACATTTCACCCTGGACTTATTCCCCAGTAAAGTCCGCTTTAAGCTGCTCTTTATCTCTGCTGTGGCTGTATTCACAGAGCAGTCCTCTGTCCTCCAACATGTGGTGACCCTGCACACAGCAGAGACAGCTGCAGCATGGGAGGAAGGAGGGAGGAAGAGGAGGGGGTGAAGTAGGGAAGGAAGAAGAGAGGAAGTCAGAGGGGGGGAATCAGGGGGAAGGTTCCTGCCTTTCACTGGACAACTAAGAAGGGAAAAAAAGGGTAAAAAAAAAGGCGCGGATACTCACTTCCTATCCCGCCACAACTGGCCCATACGTCACATCCTGCTCTGTCTTCACATGTGCAGTGAGATCCTCGTTTCCTCCCCCTGTGAAGGAGTTTGAGCCTCTTACTTTTCTGTGTGAATGCCTAACTTCATAACAACATATGTGTGTCTGAGTTGTCCTCATGTCTGCTGATATACTCATATGTCATATTCAGGACGTGATGATGCCCATTAGTCTCTCTTGTGTCTGACTAATGACATTACGTGCACAGGCACTCCATTGTCAATTTCCAGTCTGCCCCTTCTTCCTCTCATTGCACAACGCTGCTATACATCACTGATCTGAAGTTTTTGACCTGTGTGTTATTGTGTGTGTGGGTTGCTCTTTTGTGTATATCTTTGTGTGTCTATAATAAGTAGGAATGTGCTTAATTAAGCGAGATAGGGTGGTGGGGGCCTAAAGGGGGCAATAAAAGAACAATCTACCCATTCTGCTAGGTCTCCCCCTCCGGTAAAATGGATGACACATGGGGACAGAGAGGACAGAATGAGTCTCTGTGAGTCACAGGATGACAAACATTAGCTAACAAAGTAGCTCTGAAGCTACTTTAAAGCCTATATTCTTATTGCATGAACAACACTTGAACTTCCTCTGACTGTAACAAGAGTTAGAAAAGCTCTCAAACAGAGGCTCATCCTGCAGCTCTCCAGTGAATCGAGCTGGGACAAACCCACAGTGTGTGATTACCTCTGACTCACCCGCCTGTTGGTGCGTGCATGTATGTGTGATCTCCTCCGCTCAGCTCTGCCATGCTTCCTGCATATGTCTCTCTCAGAGTTGCCAGGTTTGACTAATGGCTAAATATGAGTGTCTTCCTGAAGCCCATTCAGCACTGACAGGCCCTGAATGGAGCCAGTATTGGACAGTGCATGGGTCTGTGATGACGCTGTGGAGAGTAGGGAAAGATCTTCAAGACTGGGACTGACAGGTTCTGTGGTAACATTGAAGGAAGTCTTAGAGGAGTTAGCTATTTTGGTTGAAAGTCTGTAGTATTTCAGGAGGGCATACTGCTCTTTAAAAGGTGAATTTTCTCATTTGTAACTTTTTAATGGTTTTATTTATTCCAATTTCTGATCGGTGAACTGTTTTATTTTATTTTAAAGAGCAAAGTCCTTGAGTACACAGAAATGTTTGAGGCTAACACTTAGGGCTCTTTTAAAGGAAAGGGCTTTTAATCTGTTTGTTGTGGTTTTGTGTGATCATTACAGGCATTCTGAAGAGCAGCCGTCAGGCCTGATTCATGAACAGCTCAAATCATCTCCATTCCTCCATCCCCCCGACATCTGCAGCAGAGAACCAAAGCCTGCTCCTTTTGTTTTGCTCAGTGACGTCTCATGGGCTATTTATAGGGTTGTATGTTATTGTGTAAGACCTTGTGGAAAGCACAAAGAGCCTGCCATGATCCCTGCAGAGGCCCCAGGATCTCTGAGAGTAAAACTGTAGAGCATGTGGACCCACTGTGAGAGGATGACACAGAGGGAGGAAATGTATGAAGATGTTTTTCTGCCTTGTTGTTATCACATCTGCTTTCTGTATCCTGATTTTTATTTTTTTTAATTTCCATTATTGATATGCTTGTACATAGTTTACAGAAATAAGGAAAGAGCATTTAATTATTTATCTGTCCTTCTTGAGTTTACATCACCAAAATGGGGGAAAAATATTTAAAAACATACAATTTTCATTTTTCTTTATGTATTTCTGCAGTTGGCATCCAGCTTATTGGTACAGTGCCATCTGTTCTAGTCCACTTTATTCAAAACCACTGTAAGGAACTATAGGATCAAGGTAATAAAGAGCCCAAATCCATCTTGTCATTCATGTTGTGATGAGGGAAGAAAAGAATGGGAAACACAGCAATGTCTATGTAAAAGTCCTAATCTGAAATAATATTATGTTGCCTCTTATTTTGTCTTCACTTCATGCTGTTGAAATTTCTGCACATTGAAGGAGAAGTCTTGATGCGGAGTCAAGATGTCTGGGAAACATTACAAAGCTGAGGACACACTGACTTTAGGTAACAGACAATAAAGCTCCAAGAAAGATAGCAGTAGATGCTTTTCACTAGTAAATCTCAAGAATTAATGGGATAAGAGGTGTAGAAGTTGCCCTTAGTGAACTCATTTGAACTGTACCATGTAAAAAATTCACATATGATAAAGAAATGCTGCAAACACAAGCTTGTTTAAATGATTTCAGAATCTTTTTATTTGAAATGTCAGTGTTCAAGAGAAAATAAAACAGCAATATAAATATTAGCATAAAAATAAGAGTAACACAGGGGTAAAGCGTGGGGCTAAGCATTTGATAAGAAAGATAATACAGCAGGATAGAGTAGTAATAATTCAGCAGCGGACGGACTTACACATATATAATATTTATAATCATTTGTTCTTATGGACAGAAAGAGAATGAGAGGCATTCTTTCACAAATGCACAAGAGAAAATCACCGCAAAAGAACATTAAGAGGTTACAGAAGGATAGAAACATTTCCATATTTTTTTTGTTTTGTTTCTTTAGAGGGTGATAAAAGATAGTAGAGAGAAAATGAACACAAAAATATGCGCAACACATATCACAAGTTAACTAGTCTACGTGTGTCACTTTGTTTACTTATCTAAAGTTATCTTTAATTCTTTATTTACATTGAAGAGTTAGTTGGCTTCCATGGTGCTTAGTTACTACATTGCAACACAAACTGTTGAAGAACATCTCAGGTTTATTCTTTGTTTTTTTTAAACTGTGGTTTTCTTAATTTTCTTGAAAAACAAAATGCAACACATTCCAGTAGTAAGCCACGCCTTGTGGATAGGGACTCTTATTTTGAAAATGTTGGACATGGTCCCTACTGTACAAACTGGCTCATACCATCGACAGGACTTGTGTTTATTTACAGTGGGGGAGAGCCTCACAGGAGCAGGGGGTGCGGGGGGAGGTGAATGGTAGACAGGCTGAGGTTTCTCTTTGATAGAAATGAGGGAGGGATGTTTCAGAGTGGTGTCTCCTCACCAACAGGGACAGCTGTGCCACCCTCTACCTGGGTCAGTGCATTAGAGAAGCTTTAAGGGGTGTCACCAGTGGTTCCTCTGTACATTCAATGGGTAGAGCCAATGTTGTTTCACATCCCTCTAATCTAAACTCAGTCTGTTTGCCCTTCACCACACCCCAACCAGCCCTCTGACCCAGCCTGCAAGCTGCCTTTTCTCATGCAGTTGTCTCTGATGGACAGATGGACGGCAAAGTAAAGACGTCATACCTTATACAAACGAATCCTCTATGCTATAGAATCTTCATCTCCCAAAGAACAAAAACATGTTACTGTGTCACATCAACAAGTTTCTTCAGTACTTCAGGATAGTGAGCGGGGAATACTCTAGTGTCTAGAAACTTCTAAACACTTAAGTTTACCACATCTAAGACTGAAGTGATTGCTACCCCTACTATCTAGTCCTTAGTGCATTTCTCTTTGTTTGGCTCTCGTTAGGGGGGAGTGAGTGAGGGGAGGACATGGGCTGGGTGAGGCGAGGGGAGGGTGAAGGATGCAGGGCAGCAGGACGTGCTTGTGCCCATCTGGAGGTCTTTATACAAGAAGCTGGTCCCTGCTGTTTTACCACCTGCATGGACAGCATGGCTTGGGACTGCATGACAACACGCCCCACCCTCTGCCAGCCCTGCCTCTGGGTGCATGCTCAGGTCATAAAATGTCAAGAGACTTCTTTTAAAAACTATGATTACAAAAGTAGTTTTTCATTTCGCGTCAAGTAAATGCTACATATGCATTTTATTGACCTGTGATTAGAGGGAGGATAGCAAATTCAGGATGTCCTCCTCTTTGCTTTTGCAATGCATAGTTTGCAACTCTAAACTAGAATAAGTGTTCTGAACCTTAAAGAGCATGCAGAAGAGGTTTTAATACCTGTTTAACAGCCGCCTCATATCCACAGGACTTATGCTTTAAGACCCTGCAAGGCTGACCCTATATAAGAATCTAATGGATGGCGAGTAGCGTACTTTACAATAGTGGACTTTCCACCGCAGGGAAAGAGCACAATAAATCCAACATGAAAGACATTAACATTTCAACTCTGAATACATGACTGCGTATACCCTTGGCATCCCAGCAAGGTTCCTTACTCTGAATCTCTTAGTCCAAGCTCATTTGATTTTGCCCAAAACAAACAAATAAAAAAGAATCATTAAAACCCCCCATACCCTGCCAAAAATTATCTACAGACAAAGATTACATGATCAATACACGACCTTTAGCACAGCACAGGTTGACACCAGTAACAGCCTTCAGCACATTCAGATTCTTCAAGACACTCTTTCGAAGACCCATCAACATCGTCCATGTGGTCAAAGTGGTTAGCTGTCAGAATTTAGACCATGGTTAGCATGAGTGACAGCAGAGCAGGGAGATACCTAGTGGGGGGGTATGGGGGGTTGTGTTTCTTATCGGATCAGGCCGGGTTTGTCATTCCTCCACCTCTCTCCGTCCAGCTTTACTTCTTCTCCTTCTTAGTGGACTTCTTCTTGGAGGCGGGGGTCTGAGCGGCCTTGGGGGGCTCGGGCTGGGCAGAGGCCTGGGGCGGAGGCAGAGCCTGTTGGGTGGCCTGCTGGGCCGTGGCCTGCTGCTGCTGGGGGTTGGAGGTGAGGGTGGCTGTGCTGCCAGGGATGTAGACGTTCTGGCGGTAGTCAGGCACGTGCTGCAGGGTGAACTGGGGGCTGTAGCGGGTGCTCAAGCCCATGGTGCCAGGCCCCAAGGTGGCCGTAGCCTCACTCACTTCTGGTGGGAAGAGAGACAGAGTGGGGGAATAAGGGGTGAGGAGGGAGAGGAAAGAGGGGTGAAACTTGTTAGACTACAGGAATTTGAAAGTTTTAGTATGACAGTGTTAAATCTAAGTAGTGAAATGGAAAGAGACCATAAAAGGTGAATAAACTAATTAATTTCTAATCTTCCTTTTATAGTTAAGGAGCTTGACTGGACCATTTAATTTACACACATCCAAAAACACAAAGAAGTATACTGCACTAAATATAGCAGATAGAAAAAGAATAGACAATAAAGGCACAAAAACTGTACAAAAGTTGATTGTGTGCAGTAGTTTTTTATGAACAGGAATGATGAAACTGTTTCTGGTTTTCTCTCACTCTGCCCTGGCTGTGCATGCGCATGACGTAGCTGCTCCTCTCATAATTCTCTCACAGCCCCTGCATTGCAGGGCCAGAGACACAAACGCTCCCTCCCCCATTTTGTAGCTGCTCTCAGCCTATATAAACACGTATGCAGACACAAACTGTCATGCTGACTGCTAACAGCCAAAGCACCGCAGAATGCAGAAATCCATCCTATGTTCTTTAATACATTACTTTAGGATTTTTTTGTCTCTTGTGTTGTGTTTATCAACACGTTATGTTTAGAGGAAGGATGACCTTCAGTATAAATCACATGCTCTGTTGGTTCTTTCCTTCCTGATGGCACCAAATGTTCTTTCTATCTTACTCTGCTGACATGCAGGTCACCACTATGCCCAGGACAGAGCCTTTCCTCTCTTAGACTCAGTTCACTCCAATGGAAAAACATCACACCATGTCCGGTGCAACGTCCAAGATGGGGGAGGGTTTTTGTGTATATGTGAGTAGAGGGAGGGAGATGTTATGTGTCAGTGGTAACAAAAACAGTGGAAACAATGACCAAAGTCACTCATAATTACTGTGTATTTTGTCTTTAGATGTTGTAATATTCAGTGTTACTCAGCTCTCATACAGGATAAATATTAGGTGTATTTTCCAAGATATTATTTAGGCTTTCATACTTACAGCCTGAGAGTGAGACTGTGTTTTCCTGCACCAACTGCAGGAAAACAGATAAAGGAAGGTAAAGGTGATGTGAAATAGGGGAATCAGTTTACATAAACGTGCAGGTTGTGTTTTATATAACTGTTCTTCTAAGTCAGAATTCCCTTGCTTATGATATAACACTGCATGTGATTAGTATGTACAATGGAAACATGCATCACCATCATGTTATTGATTCAAACACGTAAGTTGTACTGTTCATAAGAGGAGCTGCGGGTAGTTATATGCACTGACTTAATATAATTCCAGGTCTCTTCTGCATGTTATTTTAGCATACAACCACAACATGGAAATATCAATGTGGGCTCAGAGAACTACATCAATGAGCGAGTCTGCTTTGCTGCCCTCCAACCAAACAGAAACCTAAATAAAACTGGCCCTACCCACGCACACTCAATAAGTGTGTGAAGAGCTAGTGAGAGGTTTGGAAAGAGACAAACTGATAGAGGATAGAGGAAAAGATGAGGTGGTATAGGACTCACCGTTAGCTGCAGCCATCAGGGCCTGGAGCTGCTCAGCCTCAGTCGGGGGCTGGGGCCAGGGGCCAGTTCCCATGGCAACCTCGGGTCCTCCAGTAGCCCTGTGGTGAAAAGGAGGAAAGAGCAAATGTAACTAACTGGTGCATCATCCTCTCCTGTGTGTTGTGTGTTTAGCTGACTGGTTTGACAGTTGGTGGTTTATGGTGTAAAGGCAAAGCAGCTGACGGTGAGGTACACAGCCTGTAGGCAGCAAGGATAACAAGGAGGATGTAAAGTTTACAAAACAGGGTGTGTCTCAAACAAACACGCACTTCTTAACACACTTGTTCAAAGGCACGTACAAATGTGTCTGCACACAGACACAGCAGCAAGCGTGTTCAGCTTTCACTCACAGTAAACACTGTACAACACTCACACTCTCTGAAATGGCCATGGGTGTCTAGTAAATATCATTAAATATTTAATGATCCCCCTTTAAAGGAAATAGCTGTCTGCATAGTCACACACGTAGCGCTCAGTGAGCACTGAACATTTCCATCTGGGCAAACTTCACCTTCAAAGGCTTGTTTATTTAAAGTCGGAAATTTGCATGCAGGGAGAACAGAGGAGAAAGCAGACCTGAGATCTTTAGTGCTCGCTGACTTATTTCCATTCCCACACCTGTGACACAGCGACACAAGCTCTACAACTAAAGTCTTTAATCCTGACTCTTCTCCTGTTTCCAAAATGATAATGAACCTCAACCTCTGGATCTGTAATAGCACCTTTTAATATATAATTAGACCACAGATACAGTCATGATATGACAAAGAAGAATGCCACAACACTGCATTAACAAGCAAAAAAAAGTCACAGAAGAATAATTTTGGATGCTGCTTCTAGAGCAGGGATCACCAACCTGTAGATCCTGATCTTCTGGTAGTTATTAGAGACATTCATGTAGATTGTCAACACCAGATATATGAGCTTCATTTACAAAATAGACAGGAAGTTGTTGAATCCAAATTGTACCTTTACCATGTTCAAAACTGCCATTCTATTCATAAAATGCAGAAATGTTGATTTCAAACATATAGAGTAACAACTTTAAGATTGAAAATAAAATCCCACCACTAATGCATTTAATTCCTTCTCTTTTCTCACTTTCAAAGACCAAAGACTGCATCTACCAGCAAGCTTAAATAATGGTTCAATTAAATTATATCATCTGAAGAGTAAATTTTTGTCACTGAGTTTTGCGTGGGTAGATCTAGCTTTCTCTGTTACCATCACATTGAATCTTTGGTGGGAAAAGGTTGGTGACCACTGTTCTAGAGTAATTACAGAGAAAAGAAATGTACGTATCGTTCCACTACAATCTTACCACCCTAAGTTGTGTGCATGTGAAGGCAATAAGCCTATATGGCTTAACTGACTGTTTTGAGTAATAACAAACCACCTGAGAGCATTGAATAGAACATCTCTGGCCTGTGGGAACATATGTAAAAGGTACAAGTACATCTCCAAAGAGAACTTTAAAATCACCCATCAGAGATTTGAAGGAAAAGAAGGAATCAGAGCCATCTCTATGGATGGAGTATTAATAAGTAAAAAATGACTTTATGTACATGGTGCTGTCCTAACACATTATGTACATAGTGTAAAATGTGTCATTCTTGGCACTGATAATTAACAGAATAAAAATGGTGTGCCTTGTGCCATAGATAAGGGAAACAGTGAAAAAATAACTTTTAACAGAAACAAGGGATTTGAGAGCAGGTTGCCAGGCCTCATGGCTAAATCTCTTTTCAGTTTTGTGCCAGAAAGACTCGCACAGAGAATCACATGTAAATCCTGAGCAAGGCAGACATGACAACCATGCTGTCTAAGAGCAGGGACGGTAAAACAAAGGCAACCATTTTGTCTCATCACATCCCTACAGATAAAAAGGAATGCTTCATTTGTGCTAAATTAGCATGTTTCTGTACTATCACATCCTGTGGTTGTGCTTAGCACTTCCTGTGGTCAGGGTTATCACTTCCTGTGGGTAAGATTGTGAATTGTGGTTCAGAGAGAGGTGTCTAGACGGAATTATCGGTTTTCCTCTGAAACCTTACATGACACGTTTTTCTCTGGGTGTTGTTTAGCAGAAAAACCACCTAGACCATTGGTTCTCAACTTAGGGCTGGGACCCAACTCTGGGTCATGGAGCTGATTTCAGTGGGCCACAGATATGTGCCTGATAAAAAGTTGGAGTGGTCTTTTATTTTGGAGGACATGTTCTTTCTACAATGTTGTGTGCATGAAATAGAATGGCTCTTTCTTAACACTACCACAGTAGATCTTAGTGCTGCTATTAAAGGACAAAAACGAAGATAGATAGAAATACAGTGTTTGTTTTTGTGCAGCCAGTTTAACTTTGCCAAAACACAGAAGAAGGTCATTAGAAACAAACTGTTTTTCTTACATTGGGACAAGAATGGGGCAGAAAGGTCAATGCTCTGCCTTCATTTTAGAAGTTACAATGTTACAATGTCACAATGTCATTTAGCAGACGCTTTTGCCTAAAGTGATGCACAGCTGAGAGTGAGTACCACACAAGCAAAAATCTAGATAGGAGGAAACAACATCAGTAAGTGCCACAAAGTGTGTCAAGTCCATTTGGAAGCAGGTGCTGCCATGCAGTGTTAAGAAGTGAAACAACCTGCTTATAAATGTATAAATAAATGCAAACTTTCAAAGATGACTTTTGTGCAGAGGTATTTGTGATGCTGACATACTGATGCTGTTTTTTTTCCATCTCAAGTCCAAACTGCATTGTTTTTTCATTAGATAAAGTGGTTGGAATTTTTCTGAAATTTGGGTATCAATTTGTCACCAAAGAGGTGGTGTGGGTCCCGTAGCTAGCAGCTGAAACTTCAAAATTATGCTGCATGCTGACATCAGTCTCATGTAGCTGTTGACCTCAAGAGTCAAACACAAGAGCTGGTTATCTTATTATGGAACTTTCTCACCTCATACAGGTGTTATAAAAGAAAGGATCAAGAAATATCTGCCTGCACTGTCCAGTTTTGTAGTCATTCAGTGGATAAATCACATGAAAAAGCCACGTGTGGTGATGTTGAGCTACAATCATCACAGACATACATCAAAGAAGCATTGTGTGGTGAGCCAGTCTTGTAGAAGAAGTGAAAACAGGAGCTCTCAGACTAGAATGACTTCATGTAAAGCAATAGCACACAAACAAGGCAGAACAAATCTACAAAACACTGCACGCAAACTCAAAAGTGTAACAATCCTTTTCTATGCCACAGCAGGCATTGTGGCCTATGCACATCGATCAACAAACCCCATCAAACTTTTAGGGAGACTAACAGAAGCTATGGGTTAGGTACATCTACACACAGCACAGCACTTAACTGCAGTGCACTACCTAAAAAAATCATACCAGTCTCTGCTCCTAACAGCTCATCTGCGATCAGCTTCCTCTGAACACCAATCAGCTGCTAAGAACAGAGAATGATCATACAGCACCTATGTCTAAGTCTGTACCTTGTCCCATTCTTCGGCGTCCATCGTATGTGTGTACCGTATGGCATGTGGGGACTAAAAACACAACAAGTTATAAAGTCTGAACAAAATCATTGTGGTTTGACTGAAACGCAGAGATACTCTAGATCTCAGTGGAAAATATGCAAGACTGTCATTACTTTTCTTTTCCTGCAACACTAACATGAATTAATCCAAGTGCAGTGGTGTGTGTGTGTATCTGACATTTTCCTCTCTGCCACAGCTGGTTTGTTTCAAGGGAGAAGACTGACTCATAGACTGTGTGGTGCAAATCACTGTTGTAAAATCTCTTACTGCATGTACTCCATTTTAAAACACGCAACATGAGCACAGCAAACAGACACCACCAACCCAAATTCTCACTGAAACACACAACTGAAATAGGTAGAACACCCTTCACCTCCTGTCTTTTAATAGGTCAGCCACTGGTGTTAAAAATCAAATGTAAAATGACCCATCTGTACAATCTCTCACATGAAAAGAGAGCAAGAAGGATAAAAACTCTATCCCATCCCCCCACTAGCTGTGGTCCCCTTCCCTCATCAGTAGTACTGAGTGATGGCGCACAGGCTCAGAGAGTGCAGAGAGGAGAAGAGCAGAAGGGGGAGGGGGAGTGGAGGCTGCGGCAGCCATTTTATAAAGCAGCCTGCAACCAGGCAGAGATGCTCTTTCAAGAGTGTGCAGCAAAAAATTTACTGAGCACAATCATGAATCCATGGGCAATCATAAATTAAATCTGTGTAGCTCAAATGATGGTTGCATTGAGTCTTTGATGACTTCTGTATCTTTTATTCAGCCTCCTGCAGGCAGTGAGCTCTTACAGTTACTACACTCACTACCATCCCCCTCCTCCTTTTATTTCCCATCCTATATCACTCTCTGTCTTTACTGTAAGCTCGCCTTGTGCACCATAACATGTCGCTGACATTAACAGGAGTTTCATCATAGTGTGTGTGAGTTGCTCAGTCTACTCACCCGCTTGGTCCAGGTCTCTGTCCCTGTGTGAAGCGCCAGTCATTGTTGGGGGGCTTTTGCTGTGAAAAGAAATGAAGATGCAACATGAATTCTCTGTTTCACTGAAACAACAGCTGGAAGCATCTCAGGTGTTCAAGGGATGTGAGTTTGTTGCTAACAAATGTGTTTGTTTGTGTATGTCTTTGATGCTGGAAACCATTTCTGGACATGTTTTTTTTACAGCTGGCAACAGATCTGTGTATGCTCAGGCATCCATGTTGTTCCAGAGCAGTGGAGCATA
Organism: Cheilinus undulatus; assembly: GCF_018320785.1. Lineage (NCBI taxonomy): Eukaryota > Metazoa > Chordata > Actinopteri > Labriformes > Labridae > Cheilinus > Cheilinus undulatus. The sequence continues at coordinate 28,920,472 of NC_054874.1, read as the reverse complement.
AATGCTGCAGAGGAGGAGCACATACAAATGCACACAAACAAAAAAAAGTGAAGCTGTGCTTCTAAAATAAAACTTACAAACAAGAGGGCAAACATCACATATCTGAACAATCATTGAAAAAAACAGTGTTGTACACTCTCATGGTGAAACATTACAGCTTGTAGTTAAATCAGATGTCCAAAGGAGTTACATGTTTAAGGGAGTTTCTCATGAATGACTACAAAGAGAGTCCAGGATACTTTATTTGACACATCAGGCAAACCAGCCTGACACTTGTGATACTTTTTGATGGACTGATATTTAACTACCACTGTGGTCCTGCAGTGATAACGCCTCCTTCATGCCTCTGCATGTCTTTGCCTCTCTCTATTAATGTCTCCGATCTGACTGCACTCTTGTTCGTCTCTACCTCGCTGGCCATGCCAGCATGTCTCTTCCATCTCTCTGGCCCTTTCCCTCTCTCTCAGCCTCTCTTGTTGTGCAGTGATGCAGTGAATAGACCCCTGGCCTGGCTCCAGATTCTACCGCCTAATCGACACAAGAGCTCCCTGGAGAGAGAGGCTAGCAGGACGATGTGCTGCATTATTAAAAGAGCTGTTCTACCCAAGGGAATGATGGAGAGAAGCAAGAGAGCAGGAGAGACAACAGAAAGAGAAATACCTATACAAAAACAACAGTATTGTTGGTGACCATCATTGATGAAATATGCTTAGGATTACAGGAAAACAAGGAACAAATTAATCAATGAATGGTGAAGTATGGTACATTTTGTTAAAGCGTGGAAGTGGAAAACACTCAAACAAGAATCATTCCATAAAAACAACAGTGAAACTCAAAGCTACTTATCAAGAGGAGTTAAAAGGGGACTGTGGTTTATTGTCCTCGCTGACAAGGACTGTAAAGGACACTACAAAGTCTAAGAGGAAGAGTGCAGATGTAAAAGTGAAAGATAACATGTACAGGAGCTGTACAGCGATCAACAATTACTAAAAAACTCTTTCAGTGATTGAGAGTCAATTGTAAAAGCTCCCAGAGGATTACATTTTACTGTAATCTTCAAAAGGTCAGTTTTATTCCGGTGGTCACTCAACACGTCAGTCAAGTCTTCAACACTTCGAAAGAAAAAAACAGAAAGAGATAAAAAAAGAAGTCAAGTCTACTCAGTTACAGTATGTCCCCACAACAAAACTCACAGAGTTTTCATTACAACATAAAACCAAAATGGATCACAGGAGGCAAATATGTTTGAACTCTTATCACCAGAGCGTGGTCGATGTTTATCTAAAAATGGACTCAGAGACAAGTATATGTGCGTGGGCAAGTAAGTCTGTCTGAGCTTCAGTAGGAGACAAAAAGATCAGCGCTGAGAGCAGGCAAACATCCACAGTGAGGCCCAGCATTCCAGCTGTGTGACTCGCTTTTACCACACAAACACTCACAGACACACTCACGTCATTTCCAAGGTCAGATCACTGCAAGGGTGTAGGCATGTGGAATAAAGGGTAACTGACTGTACTGGACTATTGGCACTGCTCCTCATTACTGTATGCTTCATTGATGAAATGTATATTTCACAATGCATAGGTCAGACGACATTTCTAGGAACTAGAAAAGCACTAGGAGCTTGCAGACCTCTGCCATTAGCCCTGTCTCCCAATAGTAAAAAATCATTTAAAAAATTCATGGCTCCAGATGGTGATCCAGATCAGTCCCAAAATCTAATCAGTTCTTCCTTATAACATTTCTGACATTTCCTGAAAATTTCATCAAAATCCATCTGTAACTTTTTGAGCTATGTTGCTAACAAACAAACTAACTAACAAACCCTGCTGATCACATAAATTCCTTGGCGGAGGTAAAAAAAAAAAAAAAAAAAAGAAAAAAGTTATGGAAGGATCAGAATAAACTGATATTAGCTTCAGCTGTTCAAGGCACAAAGTCTCTAAAGAACATTAAACCCTCAAAGTAGATGAGATGAAGACATTCAAAAAGCACAGGGATTGTTTTATAGTGCATGTTCAATTTAAAGACAGGAAAAAGAAAAATAGGTCAAATAGACTACAGATAACCAGTGGAGAGAGATGAAGGGATTACAGCTCTGTGAGCCTGAATCTCATCCAGAAGAAAGATTCTTATTCCATCCTAGAAGCTTTAGTAATGTCAGTCCTCTTCCCTCTCTTAAAAGTGGACTATCAAGCTTGCTAGGTGAACTAAAGAAGACTGAGCGCTTTGGCTAAAAACATATCATTCATTGTAACAACTATGATCTCGTGATGAGACAGATATTCACGGTGGGGTTTAGGCAGACGGATCAACATGTGGGCACATCTGGACCTCACCCATCATGTTTAAGAGCATACAAATGTGAACTATGCTAAAAACACCTAGTTTCACCTAGAAGTAAAAGATATCCTATCTCCTTTTCTCTCTGACAGGAGGGAAAAATGCAGGAAAACACTTCCTGCACACAGAAATGTCCATCTGGTACTCCTTGTGGGAGATTCAGTTGTCTAACAGACGTATTTTACACTGATGTGAAGAAAACACAGTGCTCTGTCTGAAAAGAGGAAGTGGTGTCTATTTTTGTGCTGTTAAAAAAAACTCCATGAACAACAACCTAAAGGACAGTTACTGCATGATCCAGTTAGTCATAAATGTAGCTATATTGTCATAAGAGGTGTGTTTACGAAACACATGGCTCTGTGACTATTCATATCCTACTTTAAATCTTGTTATACTCCTACAGTGGTGGGGATAGAGAGACATAGATAAGAACAACTTTTTGGTCAGACTCATGACATCATCATCATGGAATCCTTTCTCTTATTTTCAGTTCTACATGCTAAAGACTAAATGGATGCTTTGATTTGATTTTCTTTCTCCATCTCACAGTAAAACTGCGTGTGCCAGAACAGCAAACTGTAAACGAATAGAGGACACAAAGAAGGAGAGTGGGAAGAGACTGATAATCGAGGGCTAAGGCCCCAGGGTCCTACTAAAGTTACACACCACTGGAGGAGTCCTTGTGCATGATGTTTAGAACACACTGTCTCACATGCAAGCACATAAACACCCTAAGTGATGACTGCTGCCCTAAAGCCTTTATAGCCTCTGCCGTCTGTCGCTGTGGCACACGTGCGTAAAGTCATCCTTCCTGTCCCTTTATCCGTCTCTTGCTTTCTATTCCTCTGTTGTCCTCATTGCACACGTGTCACTAGAGCAGAGAGACAGATGGTACCCTGCTGACCTCAGGGACAACCTAATTCAGCACATAGAGAGAGTTTCTACGCAATACATAGCCATGAGGGCTCTCTCTGGTAACTAAACAGACTCAAGGGTAAATCCTGATGCGTAAAGAAATGGTTTTCACCAGTTACCTTTAACATAACAGGACTGAAGATCAAAGTAAAGATGAAGCAGAAAGGATGAGAAAACTTTCTTTTTTATGTAACTCCTGTGAATCCCTATTGTCAGGGTGTTGCTGGCCAGTTTTGATAACTGAGTGCTTATGTTGCATAAAAACTCGAAATAGCTTGTCAGAGTTTGGAAGGGACATCTAAAACTCAGGATGTAAAAGTAAAAAAAAAAAAATTCTTAATAGATACACAGCACAGCCTCACTCCTGATATTCTAAGTCCTGGAACCAATCACCAAAGGTTCAGAGGACAACAGGAAGTCAAGGGTCATACCACTGACCCCATGAATTCCTGTTTTCAGCCCCTGCTTTATTCTTTGACTCTGTCTCTCCACTCCTCTCACCATTTTGTTTCCTCAGCCCTTTTCCTCTCCTTCAGCCCACATTTCTCTCTGTGTCATCCTGTTCTCTCGCCCAGTCATTTCCCTGAGCCAACACTGCAGGACAAATTTTCATCTGTTTGTCTCCACCCCTCCATCTGTTAAGGACCTCTTCTGTCTCCTCTTGTCTCCTTTACTTAGCCACTACTTCAGCTAAATCCAGCTTCCTTCGTTTTGCATGACTCTCTTTATCATTAGCTTTCTTTTATCAGTTTCTTTCTGCCACTAGTTTCTGGAATCACAGATAGTAACTTCATGTCCTAGCCTCAGGGCCAGATTAAATATTAAGCCTGAAAGTGAAGTAGGACAACAGAGCTTTGAGAGATTTCTCACAACAGAGAGAAAGAGCATACTGCTAAAAGAGCAGACACAAGAACTGCAGAGCTACGTGACTGAAGACATCTAGTATTTACTCATTTGTTTTGCTGTCAAACTATCATAATGTCAAAACTATTTTGAACAGATAATGAAACACCTATATTGCATTTATCCTGCATATTCCACCAATGCCATGTTTGCTATCCCATGTAATCCCTCACCTCACTGGCTGAGTTCATAAGGTGCTTCCTGCTGAGTGTCATGTTGAGGGTGTTGTTGTGACTCAGCATGGGAGTCTTCATAAATACAAAGTCACTCCGGCTGGATATGGTGGAGTAGCAGGGCCTGTAGGTGCGTGTGTGGGGCTCCTGGGGACCTCCCACCACCTCCATGTAGCGAATTGGTCCATCAGTATTGAGCTGCAGGTGTAGATCCTTGCTGGGCCTCTGATGGTAGCGGCTGGACCTGTGGCGTCCATAGCAACAGCAGTCAGAGTCTCCCAGCCCTGGGTCACGATGCCTCAGGCAGCGTACCATGAGGATGACAAAGGTGATGAAGGACACAGCTGACACGCAAGCTAGAGAGATGATGAGGTACAGGGTGATGTCTGACATTCCTGTACGATGGTAGAAGGGTGTGTGGCGAGGGCTAGCTGGAGCATCAATAGCTGTGCTTTTCTCATCCAAAGTTACTGTAATATTCACAGAAGTGGACTTAGGTGGGTCTCCATTGTCCTGAATGATGACCATTATGTCATAGTTTGAGCCAACTTCCTCCTCAGCCCACTTGCGAGCTGTGCGGAGCTCACCACTGTGTGCCCCGATACGAAACATGCCAGCGTTTGGTCCAGGGGCGATGGAGTAAAATAACCATGCATTGTGCCCGCTGTCTGCATCCACCCCTACAAGTTTATTTATGAGGTGTCCTGCACCAGCAGATGGGGGCACAGTGAGCTCTAATCTTTTGTCTTTTGGGTAGGAGGGGTGTACAAGCACTGGTGCATTGTCATTTACATCCACCACAAACACATGCACAGTGACATTTGCTGTCCGAGGGGGCACCCCAGCATCCCGGGCCTGCACCTCAATACGGAAAGCGTTAAGCTGTTCATGATCCAGAGAGCGCATGCTGTAGATGTGGCCACTCTCTGGGTTTATATAGACGTAGGAGGAGATGGGGGATCCCTGCACCATGCTGGACAGGATAGAGTAGGAGATGCGAGCATTATCTCCCAGGTCTGGATCAGTGGCTGAAACAGCAGCGATGGGGGTACTGGGAGCATTGTTCTCTGGGATGTCTACAGAGTATGAAGGCTGAGAGAAGGTGGGGGCATTGTCATTTACATCAGAAAGCTTTACTACAAAGGTTGTTTGTGATGAGAGAGGAGGGGTTCCAGCATCAGTGGCCTTGATGACAACTGTGTACTCAGGGACAGTCTCACGGTCCAGGTTCCCAGCAGTGGTGAGGCTGTAATGCATGCCAAAAGCTGAATTTAGTTTGAATGGCAGACCTGGTTGGATTGAAAGTGTCACCTTCCCATTGACCCCAGAGTCCAAGTCCCGAGCACTGATGAGGGCTATCACAGTCTCTGGTGCTGAGTCCTCCCTGATAGGACTGGTCAGTGACGTCAGTGTCACCTCTGGTGCGTTGTCATTAGCATCAATGATGTCAACTATGACATTACAAGAACCCTCCAAAGCAGGAGAGCCACCATCTCTGGCCTGTACTGTGATGTGGTATTGAGTGGCCTTCTCATAATCCACGTCTCCCTTCACACGGATCTCTCCGTTTTTAGAATCCACACTGAATAGATTAAGGACGCGTTCTGGTGTGTATTTACTAAACATGAAGGATATTTCTCCATTGTTACCGGAATCCGCGTCAGAAGCGTTCAGTTTCGTTACTAAAGTGCCCCGTGCAACGTTTTCTAATAGCCTTACATTCTTCACCGCCTCGTCAAAGACTGGCGCATTGTCATTAACATCCAGAATTTTAATGAGCAGGAGTGTTGAGCCAGATTTCTCTGGCTGACCCCCATCAACAGCAGTGAGCAACAGGCGAAAGGAGGCCTGCGTCTCCCTGTCCAGAGATTTATCCACCACCAGCTCTGGAAACTTACTTCCATCACTTTTAGTTTCCACATTCAAAGTAAAAAAGTCATTTGCTGCAAGATGATAAGTGCGTAAGGAGTTGGTCCCAACGTCTGGATCGTGTGCGCTCTCCAGACGGAACTTTGTGCCCGGCGCTGCTGCCTCTGATACTTCCAAAGAAATGTTGCTTGTTGAAAACAGCGGTGCGTTATCATTCACATCCAAAATGTCCACCACAACGCGATGAATGTCTAAAGGATTCTCCAAAACTATCTGGAGGTGAAGTGAGCACGCTGAACTTATTTCACACAGCTGTTCCCTGTCTATTTTCTGTTTAATGACCAACTCGCCGGTTTCTTGCTTTACCTCAAAATACTGCGTTGTGGATTCTGAGACGACCCGCAACCTCCTCTGAACCATCCGCTGAGCAGTAAGACCCAAATCTTTAGCAATGTTTCCCACGACAGAGCCCGGGTTTAGTTCCTCCGACACGGAGTAGCTGAGCTGAGCGGATGCAGAGGAGAGGCAAGCCAGATAGAGGCAAAGCCTCCACAGCCTCCCTCCTCCGGAGCGCTTTCTCTGTCTAGAGTCCATTGTGCTGCGCTCCGAGGATCGGAGAAGGGAAAAGTTTTCAAGTCCACTTTTTCAACGTAATGTATCCATTGTAAAGTTAAAACGAGGCAGCCAGGCTCGATGGAAAACATTTCCGCTTCAGAAATAGAGCGATGGGAAGTTTTGACGTGATCATTACTGCGTCTTTTACAAGAAAACGAGATGGAAATCAAAGTTACTGTGCTCCTGTGAAACTCTGCTCTGTGTCCTCCGCCTCACTCCCCTCGTGGGCGGGGAAGAACCACAGAGACCTGCCCTCTCATTGGAGGAAAGAGCAGGACCAACCCTGTTACAGAGCTATCACACTCACACAGTGAAAACTTTCCAGTGACTCCACTTCCACTGACAGGAAAGGATCAACTCCACACTCATCCAAAAAGTTTTAGAGATAGCGACAGCCGGAGAGACCTTTAATCAAGACTGAAAACATCACTGGAGCATGATCTGACCAATAACATGCCAGCAAACTGACATCCTTAGATGAGTCACACACTCTCATTGAAAACATCTCTCGGTCAAAACAGCCACTAATAAAGCGGCTGTTATTTATAGTAATACTATTTGCTTCCGCAGGGGGGCGGGGTTTCCAAACTGGTTACCCTCCTGCACTTACTTTTACTTTACTTGAGACTTTTGAAAGGCTTTCATTGTGACTTTTAGAGATCACACAAATGTAGAAAACAACGAAAGACGTGAAAATATCACACAGAGAAAACTTCAATAATAAAGCATGGCGGTAAAGAGAAGAAAATACCGTAAGCAGGAAAAGAGGTGATATGAAACTAATCTCATGTAGCCTTCAAACACTGGAATTAAAGATCAAAGATTAAAAAAAAGCCTGAGATCACGATAATGTTCACAGGTAACTCACTGACAGATATGATACTTTTTCTTCAAGCTCACTCGCATAGATTGAATGATACCAGTTTGATAAACAGGCCAGCAGCGAACAAACTCTTTACTTCAGTCTAGATTATCATGAGATGACTTAAGGAAGCTCCCTTTGATATCAGAGAAGAAAAAAAAATCCTGTCAAGCTTAAAACAGGAAACATGACTCTATGGCACTTAGCAAGAAAACAAAGGACTAAATCGGTTCTGGAGATTCAGACTCCTTTGGCAAGCCGTTTTAACATTTAAAAGTTAAGTTTGACTATCCAGAATTCAAATTGTAGATATCTGTAATTCAATTTCGCCTAGTCAAAAAGAACATTTCAGATATCCGAAAATACATTCTGCCTATTCAAAATTGTCATTTAAGATATCTACAACGTCATTTTGACGAGGCGAAATGACGTCACTTTTGCCATTCATGTGAATGGGGTTGCCATTTCGGATATCCACAGTGTGAATTATGGATATCTGCAAATGAATTGTAGATATCTGTAATTTTAATTCAAGATATCCCTAATTACATTTTGACTAGGCAAAATTAGAATTACAGATATCTTGAATTGTATAAAACTGATGCGAATTAAAGATATATGTAATTCCAACCATTCAGTAACGGTACCATATAGAAACGCATAACAATAGAAAAATAGAAAGAGATAGAACACAAAAGGTTCTTCCTATCAAATAATACAAATGAAAAGGTGAAATAGTTGAGGTATTTTAATAGGAAAATTTATGGACATTTTATAAAGAATTTCCCTAGAGGTGTCCTGCTCACCTGCTGGCTCTCAAAGGTCCAGGTGCTGTCGGGCAATGACGCATCCAGGACACTGATGACCTCCTTGAAGTCACTGGTGCTGCTGGGTTTGATCAGAGTGAAATCACTGTACTCTGACATGGGAGACATACAGGACCTGAACGACTGACTCTGAGACAACATGTCTCCTCCCAGGACCTCCACGTACTTTATGGGTCCATCAGTGTTGAGCTGAATCTGCAGGTTTCTGTTGGGGTTCTTGTAATCGTCACAGTCGCTGCGTCTGGTGCAGCAGCTCGCGCTGCTCCTGCTGTTCCTCATGCATTTCACCATCAGGACCAGAAATGTCACCAGAGACAGCACGGACACCGAGGCCAGAGACAGGATCAGATAAAGGGTGATTCTGCCGTTTTTCTTGCTCGGCTCGGTCGCCTTCTGTCGCAGGTCCAAGATGGGCTCGTGGAGGCCGTCCTCCAGCAGGATGGACACCGTGACGGTGGCCGACTGGACCGGCTCCCCGTCGTCCTTGATCTCTATGAGCAGTCTCTGGGAGAGTCGTCCTGCTCGGACACAGCGCGTTTAGTCCTCACCTCCCTGTGTACAGATTGACACTGAACAGAGACGCGTCCGTGGCCTCCGACACCTTGTAGGAGATCCACGCGTTGTGGCCCGAGTCTGCGTCCACGGCCGTCACCTTGGTAACCAGGTGACCCGCTTCGCGAGCGGTGCATCCTCTGATGAGACAGGGAGCCCAGGGCAGCGGAGGACGGGTAGATCACAGCGGGGGCATTGTCGTTCTGGTCCAGGATAAAAACATGGACTGTGGCGTTGCTGCTCAGAGACGGAGAGCCCTGGTCCCTGGCCTGGACCGGAATCTCAAACACCTTCAGTTTCTCATAGTCAAACGAGTGCATGCTGTAGATGCTGCCGTTATCTGAGTTGATGTAAACATAAGAGGACACTGAAACGTCCTGCACTTTGGAGTCCAGGATAGAGTAAGAGAGTTTGGCATTCTCCCCAAAATCCAGGTCAGATGCTGACACCGAGTACAGAATAGAGCCCGGGACTCCATTCTCTTTCAAATACACATTATAGGAGGGCTGAGTGAAGACAGGAGGGTTGTCATTCACATCAGTGATGCTGACAGGTATAGTTTTCTTACTGGACAGAGGAGGAGAGCCTGAATCAGTGGCTGTGATCTCGATGTTATACTCTGAGAAACTCTCTCTGTCTAGAGGACCGCTGGTTACCAGGGCGTAATTATTAGAAAATGACGGTTTAAGAGTGAAAGGAGAGTCGCTGGGAAGATTCAATGTTACCTTTCCGTTATCTCCAGAGTCAAGATCTCTCGCGCTGATCAAAGCCACCACTGTGCCACCAGGTGCGTCCTCACGCACTGGCTTTGGTTGAGAAGTGAGGACTATTTGTGGAGTATTATCATTAAAATCAGTGATGTCAACTTGCACGCGACAGTGGCCCTCCATTTCAGGGCTACCCTTGTCTTTAGCAATAACATCAATGTCAAATGACTTTGTAATTTCATAGTCAAGCTCCCCTTTCAGAGTGATTTCCCCAGTAATAGGGCTAATATCAAACATGGACAATACAGAATCTGGTGTCCGAGAGCCAAACGAGAACTCAATTTCACCATTCAAGCCTTCATCTGCGTCTGTTGCCTTAGGCTTTATAACAACAGTCCCCTTCATGCTGTTTTCTCCCAGGGTTACTTTGTAAATATTTTTCTCAAACACGGGAAAGTTATCATTTATGTCAAGCACATGGATGGTTATTTGTGATGTTCCGGATCTTACTGGATTCCCACCGTCTAAAGCTGTTAGTAACAGTCTGTGAACTGCTTTTTTCTCTCGATCCAGAGGCTTCTCTAAAACAAGTTCAGGCACCGTCTTGCCCCCTTCAATTTCTTTAATTTTAAGAGAACAACAATCGTTTTTACTCAGAGTATATGTCTTGAGTGAATTGCTACCAACGTCAGGGTCCGTTGCGCTCTCTAAAAGAAAACGTGTGCCGACCGCTGCTGATTCGGCTATTTTTAGGGAGAGCTCGGGGGAAAGGAAACTTGGAGAATTGTCATTTATGTCTCTGATTTCCACCTCTATTCGGTGTAACTGCAGCGGGTCCTCAATAACAACCTGCAGAGGTAGAACACAGCTGGCGCTCTGTCCACATAAAGCCTCTCTGTCTATCCTGTCATTCACCACCAGCTCGCCCTTCCCCGCATCCACACTGAAATACTGCTTACCAGCCTCAGAGGCGACACGCAGCTTACGATCAAAAATGTCTGCGAGTCCAAGACCCAGATCTTTGGCTAGATTTCCGACCACAGAGCCCTGTTTGAGCTCCTCCGGGATGCTGTAACGAGTCTGAGCGTCTATTGTAATCCACAAGAGAAAGAAATGAAGCCACCAAAGCGCCTGCCATCTCCAGTCTCTGTATCCTATTGTCTTCATCATCCCCAATTCAGTGAAATACATCACAACCAATCGACAAGAACAGAAAACACAATGTCAAAAATCCATATTCCAAGAACGTGATATAATCCGTAAACAGGATGCATGTCCATCGTCAAAGGTGAAAACTAAGACAGTAAAATACTAAGAGAATATAGATCAAACTCTCTCCCCTGGTTGAGCATTGTGGTTTTGGTGCTGAAGCTGCATGGGGGAGGGAGTAGATCTCTTTGTACAGTTCTGAGTGCTATTGGTGCACAGCATCCACCCCTCTTATCCAATGAGAGACGGACTGAGCATCATCATAGAGAGACACAAACCGTCTGCCACATTCAGAAGAGGGATGTAAAAAGGTATGCTGGTTTATACTTCCAAGATGTATATAAGGAATTAAACACTGATTTTATTTAAAAAAAAAAAAAAAAAAAAATAGCGTACAATTTGAAAACAGCAGCAAAATCTTGTTTGCTTATATTAATTATAATTCGTCTAAAAGGATTATTTTACAGAAATCAAAAATCAAATAAACATAAAATCAAATAAAATATTTATGAAGCTAATTTAGTAAATTCTCTTCTCATGCATTGCCATGAGAACAATAACCATAAATCTATCACTGAGCACTGTTTAAGCCTCATATATCACAGTCGCTGTCCAGACCTGTGGTGCTGAAACACTCAGCTCTACAATATATTCGGCTTCCAACACACTCTCCCTGTTTATCAATAACGTTTAAGCAAACGGATGTTATTAGCCAGAATTGATATCTATTTCTCTAACTGAATTCAGATTCATCCTCGAATATTATAGCAGTTATAAGGAGAATATGTTAAACCTGCTTGTAATGATGTGTGCAAGCAAAGGTCTCGACGTTAACAAAAGCTGTGTACAAAACTCTGTATGTTGTTATATTTTCGACTCTCTGCTCACCTGCTGGCTCTCAAAGGTCCAGGTGCTGTCGGGCAAAGACGCATCCAGGACACTGATGACCTCCTTGAAGTCACTGGTGCTGCTGGGTTTGATCAGAGTGAAATCACTGTACTCTGACATGGGAGACATACAGGACCTGAACGACTGACTCTGAGACAACATGTCTCCTCCCAGGACCTCCACGTACTTTATGGGTCCATCAGTGTTGAGCTGAATCTGCAGGTTTCTGTTGGGGTTCTTGTAATCGTCACAGTCGCTGCGTCTCGTGCAGCAGCTCGCGCTGCTCCTGCTGTTCCTCATGCATTTCACCATCAGGACCAGAAACGTCACCAGAGACAGCACGGACACCGAGGCCAGAGACAGGATCAGATAAAGGGTGATTCTGCCGTTTTTCTTGCTCGGCTCGGTCGCCTTCTGTCGCAGGTCCAAGATGGGCTCGTGGAGGCCGTCCTCCAGCAGGATGGACACCGTGACGGTGGCCGACTGGACCGGCTCCCGTCGTCCTTGATCTCTATGAGCAGTCTCTGGGAGGAGTCGTCCTGCTCGGACACAGCGCGTTTAGTCCTCACCTCCCCTGTGTACAGATTGACACTGAACAGAGACGCGTCCGTGGCCTCCGACACCTTGTAGGAGATCCACGCGTTGTGGCCCGAGTCTGCGTCCACGGCCGTCACCTTGGTAACCAGGTGACCCGCCTTCGCGGAGCGGGGCATCCTCTGATGAGACAGGGAGCCCAGGGCAGCGGAGGACGGGTAGATCACAGCGGGGGCATTGTCGTTCTGGTCCAGGATAAAAACATGGACTGTGGCGTTGCTGCTCAGGGACGGAGAGCCCTGGTCCCTGGCCTGGACCGGAATCTCAAACACCTTCAGTTTCTCATAGTCAAACGAGTGCATGCTGTAGATGCTGCCGTTATCTGAGTTGATGTAAACATAAGAGGACACTGAAACGTCCTGCACTTTGGAGTCCAGGATAGAGTAAGAGATTTTGGCATTCTCCCCAAAATCCAGGTCAGATGCTGACACCGAGTACAGAATAGAGCCCGGGACTCCATTCTCTTTCAAATACACATTATAGGAGGGCTGAGTGAAGACAGGAGGATTGTCATTCACATCAGTGATGCTGACAGGAATAGTTTTCTTACTGGACAGAGGAGGAGAGCCTGAATCAGTGGCTGTGATCTCGATGTTATACTCTGAGAAACTCTCTCTGTCTAGAGGACCGCTGGTTACCAGGGCGTAATTATTAGAAAATGACGGTTTAAGAGTGAAAGGAGAGTCTTTTTTGAGTTGTAACTTTACTTTTCCGTTATCACCAGAGTCAAGGTCTCGTGCACTGATTAAAGCCACTACTGTACCTCGTTGTGCATCCTCCCTTACTGGGCTTGGGTTCGAAGTGAGAACAATTTCTGGAGCATTATCATTAATGTCCATTACTATAACCTGCACACGACAGTGCCCTTCCATCTCAGGAATACCTTTATCTTTAGCCGATATATCGATTTCATGCAGGGCACTGATTTCATAATCCAACTGTCCAACTAAACAAACTTCCCCTGTTCTTGAATCCAGCTGGAAAATAGATAATATAGTCTGGGGTGTGTGCTCTGCAAAGGCATACCTAATCTCTCCATTAACACCCTCGTCTGCGTCTGTTGCCTCTACTCTTAAAAGTAAAGAACCAACCTTTGTATTTTCAGGCACTGTTACATTATACAGCGGCCTCTTGAAAACAGGGACATTATCGTTTATGTCAAGAACCGTAATTATAATTTTAGTGGTTCCAGTCTTGACAGGGCTGCCTCCGTCTAAAGCTGTCAGTAAAAACTCATGGACACTTTGTTTTTCTCTGTCAAGAGATTTTTCTAGCACCAGCTCAGGAAGCTTTCGATTACCAGGCAGGTCTTTAATGCTTAAACTAAAGCAGTCATTTTTACTAAGTGTATACGATTTTATGGAGTTACTACCAACGTCCAGATCCTGTGCTATTTCTAATGGAAAGCGTATGCCTGTGGCAGTGGATTCTGCTATTTTTAAAGACTTCTCCTCTGTTAAAAACACCGGAGAATTGTCGTTTATGTCCTTAATTTCCACCTCTATCCGGTGTAGCTGTAGCGGATTTTCCGTTACTACTTGTAAAGGCAGCACACAGCTGACGCTCTGTCCACATAAAGCCTCCCTGTCTATTCTGTCATTCACCACCAGCTCGCCCTTCCCCGCATCCACACTGAAATACTGCTTACCAGCCTCAGAGGCGACACGCAGCTTACGATCAAAAATGTCTGCGAGTCCAAGACCCAGATCTTTGGCTAGATTTCCAACCACAGAGCCCTGTTTGAGCTCCTCCGGGATGCTGTAACGAGTCTGAGCGTCTATTGTAATCCACAAGAGAAAGAAATGAAGCCACCAAAGCGCCTGCCATCTCCAGTCTCGGTATCCCATTGTCTTTAGATTCCCCGGTCCGTTACAATAGGTAATTTCCCATTGAGATATCCGTCAACATAAACCAACACGTTCCGCCATTATTCAAAGAAACACTCAAATGAAAATAATTCCTTAAAAATGTGGAAATAAAACATTCTTCAACAAAACGTAATAACCGCATCTCCTCTCCAGCTCTGTGCACTGTGAGCATCACTGTGTTTAGACCGAATGGGGGGATGGAGTAGATCTCTTTGTACAGTCTTGCACCCTATTGGTTCACAAGATTCGTCACTGCAGTCCAATCACAAAGATCCTCCCCTGTTCACATAGCTGCTGCACTGGCTCCACAACACAGTGCATTTGGGCTTGCATGACACATGAGGAAAACGACGAATATGTGAATTGTAGAGGAGAAATCAAAACTGGTGAAATGTAAAGAATTGAACAAGGATTGCTTTCAATGTATCACGACTATTCTCAAAATTACCAAAGATGATGTTCAATTTGGAAATCAATTGTTAACAATGCACGCGCCAGACAAAAAGGCTGTAAAATGTGGGACAAGATTGTTTTCATGACATGAAATTTATGCACATTGCATTTTTTTTTCTGAAGCCTAAATTTTTACGCGCAGTTACGCTAGAGTTACGATGTATAGGACCATCTATAAACTATTCAGGGGAAAAATGTATAGAATGATTAACTGTATTATGGTGAAGCTACAATATCTAAAAAATACAGCACCTTGTGCAAAGAACAGATTAATCAACGAGACGCCTCTATTAAGACACACCCATTGGCAAAGCCTTGTGAAGATTAAAGCATAGTCACTGTAGTGTAGAGAAGACTTTTTGCTGAAGCAAACAAAAACAGAAATACAAAACATTTCAGCTTCTGGTTACATCATTAACTGGATTAGAGTTCAGTCAGAACAGTCCTAATTTAAAGGATATTTTTGAAAGGAGTGATCTGATTCGATAAATTTTATGGCCAAGAACAAAGAAAAGCGAAAAAACTAAAGCTGAAGTTATAACTGCTCACCTGCTGGCTCTCAAAGGTCCAGGTGCTGTCGGGCAAAGACGCATCCAGGACACTGATGACCTCCTTGAAGTCACTGGTGCTGCTGGGTTTGATCAGAGTGAAATCACTGTACTCTGACATGGGAGACATACAGGACCTGAACGACTGACTCTGAGACAACATGTCTCCTCCCAGGACCTCCACGTACTTTATGGGTCCATCAGTGTTGAGCTGAATCTGCAGGTTTCTGTTGGGATTCTTGTAATCGTCACAGTCGCTGCGTCTGGTGCAGCAGCTCGCGCTGCTCCTGCTGTTCCTCATGCATTTCACCATCAGGACCAGAAACGTCACCAGAGACAGCACGGACACCGAGGCCAGAGACAGGATCAGATAAAGGGTGATTCTGCCGTTTTTCTTGCTCGGCTCGGTCGCCTTCTGTCGCAGGTCCAAGATGGGCTCGTGGAGGCCGTCCTCCAGCAGGATGGACACCGTGACGGTGGCCGACTGGACCGGCTCCCCGTCGTCCTTGATCTCTATGAGCAGTCTCTGGGAGGAGTCGTCCTGCTCGGACACAGCGCGTTTAGTCCTCACCTCCCCTGTGTACAGATTGACACTGAACAGAGACGCGTCCGTGGCCTCCGACACCTTGTAGGAGATCCACGCGTTGTGGCCCGAGTCTGCGTCCACGGCCGTCACCTTGGTAACCAGGTGACCCGCCTTCGAGCGGGCATCCTCTGATGAGACAGGAGCCCAGGGCAGCGGAGGACGGGTAAATCACAGCGGGGGCATTGTCGTTCTGGTCCAGGATAAAAACATGGACTGTGGCGTTGCTGCTCAGAGACGGAGAGCCCTGGTCCCTGGCCTGGACCGGAATCTCAAACACCTTCAGTTTCTCATAGTCAAACGAGTGCATGCTGTAGATGCTGCCGTTATCTGAGTTGATGTAAACATAAGAGGACACTGAAACGTCCTGCACTGTGGAGTCCAGGATAGAGTAAGAGAGTTTGGCATTCTCCCCAAAATCCAGGTCAGATGCTGACACCGAGTACAGAATAGAGCCCGGGACTCCATTCTCTTTCAAATACACATTATAGGAGGGCTGAGTGAAGACAGGAGGATTGTCATTCACATCAGTGATGCTGACAGGTATAGTTTTCTTACTGGACAGAGGAGGAGAGCCTGAATCAGTGGCTGTGATCTCGATGTTATACTCTGAGAAACTCTCTCTGTCTAAAGGACCGCTGGTTACCAGGGCGTAATTATTAGAAAATGACGGTTTAAGAGTGAAAGGAGAACCTTTTGGTAATTCAAGAGTTACTTTACTGTTATTACCGGAATCAGCGTCTCGAGCTTTGATCAAAGCCACCACTGTGCCTCTGGGCGCATCTTCACTCACGGGACTGGGTTTTGAAGTGAGAACTATTTCTGGAGTGTTATCGTTTACATCTATCACATCTATCTGCAGACGACAGTGACCCTCCATTTCAGGAAGTCCATTGTCTCTCGCTGTTATTTCAATTTTGTAGGACGTGGCTTTCTCGTAATCTAAGTCCCCTTTCAAATGTATTTCACCAGTTAATGAATTGATGTCAAATACTGAGAGGATAGAATCCGGTGTCCGCGAGCCAAAAGAAAACTTGATTTCTGAATTTGCACCGTCGTCAGCATCAGTTGCTGTAATTTGGATTACAGGGGTGTCTAGCGCAGTATTTTCCCATAACGAAACTTTGTATATACTTTTTTCACAGACTGGAAAGTTATCATTTACGTCAAGCACATAGACAGTGATCTGTGAGGTACCAGACATGGGAGGATTTCCTCCATCTAATGCTGTTAAAAGAAGCCTATGAATAGCATTTTTTTCTCGGTCGAGAGGCTTCTCCAAGACCAGCTCTGGGACTGTTTTACCATCCTCAACCTCTTTCATTTTCAAGGAAAAGCAGTCATTTTTATTTAACATGTAGGACTTTACGGAATTGCTGCCCACATCGGCATCTTCTGCACTCTCCAAGGGAAACCGAGTTCCAACTGCTGCCGATTCTGATATTTTTAAGGAAAGCTCTTTTGTAGGAAAACTAGGTGAATTGTCATTCATATCTTTTATTTCTATCTCAATCCGATGCAAATTTAAAGGGTTTTCAACTACAACCTGCAGAGGTAGAACACAGCTGGCGCTCTGTCCACATAAAGCCTCTCTATCTATCCTGTCATTCACCACCAGCTCGCCCTTCCCCGCATCCACACTGAAATACTGCTTACCAGCCTCAGAGTCAACACGCAGCTTACGATCAAAAATCTCTGCGAGTCCCAGACCCAGATCTTTGGCTAGATTCCCAACCACAGAGCCCTGTTTGAGCTCCTCCGGGATGCTGTAACGAGTCTGAGCGTCTATTGTAATCCACAAGAGAAAGAAATGAAGCCACCAAAGCGCCTGCCATCTCCAGTCTCGGTATCCTATTGTCTTTGTCATCATCGGACCTTGAAAATTATTTTCCACAGAGCGGAAAATTACCACCCATTGCCATGAACCACCAATCAAAAACAAACATCCGAAATTGATGCATAGCAAAAAGAAAAAGATTTTTGTTTTATAAATTCCGGTAAGAGCATCACTCCTTCTCACTCGGCTGCCTGCAGTGCATCTGTTAATGATGCTGAAGCTGTATGGGGGAGGGAGTAGATCTCTTTGTACAGTTCTGTCTTTCATTGGTTCCAGCCACACATCTCTGTCATCCAATAAGAAGAGGGTGGGCAGAGCCATTAAAGACCCAGGGATGCTTTATAGTATTTGCTGTGATATTTGTAGAGGGTGTAAAAAGAAATTAACCAAACCAGCTGTCAAGGAGTCCAAAGATAATATTGCTCGAAAAGATATATAGAGCAAAATTTGGTCATAAAGGTGGAAACAAAACTGCCTTACGGTCACTGTGTCTTGGAAATGTATAAGTATAGATGTGATGTGAATCAAAAGAGAAGGAAGGTTTCCTTACAAACGAAAGCCCATTAAAGGTGTCGCTGTCCAGCAATGTGGTGCTGAAACAAACTGCGTTTATAACTGCAAAGTGGTGATTCATGTATAATCAGAGTTGCAAGCATAAGTTCTTAAAGGAAAAAAAACAGACACACTGTACTCCAATGCAGAAGAAATAGATATACGGCACATAATTAAGAAAAATAAAATTCTAAGTGATGGTCACGATTGAAACAACACACACTACATCTTTGGTGTGCTTAAAAATAAAAGTGAATAAGAACGAAGAATGTAACGAGAAGCACCATGAAAGGTGTTTGTATCAATAAGAGAGAGAGAGAAAAATTAAAGCAAAAGATCCTACGACGTAAAGACGTGTGTTTTGATGCCTCAAGGGAACGTAAAGGAAGCATTCCAGCACGACGGACATGACGCAAAGTCTCGAGTGTATTAACATCGAAATAAACAAATGTTTCTAACTTATTACGTTGGAAACGGATAACAAAAGGCCGGGAAAGGTATTTCTGAGTGCAATGAAAGAATCTAACAACATCAGACTAAAGAGAAATCAACATCGTTTAACTGCTCACCTGCTGGCTCTCAAAGGTCCAGGTGCTGTCGGGCAATGACGCATCCAGGACACTGATGACCTCCTTGAAGTCACTGGTGCTGCTGGGTTTGATCAGAGTGAAATCACTGTACTCTGACATGGGAGACATACAGGACCTGAACGACTGACTCTGAGACAACATGTCTCCTCCCAGGACCTCCACGTACTTTATGGGTCCATCAGTGTTGAGCTGAATCTGCAGGTTTCTGTTGGGGTTCTTGTAATCGTCACAGTCGCTGCGTCTCGTGCAGCAGCTCGCGCTGCTCCTGCTGTTCCTCATGCATTTCACCATCAGGACCAGAAACGTCACCAGAGACAGCACGGACACCGAGGCCAGAGACAGGATCAGATAAAGGGTGATTCTGCCGTTTTTCTTGCTCGGCTCGGTCGCCTTCTGTCGCAGGTCCAAGATGGGCTCGTGGAGGCCGTCCTCCAGCAGGATGGACACCGTGACGGTGGCCGACTGGACCGGCTCCCCGTCGTCCTTGATCTCTATGAGCAGTCTCTGGGAGGAGTCGTCCTGCTCGGACACAGCGCGTTTAGTCCTCACCTCCCCTGTGTACAGATTGACACTGAACAGAGACGCGTCCGTGGCCTCCGACACCTTGTAGGAGATCCACGCGTTGTGGCCCGAGTCTGCGTCCACGGCCGTCACCTTGGTAACCAGGTGACCCGCCTTCGCGGAGCGGGGCATCCTCTGATGAGACAGGGAGCCCAGGGCAGCGGAGGACGGGTAGATCACAGCGGGGGCATTGTCGTTCTGGTCCAGGATAAAAACATGGACTGTGGCGTTGCTGCTCAGGGACGGAGAGCCCTGGTCCCTGGCCTGGACCGGAATCTCAAACACCTTCAGTTTCTCATAGTCAAACGAGTGCATGCTGTAGATGCTGCCGTTATCTGAGTTGATGTAAACATAAGAGGACACTGAAACGTCCTGCACTTTGGAGTCCAGGATAGAGTAAGAGATTTTGGCATTCTCCCCAAAATCCAGGTCAGATGCTGACACCGAGTACAGAATAGAGCCCGGGACTCCATTCTCTTTCAAATACACATTATAGGAGGGCTGAGTGAAGACAGGAGGGTTGTCATTCACATCAGTGATGCTGACAGGAATAGTTTTCTTGCTGGACAGAGGAGGAGAGCCTGAATCAGTGGCTGTGATCTCGATGTTATACTCTGAGAAACTCTCTCTGTCTAGAGGACCGCTGGTTACCAGGGCGTAATTATTAGAAAATGTTGGCTTGAGAGTAAAAGGAGAACCCTGAGGAAGCTGTAATGTTACTTTTCCGTTATCACCAGAGTCAAGGTCTCGCGCACTGATCAAAGCCACCACTGTACCTCGTTGTGAATCCTCCTTACTGGGCTGGGTTCAGTGAGAACAATTTCTGGAGCATTATCATTAATGTCCATTACTATAACCTGAACACGACAGTGCCCTCCATCCTCAGGAATGCCTTTGTCTTTTGCACTAATATCAATTTCATAATATGCACATGTTTCAAAATCCAGTGTCCAACTAAACAAACTTCTCCTGTTACTGAATCCAGCTATCAAACATAGATAATATAGTCTGGTGTGTGCTCTGCAAAGGCATACTCCAATCTCTCCATTGCACCTTCATCAGTGCGTCTGTTCGCTCTAGTTTAAGTATAGATGAACCAACCTTTGTATTTTCAGGCACTGAGACTTTGTAAACGTTCTGCTCAAATACAGGGACATTATCGTTTATGTCAAGAACCATTATAATTTTAGTGGTTCCAGTCTTGACAGGGCTGCCTCCATCTAAAGCTGTCAGTAAAACTCATGGACACTTTGTTTTTCTCTGTCGAGAGATTTTCTAGTCACCAGCTATTTCAGGAACTTTCCGATTACCAGGCATCCTTTGTCTTTAAACTAAAGCAGTCATCTTTACTTAAAGTGTATACGTGGAGTTACTACCAACGTCCAGATCCTGTGCTGTTTCTAATGGAAAGCGCTGCTATTTTTAAAGACTTCTCCTCTGTTAAAAACACCGGAGAATTGTCATTTATGTCCTGATTTCCACCTCTATCCGGTGTAGCTGAAGGGTTTTCAACAACTACTTGTAAAGGTAGAACACAGCTGGCGCTCTGTCCACATAAAGCCTCTCTGTCTATCCTGTCATTCACCACCAGCTCGCCCTTCCCCGCATCCACACTGAAATACTGCTTACCAGCCTCAGAGGCGACACGCAGCTTACGATCAAAAATCTCTGAGAGTCCAAGACCCAGATCTTTGGCTAGATTTCCAACCACAGAGCCTTGTTTGAGCTCCTCCGGGATGCTGTAACGAGTCTGAGCGTCTATTGTAATCCACAAGAGAAAGAAATGAAGCCACCAAAGCGCCTGCCATCTCCAGTCTCTGTATCCTATTGTCTTTGCCATCCCTGGTCCGTTACAATATTATTTTCCACATTGAGATATCCGTCAACATAAACCAACACGTTCCGCCATTATTCAAAGAAACACTCAAATGAAAATAATTCCTTAAAATGCATGGAAATAAAACATTTTTCATAAAAACGTAATAACGCATCTCCTCTCAGCTCTGTGCACTGTGCATCACTGTGTTTAGACCGAATGGGGGGATGGAGTAGATCTCTTTGTACAGTTCTTGCACCCTATTGGTTCACAGATTCGTCACTGCATCCAATCACAAAGATCCTCCTGTTCACATAGCTGCTGCACTGGCTACAACACAGTGCATTTGGGCTTATATTTGACACATGAGGAAAACGACGAATATGTGAATTGTAGAGGAGAAATCAAAACTGTTGAAATGTAAAGAATTGAACAAATTGCTTTCAATGTATCACGACTATTCTCAAAATTACCAAAGATGATGTTCAATTTGAAATCAATTGTTAACAATGCACGCGCCTTTGAAACAAAAGGCTGTAAAATGTGGGAACAAGATTTCTCTTCATGACATGAAATTTATGCACATTGCATGTGGTTTTTCTGAACAAAATTTTTACGACTGCAGTTACGCTAGATTCAGTATGAACAAAAGATAAACTATTCAGGGAAAAAGTAAGAATGATTAACTGTATTATGGTGAAGCTACAATATCTAAAAATACAGCACCTTGTGCAAAGAACAGATTAATCAACGAGACGCCTCTATTAAGACACACCCATTGGCAAAGCCTTGTGAAGATTAAAGCATAGTCACTGTAGTGTAGAGAAGACTTTTTGCTGAAGCAAACAAAAACAGAAATACAAAACATTTCAGCTTCTGGTTACATCATTAACTGGATTAGAGTTCAGTCAGAACAGTCCTAATTTAAAGGATATTTTTGAAAGGAGTGATCTGATTCGATAAATTTTATGGCCAAGAACAAAGAAAAGCGAAAAAACTAAAGCTGAAGTTATAACTGCTCACCTGCTGGCTCTCAAAGGTCCAGGTGCTGTCGGGCAAAGACGCATCCAGGACACTGATGACCTCCTTGAAGTCACTGGTGCTGCTGGGTTTGATCAGAGTGAAATCACTGTACTCTGACATGGGAGACATACAGGACCTGAACGACTGACTCTGAGACAACATGTCTCCTCCCAGGACCTCCACGTACTTTATGGGTCCATCAGTGTTGAGCTGAATCTGCAGGTTTCTGTTGGGATTCTTGTAATCGTCACAGTCGCTGCGTCTGGTGCAGCAGCTCGCGCTGCTCCTGCTGTTCCTCATGCATTTCACCATCAGGACCAGAAACGTCACCAGAGACAGCACGGACACCGAGGCCAGAGACAGGATCAGATAAAGGGTGATTCTGCCGTTTTTCTTGCTCGGCTCGGTCGCCTTCTGTCGCAGGTCCAAGATGGGCTCGTGGAGGCCGTCCTCCAGCAGGATGGACACCGTGACGGTGGCCGACTGGACCGGCTCCCCGTCGTCCTTGATCTCTATGAGCAGTCTCTGGGAGGAGTCGTCCTGCTCGGACACAGCGCGTTTAGTCCTCACCTCCCCTGTGTACAGATTGACACTGAACAGAGACGCGTCCGTGGCCTCCGACACCTTGTAGGAGATCCACGCGTTGTGGCCCGAGTCTGCGTCCACGGCCGTCACCTTGGTAACCAGGTGACCCGCCTTCGCGGAGCGGGGCATCCTCTGATGAGACAGGGAGCCCAGGGCAGCGGAGGACGGGTAAATCACAGCGGGGGCATTGTCGTTCTGGTCCAGGATAAAAACATGGACTGTGGCGTTGCTGCTCAGAGACGGAGAGCCCTGGTCCCTGGCCTGGACCGGAATCTCAAACACCTTCAGTTTCTCATAGTCAAACGAGTGCATGCTGTAGATGCTGCCGTTATCTGAGTTGATGTAAACATAAGAGGACACTGAAACGTCCTGCACTGTGGAGTCCAGGATAGAGTAAGAGAGTTTGGCATTCTCCCCAAAATCCAGGTCAGATGCTGACACCGAGTACAGAATAGAGCCCGGGACTCCATTCTCTTTCAAATACACATTATAGGAGGGCTGAGTGAAGACAGGAGGATTGTCATTCACATCAGTGATGCTGACAGGTATAGTTTTCTTACTGGACAGAGGAGGAGAGCCTGAATCAGTGGCTGTGATCTCGATGTTATACTCTGAGAAACTCTCTCTGTCTAAAGGACCGCTGGTAAGCAGTTCATAATTATTAGAAAATGTTGGCTTAAGAGTAAAAGGAGAACCTTTGGTAATTCAAGAGTTACTTTACTGTTATTACCGGAATCAGCGTCTCGAGCTGATCAAAGCCACCACTGTGCCTCTGGGCGCATCTTCACTCACGTTGAAGTGAGAACTATTTCTGGAGTGTTATCATTTACATCTATCACATCTATCTGCAGACGACAGTGACCCTCCATTTCAGGAAGTCCATTGTCTCTCGCTGTTATTTCAATTTTGTAGGACGTGGCTTTCTCGTAATCTAAGTCCCCTTTCAAATGTATTTCACCAGTTAATGAATTGATGTCAAATACTGAGAGGATAGAATCCGGTGTCCAGGAGCCAAAAGAAAACTTGATTTCTGAATTTGCACCGTCGTCAGCATCAGTTGCTGTAATTTGATTACAGGGTGTCTAGCGCAGTATTTTCCCATAACGAAACTTTGTCTATACTTTTTTCACCGACTGGACAGTGATCATTTACGTCAAGCACATAGACAGTGATCTGTGAGGTACCAGACATTGGAGGATTTCCTCCATCTAATGCTGTTAAAAGAAGCCTATGAATAGCATTTTTTCTCGGTCAGAGGCTTCTCCAAGACCAGCTCTGGGACTGTTTTACCATCCTCAACCTCTTTCATTTTCAAGGAAAAGCAGTCATTTTTGCTGAACATGTATGACTTTCAAAGAATTGCTCCAACATCGGCATCTTCTGCACTCTCCAAGGAAAACGAGTTCCAACTGCTGCCGATTCTGATATTTTTAAGGAAAGCTCTTTTGTAGGAAAACTAGGCGAGTTATCATTTATGTCTCTGATTTCCACCTCAATTCGATGAGACTGTAAAGGATTTTCAACAACAACGTGCACAGGGACAACACAGCTGGCGCTCTGTCCACATAAAGCCTCTCTATCTATCCTGTCATTCACCACCAGCTCGCCCTTCCCCGCATCCACACTGAAATACTGCTTACCAGCCTCAGAGGCGACACGCAGCTTACGATCAAAAATGTCTGCGAGTCCAAGACCCAGATCTTTGGCTAGATTTCCAACCACAGAGCCCTGTTTGAGCTCCTCCGGGATGCTGTAACGAGTCTGAGCGTCTATTGTAATCCACAAGAGAAAGAAATGAAGCCACCAAAGCGCCTGCCATCTCCAGTCTCTGTATCCTATTGTCTTTGTCATCATCGGACCTTGAAAATTATTTTCCACAGAGCGGAAAATTACACACCCATTGCCATGAACCACCAATCAAAACAAACATCCGAAATTGATGCATAGCAAAAGAAAAGATTTTTGTTTTATAAATTCCGGTAAGAGCATCACTCCTTCTCACTCGGCTGCCTGCAGTGCATCTGTTAATGATGCTGAAGCTGTATGGGGAGGAGTAGATCTCTTTGTACAGTTCTGTCTTTCATTGGTTCCAGCCACACATCTCTGTCATCCAATAAGAAGAGGGTGGGCAGAGCCATTAAAGACCCAGGGATGCTATAGTATTTGCTGTGATATTTGTAGAGGGTGTAAAAGAAATTAACCAAACCAGCTGTCAAGAGTCCAAAGATAATATTGCTCGAAAAGATATATAGAGCAAAATTTGGTCATAAAGGTGGAAACAAAACTGCCTTACGGTCACTGTGTCTTGGAAATGTATAAGTATAGATGTGATGTGAATCAAAAGAGAAGGAAGGTTTCCTTACAAACGAAAGCCCATTAAAGGTGTCGCTGTCCAGCAATGTGGTGCTGAAACAAACTGCGTTTATAACTGCAAAGTGGTGATTCATGTATAATCAGAGTTGCAAGCATAAGTTCTTAAAGGAAAAAAAACAGACACACTGTACTCCAATGCAGAAGAAATAGATATACGGCACATAATTAAGAAAAATAAAATTCTAAGTGATGGTCACGATTGAAACAACACACACTACATCTTTGGTGTGCTTAAAAATAAAAGTGAATAAGAACGAAGAATGTAACGAGAAGCACCATGAAAGGTGTTTGTATCAATAAGAGAGAGAGAGAAAAATTAAAGCAAAAGATCCTACGACGTAAAGACGTGTGTTTTGATGCCTCAAGGGAACGTAAAGGAAGCATTCCAGCACGACGGACATGACGCAAAGTCTCGAGTGTATTAACATCGAAATAAACAAATGTTTCTAACTTATTACGTTGGAAACGGATAACAAAAGGCCGGGAAAGGTATTTCTGAGTGCAATGAAAAGAATCTAACAACATCAGACTAAAGAGAAATCAACATCGTTTAACTGCTCACCTGCTGGCTCTCAAAGGTCCAGGTGCTGTCGGGCAATGACGCATCCAGGACACTGATGACCTCCTTGAAGTCACTGGTGCTGCTGGGTTTGATCAGAGTGAAATCACTGTACTCTGACATGGGAGACATACAGGACCTGAACGACTGACTCTGAGACAACATGTCTCCTCCCAGGACCTCCACGTACTTTATGGGTCCATCAGTGTTGAGCTGAATCTGCAGGTTTCTGTTGGGGTTCTTGTAATCGTCACAGTCGCTGCGTCTCGTGCAGCAGCTCGCGCTGCTCCTGCTGTTCCTCATGCATTTCACCATCAGGACCAGAAACGTCACCAGAGACAGCACGGACACCGAGGCCAGAGACAGGATCAGATAAAGGGTGATTCTGCCGTTTTTCTTGCTCGGCTCGGTCGCCTTCTGTCGCAGGTCCAAGATGGGCTCGTGGAGGCCGTCCTCCAGCAGGATGGACACCGTGACGGTGGCCGACTGGACCGGCTCCCCGTCGTCCTTGATCTCTATGAGCAGTCTCTGGGAGGAGTCGTCCTGCTCGGACACAGCGCGTTTAGTCCTCACCTCCCCTGTGTACAGATTGACACTGAACAGAGACGCGTCCGTGGCCTCCGACACCTTGTAGGAGATCCACGCGTTGTGGCCCGAGTCTGCGTCCACGGCCGTCACCTTGGTAACCAGGTGACCCGCCTTCGCGGAGCGGGGCATCCTCTGATGAGACAGGGAGCCCAGGGCAGCGGAGGACGGGTAGATCACAGCGGGGGCATTGTCGTTCTGGTCCAGGATAAAAACATGGACTGTGGCGTTGCTGCTCAGGGACGGAGAGCCCTGGTCCCTGGCCTGGACCGGAATCTCAAACACCTTCAGTTTCTCATAGTCAAACGAGTGCATGCTGTAGATGCTGCCGTTATCTGAGTTGATGTAAACATAAGAGGACACTGAAACGTCCTGCACTTTGGAGTCCAGGATAAAGTAAGAGATTTTGGCATTCTCCCCAAAATCCAGGTCAGATGCTGACACCGAGTACAGAATAGAGCCCGGGACTCCATTCTCTTTCAAATACACATTATAGGAGGGCTGAGTGAAGACAGGAGGGTTGTCATTCACATCAGTGATGCTGACAGGAATAGTTTTCTTACTGGACAGAGGAGGAGAGCCTGAATCAGTGGCTGTGATCTCGATGTTATACTCTGAGAAACTCTCTCTGTCTAGAGGACCGCTGGTTACCAGGGCGTAATTATTAGAAAATGACGGTTTAAGAGTAAAAGGAGGGTTATTTGAAATTTTTAAAGTTACTTTACCATTTTCACCGGAGTCAAGGTCTCGCGCACTGATCAAAGCCACCACGGTACCACTGGGTGAATCCTCGGGTACTGAATTTGGCTGGGATGTCAGATGAATATTAGGAGCATTATCGTTAATATCTAACACCTCGATATGAACAGTGCAATGTCCCTCCATCCTCGGAGTGCCTTTGTCTTTTGCACTAATATCAATTTCATAATATGCACATGTTTCAAAATCCAGTGTCCCTTTAAGACTTATTTCTCCAGTTACTGAATCAATATCAAACATAGAGAGGATCAGTTCTGGTGTATGTGTTCCAAATGAAAACTCCAGTTCTCCGTTTGCACCTTCATCAGTGTCGTTCGCTTTCAGTTTAAGTATAGATGCACCTGGTGCACTATTTTCGCTAATTGAGACTTTGTAAACGTTCTGCTCAAATACAGGGAAATTGTCATTGTTGTCAAGCACATTTATGGTTATTTGGGAGACACCTGATTTCACTGGGTTTCCGCCATCCATAGCTGTTAGTTGAAGCTCGTGTCTGGCTCTTTGTTCTCGGTCGAGAGATTTAGTCAAAACTATTTCAGGAACTTTCCGACCACCGGAAACATCCTTTGTCTTTAATATGAAATAATCATCTTTACTTAAAGTATAGGACCGTACTGAATTAACTCCGACATCAAGGTCTTGTGCTGTCTCCAAGGGAAAACGAGCCCCTGTTGCTGTTGACTCTGCTATTTCTAATGTTAAATGGTGCGAAGGGAATTTCGGAGCATTGTCATTTATGTCTCTGATTTCCACCTCTACTCGGTGCAGCTGAAGGGGTTTATCAACAACGACTTGAAGAGGTAGAACACAGTTGGCGCTCTGTCCACATAAAGCCTCTCTGTCTATCCTGTCATTCACCACCAGCTCGCCCTTCCCCGCATCCACACTGAAATACTGCTTACCAGCCTCAGAGGCGACACGCAGCTTACGATCAAATATGTCAGACAGTCCCAGACCCAGATCTTTGGCTAGATTTCCAACCACAGAGCCCTGTTTGAGCTCCTCCGGGATGCTGTAACGAGTCTGAGCGTCTATTGTAATCCACAAGAAAAAGAAATGAAGCCACCAAAGCGCCTGCCATCTCCAGTCTCGGTATCCTATTGTCTTTGTCATCCCCGGACCTTGAAAATTATTTTCCACAGAGCGGAAAATTACCACCCATTGCCATGAACCACCAATCAAAAACAAACATCCGAAATTGATGCATAGCAAAAAGAAAAAGATTTTTGTTTTATAAATTCCGGTAAGAGCATCACTCCTTCTCACTCGGCTGCCTGCAGTGCATCTGTTAATGGTGCTGAAGCTGTATGGGGGAGGGAGTAGATCTCTTTGTACAGTTCTGTCTTTCATTGGTTCCAGCCACACATCTCTGTCATCCAATAAGAAGAGGGTGGGCAGAGCCATTAAAGACCCAGGGATGCTTTATAGTATTTGCTGTGATATTTGAAGAACGTTTAGAAAAATGAAATTAAAAAGTCAGTTATTAAAGGACACCACTGAATATATTGCTAAAATAAATACGCAAATATAAAAATATTAGAGACAGTAAAATTACGAACAAGTTTATGTTTGTTTATGTGCCTTTGAAACGTAGAATTATGTGTGTGATTTGAATCAGAGAACAAGGAAGTTTCTCTGTACAATGTAACCCCTGCCAAGGTGTCGCTGTCCAGCGATGTGGTGCTGAAACAAAGTGCATTTGAAACGACTGCAACGAGATGATTCAGTACTGAACAAAAAGAGGTCCAAACGATCAGAGCTTAAAGTAAAATACGTAGAAAACAGTATATATGTCAACGACGAATAATAGATAAAGGAAAATATGATAACGGAACTTCACAACAAAGTTAAAACAACGATCATGAACAGTAACTCGGTAAGGTACATGAATCAAACTGCTGCAACAATATTTGTTTTGCATTAAACAGAGACCATAGAAGGAAAGGTGTATTCAAAATGTGGATACACTTTCTGCGACTGATTGTGAGGAAGTATTCATAAACGACTGACAGGACCTTGGCCTATGACGCATGAAAAGAGAGAAGCAAACGTGTGACATATGGCCCAATCAACACGCCGAAAGAGGTCAGTATTTTGTTATCAATGAAAAAAACTCAAGCGACACGAAAACAAAAATCAACTTATCATTTAGCTCACCTGCTGGCTCTCAAAGGTCCAGGTGCTGTCGGGCAATGACGCATCCAGGACACTGATGACCTCCTTGAAGTCACTGGTGCTGCTGGGTTTGATCAGAGTGAAATCACTGTACTCTGACATGGGGGACATACAGGACCTGAACGACTGACTCTGAGACAACATGTCTCCTCCCAGGACCTCCACGTACTTTATGGGTCCATCAGTGTTGAGCTGAATCTGCAGGTTTCTGTTGGGGTTCTTGTAATCGTCACAGTCGCTGCGTCTGGTGCAGCAGCTCGCGCTGCTCCTGCTGTTCCTCATGCATTTCACCATCAGGACCAGAAACGTCACCAGAGACAGCACGGACACCGAGGCCAGAGACAGGATCAGATAAAGGGTGATTCTGCCGTTTTTCTTGCTCGGCTCGGTCGCCTTCTGTCGCAGGTCCAAGATGGGCTCGTGGAGGCCGTCCTCCAGCAGGATGGACACCGTGACGGTGGCCGACTGGACCGGCTCCCCGTCGTCCTTGATCTCTATGAGCAGTCTCTGGGAGGAGTCGTCCTGCTCGGACACAGCGCGTTTAGTCCTCACCTCCCCTGTGTACAGATTGACACTGAACAGAGACGCGTCCGTGGCCTCCGACACCTTGTAGGAGATCCACGCGTTGTGGCCCGAGTCTGCGTCCACGGCCGTCACCTTGGTAACCAGGTGACCCGCCTTCGCGGAGCGGGGCATCCTCTGATGAGACAGGGAGCCCAGGGCAGCGGAGGACGGGTAGATCACAGCGGGGGCATTGTCGTTCTGGTCCAGGATAAAAACATGGACTGTGGCGTTGCTGCTCAGAGACGGAGAGCCCTGGTCCCTGGCCTGGACCGGAATCTCAAACACCTTCAGTTTCTCATAGTCAAACGAGTGCATGCTGTAGATGCTGCCGTTATCTGAGTTGATGTAAACATAAGAGGACACTGAAACGTCCTGCACTTTGGAGTCCAGGATAGAGTAAGAGAGTTTGGCATTCTCCCCAAAATCCAGGTCAGATGCTGACACCGAGTACAGAATAGAGCCCGGGACTCCATTCTCTTTCAAATACACATTATAGGAGGGCTGAGTGAAGACAGGAGGGTTGTCATTCACATCAGTGATGCTGACAGGAATAGTTTTCTTACTGGACAGAGGAGGAGAGCCTGAATCAGTGGCTGTGATCTCGATGTTATACTCTGAGAAACTCTCTCTGTCTAAAGGACCGCTGGTTACCAGGGCGTAATTATTAGAAAATGACGGTTTAAGAGTAAAAGGAGAATGCTTTGGAGTTTCCAGGGTCACTTTTCCGTTATCACCGGAGTCAAGGTCTCGGACGCTGAGCAAAGCCACTACAGTGCCACTACGAGAATCTTCGGAGACTGAAGATGGTTTGGAAGTCATTACAATCTCAGGGGCGTTATCATTTACATCTATAACATCCACCTGCACGCTGCAGTGACCCTCCATTTTTGGGAGGCCTTTGTCTTTTGCACTAATGTCTATTCGATATGAGGTTTGTGCTTCATGGTCCAGATGATTTTTCAAAAATATATCCCCCGTTAAAGGATCTATATGAAACAATGACAGCACTGATGGGGGTGTGTGTATGCCGAGTGAGTACTCAATTTCTCCATTTGGACCTTCATCTATGTCGGTGGCTTTCGTTGTAATTACAAAAGAACCATTTGAATTGTTTTCTTGAACAGAAACTTTATAAAAAGGTTGTTCAAATACTGGCACATTATCATTATTATCAAGAACGTTGACAATTATCTTTGAAGTGCCAGACTTAGCCGGATTTCCTCCGTCCATAGCAGTAAGAAATAAGTTGTGAGTTGCTTTTTTCTCGCGATCTAAGGACTTATTTAATACAAGCTCCGGTATTTTTCGTCCATTTTCAATTTCTTTAACTTTTAAAGTAAAGCATTCATCTTTACTTAATGTGTAGGTCTTTAAGCCGTTATTTCCTACGTCCGGATCCTCAGCGGTCTCCAAGGGAAAACGCACACCTACAACGGTGGATTCAGCTATCTCTATGACATGTTCGTTTTTGAGAAAACTGGGAGCATTGTCATTAACGTCCCTGATTTCCACCTCAATCCGATGTAACTGAAGTGGTTTTTCAATAACAACCTGCAGAGGTAGAACACAGTTGGCGCTCTGTCCACATAAAGCCTCTCTGTCTATCCTGTCATTCACCACCAGCTCGCCCTTCCCCGCATCCACACTGAAATACTGCTTACCAGCCTCAGAGGCAACACGCAGCTTACGATCAAAAATGTCTGAGAGTCCCAGACCCAGATCTTTGGCTAGATTTCCAACCATAGAACCTCGCTCCAGCTCCTCCGGGATGCTGTAACGAGTCTGTCCATCTATTGTACTCCACAAGGGAAAGAAATGAAGCCACCAAAGCGCCTGCCATCTCCAGTCTCTGTATCCTTTTCTCTTTGTCATCCCCGGTCCGTTACAATCCGACCTTAAATCCCATTGAAATAATGTTCACAATAAAAATAGTCCGTGAAAAAATCCAACGCGGAATTGGCTATACTCCAAAAACTCCAATGTTTAAACATCATGAGATGCAGGTTAAATGTATTTTATTTAATGTTGGAGGTTAAAACCAAACCCTCCTCTCATCACTGGCTCGAAGCAATGTGCTGGCTACAGTGCTGAGGATTGGTGGGGGAGGGAGTAGATCTCTTTGTACAACTCCTACTGCTATTGGTTCACAGCATCCGCCCTACATCCAATAAGCTCTACAATGCCATAAGCTGGAAACACAGCACAGCGACTCAGATAGGAACCAAACTGCTCAGTGAGGGTCTGTTTCAATGACAAATAGATTCAATTTGAGGTGTTCAATTCAAAAAGAGAAATGAAATTTATAGCGATAGCAAATTTAATCAAAGCGCATTTCCTGTCACAATCTTTTTCTAGATTAGTTTATTATCTACTTATGAAATTCACACTCATCAAATAAGGAACACAGCTTAACTCTGAAGTAAAAATCTGCATTTCAGCAAATATATTACAATTAAGCAACCTAATTGTGTGTCATTAATAATATATATTATATTTACTTCATGGCTATTTAAATCAGGCAATCATGTCGTCACTTAAAACCTGTCAAAAAGCCCTCACAGCAAATAAAAGTAGCTTACGTCATTCTTAAAACGTGAAATTTCCGAAGCAGTAAGTGACATCTATCATGCTTTCAGAAAATCATGAGCAAATACTACACATCAACGTTTCAGTTACAATCGGGTTGTTTCAAGGCAGTCATTTTCTTGTGCTTTCATAAAAACCCTGACAACTTGCTAAATCATAGTGTATATGAGAAAGCTGTTGTCGAACTATGCCAAAAGCCATGTCCTTGTGCAGTAGTATAATTGTGTGGCGCGTGTAAACACAATATGACAATGAAAGAAAACATGTATTAACAAATTCGACACTTTTTTACCAGAATACTTCTCATTAAAAGCTGAGTGTGCCACTGAGATTTTTATTTTTTCTCATGAATGGTATCAAAGCAAACCAATCCTACCAGTACTACTACTACTACTACTACTACTACTACTACTACTACTACTACTACTACTAATAATAATAATAATAGTAATAGTAGTAATAATAATAATAAGAATAATATATTGCAAAAGGAAACAATTATGTTAATGCTCATTAGATTTTCTGGCCACAAAGGTCTTGCTTAACACGATGTTAAAATCGACCAGAGTCGCTGTCCTTCCTTGTGGTGCTGAAACGGTCAGCTCAAAAAGCTATGCAGCTATTAAAGGACTCAAGTCATACAGTTTAAGTCAACGCAATAGGGGTATAAACGATTCATGCAAATGTAACTTTGCTTAAAAATGTGTATATATTATTTTGTCGTCTCGCTGCTCACCTGCTGGCTCTCAAAGGTCCAGGTGCTGTCGGGCAATGACGCATCCAGGACACTGATGACCTCCTTGAAGTCACTGGTGCTGCTGGGTTTGATCAGAGTGAAATCACTGTACTCTGACATGGGAGACATACAGGACCTGAACGACTGACTCTGAGACAACATGTCTCCTCCCAGGACCTCCACGTACTTTATGGGTCCATCAGTGTTGAGCTGAATCTGCAGGTTTCTGTTGGGGTTCTTGTAATCGTCACAGTCGCTGCGTCTGGTGCAGCAGCTCGCGCTGCTCCTGCTGTTCCTCATGCATTTCACCATCAGGACCAGAAACGTCACCAGAGACAGCACGGACACCGAGGCCAGAGACAGGATCAGATAAAGGGTGATTCTGCCGTTTTTCTTGCTCGGCTCGGTCGCCTTCTGTCGCAGGTCCAAGATGGGCTCGTGGAGGCCGTCCTCCAGCAGGATGGACACCGTGACGGTGGCCGACTGGACCGGCTCCCCGTCGTCCTTGATCTCTATGAGCAGTCTCTGGGAGGAGTCGTCCTGCTCGGACACAGCGCGTTTAGTCCTCACCTCCCCTGTGTACAGATTGACACTGAACAGAGACGCGTCCGTGGCCTCCGACACCTTGTAGGAGATCCACGCGTTGTGGCCCGAGTCTGCGTCCACGGCCGTCACCTTGGTAACCAGGTGACCCGCCTTCGCGGAGCGGGGCATCCTCTGATGAGACAGGGAGCCCAGGGCAGCGGAGGACGGGTAGATCACAGCGGGGGCATTGTCGTTCTGGTCCAGGATAAAAACATGGACTGTGGCGTTGCTGCTCAGAGACGGAGAGCCCTGGTCCCTGGCCTGGACCGGAATCTCAAACACCTTCAGTTTCTCATAGTCAAACGAGTGCATGCTGTAGATGCTGCCGTTATCTGAGTTGATGTAAACATAAGAGGACACTGAAACGTCCTGCACTTTGGAGTCCAGGATAGAGTAAGAGAGTTTGGCATTCTCCCCAAAATCCAGGTCAGATGCTGACACCGAGTACAGAATAGAGCCCGGGACTCCATTCTCTTTCAAATACACATTATAGGAGGGCTGAGTGAAGACAGGAGGGTTGTCATTCACATCAGTGATGCTGACAGGTATAGTTTTCTTACTGGACAGAGGAGGAGAGCCTGAATCAGTGGCTGTGATCTCAATGTTATACTCTGTGAAACTCTCTCTGTCTAAAGGACCGCTGGTAAGCAGTTCATAATTATTAGAAAATGTTGGCTTAAGAGTAAAAGGAGAACCCTGAGGGAGGTGTAATGTTACTTTTCCGTTTTCACCGGAGTCAAGGTCTCGTGCACTGATCAAAGCCACCACTGTGCCACTACGGTGAATCTTCGGAGGACTGAAGATGGTTAGAAGTCATTACAATATCTGGAAAGTTATCATTTACATCTATAACATCCATCTGCACGCTGCAGTCACCCTCCATCTCAGGAGTGCCTTTGTCTTTTGCAGTGATATCGATCAGGTAAGACTTTGAACTCTCATAGTCTAATGATCCTTTTAAAATGATCTCTCCGTTAAAGGATCTATATGAAACAATGACAGCACTGATGGGGGTGTGTATGCCAAAAAGTACTCAATTTCTCACCATTTGGACCTTCATCTATGTCGGTGGCTTTCGTTGAGAGTTTGATCACAAAGGTTCCCTTGGTACTGTTCTCCTTCAGAGACACTTTGTACTCGTTTTCACTGAATACTGGAAAATTGTCGTTAGTATCAATTACAGTGATAATAATTTTGCAGGTCCCTGATTTGACAGGGTTTCCTCCATCCAGTGCTGTTAATAGCAGTTGATGCTGTGCATTTCTCTCACGGTCCAAAGACTTCTCTAAAACTAATTCCGGGACTGCTTGACCAGTTTTAGTTTCTTTAAGTTTTAAAGAGAAATAGTCGTTTTTGCTTAGGGAGTATGTTTTCAAAGAATTACTACCAACATCAGGATCTTCTGCGCTTTCCAAAGAAAAACGTTTGCCAAGAGCAACTGATTCTGGTATTTTAAGATAAATCTCTTGGTTCAGAAAACTAGGAGAGTTATCATTTATGTCTCTGATTTCCACCTCAATTCGATGAGACTGCAAAGGGTTTTCAACAACAACTTGCAGAGGTAGAACACAGCTGGCGCTCTGTCCACATAAAGCCTCTCTGTCTATCCTGTCATTCACCACCAGCTCGCCCTTCCCCGCATCCACACTGAAATACTGCTTACCAGCCTCAGAGGCGACATGCAGCTTACGATCAAAAATCTCTGAGAGTCCAAGACCCAGATCTTTGGCTAGATTTCCGACCACAGAGCCCTGTTTGAGCTCCTCCGGCATGCTGTAACGAGTCTGAGCGTCTATTGTAATCCACAAGAGGAAGAAATGAAGCCACCAAAGCGCCTGCCATCTCCAGTCTCTGTATCCTATTGTCTTTGTCATCCTTGGTCCGCTATAACACATTTATTCCAATCGTGATCTCGTTGATAATCATAGCACTGGGATCCACGAGGGTAAGAAATGTCCCCAGAGGAAAATAGTCCCAAGGCATAATCATGGTTATAAGATGTAATTCATATGATTTAATCATAAAAAAACACAAGCTTGATGCTGTCTCTCTTCCCGAGCTCTTTCCATTCTGACTGTTACACCGCTCTGGCTGCATGGGGGCAGGGACTAGATTGCTTTGTACAGTTCTGACTCCTATTGGTGCACAGCGTCTGTATCCACCATCCAATGAGAGGAGGCTCGATCGCCATCTTAAAGTGGTAGCATCTAGTCTGTGTGCTTTCATCCAGGCTGGGACTGACTATTAGAAAGTTTACTGAATATCTACCACTATGAGAAAAATTCATCCTTTTTTAACATAAAACCCATTTGACAGCTAACTACAAAAACAGAGCTTTCAACACATTAAAAAAAGCAATAAAAATATACAAAATGTGTAAAACATGACAAGAGTCTACAGCGATGATCGTTAAGCAGAGTAAATCAGCTGATCAGCTCACTCTCGACAAGCCAAAGTGTGACCGTAATTCATTGTGGTTGTCAGATACTTTGTTTATTCAGTATTTCAAATGGATAGGTATTGCACTTCATGCGAACGTGGCTTCAAAATTTGACAACTATCTCTCTAAAAGGATGATGCACATTTGTTTATTTTTATACCGAGCTCAAAAGTCTGCTGCTGACACCTTAATACAATGTTGTGAATCTGCATTAAAACATAGAGCAAAAGGAGTACTTGAGACTATCAGACACACAGATTGATAGAAGTAAATATACTTTTCAATCGGAGAGAAACATGAGAACGGAGAGAACAAGAGGTAAGTCTTCATTTGGTAGGAATTACAGTCTTCCCCGTGAGATCTACGTATATCAAATCAGTCATTTTAAACAAGAATAGAGAATGACAATATTTCACGACACCAGGGGCCTGGAACATAAACTTTCTGCAAACCGCATTAACCAGGGAGTCGCTGTCCACCATGCGTGGTGCTGAACGCCCTGGCAACATCATGTAGTTACCTTTAAACTGAATATCATGTAATATACTTTAGATAGATAGATAGATAGATAGATAGATAGATAGATAGATAGATAGATAGATAGATACTGATCATGTGTTAGATGATGAATAGCAAAACGCAATTTATGCAAAATATTTAGTCTGACAGTATTTTCAGCTCACCTGCTGGCTTTCAAAAGTCCAGGTGCTGTCGGGCAAAGACGCATCCAGGACACTGATGACCTCCTTGAAGTCACTGGTGCTGCTGGGTTTGATCAGAGTGAAATCACTGTACTCTGACATGGGAGACATACAGGACCTGAACGACTGACTCTGAGACAACATGTCTCCTCCCAGGACCTCCACGTACTTTATGGGTCCATCAGTGTTGAGCTGAATCTGCAGGTTTCTGTTGGGGTTCTTGTAATCGTCACAGTCGCTGCGTCTGGTGCAGCAGCTCGCGCTGCTCCTGCTGTTCCTCATGCATTTCACCATCAGGACCAGAAACGTCACCAGAGACAGCACGGACACCGAGGCCAGAGACAGGATCAGATAAAGGGTGATTCTGCCGTTTTTCTTGCTCGGCTCGGTCGCCTTCTGTCGCAGGTCCAAGATGGGCTCGTGGAGGCCGTCCTCCAGCAGGATGGACACCGTGACGGTGGCCGACTGGACCGGCTCTCCGTCGTCCTTGATCTCTATGAGCAGTCTCTGGGAGGAGTCGTCCTGCTCGGACACAGCGCGTTTAGTCCTCACCTCCCCTGTGTACAGATTGACACTGAACAGAGACGCG
Organism: Cheilinus undulatus; assembly: GCF_018320785.1. NCBI lineage: Eukaryota > Metazoa > Chordata > Actinopteri > Labriformes > Labridae > Cheilinus > Cheilinus undulatus. Next base: position 28,882,947 of record NC_054874.1, on the reverse strand, counting down.
TCCGTGGCCTCCGACACCTTGTAGGAGATCCACGCGTTGTGGCCCGAGTCTGCGTCCACGGCTGTCACCTTGGTAACCAGGTGACCTGCCTTCGCGGAGCGGGGCATCCTCTGATGAGACAGGGAGCCCAGGGCAGCGGAGGACGGGTAAATCACAGCGGGGGCATTGTCGTTCTGGTCCAGGATAAAAACATGGACTTTGGCGTTGCTGCTCAGAGATGGAGAGCCCTGGTCCCTGGCCTGGACCGGAATCTCAAACACCTTCAGTTTCTCATAGTCAAACGAGTGCATGCTGTAGATGCTGCCGTTATCTGAGTTGATGTAAACATAAGAGGACACTGAAACGTCCTGCACTTTGGAGTCCAGGATAGAGTAAGAGATTTTGGCATTCTCCCCAAAATCCAGGTCAGATGCTGACACCGAGTATAGAATAGAGCCCGGGACTCCATTCTCTTTCAAATACACATTATAGGAGGGCTGAGTGAAGACAGGAGGATTGTCATTCACATCAGTGATGCTGACAGGTATAGTTTTCTTACTGGACAGAGGAGGAGAGCCTGAATCAGTGGCTGTGATCTCGATGTTATAATGGGAGATATTTTCTCGATCTAAAACGCCACTGGTTACCAGGGCGTAATTATTACCAAAAGACGGTTTCAGGGAAAACGGAGATTGCTTTAGGAGCCGCAATGTTACTTTTCCGTTTTCACCGGAGTCAAGGTCTCGTGCACTGATCAAAGCCACCACTGTGCCCCTCGGTGCGTCCTCACGTACAGGTCTGGGTTTTGACGTGAGTACGATATCAGGAGAATTATCATTTATGTCCTCGACGTCCACTTGAACACGACAGTCACCCTCCATCTCAGGAGTGCCTTTGTCTATTGCAGTGATATCCAATTCATAATTTGTAGTCTCTTCATAATTAAATTTACCTTTTAGAAGAATTGTTCCTGATATCTGATCAATAGTAAAAACAGAGAGGGCGACATCTGATGTGTGAGCTCCAAATGAGTATTCTATCTCTCCGTTCTGGACCCTCATGTCTGGCATCTGTTGCTTTTGAGAGTTTGATCACTATAAGAGCTCCTTCTTCAGAATTTCTCCTTCAGAGACACTTTGTACAATTTTTTTCACTGAATACTGGAAAATTGTCATTATTATCAATTACAGTGATAATTGAATTTTGCAGCTGTTCCTGATCTCACTGGGTTTCCTCCATCCAGTGCTGTTAATAGCAGTTGATGCTGTGCATTTCTCTCACGGTCCAAAGACTTCTCTAAAATCAATTCCGGGACTGCTTGACCAGGTTTAGTTTCTTTAAGTTTTAGAGAAAAGTAATCGTTTTTGCTGAGGGAGTACGTTTTCAAAGAATTGCTTCCAACATCAGGATCTTCTGCGCTCTCCAAAGGAAAGCGTTTGCCAAGAGCAACTGACTCTGGTATTTTGAGATAAATTTCTTGGTTCTGAAAACTTGGAGAGTTGTCATTTATGTCTCTGATTTCCACCTCAATTCGATGAGACTGCAAAGGATTTTCAACAACGACGTGCAGAGGTAGAACACAGTTGGCGCTCTGTCCACATAAAGCCTCTCTGTCTATCCTGTCATTCACCACCAGCTCGCCCTTCCCCGCATCCACACTGAAATACTGCTTACCAGCCTCAGAGGCGACACGCAGCTTACGATCAAAAATGTCTGACAGTCCCAGACCCAGATCTTTGGCTAGATTTCCAACCACAGAGCCCTGTTTGAGCTCCTCCGGGATGCTGTAACGAGTCTGAGCGTCTATTGTAATCCACAAGAGAAAGAAATGAAGCCACCAAAGAGCATGCCATCTCCAGTCTCTGTATCCTATTGTCTTCGCCATCCTTTTCCCGCTATGACAAATTTATTCCTGTTGCCATCATGTATAGAACAGCATTAAAATCCATCGCTGCAGAAGATTCCCCAGATGTATACATAACAAATGCACAACTTATAAATTCAACCGGAACAACATATTTTCCACATAAGAAAGGAGCTCAGTGTTGCCCATCTTCCCTATCTATGCGCGTTTCAGCACTGAGGCTGCATGGGGGCAGGGACAAGATTGCTTTGTACAGTTCTGAATCCTATTGGTGCACCGCATCAACCTCTATCATCCAATGAGCGTGGAACTGATCGACACTCTTAAAGTCACAGTATCTGTTCCCATAGATACCTCCACTTTAACCATAATCACTGTCAAACAATAGAAGTATGAGAATATAAATGCAGTAGCACCATTAATATAGAAAATAAAAGTAAATATGCTTTTCAGTCGGAGAGGGAAAAAAAACAACGGAGAGAACAAGAAGTAAGTCTTCATCAGTCATCTGGAACACGTTCAGAGAATGACATTATTACGACGGGACTGATATGCAGCAGATGCCTTGAAAATAAGCCTCCTGCAAACTGTATTCACCAGAGTCGCTGTCCACTATGCGTGGTGCTGAATTCTCTGGTGAGCACGCTTTAGCATGAGAGTGTGACACCATGTAATAATGTTGTGAATCTGCATTAAAACATAGAGCAAAAGAGTATGAGACTATCAGACACACAGATTGATAGATAGATAGATAGATAGATAGATAGATAGATAGATAGATAGATAGATAGATAGAAGAAAATTATCTAAATATTAAAGTGCTCTTTTCTGCTCACCTGCTGGCTCTCAAAGGTCCAGGTGCTGTCGGGCAAAGACGCATCCAGGACACTGATGACCTCCTTGAAGTCACTGGTGCTGCTGGGTTTGATCAGAGTGAAATCACTGTACTCTGACATGGGAGACATACAGGACCTGAACGACTGACTCTGAGACAACATGTCTCCTCCCAGGACCTCCACGTACTTTATGGGTCCATCAGTGTTGAGCTGAATCTGCAGGTTTCTGTTGGGGTTCTTGTAATCGTCACAGTCGCTGCGTCTCGTGCAGCAGCTCGCGCTGCTCCTGCTGTTCCTCATGCATTTCACCATCAGGACCAGAAACGTCACCAGAGACAGCACGGACACCGAGGCCAGAGACAGGATCAGATAAAGGGTGATTCTGCCGTTTTTCTTGCTCGGCTCGGTCGCCTTCTGTCGCAGGTCCAAGATGGGCTCGTGGAGGCCGTCCTCCAGCAGGATGGACACCGTGACGGTGGCCGACTGGACCGGCTCGCCGTCGTCCTTGATCTCTATGAGCAGTCTCTGGGAGGAGTCGTCCTGCTCGGACACAGCGCGTTTAGTCCTCACCTCCCCTGTGTACAGATTGACACTGAACAGAGACGCGTCCGTGGCCTCCGACACCTTGTAGGAGATCCACGCGTTGTGGCCCGAGTCTGCGTCCACAGCCGTCACCTTGGTAACCAGGTGACCCGCCTTCGCGGAGCGGGGCATCCTCTGATGAGACAGGGAGCCCAGGGCAGCGGAGGACGGGTAGATCACAGCGGGGGCATTGTCGTTCTGGTCCAGGATAAAAACATGGACTGTGGCGTTGCTGCTCAGAGACGGAGAGCCCTGGTCCCTGGCCTGGACCCGAATCTCAAACACCTTCAGTTTCTCATAGTCAAACGAGTGCATGCTGTAGATGCTGCCGTTATCTGAGTTGATGTAAACATAAGAGGACACTGAAACGTCCTGCACTTTGGAGTCCAGGATAGAGTAAGAGATTTTGGCATTCTCACCCAAATCAGCATCAGTCGCTGACACTGAGCACAGAATTTTTCCAGGAGCATAGTTTTCCTTTACATAGATCACATACGATGATTGAGAGAACACTGGTGGGTTATCATTTACATCTAACAGTTCAACAATTATTACCTTCTCACTCGATAATGGGGGTTTACCAGCATCAGTGGCTCTTATTTTGACACTATACTGGTCGTTTTTTTCACGGTCTAGTGGCCCATTCGTCACTAATGAATAATGATTAGACAAGGATGGATTTAATCTGAAGGGGGATTTTGAAGACAGGCTCAAAGTTACCTTGCCATTGTCACCTGAATCTGGATCTTTTGCACTTAAAAGGGCAATAACTGTTCCTATTGCTGAATCTTCTGGAACAGGTGTCGTTAATGACGTCACAATTATTTCAGGAATGTTGTCATTAATGTCACTTACTTTAATTTCGACACCACAATGCCCATCCATCTCAGGGTTACCTTTGTCTTTGGCTGTTACATCAAATCTATGTACAGATTTCGTTTCATGGTCTAAGGATCCTTTCACAACAATAGCTCCAGTGGAAGGCACAATGTCAAATAGAGATAAGATCAAGTTGGGTGTTTGCTCTGCAAAAAAATATTCAATTTCTCCGTTGAGTCCTTCATCTGCATCTGTAGCTTTTAAATGCAGGATTTCAGTTCCAGGTGTTGCCTTTTCGCTGACATTGGCCTCATAGAGCTGTCTTTCAAACACTGGAGCATTATCATTAATATCGAGTACTATAACTGTAATTTCAGATGTCCCTGAGCGTGCCGGATCTCCACCATCTACAGCGGTGAGGATAAGATTATGCACAGGCAGCTTCTCTCGATCAAGTGGTTTTTCAAGGACCAGTTCGGGGATTTTTCTTCCGTCTTTGTGATTTTTAACAGTCAATTTGAAGTTGTCATTTTTGCTTATAAGGTATGAACGTACAGAATTGGTACCAACATCTGGATCCTGTGCACTTTCTAAAGGAAATCGCGCCCCCGTATTAACCAGTTCTGCAATTTTCACAACCTTCTCTTTAGAAGGAAAACTAGGGGAATTATCGTTTGTATCCTGTATTTCTATTTCAACTCTGTGCAGCTGCAGAGGGTTATCTATTACAAGCTCCAAAGGCAACAGACATGACGGTCTTTGTTCACACAGTTCCTCCCTATCTATCCTATCAGTCACCACCAGTTCTCCTTTCCCCAAGTCCACACTAAAGTACTGCTTACCAGCCTCCGATGTAATCCGCAATTTACGTTGGTACAGTTCAGATACAACCAACCCCAGATCTTTGGCTAGATTTCCTACCACAGAGCCCTGTTTGAGCTCCTCCGGGATGCTGTAACGAGTCTGTCCGTCTATTGTACTCCACAAGAGAAAGAAATGATGCCACCACAAGAACACCTGCCATGCAGCCAGTTTGTTTCGCATTACTCCTCGTTCCATAAATCCCATGTCTTGCTACTACGATCCAAACTTCTTAAATGGATAAGTATGGAAGGTCTGTGATCCACCAAAGACGCGTCCTTATACATAACAGTGACAGTCATGCTTTGTGTCTGCATGTACATTCCTCTCCTCCTTGCAGAGCATTGTAATGGTAACGACGGCGAAGCTCCAGGATGAGAGAGAGAGTAGATCTCTTTGTACAGCTCTGAATTTCATTGGTGGAGAGCTTAAGGCCACCTCCACCAATAGCGGCATCAGCAAAGGTCCACCGTGCAGTGACGCAAAAGAAAAAGAAAAAAAAAAGAAGAAGAAGAAGAAGGTTGTTGTGGCTAAATCAAATGAAGTATCACAATGATATTCATTAAAGAGAACTAGACTTAGTTCAAAGGTTTATATTTGAATTATTTTTTTTAAGAGTTGCAATGAAAATACATATGATTTTATTTTTTCATAAAGCTTCATTTAATTTCTTAGGCTGTATTTCATGATGAATAAATGATCCTACAATGATCAGTACATAGATACTTAAGTAATGCTCTGTGTGAATCCTCCTGTCTCTGTATGCACCTGCATGCATGCATGCACATGCCTTTGGGGCTGGCAAGGCTCTTCGTTGCCTTCCTGTGGCCAGAGAAAGCAAATGCAGCCTCCATGCGTCATTACGTCGTCACAGATTTCCACAAGCCTCAGACTCATTCTGTCAGCAGGCGAAGTGAAATACCCGTATGGAGGTCTGTAGAGCAAATGAAACGGGAGGGGGAGCGCAGATGGTGTGAAGGCGTTTGCTCCAATTCCCTCACTCTCCCTCCGTCTCCCTCCTCTCTCTCTCTCTCTCTCTCTCTCTCTCTCTCTCTCTCTCTCTGTGTGTGTGTGTCTCCCATAATACACACAAAAACCCAAAATAAACAAACAAATAAAGAAAAGCAATTTTTCATCTGATGACCATATTAAAGCATGTTTTTAATGGGGGTAAATTAGCCGTTTTTCTACTATGGTGTTCACAAATGTTTTGTCAGCTCTACAATCAAATCATCGTTCATAAACGCGCACCATAAGAAAGACAGCATGCATTATAGGCTAAAATAACGAGCATATAATTTATCTAACATTGACTTAGCCAAGAAATCCCAATAAAACTCTCACTATGCCACTATGTTACAAACGATTTAGTAATTATCAGCATTAACATAAATTCATTTAATGACTTTAACTGTTTTATCATTGAAAAAATCCGAAATAAGAATTTGTTATAGTAATGTGCCTAAATAGAAGTGGGCGACAGAGGGAGATGAAGAGAAGAGTGTGAGAGACAGCGAGAGGGAGGGGGGAGAGCGTGGAGCTGCTTTCAGCACCACAAGTGTGGACAGCGCCACACAGGCGGCCAACTACTGCTGCTGCATGCTGCTGCAGAGGCACACTGTCCAACAGGCTCTCACTGAGGCACACAGCCTCACAGGCTCTCAGAGGAGACTGTAGGTATCCTGAAAGACAAACTGCCACCTGCTTTCTATTTTCTACGCGGAAGTATGTACTGGAGTAAATTTGCCAAAGGCACAGAACAAGTTCTACTATAACAAGTTGTTGAATTCATAAAGGTGAATAACAACGCACGTAAAACAAGACACATTGGACTGTGTTATTCCCTTCAAAACGATGGGGTTTGTGTTTATATCAAATATATTATAACGCCAACTTTATACCTTTGGTGTTTTATCAGTCATAAGATGCATTCTTTTTTGAAAATGTTGGAAACTGACATTTTTGGGTCAAATTATAAATTTAGCACAACTGCATTACAGTGGTGAATATTTGGATGCTATTTTGAGGCTTGACAGAGAGGCTATTTTCAAATCTGATCTTTTCAATTTTATGATCAGGTAAATGATAAACATAGTAAGACAGGTACATACATTTCATTCACCTTTATATTCCATGTTAAACCGTGCTGAATAGGTGCAGTTGAGCTACAGCACAGACTCGTACAGTCTTCTTTTTAAACAAAGCTTGCTGATTTCGGTCTTCTTCCATCTATCAAGTTGTGATTTTAGTGTACTGGAGGCCCCAGGCAAAAACTAGTAGAGAAATTCCCTATTTTCTCATAGCTGATGAGCAAACATTTTCAAAGGCATCTCTTTTTAGCTGACAAGGTCACAGAACTACACAATCAAGCCAAATGTTTAGGATAATAGAGAAACCTAATCACCAGTACTACTCATCATCTCTAAGAAGAGAAACAACAACAACAACAACAACAACAGCAAAATCATCACATCTTATTAGGTATATGTGTACACAAGTGCAACTTGTGAAAATATATACAGTGCTCAAAAAATTTATTAGACCACCACCCAAAGTAAGGTTTATGCCACAGCTGCCCTAAATTAACAGCATTGGTAATTACCAAAATCATTTTTTATGTTTCTGCAATGGTTAATACACCAATATGTAGAAGCTGTTAAACCCAAATGATATTTTTAATGCTAAAGTATAATTATTATTGTTATCCATGAATTTTCAAATTTACTGATTTACAAAAAAAAAAAAAAATAATAAAAAAAAATGGTAAAGCACATTCATATTTCTTGATTAATTTGTCAAATTATAGTTATTTACTTGCATTCCTGAACAGAAAAATGAGTTTTAGTGGTTGAATGTTATGCTTGACTTCTCAGAGAAGCCCAGTGAGCCGGCTCAAATTTGGGTATTAAAAGGTGAATTCAGTTTGAAATTCCTCATTCCTGTTCAAAATGGTAAAATGTGGAGAGCTCACTAAAAAATGAAAGAGTCCGCATTAAAGCACTTCATGATGCTGGATGGTCTCAGAGACAAATATGCAGATGGTCTAATAAATTTGTTAAGCACTGTATGTTGGTGTTGTATTAGTTCTTCTGCTGTCAATCCACATTTTTCTATTGCATGCCATTAAACCTAAAAGTAATACTGTGATTCTATAATTTGATATTTCTGTAGCCTGTAGATGATTGAGTTTACATCAGTTTGCTTGTATCTGAGTGGAATTAATCTGGAAGGAGGTAGAATTTCTTCCAGGGGAATTTCTTGTTTGCACTCTTGGCACACTTTTTTACATTCAAATGCAACAGCTTTATCACTGAAGATAATCAGAGGTTTTTTTCCCCCTCATATTTGATGTGCACCTGCTATCATCAAATATTCAATAATAAGTGCTGGATAATAAACTAAGAACATTTCTGTGAACATGATTTTATTACTATTTCACTATTGTGCACATATTTTCAGATAGCCTAACCTACAAATTAATACAGTATAATGTTGGCACTGTTTACCTTTCATTTGCTGCTCTGTCTGTGTCCATTGCCTGCTTGTGTTCCTCTCTCCATTCACTATTTTTTATCTATAGCTGTCTGTCTTCCCATGATTATACCTTACACAACCACAGATCATATAATAAGCATGCTGAGGGTGATCAAAAATGAATAGTAATCTAATAAAACAATAGCATATAGGTTTATGATTCTGCAAGCTTCATATTGTCATTGGAACATTTAGAAGAGAGTGAGTTTTTTTTTTACGCAAGGACATGTCCCTTCTTCTCGTGTTGTACATTGTGTTGGAGCATATGAGTGTGTGGTTAAAGGTGAGAGCTAAAATGTCATTCGCAGATGCTTTCATCCAAAGCAAGGTGCATCTGGGACAGATGTTCCTGCATTCAGGTTCTGCCAAAGGGCCCAAACTGGATGCCAAGTTTTGAAAACCCAATCTCATACACCAAAGACAGTAAACCACTGAGCTATCCAGCCATAGAGTGCAGCAAAGTGACACTGGATGAGCAGCCAAGAGGAAAAGGAGAAAGGAAGTTAAGAATCTGGAGGTGGATTTAAATTTTACATTACGTCTATATATGTAACCAGAGCCAAACTGTCGGGATCACACCACTGCCCTCTTTCAGGATGGCATCCTGGGGCAAGTATTTCCTCTATGCTTTGAGGCACCTTGAGGAATGAAACCCCAGGCAATTGCCTACCTTTTCTCAAATGGTATACCCGCCTGGGTCTGAGCCACCTTACACAGTATAAGTAGCAGGATACACAGCAGACAGGCTCAATACACATCAGCAAACAAGTAATCTTACACTCACACTTTTTGTGGAACATTCACAACCCATGAAGGACACAGTCAGCAAGAAGAGTCAAACTTGTTAGGAGATGATGAAGTGGGCACTCACCTTCTACATACAGCAGTTAATCAACATAAAAATGACTGGGCATGTATTACATGCCTGGCTTACAAAACATTACCTAACACCGTAAACATAGTGTTGGCATTAATGCATTATAGAAACCCTTTCCTAGTATATCCTTAAGCAAGTAAAGTTGATTAAGTTAACTCTAAAACAAAAAATAATTCTAATTCAACACTTAGTAAATCCTAAATATTTATATAATCAAGTTTACTGTTACTGTTTAATGAAAGTGTTGAACTGTGGCTGATTTGAGGGCTGCAGTTGATGTTCCTGTTGATTTCTTTGGTGTGATATAAACTTTCCATCAATAAGGGTAGGATAAAAAAAGAGAGGACTTTCATATGTTAAGATCACAATAGATAATATTTTTGTATCACAAGATTTTTTTTCTGGAGTGATTTAAATGTTTAATGCCCATGCATTGTTTTATTCAAGACTGTAATTTTATGCTTAATGTTTGCCAGCAGAAACTAGTGGGGATTCCAGGGTACCAAAATTCAAGCTAAAATTCAAGAAGCTGAACAGTATAATGGCTGCAACTTAATTTAGAGCAGCTGGTATAGCCTTTTAAATCTTTCCTTAAACCTTCTAAGCCTGTTAACGGGGAGAGCTGTCTTACTAGAATGTGTCCTACAAATGTCATAAACTTTTGCTCCCTGAACAAGAGGGCATTTTCATAGAACAAACAAAAGAACTGATTATATACATATACATTATATTTATATAAACAGTACATAATTTAAGATAACAATCTTCAGGTTCAACCTATGGTATAATACCTAGAGTTCATAGTATCAAGATTCACACCCCCTTAGCCACAAAGATTTTGCCAGATGACTATGTCATAATGTATTTATTAATTTATTCAGTGTAACAGTCCTGTCAAATATAAATGATCACACTATACTCTGACATCAAGCCCCTCACTCTGTCACACGATCTGTTGCCAGCAAAGTGTCCGTCATGGCTCACTCAAACAATCATTAGTGCTGAAAGATGTCTTGTGAGGTATGTGAATGTTTGTGTCAACTGTGTAAAATCTGATTTAACTTGGTTGACTTAGTGCCCATGTGTAATGATTTTATACAGTAAAGCAGTGGTTTTTGTGCTTTATTTGACCAATGCACCTTAGATCAGGCCAAAATCTAAAGGCACACCATATTTGTACTGTAAATAGCCTCTATAACACATGCTTCACAGTCTTCAAGGTACACCAGTGTGCCACAGCATGCTGTAAAGCATGTCACAGCTTTAATTTGTTGTATATTTGTTCAATTTTTGTCAACCATTACCCATGTTATGTTCTGTATTTGGTGCATCAGTGCTGATTGTAGAATCATGGCATTTTGTTGTATTATATGTTGTTGATGATGCTGGTGCAAGCAAAATAAATAAAAACTTTTTCTTACCTTATTTGGAGAGACATGATTTACCAGGAGTCAAGGAGAAAACAGGAAGAGCAGCAGGCAACCAAAGGGACACATGGAAGAGAAAAACAAGACAGAAAGGATGACAGTTAGACTGGTGATCTGCAAACATATTATGGGTTTGGGAAGAACAGAAAACCAGAATACTTACCGCAAGACTCAAGAAAGAAAGGGTGAGGAGAATTATTGTGTTTAAAATGTCTGTGTTTGCAACTACAGTTCACTTTATGTACCAAAATGTATGAAGTTGTGTATCTGGAAATTAAATGTTGTTTTTATCTGTGTCAGTAACATAAGCCTTAAATTAGCACATCAGCACACAATGCAATATGCTATAAAACCTAGATAAACTATTGTTTCTTATCCCAAAGAAAATATTTCAAGGTGCTATGAAACATTGCCCACTTCTGGCATCAAAAAAACAAACAAACAAAAAACAAACAAAAAACAAACAAACAAACAAACAAACAAACAAAAAAAAAACGTCAGAGGTGATACCCAAAAAAGCAAGCTTCTCGGCTTTGTTGCATGATTGTGTGGCTATCTCCTCTGCCATTTTTATCACAAAGAAAACAAATAAAATGTGATTATAGTTTTATATGATTAGAAAAAGATAAGTATTAGTAGTATATGTTCAAACCAGCATCCTCAGATTCAGAATTTTAGTGGATATATGCACAAATAAATGTTTAACCAACAGAAGGATTCAGCTGCCTGCTGTATGTCCATCAAAATGATACAAAACAGGTCAGGGGGTCGTGCAATATGACAATATGTCACTGTTGTCAGAGATGTTATGCATATGTGAAAAAGAGTTAGATGATATTGCTGCTGTTTTGGAATGCACTGTGTTTTGTATGATTTTTCTTCTCTTTGCGACTGCAGACCACAGTCCATGACAAATTTCCCCATGGGGACATTAATGTGTATAGTTTCCTTAAATTAATACATTAAAAACAATTTTCATATGATTAAAAAGTTCTAATATATTTAAATCAGCCAAAATAAATTAATACAGTGTTTGTACTATGCTGACACATTTTCCATCTCAATTAAACTCTTTGAATTGAACTGAATTTAATATTTTCTTCTCAAATAATCCTAAGAAAGGGCAATTTTAATGATGTAAGTAAGAGCCAAGCAAAGTACAATTCCAATACACAAAACCATAAGTATCAAACATGTCTAAACTTCTGGAAGCACACTGTGATGTTAGTGTGTTTGTAAGTGTGAGACAATTAGAAAAAAGAGGATTAAAAAAATGCAGACACATGATGCCCTTGTTAACAAAATGTATGATAAATATAATAAAAAATATTAGCGTCAAGAAATAAATAAAATATCACTTCATAGTAAAATAAAAACATTACAGAGTATTAGTGACAGAGGTCACTCTGACAGCTTTACCAAAAATATACAAGTCATGGTTTGTGAATGATTTTCAACAACATACTACACTATGATGATGTATTAACTGCTGATATGCCATATAACAGATACTAAAACAGGCAAATTGCCCTTTGAACACAAGCACATAAATACTTCGTTATGGTACAACTACTTCAGCCTGATCTCTAACACTGATCAGCCTTAATTAAGGGAACTAAAGATACTGAAAGCCTTCTTTAACAATCATTGTATAAATCACAACCATAATACTGCATCACACTGCTGCACAAAGGCACTACCCTCTTAACAACAGCAGGGGGCCTCTAGGCGAAGCCCAGAGACAAATCCATGCCTTATTAATGAGAGTCTTTGCTGTGTGACCCTGTGTTTGTCACAGCTCATGTGTTTGAGTGCCCATGTGGTGGCAACTTTAAGCTTCTTAGACAATTCAAGCAGCTACTGATTTTTATCAGGCTAGTGTACTGTAGATTATATGATCAGTGAGCAAAATATCCTTTTAGATTATCAGAGAATACTTTAAGTAACAAAATACGATCAATGCATTGATTAAATGACAAATCCAAAAAATAAACAGGTCAACTGGGAAAACAATAAACCAAGGGGTGTAAAAGCAAGGAGGGGAAAAAATGCCATCCTTATGAGAAAGAAAGAAAATAAACAGTTGTCTCATCAAAACATAGAGTCCCACATTCACAATGAACATGCTGAAAAGGGGGAAAGAAAAACAAATAGGGCAGCACCCGTCACAGAATCTATTAAAAGCAATCATCGCAACCCTCTCCCCCTCCTCCACCTTCTCTTTTGCCAGCACCCCAGTGTGAGGATGCTGCACCCTTATGCCCAAAACAGGGGTGGCTCCTATCGTCTCAGTATCATCAAATGCACTGAGCCATCACAGCTCAGAGGCTGTGTCTGCTGCTGACCCCCTGTAAATAAACCTAAAGATGGTACAGTCCTGTCTGTGAGTCAGCTTGTTGCTATGGTAACACATCCCACCTCCCTTGCTCTGCTTGCATCCCACCCTGCTTCATGAGCTGGCAATGGTGACAAAAAAACAGCTACAAAAACAACATGCAGGATGAAGGAGAAGAGAGCAAAGGCAGAGACACAATGCTCATTGTAACAAATTTTAACTATGATGATATATTTCAAAGCATATGATAATGGGTCACTGGGTAATGAAAAATCTCTTGACAAATGACTGAAAAAAAAAAAAAAAACGTACAAGGGAGATATTTCTTCATATCCAGAGAATGAGGAACCTCACAGGGACGATATGAAAAGTGATGGCATAAATGGCTTTTTATAGACAGCCCAAAATGTCTTTCACTAAGCAGTCTCCTTCTCCTGTTCTCTCTGTCTTTTCCTCTCTCTGCAGAGTGGTGCAGCTGGAGAGGGGGAGGGGAGGGATGCAGAAAATGAGATCAGGAGGAAAAAGGAAGGCTGTTGAAAACCAACAGTGGCTGCTGAACAGAGGCCATATAGTTCCTACTCTTATTTAACACAAGGTGAGCTAGTCTATTGTTTATTTGGCAGTAAATTCATATTTAGTTACTCTGATTGCTAAATTAAGATTTATTCTCATAAATGAATGATTATAATACCTGACTTTTACTTATGAGTCACAGTGTAGCTATAATATCAATGGAATTATAATGTGTAGTATGATCATAACCTCCTCTTGAAGCTAAAAATGTTAGCCCTCTTTAAGAACACATTAATTGTCTTAAGAGCAGGAAGTTATTATTATTATTATTCAAACAGAAGATGTGCACTGTTAACAAGACAACAACCACACAAACAACACAAGCAAAGCATATACTGAAAACACACATGTGCACAAGTGTTCATGTGCTTGACACCACTTGGCTGATGTCCAGTGTTACACTATTCTAAGTAATCCGTTGTGTAATCCTTGCCGAAGAATCAGCCAGTCCAAAACTCAACACATCCACTCCTGGAGCACCACCAGCACCATAACTAATATCTTAGAAAAAAGTGTCTGCTTGTCTCAAAGACACTTAAACAAACTTATATATGACTGCTTGTGATCTTCCCAGATTTCTTGTCTTTGTTCTACCATCAAATCTTAACACTGAGATCAGCAGTATTTCAGTCATTAAAGTTGCCTATCACTACATTCCAAACACATTCTAAGCTTGCATGCATTACTGGCCTTTTATTTGTCTCCATCTCAAGACAAAACAAAGTCTGACCATCTTAAAGTTTTCTGTTCTGGTGGAGAACTATGGGGTCATTTAAGGGAGTTTAAGGCTTAAGTTTAAAGCCTATCTCTAACTGTCTCTATCCTGTATGAGCCTAAATGCAGACTTTTAAATGAATAAACAAACAACAGTCTCAAAGGGATATGCAGCAGCAGTTATCAGGTGGAAAGAGGATATCAACCCTACCATTATATGTCCACATCATTTTTAGGCCACCCATGATGGTAATTTATATTATTTAGGATACCTTGTAAACAAAAAATGAAGGGATATAGCACCCACATTAACATAATGCACAAAAACACAGTGCCGAGTATGCTGATGAGCCAATGGGCATACACATGGGCACAGTGCTGCTAAGCAGACAGCCTGGCTAAGGAGGCAAGACACTTAAACAGGAACCAGGGACAGTGGGAACCAGGCGCTTCCACACATAATTATAGTTCTGTGGTCAGGTAAAAGTTAAGCAAACTAGTCATCAAGGCTTTGTGAGAGATCCAACATAAATGATGACAGCTTCAAAGTAGGATCCTTAAACAACAAAGCACCGAGGGGGAACAGGATACAAAACAGGCGGAACCATTTAGCTGCTTGTAAAGCTGTTTTCAGTGAGCTTTGACCCCTATGGAGAAAGTGACCAAAAGAATTTATGGAACTCAATAAAAACCTTCATCTCTAACAAACCTGAGAAAAAGGAGACATAGTGATCTAAACACAGCTGAAACAGGTAAAGCAGACACAGATGTCCACATATAATGATGATAAACTGCTTCCTGTGGATATGAAGGTTCACACAAATAACCCTTGTTAAAACTTTGCAGTTTGTAAACTTCTGTTCATTTTCACACAAAATGAACATGGTGGAGATTTTATTGTTTAAGCACATGCACCACCCGCAGCAGCCAGGCAGTGGAAATCAAGTGTTTCTTTGGTTTCTGCTCAAAGCTGAGAAAATATAACCAGACTTCCTGGTCACATGATACAAACACACGTGAAGAAAGGGGCAAAAAATGTAAGAGGCCTTGAAAAGTATGTTAGTACACAAAATATATTATTATATTCCTATTCTCCGCACCTCAGAACTAATTAAACTACACAGTCCCTTTCAGTGTAAACACAACATGATGGTTTGTAATTCAGCATAGAATAAAAACCTTCACAGGTAGAGTCTCTTACCTAAGGGCACTAGATATAGTCTGTCATTTTACAACTCTTCATTGTGGTTTATATAAGGTGTGGACAGAATTGAACCTAATCTGGGTTACTTGTACTTTGTGAAATATTTCTGTACATAAACATTCATCCTCTGTCCTGATTTCTGATATCCCTTGGCATTTGTTATATAACTGATGAGGATCTCTACCTCCCACCCTTGTTAGCTCCTGTTAGCTTCCATTCCTTTCTATCTATAAGAAATCTCCTTTTATTCTATGTACCCTTCAGGGCAGCCACTAACTACAGTCTGGCACAACTGTTTTACACTTCTCTTAGCTCTGTATCTGAACAGACAAAGAGGACTGCAGATCAAAATGGCTGCCGTGCATCACTAACACAAATGCTGCACAGGGATGGTGGAGACTGTGCCGGTTACCACGTGCCTCTTCCCCTCCCCCGCTGCATCTCTCTTCCTCTCCATCACGCTGCTGTTCGTCCTCGTTCCCAATCTTCCCACCACCATCAACTCTCCAACACAATTTAAATCTCTTCACCCACATAACATAGCATCATAATTTGTGTCTTTTTGCAGTTTGCATCAACATCCTTTATAACATTTGGTTGCATTTTACATCCCTGCTTATTTTCTGTGGGTATGTAGCCTGATGCCAATGGCTGGAGTATGTTATGAAGGAACTAGGTCACTGAAAAAGTAGTGCACTGTGTGGCTGTGTGAATCTCAGTGGGAGAAATCTGTAGCAATGCTTCAGTGGGGATGAAGCCCAGAATTGATATCAAAGTAGGTTATGTATTGTTCTCTTGATAAACAGATTGTCAAAGTGCCAAGTTATTAACACATATTTATACATACAACTTGTACATGCCAAATGATACATGCTGCATATAATTTCTAGCCCTATATGGTTGAAAAAATATTTATAAAAAGGTAACAATGGCACCAGCAACAGAATTATCAAGGATCTGGTGTCATAAAGCAAATATAACATGGGGGTTCTATCCAAGAGCAGCATCCAACATTTCCCTTTCCACAGTAACCATCCAACAACAACTCTAAACTTCAACCTTAGCAGCAAATGTATAACAAAACTGAAAGACTAAGAAGTTATTTTTAAATATTCCTTCAATAGAAGGAATCTGATCCTGCTCAACAACAAATGGTCTTAAGCTGATTCCTCTCTGCAGCATCCCAAACAAGCACACATTCACAAACCCAAATAAACAGCTTAGAAATAAAGAATCAACTACTTTGTACTTCAACCTATCTGGAAAGAAATATGTAAATATCCACGGAAGTCAATACAGACATGGTTTCTGTGAAAAGCAGGTAGAACTAAAACTGGAGCCACAGTCGACTACACAGTAGAAGCATGTGCAACAAGCATCAGTATTGATGGAGGCAATTTGAATGCTGTTTGCTACAGAAACAAAAATGAGAAAAGAAGACCTGCATGGTGTTTTAGTGACACTGCTTGCTTGTTAATTGTCTGATATAGTCTTGTACTGCTTTACTGATACAGATCAGAAGGCTACTGAAATCCTACAACAAGCACTCACAATCTGCAAGATGCAGCCATCAACAAATTAATCCAAAATGTAAACAAAACCAAATATATGCTTTTCTTTAAAGGCAGGGATAACAATTTACAACTATCCAAATTTTCAACAAGGCTTCTTCAGTTCTTTTAGAGGAAAGGTGAAATGTCTTTAAGAACCTCAATCATGTCCAGTTGCCCCCTTGACAAAGATTTGAATAGCAAAATCTGGATGAATGAGAACCTACACACACAATTTACATGTAAAGACTTTGGAGCCTGAATATGCTATTATATTTAGGCACACAGATGTTTACCAGTTGTTTTCATCCCAGTGGTCCCCGTTTATGTACTGTTTTTCATTTAAGTGTTTTTAGAAAATGCTCCAAAGAGATCCGCTCATTGAATGATGAATATCTGTTGGATTATGGAGTTGTAATTCACAGGCATGCCTCTGCCCCCACTCTAAAATTCTTAGATTCGGTTTATCATCCTACCCTAAGTTTTATCACTGCTGACAGCTCTTCATCACATACTGTATGACAAAGTTGGTTGATCTTCCTAACAGACATGAAGACACTCACTACTTTTAATACATACAGCTCTCACTGGAAATCTGCATTCCTACATCACTGCTTTATTAAACTGTGCAAACAGTCAACACTAGACTCAGCTGAGTGATTATCTAGTGCAGAAAATGCTATGAGTACATACTGAAATCATATTTCACCTTTTGTGCTGCAAACAGCTTACAATGTACAATTGAACTACATTTTGTAGCATGAGAAATTCAAAGACAGGATTAGGAATCCTTGTACTCAAGAATGTAATAGTTTTAACTGAAATCTGATTATTAAAAAGGGGGCAAAACAGGTCGGTGTTGATATCATTTTTCAAATATGGCTGACTGGCATAATCTTTCAATTCTATTAACATAAATGTGACGACTTGAAATTCAGCCAAATGATGCATTTTAACATTCAAAGGAATTAAGAATAAACTACTTCTCTTAAAATAATATTGGCTCAACAAAATAGACCCTTCAGTGAGCAGTTAGTTGATACTGTACCACAGCTAGATAATGACTGAGAAGTCAACAACACTTGGCATCAAGAACTAAAAGACAAGAAAGTGAAAATAATGGTAAGAGAGTATAAAGGAAGGAAAAGAGGCGGGTCTCACCTCAGTGAGCACGTTCTCAGACTCAGTGCTATGCCTGGGCACCGTCCTGGTGCCACTGTGGTCAACACTCAGAGTACTTTGACTGAAAGGTCGAGTATATTTAACATCACTCTTCCGGGAGTCTGTTGTTCCGTACACCTCGTAACTGAATGCTGGTTTCAACGTACCAGTGCCCAAGGTGTCTGCGTAAAGGGACGGGTAATACGGAATAACAGGAAGATTCCCACTGGATTTGCAATACATACGCTCACGCCTCCATCGGTAGATTTTCACTGAAATAATCACCACCAAACACGTGATGAACAGGAACGACACCACAGCCAGAGCCAGCACCAAGTAAAACGTCAGGTTGTCATTGTACTCCTTGTCCTGTGTGAAGTCAGTGAACTCAGACAGCACTTCAGGGAAGCTGTCCGCCACCGCCACGTTCACAATGACTGTGGCTGAACGAGACGGCTGGCCGTTGTCCTCCACGATAACAGTCAGTCTCTGTTTGACTGCATCTTTATCACTCACTTGGCGGATAGTTCTGATCTCTCCATTCTGGGAGCCCACCTCAAACAGCGCCCTGTCTGTGGCTCTCTGCAGTTTATACGACAGCCACGCATTCTGGCCAGAGTCCACATCAACAGCCACCACTTTGGTCACCAGATAGCCCACGTCTGCTGCACGAGGCACCATCTCAGCCACCACTGAGCCTCCAGTCTGGACTGGGTACAGGACCTGAGGGGGGTTGTCGTTCTGGTCCTGGATCACCATTCTCACTGTCACGTTGCTGCTGAGTGGAGGAGAGCCTCCATCCTGAGCTCTGACGCGGATACGAAGCTCTTTGATTTGCTCGTAGTCAAAAGAGCGCACTGCAAGTATCTCTCCACTCTCTACATTCACTGAAAAATAGGCAGAGGCTGACATCCCATTTAGCTGGCCATCCTCAAGGAAGTAAGAGATACGTGCATTATTACCAGAGTCTTTGTCACTGGCTTTGACAGAGAGCACTGACATGCCAGGTGAATTGTTTTCAGTGATAAAGGCGGTCATAAATTGCTGTGGGAACACTGGGGCGTGGTCATTCACATCTGATATTTTTAAATTAATAGTTTTGTTTGTAGAAAAAGAAGGAGAACCCTCATCCTTTGCTGTTATTGTTATATTATATTCTGGTACCGTTTCCCGGTCCAAAACATCATCAGAAATCAGGCTATAGAAATTAGACGAAGTTGACTTGATTTTAAAAGGTAAATTTGGGCTTATATAACAGTTAACTTGGCCATTTTTACCAGAGTCTATGTCTTTAACGTTAAGCATTGCTATAACCGTTTCTGAAGCTGCATCTTCTGGTACAGAATTGGAAAGGGAAATAATGCTTATTACGGGGGCATTGTCATTGAGATCAGTCACCTCGATTTGCACCTTGCTAGTGTCTGTCAGCCCTCCTTTGTCTGTCGCTTCGATATCAATCTCATAATGTTTAGCTTTTTCATAATCCAACACACCAGTTACACTTATTTCTCCGGTATTAGGATCCATATTAAACAGGGTGGAGGCACTGCCTGTATGCTGGGAGAAAGAATAATTAATCTCTTCGTTTGCATCCTTATCATTATCAGTGGCGCTGGCTCTCAGTAAAACAGTGCCTTTAGACGCATTTTCAGGAACTGTAACTCTGTAAACAGACTGGGTGAACACTGGCGCATTGTCATTTGCATCCAAAACAACGACATTTATTTTAACAGAACCCGATTTCTGAGGATTCCCACCATCAAATGCTGTCAGAATTAATTTATGCTCCTCTTGTTTTTCTCGATCCAGTGACGTATGAAGAACCATTTCAATATATTTTGTCCCATCAGGTCGAGAAACTGTATTTAATTTGAAATGATCTGCAGGGTTGAGCTTAAAGGTCTGAATGGTGTTATGATCCACATCGGGATCTATTGCACTCTCAAGCGCATAGCGAGCCCCTGGTGAAGCGGATTCAATAACCTGGAAACTATATTCCTTTTTAGGGAAAAACGGCGCATTGTCATTAATATCTGTTATCTCTACATCTATTCGATGAAGCTCCATCGGATTTTCTAAGATGACTTGAAAATGTAGAGAGCATGGAGACACTTGCTTGCACAATTCTTCTCTGTCTATTCTTTTTGAGACAATCAGAGTTCCCTTTTCTGCATTCAAACCAATGTACTCACTGCCGTCCTCGGTAAATATCCGAGCTCGCCCAGATTTAAGCCGTTTAACATCCAAGCCAAGGTCCTGAATGATGTTTCCGACAACCGAGCCGGTAGTCATTTCCTCAGGTGTAGAATAACGGACCTGGCCGTGAGCGATTTCTGCGACACAAAGGCATAGAAGCAGCGGCCACCATGAAGACGATTTTTCGCTTGAAAACCGGCGAAATAACCCCATATCCATCATCCATGCGAACCTTCGGAAAGTCTCTGATTATAGAAGAAATATCTGAAAAAGGTTTGGTGAAAGCTGAGTCACAAGCTTTGTCAGCGGACAACACCGAGTAAAATGGATTCAGATACGAGTAAGAGGGAGGAAACGCTCATATGTTTTAAACACACTAACCAACAGCGGCGCTTAGGGACGTAAAATGAAACTGCAGAAAAATGGTATATGTATAAAGGAGACAAAACACTACAAGATAGATAGATAGATAGATAGATAGGATAGGATAGATAGATATCACTGTGTCTCTGTCCGTGGTGCTGGACATAATTTCAACTTGGGATGTGGCTCGATATCAAATTCTGACCTCGAGAGGAGAGTCTGGTTCATCCAGGATGCTCTTCTCACTCTGAATCCTCTGCATGGTCCCTGTTGAACTGGGGTCCATGATCAGCACGTTCTGACTACCACCTCTGCCGAACTTACAGTCACTCTTCCTCGAGTCAGTCGTCCTGCACACCTCGTAATTGTACACGTGCTGGAGAGTCCCTGTGCCCAGAGTGTCTGAGTAACGTGGAGGATAATATGGAATCACAGGAAGACTGGAGTGATAGAGGATGCGAGACTGTCTCCATCGGTAGATTTTCACTGAGATAATCACCACCAAACACGTGATGAACAGGAACGACACCACAGCCAGAGCCAGCACCAAGTAAAACGTCAGGTTGTCATTGTACTCCTTGTCCTGTGTGAAGTCAGTGAACTCAGACAGCACTTCAGGGAAGCTGTCCGCCACCGCCACGTTCACAATGACCGTGGCTGAACGAGACGGCTGTCCGTTGTCCTCCACGATAACAGTCAGTCTCTGTTTGACTGCATCTTTATCACTCACTTGGCGGATAGTTCTGATCTCTCCATTCTGGGAGCCCACCTCAAACAGCGCCCTGTCTGTGGCTCTCTGCAGTTTATACGACAGCCACGCATTCTGGCCAGAGTCCACATCAACAGCCACCACTTTGGTCACCAGATAGCCCACGTCTGCTGCACGAGGCACCATCTCAGCCACCACTGAGCCTCCAGTCTGGACTGGGTACAGGACCTGAGGGGGGTTGTCGTTCTGGTCCTGGATCAACATTCTCACAGTAACATTGCTGCTGAGTGGAGGAGAGCCTCCATCCTGAGCTCTGACGCGGAACTGGAAGTCTTTGATCTGCTCGTAGTCAAAAGAGCGCACTGCATTGATGACTCCACTATCAGCACTCACAGACACATATGAGGACACTGGCACTCCGTTCACTGAGGAGTCCTCCAGGATGTAAGAAACACGGGCATTCTGCTTCCAGTCAGCGTCTCTGGCTCTCACTGTGAATATAGAGAGGCCTGGTGTGTTGTTCTCTACAATCGAGGCCTCATATGAGCTCCTGTCAAACACAGGAGCGTTGTCATTCACGTCAGAGATCTGCAAGGTGAGAGTCACGCTGCTGGAGAGGGAGGGCACTCCCTCATCAGAACACGTCACTGTGATGTTATACTCAGAGGCTCTCTCTCTGTCTAACCCACTGTCTGTCATTAAACTGTAGAAATTATTATTTGAAGACTTCATTATAAAAGGTATATTATCATTAATGCTACATTGGACCTTCCCATTTTCACCCGAGTCTGCGTCTTCAATATTTATCATTGTTACAACTGTTCCTGGCTCGGCATCTTCTGAAATCACATTCGATTTTGACATTATATGGATATCAGGCTTGTTGTCGTTCACGTCAATTACGTCAATCATTACCTTACAGGAGGCAACTAGTCCTCCATCATCACTTGCCCTAATATTGATCTGAAATGTTCGAGCTTTTTCATAGTCAACATTTCCTTTTAGCCTTATTTCACCACTTTCATCATTGACGTCAAATAACCCACGGGCGTGATCTAAAACATTTGAAACAGAATAAGTTATCCGACCATTAGATCCGTGATCTGCATCCGTGGCAGTAACAGTCACGATAACAGTTCCTACAGGGGCGTTTTCTTGTATAGAGGCTTTATAAACAGACTGAGTGAAAACAGGGGCATTATCATTGACGTCTAAAACTGTGATCAGAATCTGCATCGTCCCAGTCATCTGCGGCTCTCCTCCATCCACCGCCGTCAGGACCAAAGAAAGCTGCTCGTTCTTTTCTCTGTCTAGAGGCTTCTCTAACACCATTTCGACATTTTTTGTCCCATCTGCCTGATCGTGCAATTTTACAACAAAATTATCCGTTGGTTCAAGTCTATATGTCTGCAATCCATTTGATCCTACATCAGGGTCAATTGCCCGGTCTAATATGAATGTAGCTCCACGTGCAGCAGATTCACTAATTTTGAATTTGACGTTTTCCTTTTCAAATGACGGAGGGTTATCATTCACATCTGTGATCTCAACAGTAACACTGTAAAACTCCATCGGATTCTCTAATATAATCTGAAAATGTAAAGCACAGGGCGTCGTTTGTCCACACAGCGCCTCTCTGTCTATCCTCTCTTTGATGAGGAGGACTCCTCTTTCCTTGTTCAGCTCAATATAACCGTGGCTATCACGAGTATAAATGCGAGCCTTACCCGATTTCAGTCTCTTTAGATCTAAGCCAAAATCTCTTGCCATGTTCCCTACCAGAGAGCCTTTTGGCATTTCCTCGGGGATAGAGTAGCTGACCTGGCCGAACACCGAGCTGACGGAGAAGACCGAGAAAAACAATAGTACTCTCCCCGTCATTGTTCCTGTCGACGTTATTCAAGGTTGTTTCACGTCCGTCGTGGAAATTTGACCCCCGAATTTTCTTCACGAGAGCCAGTTTAGAGCATATTCCCCACACGGAAAAACAAGAATCACTGCTTTGTTTCTCAAGAAATACCCTACCAGTGTGTCTCGCATCAGTCTATTTCTCTCTCTGAAATAAAGACATGGTGGGAGGTACAATAAGTCTGCGGAAAACCGGTCACAGACTGGCCAACAGCGGCGCTGTGAGTTCAATGAGTAAAACTGCATGTCAGATATGCAAAACACACTGCATAGTATGGACAAGTGTAAAAGACGGCGACACTGAACGGATCTCTTTGGGGCATTTTCTAAAAACATTTAAATAAAAAACAGGACATAAAAGGGACCACTGGGATGAAAACAACTGCAAAACATCCGTGTGCCTAAATATAACAGCAAAATTTAAAACAATGGTACAAGTTCAAATACATATAATTTCCACTATCGCTCTCCAAGGTGCTGAAGTCGAAATCAACGTGATTGGAAGCAAAAATTACCATGGAAATAGAGAGCTTTTAAATTCTGACCTCCAAAGGAGAGTCTGGTTCATCCAGGATGCTCTTCTCACTCTGAATCCTCTGCATGGTCCCTGTTGAACTGGGGTCCATGATCAGCACGTTCTGACTACCACCTCTGCCGAACTTACAGTCACTCTTCCTCGAGTCAGTCGTCCTGCACACCTCGTAATTGTACACGTGCTGGAGAGTCCCTGTGCCCAGAGTGTCTGAGTAACGTGGAGGATAATATGGAATCACAGGTAGACTGGAGTGATAGAGGATTCGAGACTGTCTCCATCGGTAGATCTTCACTGAGATAATCACCACCAAACACGTGATGAACAGGAACGACACCACAGCCAGAGCCAGCACCAAGTAAAACGTCAGGTTGTCATTGTACTCCTTGTCCTGTGTGAAGTCAGTGAACTCAGACAGCACTTCAGGGAAGCTGTCCGCCACCGCCACGTTCACAATGACTGTGGCTGAACGAGACGGCTGTCCGTTGTCCTCCACGATAACAGTCAGTCTCTGTTTGACTGCATCTTTATCACTCACTTGGCGGATAGTTCTGATCTCTCCATTCTGGGAGCCCACCTCAAACAGCGCCCTGTCTGTGGCTCTCTGCAGTTTATACGACAGCCACGCATTCTGGCCAGAGTCCACATCAACAGCCACCACTTTGGTCACCAGATAGCCCACATCTGCTGCACGAGGCACCATCTCAGCCACCACTGAGCCTCCGGTCTGGACTGGGTACAGGACCTGAGGGGGGTTGTCGTTCTGGTCCTGGATCACCATTCTCACTGTCACGTTGCTGCTGAGTGGAGGAGAGCCTCCATCCTGAGCTCTGACGCGGAACTGGAACTCTTTGATCTGCTCGTAGTCAAAAGAGCGCACTGCATTGATGACTCCACTATCAGCACTCACAGACACATATGAGGACACTGGCACTCCGTTCACTGAGGAGTCCTCCAGGATGTAAGAAACACGGGCATTCTGCTTCCAGTCAGCGTCTCTGGCTCTCACTGTGAATATAGAGAGGCCTGGTGTGTTGTTCTCTACAATCGAGGCCTCATATGAGCTCCTGTCAAACACAGGAGCGTTGTCATTCACGTCAGAGATCTGCAAGGTGAGAGTCACGCTGCTGGAGAGGGAGGGCACTCCCTCATCAGAACACGTCACTGTGATGTTATACTCAGAGGCTCTCTCTCTGTCTAATTCACTGTCTGTCACCAAACTGTAGAAATTATTGTTTGCAGACTTCATTATAAAAGGTATATTATCACTAATGCTACATTGGACCTTCCCATTTTCACCTGAGTCTGCGTCTTCAATATTTATCATTGTTACAACTGTTCCCGGCTCGGCATCTTCAGATATCACGTTTGATTTTGACATTATTTTAATATCAGGCGTATTGTCATTTACGTCGATGACGTCAATCATCACCTTGCAAGAATCAACGAGTCCTCCATCATCACTTGCCCTAATATTGATCTGAAATGTTCGAGCTTTTTCATAGTCAACATTTCCTTTTAGCCTTATTTCACCACTTTCATCATTGACGTCAAATAACCCACGGGCGTGATCTAAAACATTTGAAACAGAATAAGTTATCCGACCATACGATCCGTGATCTGCATCCGTGGCAGTAACAGTCACGATAACAGTTCCTACAGGGGCGTTTTCTTTTACAGAAGCTTTATAAACAGACTGAGTGAAAACAGGGGCATTATCATTGGCGTCTAAAACTGTGATCAGAATCTGCATCGTCCCAGTCATCTGCGGCTCTCCTCCATCCACCGCCGTCAGGACCAAAGAAAGCTGCTCGTTCTTTTCTCTGTCTAGAGGCTTCTCTAACACCATTTCGACATTTTTTGTCCCATCTGCCTGATCGTGCAATTTTACAACAAAATTATCCGTTGGTTCAAGTCTATATGTCTGCAATCCATTTGATCCTACATCAGGGTCAATTGCCCGGTCTAAAATGAATTTAGCTCCTCGAACAGCAGATTCACTAATTTTGAATTTGACGTTTTCCTTTTCAAATGACGGAGGGTTATCATTCACATCTGTGATCTCAACAGTAACACTGTAAAACTCCATCGGATTCTCTAATATAATCTGAAAATGTAAAGCACAGGGCGTCGTTTGTCCACACAGCGCCTCTCTGTCTATCCTCTCTTTGATGAGGAGGACTCCTCTTTCCTTATTCAGCTCAATATAACCGTCGCTGTCTCGAGTAAAAATGCGAGCCTTACCCGATTTCAGTCTCTTTAGATCTAGGCCAAAATCTCTTGCCATGTTTCCTACCAGAGAGCCTTTTGGCATTTCCTCGGGGATAGAGTAGCTGACCTGGCCGAACACCGAGCTGACGGAGAAGACCGAGAAAAACAATAGTACTCTCCCCGTCATTGTTCCTGTCGACGTTATTCCAGGTTGATCCACGTTCGTACTTGAAAATTTGACCCCCGAATTTTCTTCACGAGAGCCAGTTTAGAGCATATTCCCCACACGGAAAAACAAGAATCACTGCTTTGTTTCTCAAGAAATACCCTACCAGTGTGTCTCGCATCAGTCTATTTCTCTCTCTGAAATAAAGACATGGTGGGAGGTACAATAAGTCTGCGGAAAACCGGTTACAGACTGGCCAACAGCGGCGCTGTGAGTTCAATGAGTAAAACTGCATGTCAGATATGCAAAACACACTGCATAGTATGGACAAGTGTAAAAGACGGCGACACTGAACGGATCTCTTTGGGGCATTTTCTAAAAACACTTAAATAAAAAACAGGACATAAAAGAGACCACTGGGATGAAAAAAAAAAACTGGAAAACAACCGTGTGCCTAAATATAATAGGATTTTTTTTTTAATTGTGCGTATTGTAATACATATAATTTCCACTACCGCTCTCCAAGGTGCTGAAATCGAACACAACGTGATTGGTAGCAAATGTTGCCATGGAAATAGAGAGCTTTTAAATTCTGACCTCCAAAGGAGAGTCTGGTTCATCCAGGATGCTCTTCTCACTCTGAATCCTCTGCATGGTCCCTGTTGAACTGGGGTCCATGATCAGCACGTTCTGACTACCACCTCTGCCGAACTTACAGTCACTCTTCCTCGAGTCAGTCGTCCTGCACACCTCGTAATTGTACACGTGCTGGAGAGTCCCTGTGCCCAGAGTGTCTGAGTAACGTGGAGGATAATATGGAATCACAGGAAGACTGGAGTGATAGAGGATGCGAGACTGTCTCCATCGGTAGATTTTCACTGAGATAATCACCACCAAACACGTGATGAACAGGAACGACACCACAGCCAGAGCCAGCACCAAGTAAAACGTCAGGTTGTCATTGTACTCCTTGTCCTGTGTGAAGTCAGTGAACTCAGACAGCACTTCAGGGAAGCTGTCCGCCACCGCCACGTTCACAATGACTGTGGCTGAACGAGACGGCTGTCCGTTGTCCTCCACGATAACAGTCAGTCTCTGTTTGACTGCATCTTTATCACTCACTTGGCGGATAGTTCTGATCTCTCCATTCTGGGAGCCCACCTCAAACAGCGCCCTGTCTGTGGCTCTCTGCAGTTTATACGACAGCCACGCATTCTGGCCAGAGTCCACATCAACAGCCACCACTTTGGTCACCAGATAGCCCACGTCTGCTGCACGAGGCACCATCTCAGCCACCACTGAGCCTCCAGTCTGGACTGGGTACAGGACCTGAGGGGGGTTGTCGTTCTGGTCCTGGATCACCATTCTCACTGTCACGTTGCTGCTGAGTGGAGGAGAGCCTCCATCCTGAGCTCTGACGCGGAACTGGAAGTCTTTGATCTGCTCGTAGTCAAAAGAGCGCACTGCATTGATGACTCCACTATCAGCACTCACAGACACATATGAGGACACTGGCACTCCGTTCACTGAGGAGTCCTCCAGGATGTAAGAAACACGGGCATTCTGCTTCCAGTCAGCGTCTCTGGCTCTCACTGTGAATATAGAGAGGCCTGGTGTGTTGTTCTCTACAATCGAGGCCTCATATGAGCTCCTGTCAAACACAGGAGCGTTGTCATTCACGTCAGAGATCTGCAAAGTGAGAGTCACGCTGCTGGAGAGGGAGGGCACTCCCTCATCAGAACACGTCACTGTGATGTTATACTCAGATGCTCTCTCTCTGTCTAAATCACCTTCTGTCACTAAACTATAGAAATTATTAGACGTCGATTTCAGTATGAAAGGTATGTTCGCATTTATGAAACACTGAACTTTACCATTTTCGCCTGAGTCTGGGTCTTGGATATTAATCATGGTAACTACTGTGTTGGAATTTGCACTCTCTGATATAATTGCTGATTTAGACATGATTTTAATCGTTGGCTTATTGTCATTTATATCAATCACGTCAACAATCACTTTACAAGAGTCTGTTAGCCCACCATTATCTCTCGCTCGTACATTTATCTGAAAATGTCTTTTCTTTTCAAAGTCCAGACGTCCGAGCACCTTTATCTCGCCATTTTCCTCATTTACTTCAAACATTTGTCTGACGTCATCCAGAGTATTTGTGATTGAATATGTTATTTTACCATTTAATCCATGATCTGCATCTGACGCACTCACGGTGGTCACGATTGTTCCTTTCGCAGCATTTTCAGCTACAGTGCCTTTGTATACCGGCTGTGTAAAAACAGGCGCATTGTCGTTTGCATCTAACACTGTGATGAGAATCTGCATTGTTCCTGACATCTGAGGCTCTCCTCCATCTACAGCCGTCAACGCCAACGAAATAAATTCATCTTTCTCTCTGTCTAGAGGCTTTTGTAAGACCATTTCCACATTCTTTATCCCATCGGCTTGGTTTTGTAATTTAAGTAAAAAATTATCACTTGGTTTTAGGACGTAGCTTTGGAGACCATTTACACCAACATCTAAATCCACAGCTCTTTCTAAATCAAATTTTGCTCCAACAACAGCAGACTCGCTTATTATAAATTTTATTTCGCCCTTTTCAAAGGTTGGTGCATTGTCATTGACATCTGTTATTTCCACTGTTACGCTATAAAACTCCATAGGATTTTCTAACACAATCTGAAAATGCACGGCGCACGGCATCGTCTCTCCACATAACACCTCTCTGTCTATTCTCTCTTTAATAAGGAGGACTCCTCTCTCGCTGTTGAGCTCTATGTACTCACTGCTGTCACCAGAATAAACACGGGCATTACCCTGCCTAAGTCGTTTGACGTCTAAACCTAAATCTTGTGCGATATTTCCAACCAAAGAGCCAGTCACCATTTCCTCCGGGATAGAATAGCTGACCTGCCCGAACACTGAGCTAAGAGAGAGGATCGACATACACAACAGTACTTGCCGTCTCATTGTTTAGATTGATCGCGGAAACAAGGACCGAAAGCCACGTACAAATCCAAAAGAAAGATGGTAAAATATAAAATCCAAATAAAAAGAGAAAACAGTCCTCGGCTGTGAAGCAAAGCAACGATAGATTTGTCTGGCAGTGTATATCCGCTCGGCTACCGAAGACAATGCAATCTGTGCCTACCCTTAGTCTCTGACACATTGAAATGAAGAGGCGGTGCTGCTGTAAATATACTAGCACTGCAACAGACGAGACAACAGCGGCCCACTGAGTTCACAGAGCAACACTGCAGAAAAAAAATGGATACGTGTGAGAGAGGCGTAAGAAAATAAAAACTGTAGGATAGTTGATCTAAAGGATAAAATCATGAAAAACAAGTAAAATAGTTTTATGATAATTAATCTAGGTCAATAGGCAGCCAGTTGAAATACTACCTTTAACATTATTTACATAAGAATAAACCAGATACTTTATATTAGTAGAAATAAATGGGACATATGAGTACAATGCTTCAGGTTGCTCTCCAAGGTGCTGAAAAGGCGATGACTGACTGGCACGATCCAAAGACGGTAAATGTGTGTAAAACGTGTGGTTAGGACTAAAATCAAGGAAGGGACAGAGGTCTAACCTCGAGTGGAGAGTCTGGTTCATCCAGGATGCTCTTCTCACTCTGAATCCTCTGCATGGTCCCTGTTGAACTGGGGTCCATGATCAGCACGTTCTGACTACCACCTCTGCCGAACTTACAGTCACTCTTCCTCGAGTCAGTCGTCCTGCACACCTCGTAATTGTACACGTGCTGGAGAGTCCCTGTGCCCAGAGTGTCTGAGTAACGTGGAGGATAATATGGAATCACAGGAAGACTGGAGTGATAGAGGATGCGAGACTGTCTCCATCGGTAGATTTTCACTGAGATAATCACCACCAAACACGTGATGAACAGGAACGACACCACAGCCAGAGCCAGCACCAAGTAAAACGTCAGGTTGTCATTGTACTCCTTGTCCTGTGTGAAGTCAGTGAACTCAGACAGCACTTCAGGGAAGCTGTCCGCCACCGCCACGTTCACAATGACTGTGGCTGAACGAGACGGCTGGCCGTTGTCCTCCACGATAACAGTCAGTCTCTGTTTGACTGCATCTTTATCACTCACTTGGCGGATAGTTCTGATCTCTCCATTCTGGGAGCCCACCTCAAACAGCGCCCTGTCTGTGGCTCTCTGCAGTTTATACGACAGCCACGCATTCTGGCCAGAGTCCACATCAACAGCCACCACTTTGGTCACCAGATAGCCCACGTCTGCTGCACGAGGCACCATCTCAGCCACCACTGAGCCTCCAGTCTGGACTGGGTACAGGACCTGAGGGGGGTTGTCGTTCTGGTCCTGGATCACCATTCTCACTGTCACGTTGCTGCTGAGTGGAGGAGAGCCTCCATCCTGAGCTCTGACGCGGAACTGGAAGTCTTTGATCTGCTCGTAGTCAAAAGAGCGCACTGCATTGATGACTCCACTATCAGCACTCACAGACACATATGAGGACACTGGCACTCCGTTCACTGAGGAGTCCTCCAGGATGTAAGAAACACGGGCATTCTGCTTCCAGTCAGCGTCTCTGGCTCTCACTGTGAATATAGAGAGGCCTGGTGTGTTGTTCTCTACAATCGAGGCCTCATATGAGCTCCTGTCAAACACAGGAGCGTTGTCATTCACGTCAGAGATCTGCAAGGTGAGAGTCACGCTGCTGGAGAGGGAGGGCACTCCCTCATCAGAACACGTCACTGTGATGTTATACTCAGATGCTCTCTCTCTGTCTAAATCACTATCTGTCACTAAACTATAGAAATTGCTGGATGAAGGTGAAATCGTGAATGGTATGTTTTTATTTATTATACACAGGACTTTCCCGTTCTCATCGGAATCCGGGTCGTTTACACTCATAACCGCGACCACCGTGTTTGAATCTGCATCCTCTCCTATTGAATTTGATGATGAGATCATATTTATGACAGGTGCATTGTCATTAATGTCGCCTACGTCAATAATTACTTTACTAGATTCAGACAAACCTCCTCTGTCAACTGCCTCTATATCAATCTCATACTTTTTGGCCTTCTCGTAATCAAGAGGTCCATTTAACATGAGCTCCCCTTCCTCTGTAATGCGAAATAACTTAGAAATGCTCCTCATGCTGTTTACAATAACATAGCTCACCTCTCCATTAGAACCTTTGTCTGCATCTGAGGCACTGACTTTTGTTATGAGTGTACCTGTAGGTGAGTTTTCTTTTACGCTAGCTTTGTATACACTGTGCGTAAAAACAGGAGCGTTATCATTTGCATCTAATACTGTTATATGAATTTGCATTGTGCCTGATCTCTGCGGCTCTCCCCCGTCTACGGCTGTTAACAACAGCGACACAATCTCCTGTCTCTCTCTGTCTAAAGGTTTCTGCAAAATCATTTCAACCTTTTTCCCACCATTAGACTGACTGTGCAATTTCAGAATAAAATGATCACTGGGTTTTAGTGTATAGCTCTGAAGACCATTCGGTCCTATATCAGCGTCTATTGCTTTCTCGAGTATGAATTTGGAGCCGATAACCGCAGACTCGCTGATTTCAAACCTCCTTTCTTCTTTTTCGAAAACAGGAGCATTGTCATTTATGTCTGTGATTTCGACGGTAATCGGGAATATTTCTATCGGGTTCTCTAAAGCAATCTGAAAGTGCAAAGCACAAGGCGTTGTCTGACCACAGAGAGCTTCGCGGTCTATCCTCTGACTGATAATGAGGAGCCCCTTTTCCTTGTTAAGCTGGATGTATTCATCGCTGTCTCCTGTATGGATGCGAGCTTTACCCGTTTGCAAACGCCTAACGTCTAGCCCTAAATCCTGAGCTATGTTTCCGACCAGAGAGCCTTTTGCCATTTCTTCAGGAATTGAGTAGCTGACCTGGCCGAGAACCGAGCTCAGAGAGAGCACCGAGAAAAACAACAGTACTTGCCGTCTCATTGTCCTGGCTGGCTCAAGCGTCGAACAAAGATTATAACGTGTTCCTTTTGGCTGATGAATTCAATGAAAATCCAGAGAGCAGACTAATGACGTCGCTTTAAAAATAAAGACGAATTATTCCAACAGCATAGTCCGTGCTCGTTGATTCACCCATCATCAACTGTGCATTATGATTCGGTGTCTATCTATCTTGTGAAAGGGGGTGGGATGTCCTAGGATGTAAGAATAAACCTGAAAGACGGACACGCTGGTAAACAGCGGCCCAGTGAGTTCATTCCACGAAACTACAAGGGTTATAGAAAAAAATAAATCTCTTTCATTTGTGAAAAGGTGTCGTTGATAGAAACCCCCCCACAAATATATACACAGAAACACAAACGTAAGGATGTAAAAAGGAACATGCTGACAAAATACACTTCATAAGTCATTTTGATTTAAGTCTACTGATATTAAAATCCTACAAAAAGACAATAATATGCATTGTCAGAGAGGCAGGTCTGATTGTAGAGGGGGTAAACGAAGAAATAATTTATACTTCGCTGTCCAATGCACTGAAATAACACTGGTTTAGAAAAAGAAAAAAAAAACGACGACCAGAAAAGGAGGATTATGCCAATAATTCTGTCGCTCGCCAAGGTGCTGAAATTACGATGTCCGTGATTTAAAGCATGAAATACGTAAAATAACAGAGCTATTGAATTCTAACCTCGAGAGGAGAGTCTGGTTCATCCAGGATGCTCTTCTCACTCTGAATCCTCTGCATGGTCCCTGTTGAACTGGGGTCCATGATCAGCACGTTCTGACTACCACCTCTGCCGAACTTACAGTCACTCTTCCTCGAGTCAGTCGTCCTGCACACCTCGTAATTGTACACGTGCTGGAGCGTCCCTGTGCCCAGAGTGTCTGAGTAACGTGGAGGATAATATGGGATCACAGGAAGACTGGAGTGATACAGGATGCGAGACTGTCTCCATCGGTAGATTTTCACTGAGATAATCACCACCAAACACGTGATGAACAGGAACGACACCACAGCCAGAGCCAGCACCAAGTAAAACGTCAGGTTGTCATTGTACTCCTTGTCCTGTGTGAAGTCAGTGAACTCAGACAGCACTTCAGGGAAGCTGTCCGCCACCGCCACGTTCACAATGACTGTGGCTGAACGAGACGGCTGGCCGTTGTCCTCCACGATAACAGTCAGTCTCTGTTTGACTGCATCTTTATCACTCACTTGGCGGATAGTTCTGATCTCTCCATTCTGGGAGCCCACCTCAAACAGCGCCCTGTCTGTGGCTCTCTGCAGTTTATACGACAGCCACGCATTCTGGCCAGAGTCCACATCAACAGCCACCACTTTGGTCACCAGATAGCCCACG
Organism: Cheilinus undulatus; assembly: GCF_018320785.1. NCBI lineage: Eukaryota > Metazoa > Chordata > Actinopteri > Labriformes > Labridae > Cheilinus > Cheilinus undulatus. The sequence goes on along the minus strand of NC_054874.1, from coordinate 28,849,180 downwards.
TCTGCTGCACGAGGCACCATCTCAGCCACCACTGAGCCCCCAGTCTGGACTGGATACAGGACCTGAGGGGGGTTGTCATTCTGGTCCTGGATCACGATTTTCACAGAGGCGTTGCTGCTGAGAGGAGGAGAGCCTCCATCCTGAGCTCTGACGGAACTGGAAGTCTTTGATCTGCTCGTAGTCAAAAGAGCGCACTGCATTGATGACTCCACTATCAGCACTCACAGACACATATGAGGACACTGGCACTCCGTTCACTGAGGAGTCCTCCAGGATGTAAGAAACACGGGCATTCTGCTTCCAGTCAGCGTCTCTGGCTCTCACTGTGAATATAGAGAGGCCTGGTGTGTTGTTCTCTACAATCGAGGCCTCATATGAGCTCCTGTCAAACACAGGAGCGTTGTCATTCACGTCAGAGATCTGCAAGGTGAGAGTCACGCTGCTGGAGAGGGAGGGCACTCCCTCATCAGAACACGTCACTGTGATGTTATACTCAGATGCTCTCTCTCTGTCTAAATCACTGTCTGTCACTAAGCTGTAGAAATTGCTGGATGTAGGTGAGATCGTGAATGGTATGTTTTTATTTATTATACACAGGACTTTCCCGTTCTCATCGGAATCTGGATCATTTACACTCATTACTGCGACCACCGTGCTTGAATCTGCATCCTCTCCTATTGAATTTGATGATGAGATCATATTTATGACAGGTGCATTGTCATTAATGTCGCCTACGTCAATAATTACTTTACTAGATTCAGACAAACCTCCTCTGTCAACTGCCTCTATATCAATCTCATACTTTTTGGCCTTCTCGTAATCAAGAGGTCCATTTAACATGAGCTCCCCTTCCTCTGTAATGCGAAACAACTTTGAAATGCTCCTCATGCTATTACCTATGACATAGCTCACCTCTCCATTAGAACCTTTGTCTGCATCTGAGGCACTGACTTTTGTTATGAGTGTACCTGTAGGTGAGTTTTCTTTTACGCTAGCTTTGTATACACTGTGCGTAAAAACAGGAGCGTTATCATTTACATCTAATACTGTTATATGAATTTGCATTGTGCCTGATCTCTGCGGCTCTCCCCCGTCTACGGCTGTTAACAACAGCGACACAATCTCCTGTCTCTCTCTGTCTAAAGGTTTCTGCAAAATCATTTCAACCTTTTTCCCACCATTAGACTGACTGTGCAATTTCAGAATAAAATGATCACTGGGTTTTAGTGTATAGCTCTGAAGACCATTCGGTCCTATATCAGCGTCTATTGCTTTCTCGAGCATGAATTTGGAGCCGATAACCGCAGACTCGCTGATTTCAAACCTCCTTTCTTCTTTTTCGAAAACAGGAGCATTGTCATTTATGTCTGTGATTTCGACGGTAATCGGGAATATTTCTATCGGGTTCTCTAAAGCAATCTGAAAATGCAAAGCACAAGGCGTTGTCTGACCACAGAGACCTTCGCGGTCTATCCTCTGACTGATAATGAGGAGCCCCTTTTCCTTGTTAAGCTGGATGTATTCATCGCTGTCTCCTGTATGGATGCGAGCTTTACCCGTTTGCAAACGCCTAACGTCTAGCCCTAAATCCTGAGCTATGTTTCCGACCAGAGAGCCTTTTGCCATTTCTTCAGGAATTGAGTAGCTGACCTGGCCGAGAACCGAGCTCAGAGAGAGCACCGAGAAAAACAACAGTACTTGCCGTCTCATTGTCCTGGCTGGCTCAAGCGTCGAACAAAGATTATAACGTGTTCCTTTTGGCTGATGAATTCAATGAAAATCCAGAGAGCAAACTGATGATGTCGCTTTAAAAATAAGGACGAATTATTCCAACAGCATAGTCCGTGCTCGTTGATTCACCCATCATCAACTGTGCATTATGATTCGGTGTCTATCTATCTTGTGAAAGGGGGTGGGATGTCCTAGGATATAAGAATAAACCTGAAAGACGGACACGCTGGTAAACAGCGGCCCAGTGAGTTCATTCCATGAAACTACAAGGGCTCCAGATAAAGAAATACCCTATTATATGCAAAAAGCTGTAGTTGCTGGGAAAAATCACCACACACACAAACAAAAAGATTTAAAAAAGAAAATAGTGGAAAATGACACTTCGCATTTCATTTTAATTAAAGGCTATTGATATAAAAACACAATAATTAAAACATGTGCCTAGTTGAAGGGGCAAGTCTGAATTAAAAGGGAAACAAATGAAGTGGTAATATATTTATAGCTGTCCAAGGTATTGAAGAAAAAGAAAAACACTGGCAACAAGTTGAGAAAACTGACGAGAAGGATTACATTGGTCATTCTACCGCTGTCCAAGGTTCTGAAATTATGATCAGCGCAAAATATAGGATGGTATAAGTAAAGAAAAACAGAGAGCTACTAAATTCTGACCTCGAGAGGAGAGTCTGGTTCATCCAGGATGCTCTTCTCACTCTGAATCCTCTGCATGGTCCCTGTTGAACTGGGGTCCATGATCAGCACGTTCTGACTACCACCTCTGCCGAACTTACAGTCACTCTTCCTCGAGTCAGTCGTCCTGCACACCTCGTAATTGTACACGTGCTGGAGAGTCCCTGTGCCCAGAGTGTCTGAGTAACGTGGAGGATAATATGGAATCACAGGAAGACTGGAGTGATAGAGGATGCGAGACTGTCTCCATCGGTAGATTTTCACTGAGATAATCACCACCAAACACGTGATGAACAGGAACGACACCACAGCCAGAGCCAGCACCAAGTAAAACGTCAGGTTGTCATTGTACTCCTTGTCCTGTGTGAAGTCAGTGAACTCAGACAGCACTTCAGGGAAGCTGTCCGCCACCGCCACGTTCACAATGACTGTGGCTGAACGAGACGGCTGGCCGTTGTCCTCCACGATAACAGTCAGTCTCTGTTTGACTGCATCTTTATCACTCACTTGGCGGATAGTTCTGATCTCTCCATTCTGGGAGCCCACCTCAAACAGCGCCCTGTCTGTGGCTCTCTGCAGTTTATACAGCCACGCATTCTGGCCAGAGTCCACATCAACAGCCACCACTTTGGTCACCAGATAGCCCACGTCTGCTGCACGAGGCACCATCTCAGCCACCACTGAGCCTCCAGTCTGGACTGGGTACAGGACCTGAGGGGGGTTGTCGTTCTGGTCCTGGATCAACATTCTCACTGTCACGTTGCTGCTGAGTGGAGGAGAGCCTCCATCCTGAGCTCTGACACGGAACTGGAAGTCTTTGATCTGCTCGTAGTCAAAAGAGCGCACTGCATTGATGACTCCACTATCAGCACTCACAGACACATATGAGGACACTGGCACTCCGTTCACTGAGGAGTCCTCCAGGATGTAAGAAACACGGGCATTCTGCTTCCAGTCAGCGTCTCTGGCTCTCACTGTGAATATAGAGAGGCCTGGTGTGTTGTTCTCTACAATCGAGGCCTCATATGAGCTCCTGTCAAACACAGGAGCGTTGTCATTCACGTCAGAGATCTGCAAGGTGAGAGTCACGCTGCTGGAGAGGGAGGGCACTCCCTCATCAGAACACGTCACTGTGATGTTATACTCAGAGGCTCTCTCTCTGTCTAAATCACTGTCTGTGACTAAACTATAGAAATTGTTCGATGTAGGCTTAATTTCAAACGGGATATTTTCATTTATTAAACACTGAACTTTACCGTTAGTGTCAGAATCAGGATCATTTACACTCATTAATGCAATAACGGTTTTGAGTGCTGAATCCTCGGGTACTGAGCCTGATGTTGAAATCATATTTACTATAGGGCTGTTGTCGTTCACGTCAATAATATCGATAATGATCTTACTCGAATCCGAGAGTCCACCCAGATCCATCGCTTCTATGTCAATATGATAGTTTTTTTCTTTTTCATAATCCAGAACAGAGTCTAGAATCAAGTCTCCTTTATTATCAATATGGAACAGCTTTGAAACACTGTCCATACTATTCGCGATGACATACGTCACTTCTCCGTTCGTGCCTTTATCTGCATCAGAAGCGCTCACCTTGGTAATAAGAGTTCCAATTGGGGAATTTTCTGCAATGCTAGCTTTATAAACTGGTTTACTAAAAACAGGAGCATTATCGTTTGCATCCAGTACGGCAACGTGAATCTGCATTGTTCCAGTCATCTGGGGCTCTCCTCCATCCTCTGCTGTTAATACTAATGATATGTGTTCCTGTTTCTCTCGGTCCAACGGCTTCTGTAAAACCATTTCAACCTTTTTGCTCCCATCAGATTGAGAATGCAGCTTAAGCGCAAAATTGTCAGTTGGCTTCAGGGTGTACCTCTGAAGACCATTCAGTCCGATATCAGGGTCCATTGCTTTCTCTAGCATAAATTTAGAGCCAATGACGGCTGATTCGCTAATTTCAAACCTTCTCTCCTCCTTTTGAAACACCGGAGCATTGTCATTAATATCCGTAATTTCTACAGTAACTGGGAACAATTCCAGTGGGTTCTCTAACGTTATTTGAAAATGCAAAGCGCAGGGTGTTGTCTGTCTGCAGAGCGCTTCACGGTCTATTTTTTCTTTGATAAGGAGGACTCCTCTTTCTCTATTCAGCTCAATATACTCGACACTGTCTCCCGTATAGATACGAGCTTTACCAAATCTAAGCCGTTTGACGTCCAACCCTAAATCTTGAGCTATATTACCGACCAGAGAGCCTTTTGCCATTTCTTCTGGAATTGAGTAGCTGACCTGCCCAATCACAAAATCAACGCAGAAGAAGAATAAGAACAATACTTGCCGCTTCATTGTTCTCTCTGATACATCTGTCACACCACAACAATCGTGTTAAATTCCGTTAAAGGAGTTATATTCCGTCAGAAAATGTTCCAGTTCAAAAAACATGTGATTTTTATCCACGACTGAAAAAAGGAGAGTTGCCACTCAAGCTTTCCACGGAGACGATTGTCTGAACACCGAAGCGGGGAATCAGCGTATGTGACCGTGCATCAGCGAAACGCCAGGATCTAGAGAGAGGAATCTGTTACACAAAGGCCTTTCCAACCAGCGACATATTGGGCAACAGCGGCCCGATGAGTTCAGTTTGCGACAGTGCAAGAAAAAAAAGGCACAATGAGAAAACCAACGCAAATAAATTAAAAGGTCAGAACAAAGACGAAAAAATAGGTATTAACCATCAAAAAATTATGAATTAGTCAGCAAACAATTTATAAAAACTGCAACTTGGAAAAGGTCTCTATGCATACAAGAATATTACTGAAATGAGCCACATACAAGAGGCTCAATACAGAAAGGCATGCAGAAGGGAGCTTACAAGGAGAAAATAATACGGGCCTGTGCTTGAAGAGTCGCTTTCCAAGGTGCTGAAATGTTGTCCAACCTCTCACTTGTATGAATCAAAATCTTTAAAAAAAATTCCAACATTAAAAAATGAAACCAACTCAACGACCCACCTCTAGAGGAGAGTCTGGTTCATCCAGGATGCTCTTCTCACTCTGAATCCTCTGCATGGTCCCTGTTGAACTGGGGTCCATGATCAGCACGTTCTGACTACCACCTCTGCCGAACTTACAGTCACTCTTCCTCGAGTCAGTCGTCCTGCACACCTCGTAATTGTACACGTGCTGGAGAGTCCCTGTGCCCAGAGTGTCTGAGTAACGTGGAGGATAATATGGAATCACAGGTAGACTGGAGTGATAGAGGATGCGAGACTGTCTCCATCGGTAGATTTTCACTGAGATAATCACCACCAAACACGTGATGAACAGGAACGACACCACAGCCAGAGCCAGCACCAAGTAAAACGTCAGGTTGTCATTGTACTCCTTGTCCTGTGTGAAGTCAGTGAACTCAGACAGCACTTCAGGGAAGCTGTCCGCCACCGCCACGTTCACAATGACTGTGGCTGAACGAGACGGCTGGCCGTTGTCCTCCACGATAACAGTCAGTCTCTGTTTGACTGCATCTTTATCACTCACTTGGCGGATAGTTCTGATCTCTCCATTCTGGGAGCCCACCTCAAACAGCGCCCTGTCTGTGGCTCTCTGCAGTTTATACGACAGCCACGCATTCTGGCCAGAGTCCACATCAACAGCCACCACTTTGGTCACCAGATAGCCCACGTCTGCTGCACGAGGCACCATCTCAGCCACCACTGAGCCTCCAGTCTGGACTGGGTACAGGACCTGAGGGGGGTTGTCGTTCTGGTCCTGGACCGCCATTCTCACTGTCACATTACTGCTGAGTGGAGGAGAGCCTCCATCTTGAGCTCTGACGCGGAACTGGAAGTCTTTGATCTGCTCGTAGTCAAAAGAGCGCACTGCATTGATGACTCCACTATCAGCACTCACAGACACATATGAGGACACTGGCACTCCGTTCACTGAGGAGTCCTCCAGGATGTAAGAAACACGGGCATTCTGCTTCCAGTCAGCGTCTCTGGCTCTCACTGTGAATATAGAGAGGCCTGGTGTGTTGTTCTCTACAATCGAGGCCTCATATGAGCTCCTGTCAAACACAGGAGCGTTGTCATTCACGTCAGAGATCTGCAAGGTGAGAGTCACGCTGCTGGAGAGGGAGGGCACTCCCTCATCAGAACACGTCACTGTGATGTTATACTCAGATGCGACCTCTCTGTCTAATGTGACCTCTGTAACTAATGTGTAAAATCCATTCAACGTAGTTTGGATTTTGAACGGGATATTTTCGTCTATATTACACTTCACCTCTCCGTTATTTTCTGAATCTGGATCATTTACACTCAACATAGCAATAACGGTGCTTGGAGGGGAGTCCTCTAAAATAGAGTCAGATTTAGAAACAACGTTTATTAGAGGATTGTTGTCATTTATATCAATCACATCTACTATAACTTTGGATGAATCAGAGAGTCCCCCACTGTCAACAACCTCAACATCGATTTGATATATTTTTGACTTTTCATAATCTAATTCACCGCTCAGGATAATTTCACCTGTCTGCGAATTAATCTTGAAAAGATCAGATAACACACGCTTGCTGGGAGATATGAGATATGATAATTCTCCGTTTGAGCCTATGTCTTTATCAGATGCACTCACAGTCGTCACACTGGTGCCTCTGGGGGAATTTTCTTTTATTTTTGCTCGATACAGCGGCTTGGCAAATGTCGGTGCATTGTCGTTTGCATCTAATACATGAACAAATATCTGCATTGTCCCTGACATTTGCGGCTCCCCTCCATCTACAGCTGTTAACAACAGTGATATATATTCCTGCTTCTCTCTGTCGAGAGGCTTTTGCAGTACCATCTCTACCTTCTTACTCCCGTCTGCTTCATTTTCCAGTTTCAACAAAAAATTTTCAGTCGGAGAAAGAACATATCGTTGTAGTCCATTCATTCCAATATCAGGATCAACGGCTTTCTCTAACACGAATTTTGATCCAATCACAGCAGACTCGCTGATCTCAAAGCGTTTCTCTGCATTTGTAAAACTGGGCGTATTATCGTTAATGTCTGTGATCTCCACTGTTACACGAAACAATTCCATCGGGTTTTCCAGAATTAGCTGGAAATGTAAAGCACAAGGTGTCGTCTCCCCACACAAAGCCTCTCTGTCGATCCTCTCCTGAATGAGGAGAACTCCTCTGTCTTTATTCAGCCCGATATATTCTACACTACCGCCCGTATAGACACGAGCTTTGCCTGATTTCAGCCTTTTCAGATCCAAACCTAAATCATTCGCTATGTTACCGACAACAGAGCCTTTGGTCATCTCTTCAGGAATAGAATAAGTGACCTGACCGAGCACGCAGCTGAGACACACAAGCGAGAAGAACAACAGTACTTGCCGAGCCATTGTCCTGACGGAAGACATTTCCCTCATCATTAAAACAAGAAATCCTGATGCAGTCGTTGCAAACGTCGGCAAAAAAGGTTCGCAATCGGAAGAGGATGTAAGGAATTGTATCCAAAAAATGTAATCCAGGTGGGTCTCCTATCGAGCGCTGAGTGTGTAGACTGCCTTTCTCCGTTCTATGTCAAAAGTAACATCACGAAGGGGATGGGCACAATGAGAGAGAAAGAAAACCTCGCCACACACTATAACACGCTTGTCAACAGCGACGCTTTGAGTTGAAAATTTAAATTACAACAACTTCAATTACATACAAATATTGCTGTGCAACAATCCAAATGAGCAACCAACGAAAACAAGGACGAATGTCAGCGATTCATGTCTGATATGTCACAAATTTATCATTTATGAAATTATTCATAAATCTTTTACAAAACATGAAATCGAAAATACTAATGGTACGTGTTTTCAAATGGGCTTTTCGGGGAAAAACAGATAACAAAGCCTAAAAAAAACCCTACTTATTTCTAATTACCATATTCACTGAGAGTGCAGCATGAAGGTTGCTGTCCATGGTTCTGATAATATGTAAGTACAAGCAATCTTATTTATGATTAATGGATAGACCAAGTCATTTAGATGAACAGAGTAAAACTACTGTCACAAATACTAAAAAAAGATCAATAAGTAAATGTGTTATCGTCACAAATATAAATTGCTCAAAGAATGGTTAAAACTACTACTTTCTGACCTCTAAAGGAGAGTCTGGTTCATCCAGGATGCTCTTCTCACTCTGAATCCTCTGCATGGTCCCTGTTGAACTGGGGTCCATGATCAGCACGTTCTGACTACCACCTCTGCCGAACTTACAGTCACTCTTCCTCGAGTCAGTCGTCCTGCACACCTCGTAATTGTACACGTGCTGGAGAGTCCCTGTGCCCAGAGTGTCTGAGTAACGTGGAGGATAATATGGAATCACAGGAAGACTGGAGTGATAGAGGATGCGAGACTGTCTCCATCGGTAGATTTTCACTGAGATAATCACCACCAAACACGTGATGAACAGGAACGACACCACAGCCAGAGCCAGCACCAAGTAAAACGTCAGGTTGTCATTGTACTCCTTGTCCTGTGTGAAGTCAGTGAACTCAGACAGCACTTCAGGGAAGCTGTCCGCCACCGCCACGTTCACAATGACTGTGGCTGAACGAGACGGCTGGCCGTTGTCCTCCACGATAACAGTCAGTCTCTGTTTGACTGCATCTTTATCACTCACTTGGCGGATAGTTCTGATCTCTCCATTCTGGGAGCCCACCTCAAACAGCGCCCTGTCTGTGGCTCTCTGCAGTTTATACGACAGCCACGCATTCTGGCCAGAGTCCACATCAACAGCCACCACTTTGGTCACCAGATAGCCCACGTCTGCTGCACGAGGCACCATCTCAGCCACCACTGAGCCTCCAGTCTGGACTGGGTACAGGACCTGAGGGGGGTTATCATTCTGGTCCTGGATCACCACTCTGACTGTCACGTTGCTGCTGAGTGGAGGAGAGCCTCCATCCTGAGCTCTGACGCCGAACTGGAAGTCTTTGATCTGCTCGTAGTCAAAAGAGCGCACTGCATTGATGACTCCACTATCAGCACTCACAGACACATATGAGGACACTGGCACTCCGTTCACTGAGGAGTCCTCCAGGATGTAAGAAACACGGGCATTCTGCTTCCAGTCAGCGTCTCTGGCTCTCACTGTGAATATAGAGAGGCCTGGTGTGTTGTTCTCTACAATCGAGGCCTCATATGAGCTCCTGTCAAACACAGGAGCGTTGTCATTCACGTCAGAGATCTGCAAGGTGAGAGTCACGCTGCTGGAGAGGGAGGGCACTCCCTCATCAGAGCACGTCACTGTGATGTTATACTCAGAGGCTACTTCTCTGTCCAGAAGCACTTCTGTAACTAAACTATAAAATCCATTCATGGTATTTTGTATTTTAAAAGGAATATCATCATTAATGGTGCATTTCACCTCTCCATTCTTCTCGGAGTCAGGGTCATTTACACTCAGCATAGCAATGACTGTGTTCTCTGGAGAGTCTTCTAAAATGCTGTCTGATTTAGAGAGTGTTTTAATCTGAGGACTGTTGTCATTCACATCAGTGACATCAATGATAATCTTACTGGAATCAGAGAGTCCTCCGTTATCTATTGCTTCAATATCAATTTGAAAGATCTTCGATTTCTCATAATCTATTTCACCAATCAAAATAACTTGTCCTGATTTCCTGTCAATCTGAAATAAGTCTGATAATCTACGCATGCTATTTGAAATTGAGTATGATATTTCTCCATTCGAGCCTCCGTCTTTGTCAGAGGCACTTACAGTTATAACACTGGTTCCCTTGGGGGAATTTTCCGTGATTGTTGCTTTGTAAACTGATTTGGTAAAAACCGGCGCATTGTCGTTTATATCTAATACATGAACAGTTATCTGCATTGTCCCTGACATACGCGGCTGTCCGCCGTCAAGTGCAGTTAATAAAAGCGATATGTGCTCCTGCTGCTCTCGATCTAGAGGCTTCTGCAGAACCATTTCTATCTTCTTACTTCCGTCTGCTTGGTTCTCTAGTTTTAATGCAAAGTTGTTTGTTGGATTAAGCGCATAGCTCTGAAGATCATTTGTGCCAATATCAGCATCGATGGCTTTTTCCAACACAAATTTTGAACCAATAACAGCAGACTCGCTGATTTCAAAACGTTTCTCGCTCGATGCAAACCTAGGCGCGTTGTCGTTTACATCTGTGATTTCAATCGTTATGCGAAACAGTTCGATCGGATTTTCTAAAATCATCTGTAAATGTAAAGCACAGGGCGTCGTTTCCCCACACAGCGTCTCTCTGTCTATCCTTTCTTTGATGAGGAGGACTCCTCTTTCTCTGTTCAGCTCGATATATTCTGCGCTGTCCCCCGAGTGAATACGAGCCCTGCCTGACTTAAGTCTTTTCACGTCTAATCCCAAATCCTGCGCTATATTACAGACCAAGGAGCCTTTTTCCATTTCCTCAGGAATGGAGTAGCTGACCTGTCCGAGGACTGAGGCGAGGGAGAGAACCGAAAAGAACAACAGTACTTGCCGTCTCATCGTTTAGTCGCTGAATTCCAGTGTTGCCTTTATAAAACTGTAATCCAAACAAGAACGTTAAAATTCCAGATTGATGATGGAGAAAATGACGACAAAAGGAGCGTCCAAAGCTTGTGAGCAGATTTCTTTCTCACAAGTGCAGGCGGATCGTGCCTGCTTTATTGTCTTCCCTTCCACAGTCGAAGGGGGAGGTACAGTTGCGAACCCTATCAAAGACTGCCACACTCTGGCCAACAGCGGCCCTTTCTGTTCAACACAGAAAACAGCAAGAGTCGAGAAAAGGATGCTGAGAAATGCTTTTTTTAAAAACACTGAGACCATCAAAGACATCATAACTATTGTTAGTCTGTAAAACAGAAATAATTAGAAAATTTTGATAGTTCTGTTTTACTTGGTAACAAAACGAAGTCAAACTAAAAGGTAGTGCACAAAAATATGAGTCACTATATATATATATATATATATGAAAACAATTTGCAGGACTATAGTAACTAAAGGGAAAGGAATATGTCTCTGTCCATGGTGCTGAAGAGGAAAGCGATGAAAACGACCAGATTTTACAGAATCAAAGCAGTCTGGGTCCGTTCACAAGCTTTCATGTCAAACAACAATGCGCAATAAAGCACATTTCTCATTAGAAAAAGGAGTTAAAATAAATGTTTGCCACATGTACTAGAGATTATTTGTTTTTTCTGACCTCGAGAGGAGAGTCTGGTTCATCCAGGATGCTCTTCTCACTCTGAATCCTCTGCATGGTCCCTGTTGAACTGGGGTCCATGATCAGCACGTTCTGACTACCACCTCTGCCGAACTTACAGTCACTCTTCCTCGAGTCAGTCGTCCTGCACACCTCGTAATTGTACACGTGCTGGAGAGTCCCTGTGCCCAGAGTGTCTGAGTAACGTGGAGGATAATATGGAATCACAGGAAGACTGGAGTGATAGAGGATGCGAGACTGTCTCCATCGGTAGATTTTCACTGAGATAATCACCACCAAACACGTGATGAACAGGAACGACACCACAGCCAGAGCCAGCACCAAGTAAAAAGTCAGGTTGTCATTGTACTCCTTGTCCTGTGTGAAGTCAGTGAACTCAGACAGCACTTCAGGGAAGCTGTCCGCCACCGCCACGTTCACAATGACTGTGGCTGAACGAGACGGCTGGCCGTTGTCCTCCACGATAACAGTCAGTCTCTGTTTGACTGCATCTTTATCACTCACTTGGCGGATAGTTCTGATCTCTCCATTCTGGGAGCCCACCTCAAACAGCGCCCTGTCTGTGGCTCTCTGCAGTTTATACGACAGCCACGCATTCTGGCCAGAGTCCACATCAACAGCCACCACTTTGGTCACCAGATAGCCCACGTCTGCTGCACGAGGAACCATCTCAGCCACCACTGAGCCTCCAGTCTGGACTGGGTACAGGACCTGAGGGGGGTTGTCGTTCTGGTCCTGGATCGCCATTCTCACTGTAACATTACTGCTGAGTGGAGGAGAGCCTCCATCCTGAGCTCTGACGCGGAACTGGAAGTCTTTGATCTGCTCGTAGTCAAAAGAGCGCACTGCATTGATGACTCCACTATCAGCACTCACAGACACATATGAGGACACTGGCACTCCGTTCACTGAGGAGTCCTCCAGGATGTAAGAAACACGGGCATTCTGCTTCCAGTCAGCGTCTCTGGCTCTCACTGTGAATATAGAGAGGCCTGGTGTGTTGTTCTCTACAATCGAGGCCTCATATGAGCTCCTGTCAAACACAGGAGCGTTGTCATTCACGTCAGAGATCTGCAAGGTGAGAGTCACGCTGCTGGAGAGGGAGGGCACTCCCTCATCAGAGCACGTCACTGTGATGTTATACTGAGACGCAACCTCTCTGTCTAATGTGACCTCTGTAACTAGAGTGTAAAATCCATTCAACGTAGTTTGGATTTTGAACGGGATATTTTCGTCTATATTACACTTCACCTCTCCGTTATTTTCTGAATCTGGATCATTTACACTCAACATAGCAATAACGGTGCTTGGAGGGGAGTCCTCTAAAATAGAGTCAGATTTAGAAACAACGTTTATCAGAGGATTGTTGTCATTGATATCAATCACATCTACTATAACTTTGGATGAATCAGAGAGTCCCCCACTGTCAACAACGTCGACATCAATTTCATACAGCTTTGCTTTTTCATAGTCTAATTCTCCAATCAGGATAATTTCACCTGTTTCTGGATCAACCTTAAAAAGTTCAGTTAAATGGCGGTCGCTGGTAGATATGAGATAAGATAATTCTCCGTTTGAGCCTATGTCTTTATCAGATGCACTCACAGTCGTCACACTGGTGCCTCTGGGGGAATTTTCTTGTATTTTTGCTCGATATAATGGCTTGGCAAATGTCGGTGCATTATCATTCACATCTAATACATGAACAAATATCTGCATTGTCCCTGACATTTGCGGCTCTCCTCCATCTACAGCTGTTAACAACAGTGATATATATTCCTGCTTCTCTCTGTCGAGAGGCTTTTGCAGTACCATCTCTACCCTTTTACTTCGATCTGCCTGGCTTCCAGCTTTTAAAACAAAATTGTCAGTCGAAGAAAGAACATATCGTTGTAGTCCATTCATTCCAATATCAGGATCAACGGCTTTCTCTAACACGAATTTTGATCCAATCACAGCAGACTCGCTGATCTCAAAGCGTTTCTCTGCATTTGTAAAACTGGGCGTATTATCGTTAATGTCTGTGATCTCCACTGTTACACGAAACAATTCCATCGGGTTTTCCAGAATTAACTGGAAATGTAAAGCACAAGGTGTCGTCTCCCCACACAAAGCCTCTCTGTCGATCCTCTCCTGAATGAGGAGAACTCCTCTGTCTTTATTCAGCCCGATATATTCTACACTGCCGCCCGTATAGACACGAGCTTTGCCTAATTTCAGCCTTTTCAGATCCAAACCTAAATCATTCGCTATGTTACCGACAACAGAGCCTTTGGTCATCTCTTCAGGAATAGAATAAGTGACCTGACCGAGCACGCAGCTGAGACACACGAGCGAGAAGAACAACAGTACTTGCCGAGCCATTGTCCTGACGGAAGACATTTCCCTCATCATTAAAACAAAAGAAATCCTGATGCAGTCACTGCAACCAATGATAAAAAAACAAACAAAAAAAGCAGTCAACAATTGGAGAAAAATTTAAGGAGTTATATCCAAAAAATTGTAATCCAGTAAGGTCTCCTTTCGAGCGCGGACTGTGCAGACTGCCTTTCTCCGTTTTCCTCCAACGTTGAATCACGAAGGGGATGGGCAGAGTGAGAGAGAGAGAAAAATCTCTCCTCAAATCGTAACACGCTTGCCAACAGCGACGCTTTGAGTTGACAAATTAAATTACAACTACTTAAACTATGTAAAAACATTACAGTGCAAAATACCACACGAGCAATCAAACAACAAAAGGGGAAATGCAATTGTATCACACTTAGTATGCTCCGAAAATATAACTAATGAACTCTTTTCTTAAATGTTTCACAATACGTTGAAATTAACCATTCAATTGGGGCGTGCTTTTACTTGTGCTTTTCAAGAGAGAAGTAGATGATACTGCCGAGAAAAAAAAAGTTATTTCCCATTAACTGTTTCACTAAAGTTGCCGTACGTCTGTCGCTGTCCATAGTGCTGAAAATATGTGAGTACAAGTAATCATTTGTGTAAGTAGCGGATCTACCAAGACATTAAAGTACATTTATTTGGACAAATGCTAGAAATACCAAGAAGACCAATAATTCAATGTGTTATGATCATGGATATACATTGGTCGACAAATGATTAAAACGGTTTCTTTCTGACCTCGAGAGGAGAGTCTGGTTCATCCAGGATGCTCTTCTCACTCTGAATCCTCTGCATGGTCCCTGTTGAACTGGGGTCCATGATCAGCACGTTCTGACTACCACCTCTGCCGAATTTACAGTCACTCTTCCTCGAGTCAGTCGTCCTGCACACCTCGTAATTGTACACGTGCTGGAGAGTCCCTGTGCCCAGAGTGTCTGAGTAACGTGGAGGATAATATGGAATCACAGGAAGACTGGAGTGATAGAGGATGCGAGACTGTCTCCATCGGTAGATTTTCACTGAGATAATCACCACCAAACACGTGATGAACAGGAACGACACCACAGCCAGAGCCAGCACCAAGTAAAACGTCAGGTTGTCATTGTACTCCTTGTCCTGTGTGAAGTCAGTGAACTCAGACAGCACTTCAGGGAAGCTGTCCGCCACCGCCACGTTCACAATGACTGTGGCTGAACGAGACGGCTGGCCGTTGTCCTCCACGATAACAGTCAGTCTCTGTTTGACTGCATCTTTATCACTCACTTGGCGGATAGTTCTGATCTCTCCATTCTGGGAGCCCACCTCAAACAGCGCCCTGTCTGTGGCTCTCTGCAGTTTATACGACAGCCACGCATTCTGGCCAGAGTCCACATCAACAGCCACCACTTTGGTCACCAGATAGCCCACGTCTGCTGCACGAGGCACCATCTCAGCCACCACTGAGCCTCCAGTCTGGACTGGGTACAGGACCTGAGGGGGGTTGTCGTTCTGGTCCTGGATCAACATTCTCACTGTCACGTTGCTGCTGAGTGGAGGAGAGCCTCCATCCTGAGCTCTGACACGGAACTGGAAGTCTTTGATCTGCTCGTAGTCAAAAGAGCGCACTGCATTGATGACTCCACTATCAGCACTCACCGACACATATGAGGACACTGGCACTCCGTTCACTGAGGAGTCCTCCAGGATGTAAGAAACACGGGCATTCTGCTTCCAGTCAGCGTCTCTGGCTCTCACTGTGAATATAGAGAGGCCTGGTGTGTTGTTCTCTACAATCGAGGCCTCATATGAGCTCCTGTCAAACACAGGAGCGTTGTCATTCACGTCAGAGATCTGCAAGGTGACAGTCACGCTGCTGGAGAGGGAGGGCACTCCCTCATCAGAACACGTCACTGTGATGTTATATTCAGAGGCGACCTCTCTGTCTAAATCGCTGTCAGTAACTAAACTATAGAAATTATTGGATGTGGACTTAATAGTCAAAGGGGTGTTATCGTTAATAAAACAGTGGACTTTGCCGTTTTCATTTGAATCTGGATCTTGCACATTCATCATCGCTACAACAGTGTTCGGTTCAGAGTGTTCAGATATCATATTAGATGTTGACATCACATTTATGGTTGGTCTATTGTCATTTATATCTATCACTTCGACAATGACTTTACAAGAATCTGTTAGTCCACCTTCATCATTTGCACGTATGTTAAGATGATAATTTCGAGCCTTTTCATAATCAATATTTCCTGTTAATCTAATCTCACCAGTTTCTTCATTTATCTCAAACATAGAATGTGCTTGATTTAAACTACTTGTGATTGAATATTTTATCCGCCCATTAACTCCATAATCTGCATCTGACGCAGTAACGCTGGTGATAACCGTCCCCTGTGGGGAATTTTCCGAAACAGTGGCTGCATAGGTGGGCTGTGTAAAAACAGGTGCATTATCATTGGCATCTAAAATGGTGATGAAAATCCGAATTGTTCCTGACATTTGCGGGTCTCCTCCATCAAAAGCTGTTAAAACCAGAGACAACAACTCGTCCTTTTCTCTATCCAGAGGCCTCTGTAAAACCATTTCAGCTTTCTCTGTGGCATCACCTTGATTAGCCTGTTTCAACACAAAATTATCGGTAGGTTTCAGCTCGTACTTTTGAAGACCATTTTTACCAACATCCAGATCTATTGCTCTGTCTAATACAAATTTTGCCCCAACCACAGCCGATTCGCTGATCTTAAAACTGACTTCATTTTTCTCAAAAGCGGGAGGATTGTCATTTATATCTGTAATTTCGACTGTAATGCTGTAAAACTCCATCGGATTTTCTAAAATGATCTGGAAATGTATCGCGCAAGGCGTAGTCTCTCTACAAATAGCCTCCCTGTCTATTCTGTCTTTGACAAGGAGGACTCCTCGTTCTCTATTCAGCTCGATGTATTCGGCACCATCTCCCGTGTACACACGAGCTTTGCCCGATTTCAGTCGTTTTATATCTAGACCCAAATCCTGAACTATATTCCCGACCACAGAGCCACTCGGCATTTCTTCGGGGATGGAGTAGCTGACTTGGGCTAACACTGAACTGAGCTGAATCACAAAAGAAAACAGCAGTACTTGCCGTCCCATTGTTCTGTCCGACATTGTCCTCTCAAAATGTTACAACACAGAATATATTCCACTGTTCACCGAGAGATTCGTTCCATTCGTTCAAAAAATTAACATTTTACTCCATAATCGTCCACATTGGATATAAATTATTTTTTTCTCTGTCGACGCTGAAGTGCTCACTGATGATGTTACCCTGTGTCTAATATTCTGTCTCTGATGTCATGATGGGGGAGGTTTCCCTTCAAACCTACACTGCAACATCAACACGTTGGGCAACAGCGGCCCTAAGAGTACACAGTTTAGTACTACATGAAAGAGTTAGAAAAATACCAGTGGACACGATGAAGGCGTTATTTATATGACCCTAGAAAGACACTTAGATTTAATAAAAGGTCACAATGTAATTAAGATAGATAGATAGATGGATAGATAGATAGATAGATAGATAGATAGATAGATAGATAGATAGATAGATTGATAGATAGATAGACAGACAGATGGATGGATTGATTGATGTATGAATGTCGATTGCTACTCTGCCAATAATTCAAGCAACAGAATAGAACTCAAGTTAACCTCTAAAGATATTAAGCTAAAGTCACAAGATATAATATAAATTAATGTATTACCAATTAATGGTGTTAAAGAACAGTAAACCCCTGCTTTAAATGGTAAAAAAATGAAGTCGAAAACTCACAAAATATACAACTCTCAATGTCCAAAAGCAACGAGGAAAAAAAGGCAAGCCCCAAGGGCCTCTGTCCAAGGTGCTGAAGACAGACGTGCATTTAAGCACGGAGGAAGAATTTCTCATTCAGCGAGTAAACAGTAATATATTACCAACCTCTAAAGGAGAGTCTGGTTCATCCAGGATGCTCTTCTCACTCTGAATCCTCTGCATGGTCCCTGTTGAACTGGGGTCCATGATCAGCACGTTCTGACTACCACCTCTGCCGAACTTACAGTCACTCTTCCTCGAGTCAGTCGTCCTGCACACCTCGTAATTGTACACGTGCTGGAGAGTCCCTGTGCCCAGAGTGTCTGAGTAACGTGGAGGATAATATGGAATCACAGGAAGACTGGAGTGATAGAGGATGCGAGACTGTCTCCATCGGTAGATTTTCACTGAGATAATCACCACCAAACACGTGATGAACAGGAACGACACCACAGCCAGAGCCAGCACCAAGTAAAACGTCAGGTTGTCATTGTACTCCTTGTCCTGTGTGAAGTCAGTGAACTCAGACAGCACTTCAGGGAAGCTGTCCGCCACCGCCACGTTCACAATGACTGTGGCTGAACGAGACGGCTGGCCGTTGTCCTCCACGATAACAGTCAGTCTCTGTTTGACTGCATCTTTATCACTCACTTGGCGGATAGTTCTGATCTCTCCATTCTGGGAGCCCACCTCAAACAGCGCCCTGTCTGTGGCTCTCTGCAGTTTATACGACAGCCACGCATTCTGGCCAGAGTCCACATCAACAGCCACCACTTTGGTCACCAGATAGCCCACGTCTGCTGCACGAGGCACCATCTCAGCCACCACTGAGCCTCCTGTCTGGACTGGGTACAGGACCTGAGGGGGGTTGTCGTTCTGGTCCTGGATCACCATTCTCACTGTCACATTGCTGCTGAGTGGAGGAGAGCCTCCATCCTGAGCTCTGACACGGAACTGGAAGTCTTTGATCTGCTCGTAGTCAAAAGAGCGCACTGCATTGATGACTCCACTATCAGCACTCACAGACACATATGAGGACACTGGCACTCCGTTCACTGAGGAGTCCTCCAGGATGTAAGAAACACGGGCATTCTGCTTCCAGTCAGCGTCTCTGGCTCTCACTGTGAATATAGAGAGGCCTGGTGTGTTGTTCTCTACAATCGAGGCCTCATATGAGCTCCTGTCAAACACAGGAGCGTTGTCATTCACGTCAGAGATCTGCAAGGTGAGAGTCACGCTGCTGGAGAGGG